>NW_027273877.1:3122500-3775833 GCF_046630095.1 Trachinotus anak
AGCCACAGAGTCTTGTCCAAGCTATTGTGGAGGTTAGACTTCAAATGTCTCTCTATTCACTCGAAGGAGGATCTGAGCTTAAAGGAGCAGAGTCAAATGAATTATAGTCTTTGCAGTGGGCAGCTATTAATATATAAATTATGTTCCTGCCAACTTGATTCCTCACACCATCTATAATAAAGCCCAAATATTGACACTGTGTGGGAAAGTAATATTTGTAAAGTCACTTATTTATCTTTTTTATCTGTAGTCACCTTAAGATCAAAACATTTTCTTCCAGAATACCAGTTTCTTATTCACTTTTATCACGGCTGTCTGTGCTGTCAAATAAAGCAGAATTGCACGGAAACCTTTCAAAACTCTGGGGCTTGTCTTTCACACAACAGGAAATTATTATGTGTAACTTCAGAAAATGGAAACGTCACTCAAAAACTAGGAATGGTGACTTTTCTCTGAAAAAGAAGTGCCACCTGTTATCTCAATTCAGTTTTTTTTTATTTATTTATACAAATCAGTTTGATTTCTCATGTCAGCTGAAGTCAAATGTTTCTTTTGTGTTACATTCTTTGCTCCTCTATTTCTCTACATAAAAATCTCTAATATTTTTAGGGCAACCGCCACTCCAAAGATAGAAATACAACTGGTAGCTGAACAAATAAAATCTTGAATCTTGATTATGAAACATGGAAGAAAAAATTGAAGTTTTCCTTCTTATCTTTCTGAATCTAATTTCCACACTCAGGAGTTATTACGCTCTGAACACTTTGCTCTTCCCTCTCTCCAGGGTGCCATTGTGGCTGTGACAGGTGATGGTGTGAACGACTCTCCTGCTCTGAAGAAGGCTGACATTGGTGTTGCCATGGGAATCGCTGGATCTGACGTCTCTAAGCAGGCTGCTGACATGATCCTGCTGGACGACAACTTCGCCTCCATCGTTACTGGCGTGGAAGAAGGTAAGAGATTTTTTTGGTTTTATTTGGCTGGGCGGTTAAAATCATTCAAACAATGGCTTTATTCACCTGTGTCATATTCTCATCAGGTCGTCTGATCTTTGACAACTTGAAGAAGTCCATCGCTTACACTCTGACCAGTAACATCCCTGAGATCACACCCTTCCTCCTCTTCATCATCGCCAACATCCCTCTGCCCCTGGGAACTGTCACCATCCTCTGTATCGACCTGGGAACTGACATGGTGAGGACTGATTGATTGATTTTCTCTCACTGCCTTTGTATTGCAATAGCATTGGATTTTACAAATGAGGGACTCATGCACTATAACAAAGAAAGCTATGGAAAATAACTTCATTTTTCTTTAAGTTATTGTGTTAATGTGTTCATTGAATATTGCTGTGTCCTGTCTCCCAGGTCCCAGCCATCTCCCTGGCTTATGAAGCAGCTGAGAGCGACATCATGAAGAGGCAGCCCCGAAACCCCAAAACAGACAAACTGGTGAACGAGAGGCTCATCAGCATAGCCTACGGACAGATTGGTAAATCTTGATTTCAAATCAAAGCGGAGCCAGGAGTCTGCTATCCATGGTTCCTTGGTAGATTTTTCTGGAAAGGCAGCTCAGTATCTGGGTGGTCCAAGATAAGCAGAAGAGTGGCATGCACCAGAAATAGGCTTGTGCTGATAGAGAAACAGAGTGTGTGTGTGTGTTTGTGTGTTTGAGTGATGATAGAGCTGTGCCTCTGGCTTTTGATTTCTCCCTCTTGGGTAATGAAGCCAAGAATAGGAAAGAAGCCCTCCTCAACTTCCTGAAATACCATATAAGAGCAAAATACAAGCAAATCATTTGTTGGGACTAGTTTTTCATTCATCAAACCTGAAATTTCTGTTGCCCCTTTTTCCTTTCTGACCACTGTGTTTTAATAAGAGCATATCACTTGTCATTTAAAAAGAAATATGTATATAATAATTTTGATTTTTAACTTTTTAAAAAATCTATATTTTCACCCTCTTGATAAAACCCAACTCTATTAATTCTCCTATTCTAAGTCTTTGCATCTTGCCAAACATTTAAAATCATCATTTACTAAAAGACCAGTAAATCAGTTTTATTTTATTAAAACCTCTTTATTCCTCTGAGGACAATCTAATCTCATTTATTTAGTAGTTAGTAATAGTTTAGTTCTGAATTTTCCCCAAAAGACTAATTAAATTTAGTGATTCAGTCTTTCACTTTCTCATTCATCTTATTTCGCCAAAAGACAACGAACCCAATTTGTTTACCTAATCATTTATTGATCCCTCCTTTAATTTCAAATTCTAAACAGACAAATTAAGTACATTTATTCATTCAGTCTGAAACTGCTTAAAGGACAAACTCATTTCAGTCACTGATTAAAACATTATAACATATCAGATATAATTTAGTGTCAGATTTCTTCATCCTGTCACATCTGTCCTGCAGGTATGATCCAGGCGCTGGCAGGCTTCTTCACCTACTTTGTGATTCTGGCTGAAAACGGCTTCCTGCCTTCCACCCTGCTGGGCATCAGAGTGTCCTGGGATAATAAATACGTCAATGACCTGGAGGACAGCTATGGACAGCAGTGGGTCAGTAGCATTTATTGCACAGACCACAAAGTAAAGGTTAGAAGTTGGCCATCAACACCTGGTATTAACTCTAGTTAAACTTGTATTTTCTTTTTTTTGGTCAGACCTACGAGCAGAGGAAGATCGTGGAGTTTACCTGCCACACGGCTTTCTTCGTCAGCATCGTCATCGTGCAGTGGGCCGATCTGATCATCTGTAAGACCAGGAGGAACTCTGTCTTCCAGCAGGGCATGAAGTGAGTAGAACAACAAGCAGCAGTTTCTTCCACCAACTCCATGGATGTTAGATGGTAGTGGATGTTTATTTTGGGCTATAAAGAAGATGAACTATATTCAAAAAGCTGAATTTGTCTTATTTTTTAGATTTTATTTTCCCAAACAGCTGATCTTCAGTGTTGCCTTGTGTGTTTCAGGAACAAGATCCTGATCTTTGGGCTGTTTGAGGAGACCGCCCTGGCTGCCTTCCTCTCCTATTGTCCAGGCATGGACGTCGCCCTCAGAATGTACCCTCTCAAGTGAGTTAAAACACAAAAACCCACCTCGCAATCCACCAGTAAGCCATGTGCATAGCTGGGTTAATCTGTAATCGTGCTTATTCCACATGTTGTCCATCTGGGCTTGGGCCTCTGGATCAGTTTCTCATTTCTTTTTGTGTGTGTTTTCCAGGCCCAACTGGTGGTTCTGCGCCTTCCCCTACTCCCTGCTCATCTTTATCTATGATGAAATCCGTAAGCTGATCCTCAGACGCAGCCCAGGAGGTGAGCCCAGAATCCATGCTTTTATTATCTTTCAAACTTCTCTCTCCCTCTGCACTCTTGTTTTTCTGCACATTTGTGCCTCTTCCTCCCTCTCTGCTGCACTTTTCCCTCATGTTTTCCTCTCAACCCCTGCCCTGTGGATAATTTTTAAGCTCTGCGTGGGTGGACAAATTTAGGTCCTATTCCTCTAATTTAAATCATATAAAAAGTATAAATATGAAACCTATCCAAGAAGTTGCCTCTAAATCTTGTGTGTGTTTGTTTTCCCTCCTTGTGTGTCCAGGTTGGGTGGAGCGGGAGACCTACTATTAAAGACCCGTCAGCCTGTCTGTCCAGTCAGCTCGCATCTTCTCCTCCACTCCCGTCTTTGCATGAATATTGTCTTGCTGCTCGGAATAAAATTTTAACCTCTGTGGAAAAAAAAAAATTGGAACGTGTTTTTATATTAGGGAATGCTTGATACTACTATTAGACAAATACTGAGATGGAACATGCTGATGATGATGTTGATAAATGATAATGCTAATAATGACATGAACACTGAACATTGACATGACTATGCGTGCCTTGTTTCTGAAACAGGACCAATTTTATACATGTTTTTAACAGTTATAAACGTTCAATAAAAATGCGCTTGAGTCAGGTCCCACAAATGTTTCCTGTGCTCATTTGTCGTGTGTGTGTGTGTGTGTGTGTGTGTGTGTGTGTGTGTGTGTGTGTGTGTGTGTGTGTGTATGTGTGCAGTAAATGCCTTTAAGGAAAACCTACACACTGTAAGTGTTGGTCATTTTTTAATTGTCACATTTTGCTTTTTTTTATTGGCTTTTCCATTTCAAATTAAAGCCTTTACATTTTGCCTAATTTACAATTGGTAAACAATTTTAGTAAGATCATATATAAAAACATAATTAACCAAACATTTAATCTCATTTAATATATTCAGATTATTTGTTTGCCTTCTCACGATAACATGCTTTCAATTACAGTACAAGTAGATGCATGGGATTTTGAGAATAAGGCTGCTCTTGAATTGGGAAGCAGAATTGAAATGATGCATCATATTAGAGCCATTGTTTCAAGCACGTGATGCATTCCTCTGTTAACTGCACAGTAATAAACAGCACAATAACTCTGCCTTTAAACTCAGTGTTGTGGTTGAGAGATAAGTCTTCATGTAATTTCCTCTTTCTTCTCACAAGGAAGAAATCGGACCCTAATTAGATTTAAATACAGGGAAAATCCATGTTTAGTCCTAATTAAACAACCCAACACAAATAAACAGGATTATGGACCCACATCTTCATATTTAATATTTTCTCTCACTGTTTCTCAAGGAATATATTGGTAACGCCACAGGAAAACCTGTTGACACTTAACTCTCATACATTATTCTCTTAAATACCTGATGGTTAATAGTCTTTTTATGATTCACACCTTAATCTGACAGGAGGGACTTGTTTGCCTGCAGCCTAATACCACATAATGAGGCTAATTTTCTCAAAGTAATATACATACTCTAAGCCCATAATTATTTATCTATTACTGGACAACAGCTTTCACCACTCTGATGAATTTTTTTGTCTTTATCTACTTCTAACAGCTTACATTAAAACCATGCTGCCAGCTTGGCAAGGTCGAACCAAGGTTTTTTTTATCGGTAGAACAAGGGAGAGTCTTATCAGCCAGCTGAGTACCGCCACTTGATATCATTCATGCTGTACATACAGCGTGTGCTTACTGTACTATTATATAAACTGTTTTGTAGGCTATGGGGCTCAGCCAACCTTAGATTATCTTGACATTCGGTAGGAAACTGACTGAAATTTGGTTTGAATGTGTTGTGTTTGGGACCCAGTCAAAAGAAAACAGTGAAGCACTTCAAATAGATAGATGATTTCTAACCTCACCTTAAGTTTGCAGAAGCAGTCCTGTTCTCAGTTGTGCAAGGCCATGGTGCATGGTGGGTGTTTGAGTTTACCAAGGGGGACTGAGATGCCTAATCCAATATCCATTATGCTTCCAGCTGGGAGTTTCAAGCAGCTACTGTATGTGGCCTGTCCTCCCACTCACAGCTTGCTGAGTCTTGACACAAACACACAAAGACTTTAACAAAATGAGGGCAAAGCCTGAGCAGCTCAGCATGATCCTACTTTTAAAATACAAACAGTTTAAGACAAAGAAAGCAAAAAAAAAAAAAAAAACATTAATCAAACAATATCCAATTATTATGTTGCTGGAGAGAAACAATCACAAGATGAAAAAGCCTTTAACTCATAACTACTGGAGCAGTTGAAAGACTCAATTTAAGCTAAATTACTCACTTTTCTAGTGAAGAGAGAACTGGAAAGTAATCGGCTTTCAATTCTGTTTGTACACTTGTTCAGAAGCAGAAATACTCCTTCTTCATCTTCCTCTAAATCACATGAAGCTAACACTGTTACTGCTAATGCTAACACTTAACTACTGCTGTGAATCAATCAATTAAAGGAGGCCATTTAAAACAATTACAGGGGAAGACGTAAATTAGAGAATAAACAAACTGCTCTTTGTGCGCCCTCCTAGGCTTCAGAAACAATTCATATGGAAATCTGAGCAAAAATATAATTATAAATTGCTAATAGCATCTTAATAAGATTAATTTGTCCCTATAAAAGTAAAACGCTCTTTCTCACACCCCCCCTCGTAGCGATGAGGAAATGGTTCAGTCCGTGGGTCCACAGGTGGGATAATGGTACAAATTGCGCATAATGAAGCCAAAGACTGATGTTTTCACTCAGTACAGTAATAAAATAAAAACGCTGTACAGATATGAAAAGAGGCGAGTTTGAAGAAAGGTGAGTTTAAAACTGTTGTAAGCTGGGCCATGTGGTAGACTGGGCTAATCACAGGTAAAACAGGCGGGCTGACAGCTGTTATAATTGTCCTTTGGCTTGTCACTGTAAAAACACCTTCAAAATAAAAATATGTTACTCAAGTTGAAATGCATAAGGGCAGAGCTAATTTTATTTATTTATTTATTAAATTTGTTGTTGTTGGGTAATTTTAATCTGCAATAGTGCTTCATATTTTAAAAATGCATCATGTTTTATATGCATCTTACAGTGAAAAGTAACTGCAGCTGTCAGATATTAATGTAGAGGAGAAAACATATTTTCTCTGATATACAGTGTATTAGTTGTATTAGTACACATATCTCAAATATTTACTTCAGTACTGTATTTTGTTGCGTTTGACGGCTGGTACTTCTGCAGCATACACAATGAATTGAATACACTACACTTAATTAGTTGTCATTAGTAACACCTGTGTTTGACAGGGTATAATGTCCTTAATCAGAATGAGCTGACATCCCAGACGCTGATTGGACTGAAGGGGGAAAGGAAAGAGGTGAACATAAGATTTCATTATTAACATAAATATCTGAACCAAAGTGATGTCAGATTATTATATCACCTTTTGTGACATTATCTACATCATCCTCACATTTCAGAGGCAGAATGAGGCAGCAGGATCCTACCGTGCATCTGTGCCATGATGATACTGGAGACGCAACACAAGGTGAGCTCAGGTAAGAGGCTGCTTGAATTTATTTCAAAAAATTAAAATAGCAGTGTGGAGTAGAAAGTGAATTAAAGTTGTGTCTCTACATAAAATATTATTCCAGTCAGATTTGTATGCAGTGAGAAAATAGTGTATTTTGTCATGGTTTTTGAATATACAAAAGTAATACAGGAATTAAAACTCTCCAGCTTTTATGTAGATTTCAGTGGCTTTTCTTCCATATCTTCCAATGTAGCATGAGTACAGGTGTGAATAATGTTAGAGCATGAATAATGTGATAATGTTAACGATGACCAAACAATTAACTCACACAGTGCTAGGACTAAATTAAAAACCAACCAGTTCTTTATTTATTCCAAACAAATTTATCTTCTCCTGCAGATATAAAATACATGATCTGAAAACAGCCACAAAATCACTACAGATTTTGAGATGGAAATTTAAATGTTAACATGAGAAAAAAAATCCCACAGTAAGAATAAAGGAGAGCGTGTCTCTCCAAGATTCGACTCCACACAGTTTCATAACTAGAAAACAACCAGATGTCGACACCTGTCTCTCACCCTGGTGAGACGGCTTCATATAGCAGGAGACTGTGTGTCCTGGGAGCTCATTAAAAGAAACACCTCTCAATGTATTTGATGTTGTTCTACACGTGACACTTGCAGTATTTCCCCATATGTGTCACACTACATCAGTGTAGCTGGCCACAGTGTCTTATTTTTAAATGCAAATTAGAATTTTATTTATTTTCCTTCAGATCCAGGAATTAAAAAAACAATTTACAGTGCACTTAAAATGCATTTACAAACCAGTTTGAGCTAAAGTGTTACCAAAGGCTTGCATGTCTTCATGTAGACAGAACACATACATCCTTTAAGTACACATGCACACACACTCTTGGTCACACAAAGGGACAGGGACAGACTGTGAGGCTCTGCAGTGTGTTGTGTGTGTGTTTCTGTGTCAGTGAACACTTCAGCTCTGTCAAGATATCGCACGTCTCCCGACTGACCCCAGTGACAGCTCTGGTGCTCTGATCTCTAGTGTGTCAGTCTGTGTGTGTGCGTTTGTGTGTGTGAACCCAGCGCTCTACAGAGCATGCGCTCGCGTGCTGACAATGCAGTGTTAACCCGGCTCACATCGCTCCTCTCTGTCTCTGAGGACACGCTTTGTTCGCAGAGGGTTAGTTTGTGGTGACAGATGTCGTATAAGCTGGTGAGGAATTGTCTTATAGAGGCAGAAGTATGACAGAGACACCAAAAGAGAGGGGTGTAGCCATGAAACATTTCCTCTCTTATTCCCTGTGTGTATCTGGATAAGAGCCAGTGAGTTGTTGGAAGAGCTGACAGTTGGTCAATACCAAAACCATTCTGGTATTTGTGGTAGCTCGTTGTCTCAGCTGTCCAGTGCACATGTAACAATGTGAAGAAACAATGCAATCCTCTCATTTATTTGAATCTGTCAAGGTGGTGCATCGGCCAGTCGAATACATGCAAGTCCACATTCCTGGTAAATTAAAAGTGAATGGCACATTTCTGCTGTTCCCTTTGCAGTCACTGGGACACAAGATAAAATAATTGCTGCTATGATAGTTGTGTTTTCACGTGCAACACATAATCTGTCACTCCAACTACACCTTCAACAACACACCCCCATAACACAGCCCCTGTATTGTTTTAATGCAGGGCTCTTGATGCACATTTTTCTGTTGTGCACGTCCGATGGAGCATATTTTATTTAATGAATTCTTCTGTCTACACAGGCTGCATAATGGTGTATGTGTGTAACCACAACTTGAGGCTTATTTTTAAAGTTAGCGTCTCTATTTTATGCATGTAATTACACTGATTGTGTACAGGACCAGAAAATGCTCTCAGTAATGTGCCTGAGACTGCTGCTTGACTGTCTCAGTGCTGTGCCTGCTGCTCTGCTATTGTGTAGCTTTCACCGTGCAGGCTGTGTCGACATTTTGTTTGCATACAGCATTGTGAGTGACAGTAAGGTGATATGCATTTAGAGGCAAATGGCATCATGTTATCATGACCCGCTGTCAAGTGCATTTTAATAGAGTAGATTAGCCTGCTAGGATCTATTTAACTGTCATTGTGGAGTAAAACCCAGACCCTATCATTTCTTTCATGGCTCTGAAGGAGCTTGGTCAAGCCTGAGAGGTCAGAGTCATCTCACCTTGGAGACCTTTAAGAGAAACTATGTATCATAAATTGGGAGTGTGGAGTTTGACAGACATTTACCAGGCGGGGAGGAGTAACAAATGCTGCATCCATATGCTCCTTGGTTTGTCCCATTTTCTGAGTTGGTAAATCATTCTTCTGACTTCAGTGTGTTTATGTGCTTTTAAGTCAGAATGTGGAAACAACAAAGATGATGTGCTGTATTTGAATGCTCAGATCATTAAAACAGTATTTGTTACTTATTATCAGGGTTCCTGCCAATAAATATTTTCTAATAATAATATAGGTCACTCGTGGACAGTAACCAATGCTTTCAATCTAATACCGTAATACAAATTAAATTAAAGCAAAAAAGAGTTGTTGTCCTGACTTGAGGGGGTGTTCACATGAATTTTCCCAGTTGGAAATTCACTTTTCCGATTGTTCTAACACCACATGAATGCAGGGATGGAAGATGCCATTTGAGTTGCATTAAGGGAAGTGTAGGGATTTTTGAGTTTGATCTATTCTAGAGACTACGAATCAGGATATCTTGGCTTCTTCTACATCAGTTTTTACCATTTTATTTTCAAGTCCTTTTTATTTCTCTATCATTTCATTTTGGGAAATTAGCCTGTCCTAATGACAGTGAGGCTGCACGATGGCAGTTCGGGTGGTTGGTCATATATAGCTTTCAGACTCGGAGAAGAGATAAGAAGAGTGTAGAACAATAAGAGAGATTGAAAAGGGCAAACTTAAAGTTTAGCATCCTCCAGTGTCGTACAGAGTTTACCTCATTCTGACTCTTCATTAACCTTGTCAACCAAAACCCATTCTTAGGATGATTTATGATTTTATTTTTCAACCAGACAGAAAAGCTTTAATTTAATTGTGGCTGATGCAGTGTTATTAATGGCTTGTTGTAATGGCTGTTGTAATGTCTTGCCTTTGCAAGCTGATGAAAACGTGTTATCAATGCATGATCTGCAAAAAGAGGGAACTATAAGGGTGCTTTTCAGTGCAGACTACAGTTCAGTCTTGTTAAATTGTGTTGTAGATTTTGTCTCTCTTCTGTGAGACACTAGGCCCCAGCTGCAATGGTGTGTGTGTGTATCTATGGATATCCAGGTTGGTGATTGGTAGCTGTCTGGATCTATATTTGATCAGTAATGGCCTTCCTGTCTACCCTTTAATGAAATAATGACTTTAGCTGTGACATGTCACCGTGCTGCGTTTGTACTTGATTGTTATATGAGTCTGAATCACGGGTTAGTCTTCCTCTTGTGGTGAATCAGTCCTCTCATCCTGTCCATCTCTCCATTGTGTAATATCTTTAGTAATGCTATCAACATAATCATATAAAGAGGAAACTTATCCCTGCTGAGCTCTGGGATTTTGTATTATTAAACAACATCAATATCATCAAAACCATTACCATGAATGTGACTAGTCAGTAGATGGTGTCAGTTTTTGGATGAGTTTGCTTTTGTGCTGATAAAACACCAATAACACAAACTGTTCTTACCTTGGATGGGAAACTAAAATATGAACAGTTTAACGTTTTCCTCTAAAAAGTAACTTCAGTCTCTCTATTTGACAGGGACCTGGAACACCCTGTATTTTGTTTTGGGTCTATCCTGTTCCTGGCACAGGACGGCTAGTGGAGTTTTAATATCTACACAGAACAAAATGTGACTTTTCCTGTGAGGAGAGTGTAACAACAGTCCTCCTGTCCTAGAACAGGAAGGTGCTGCATCATGTAACAGCTTTTGTACTGAGAGTTTTGTGATGATCGTGTTTTTTTTTTGTTTGTTTTTTTTTTAACATAGGAACAAGAAGCTGGTTATATCAAATATCTTATTGGCTCAATTTTTATTGGAGTTATTTGCACAAATGTTTGCCATTTTATCATGAACTCTTGTCCCTGAGCAGAACTGGTGTACTGTAGGCAACAGTTGGCCTAGAGGTTCACAAGATGATTGTTAGAATAATCATATTTCCAGTGGGCCTGTTTATTCTCATATTCATTGTGCTAGGAGGTAGGGGAAGTCCACTGCAGGCTGGAACTGCTCCAATATACTGATAGTACAGCTTTGTAGGCAAGATTGACAAAGCCATAAAGCACTGAACTGCTCAGTAGAGTTAGCTGAGATGGCAAGTAGCTGCCTATCCCACTTAAATCATCAGTGAAGCAGATGACAGCAGTCACATTTTAATCCATGTAAATGCCTTTTCGCATCTTTGTCCCAAAGAAACCTCTAATCCACATGTTACTGTCTTTGTAAAGCTGCTGCTAACAGCTGACTTTGTGTCCCATGTGTGGGATGTGTTAAATCACTCCTGGCCAAACTGAGCTAAAGGAAAATATTAAAACTTATGACACATTTACTGTTTGGTCAGGTCTTGGAAATGAACCTGCTTGAGATATGGGGATGGTCAGGGACACAATTGCCAGGTTATATGAAGCACAAGTGGACATGACCCAGAACAAATAGGACAATAACTAGACTTTTATGAGTTTATGGGTCTCATTGTCGTTCTAGCTACAGGCAGGCCCTTGTAACGGCTGCTGCCTGCTATTTCTAAAAGGACCCAATGAGCCAGAAAATTTGTCCAAGAGCAAAGACGGAGCCACTTGTCCCTGTGTTACTCTTTGTATGTCTGTGTGTGTGTGTGTGTGTTTCGGAGTGGATGGGTTTCTGTGTTGTTGTTCAGTTCCATTCTCCTGAGGGCTAAACCAAGTCGCAGAAATGTTTTCCCTCTTTCCATCCTCTTGCACTCCTTCTTCCCTTCATCCACAGTGCTCTCAATCTCTCTCTTAGTAAGAGGCAGGAGGCAGCCCTCAGGCAGAAGTTATTTCTCAGACAACTGCAGCTGCCTATTCTCAGTGCAACACACACTGAAACTTAACAGATGAATAAACCATGTCATCGCTGCAGAAATAATAACGGGAACTGTAGTAGCACGAAAAATCTCTCTAATGACGAAATTGTCGGCTAGAGGAGTGTAACGATATCGAGTTTAGGACTGAATTACTGCACACAGAGATCTGCTTGGACAGTTCATAGACCAGCTTGCATTGCTTGGCATTTCTCTATATTCCTGCTAATGTCATCACATTGTGAATTGTTAGCATTTCACAATAACCGCTTCTATACAAGGCTCAGTTCAAATTGTGTGATGCTGCTAAGTGACTCAACATATACATTGTCTGATCTGATGATACTGTTGTTTAGCTTAGCATTACTCATGTTGCTCATGTTATTAGTGGTTTATACAGATGTAAACACACCTGCCTAAAAACGCTTGAGACTCGAGAAGGTAGGATAAAACAGATGAATGTATTTTTGCCTCAGCGTCTCTGTTATGGGCTTTGTGCACTTTGACAAAGACCTTGAAACAAAACCTTGAAATTTAATTGGGCTTGTTTCAATGTGTGGCATCATGACTGAGTTTGTCTTTACGGCACAGTGAGCACTAATTAACTTTAGTTTTATGCAAGGACAGAAATACAAATGGAATACATCACGTCTCTCTGACTTAAATCTATTTGTTTCATATTATCAGGCAAATCTGCTGGAGGTGAACTTCAGACTCAAATATATGGTATCTGCACTGGGTCTATTAGGGTACGACACAGAATCGGCACTTTTTTCTTTCTGTAATGATGATGTCTGCATTTGAAATCACAGCAGAGTTAATACTGGCCTGCAGGAGCTTTAAACCTGTGTGATTATATTCTGGTTTCTTTAATTTTTGCTGTTTTTTATTTATTAAATTTTACCAGGTTCTTTTCATCCCAGTTTTTTAGTGTGATTTTAACACATGATAAAAAAAAACCCATCTCAACCAAAATTCTGCCCACAGCAAAAACAAACAAATAATAATGTTCTGTTATAAAGGCTGAAGAGGACCCACCCAACAGGAATATAATAACGTGATTACAAATAAAACATGAGCTGTGATCTGGCACAGATCCTAAAAATAGGACAGGTGTGTGTTAAATTATTACAAATCTTCCAGGCAAAAATGGCAAATCTGTGGATGAAAGACAGAAAAGGAAGAGTGTGTGTGCATAAAATGTTGTGCAAACCCATGGGGGGAACTTGAGGCTGGGTGGTTTGATTAGATTAAAGCTAGCTCAGATCTACAGACTGTTAATTACCTGACCCAGTAAGTATATATGTGAGTGTGTGTGTGTGTGTGTTTGTCATGTGTGTGCCCTTGTGTTTGTGCTGCTTCAGGGCTGAACAGAATTATTGAGTCCTGAGTGGGGGGAGCATCTGGTTCAAGAAGGATGGGTGATGATAGCAGCATGCAAATGATTAGCATGTGCATTAAAATCATATAATCATGTGTCCTTGCAGCATGAGTGTAATAAGACAGCTCAAAGGGATTGAAAGTAAGGTGCAGTATTTTGTTTCTTTTTTTAATGCTAATTTAGTTGTGTATTTTTGTCATAAAACACCTTGTCACGACTTTAAGTAATAATCCTTGAGGGACTTTCTGTTTTTTTTTGGGTTTTTTTTTTGTTTGTTTTTTTGTGTTTGTTTTTTTTTTCTGGAAGGACTATTACATACCTAATGTGTTAGGTATGTAATAGCAAAAGTAAAAGCTCCCATAAACGGCATATGGTAATTAATAGGATGACATTCTCGTGTACTATATAATTTAGCACCCTAGTAAAATGCACTTTATTTATAAATTAATATTAGAATAGCAGCTCTCATACAGTAAAATGAAATGATAAAAATGGAATAAAGGCAATAAAATACATAAAAGGCAAGAAACAAAATGGATAGTAAAACATTTTTAAACATGAATACAATAAAATTATTTTAAGAGAGATTAATATTAATAAAAATGAAGATTACCAACCAGGAGCAAAAGATTAGCAGCTAGAAAACCTTTAACAGCAAAACCTGAATCCTCTTTCATATAGTTACACTTTAGACTGCCGTCCAAACCTCAATGAGTTAAAAACAGAGTCTCAGCTGGAGCCAATGTAAGACAGAGAGAAGAGACAGAGAGAGAGAGAGAGAGAGAGGAGGACTGTTGAAGAGTGTTTAGTCAAAGTGTTGAATAGGTTTTCAGGAAGTAATGTGTTCTTCTCCACTCTGCCAACGTCATCGTCTCTGGCCTGCACATTTTCCACTGCCTTGGCCAAGTAACTCTCTCTCTTCCTCTCTCACATAAACTCAGATGCATTCAACTAGGCACAGATAGACAGGCTACAGTAACACATGTGAACAAACACAACAGCATTTTTTTTTTTTTTTTTTTTTTTTTAAAGTAGCAAACTAGCTCACTCTGTCCTTTACACATGGACACACACAAGTAACAGGCCTGCTCTCAGCCAAGAATGTAGGCTCTGCAGACCTGTGTGTGTGTGTGTGAGAGAGTAAGTCAAGCATTTAGCCACCAGTGATGCTGGTGGCACCACAACAATGTGGTCATTATTGGACTCGACACAAAGCCAGAAGGAAAAGAAGAGCAGGGAAAACACAGAAGCAGAACTCACAGAATAGACAGTGGTTGTACCGGCCCTGTTCAAACATCTCTCAGTGGAATAAATGGGACATTTTTAGTATTAAGGTTCACCCACATTGGCACAGCCTGTGTCCTTGTGTTTGAATATGTAAACACAGAAGGTCACCCATGTAGACATATAGTCTGTGAGATGTTTGACAGTCAGAGATTGAGCTATTGATGCTGAGGCAGCTATCCCCTTCACATTTCTGGGACGTCCTAGCAGGTAGCTACTCAGTACATCAGTACAACACAAACATTGCACTTAAATAGATACTGGTCATTGTTTACTTTTAATTATAGAGCAATTAGGACGCAGAATATTTTCTTCATCTTCCTCTTCGCCTCATCATCTTCTTGCTTTCAGGATTTCAAGACTCTTCAAATTGATGCTCCATATAAACATACATTCATTTGTTGACTGATAGAGGACACATCAAACCTGAAGCTAAATGTTTTATGACAGAGATGGGTACATTACATATAGAAAAATGATACTACTACTACTACTACTACTACTACTAAGGGCTTCTTTCTGTAGTTCACCTTATTATACCTCTAGTGAATTATAATTCTGTTCTAAGTGGTGTATTTCTATGAAGGTGAGAGGGTTCAGTAGCAACAGGAAACAGTTTGTCATCCTGGCCACACTCTCCTGCACTTTTTCTCTCTCCCATTCTCTGTGGTCTTTGTACTTTGGGGTTCCCCTCAGTAATTACTATGCCGAGCAGCCCTAACAACAACAACAGCCCACTGTGGCTTCATTTCAAGGCAGGAAACTAACTTTCCTGCACAGTGGCAGGCAGAAACAAAGGCAGCTCTGTTCAATCAATTGTTTACTTGCCTGTGAGTATTTTTGTTAATGATTACTCAGTCAAATCTGGGAAAAAAGTGTGATTTGATGGTATTTTCTATGCTGTGATGATGGTAATTTACTCTCTAAACTGCTATCCTCAAGTGAAGCAACAGTACTTTGCACCGGAGAGCAGTCTCATTTAAAACTGATCACCAACCAAGTCTTGTGCACTATGTTAATGAATGATATTTTAAAAAGAAAACATTTGCACAATAGAAAATGCTCAGAGCTCTGTGGCAGTGATTATGCAACACTGTTGTGTCTTTCCAGGAGCTCCCCAAGTGTCCCCTTGAAGGAATAAACCCAGTTATCATCGGCCTACGTGGGTGAAACAATATTTAAGGAGCATTTCTAAATGTGGCTGAGGGAACAAGAGCCACTGTGCCAGTAAGTGATAACACAGCACCCTCAAGAACTATGCATCTCCAATTACTCTCTTTTATACTAATGATGAATGATTTAAAGTCTAATACAGCATTGCAAAATGGCAAACATCAGCCTTTTTGTTTTTTTATTTTTTGAGAGAGAGAGATTTTGTAAAACAAGGAGTCGAGGATAAGCTGGTTGGTGTTAGCAATCGTCGCTACATTTTTAGGATTTCAAAGAGCCACATAAATGATTTAGCTTCGTTTTTAGCAACACTACTCTATGCTAACTAGTTAAAGATAATCAAATAAGGGCAAAGTGTTATTTCAGGTCACCGATGATGTACATATTCATGTACCTTCCACTTTGTTTTCAGTATTCTGTTTGTAGCTGTTGTGCGACTGGCTTTAGGGGTTAAGGTTTTGGAAAACCCTTCTCGTTCCTGGTAGTAGCCTGTTAAACTCGGTTAGAGGCCACCGGGGAATAGGAAAATAAGATTTAGTGGCCATTTGAGCCTGGGTGAGCCCAGAAGAAATAAGATTTGAGTGTCATTTCTTGATATCAACCCTGGGGCCAAAGCAGATAACGGATCAAAGATCACAAATAACAGGAAACATAAATTCACAGAGAAAAACATGGAGGGGAGAGAGCAAAGGGAGAGAGGGCTGGATGTTATTTGATGTGAGTGGATGGTGGATAGCAGTGAGGTTAGACTGTTGCTTGTTGGAGAGAAATGAAGCTGAAGCTGTTAGGTAAAGGCCGGACACATTTTCTTGTCTGTTTCATAATGCATCTGTTCATTGGTTTCTTTCAACATGTTTTCCTTTGCAAAAAAGCAAATGAATTGTGCTATTTCACAAATTTCAGATCCCATAGAGTGTGTTACACAAAATGCCCATCACTTTTCTGAAGGCAAAGGTAGCATCAGTCCAAAATAGGGCTAACTAATGGTTATTCTCATTATGGATTGATCTTTAGATTATTTTCTTGATTAATCGATTGTTTTAGCTATCACAGCTTCCTTAAAATTACTTTGATATTCTTATGAACAGCATAAAGCTCAATGATATTCAGTTTACTTTCCCATAAGACAAAGAAAAATTAACATAGAGAAGCTAGAACTCATTAATTGACTTAAACAATTATTTGTTTATCAAAAGAGTCTCAGAGTAATTTTCTGTCAATTGTCTAATTAATAAATTGACTAATTGTTGCAGCTAATTAATCACCTCATAAAAGAGATAAAAGCAGAAATTCCTGCACAGGTGATGTTGGATTTGTGCGGTGGATTTTGAGTTTCACCACTCGTTCAGGTTCTGATTCATCATACAATCATACAAATTAGTATTAGAAAAACACAAATTAAAGCTAAAAGTAATGATAGTGCATTATGCATTTACACTGATTCTAAGCAAACGGATTTCTTTTAGGTAATTGATTTTCTTTTTTGTTCCACAGCTGCTGTGGGTGTTAATGGTGTTTGTTTACCATTTACACATAAGCGCGCACACATTGACAAACAGAAGTAATAGATTTCCTTGTTTGTGTGCTCGGCTCATACATGCTCACATGACCCCATTTGTCAGGTGCTGCAGTGTGCATGTTAAGTACGTGTGTGTGTATTGAGATCGATGTGTGTTTTTGAATAAGATGAAAGGAATGGTTTTATAGGCCAGGCAGCCTTTGGCAAAACAAGCACCAAGGACCCCACACACCCACACACCCCAAACACGGCCATTTCTCCAGTGTACTGAAAGATGTGTGTTTCACGGTTACAGGAGGGAGGGGGGAGGGGTGTGATCACACCTTGGGGCTGACACAAAAAAGAGTAATTATTTTTGCTGTAATTATGAAATATTGCTATACAGCCTGGGGAGAGGATAGTGGGGGATGGAGAGAGGAAAACTGGAACAGACTGGGAAGGGAATGAAGAGATGTGACGAGGCAGCAAGGGTGTAAGGAGCTAGAGAGAAAAAGAGGAAGTGAGGATAAAAAGACAGGTAAAACCTCACCTGGAGGCATAGAGATATAAGTATTACCTTTGCTGCACTTCTGACATTAAGCTCCAGTACTTGGGAAAGGCAAGATAGTATTAGTGACAAGTCTGTTCAACCAAAACCAGAGGTGTCATTTCAAATATGTCCACATAGAAGCAATTAGAAAATCGTCTTTCTCTTCAGATGGTGTGTTTCGCTCCATCAGAGCTTCATTAAAACTTGAGAGCAGAAGAGACTGGAGAAGAGACAAGACATTATTTTTGCCTTAATTATGAAATATAGGCTCATTAATTGTTATACAGCTTAAGAGACAATGAAGGAAGTAGAAGGTATGGGAGCAAAGAAGGAGCAGAGGAGGAGATGGACTCAGAAGATGTTTGAGATGTAAGAGGAAAAGAAGAAAGCAAAAAGAGGAGCAGGTGTGAATAATGTGTTTGGGGGCAGATTCACACCTCAAGGCTGACGGGAGCTATTATTTATGTTACAATGATGATATAAAGCGTCTCCAATCTTCAGGGTTCAGACAGGGTCATACTTCATCAGTTAAGGAAGGGGTGCTACAGTGGGAACATAATATTTTCTGTCCACACTAATGGTGCAAGGAAATGATTCATTGAAGGAGTGTTTCTGTATGGAAATGACTCTAAAATAACAAAGTGGCTCTTAAACTCTCTGCGGCTATACACAGCTTTAGTATAAGGCCATTTACACGTGACTGTGTCCTTCCCAATACAGTCAGCACTTCACCCTCCCTGTTTAAATAAACATGATGATGACAGTTTTCATATATTCTTACAAGCAGAGTCACTCAACTAAACTGAAATATACACTGACTGTGAAGATATTTCCCAGAAGGCATAGCTAACCATGCATTATTAGTTACTATATGGCAGTTCTCGCAGAAAACTTTTTATTCAGTCCTCTAATTAAGTTTTTTTTTCTTTCCTTTAATATTTAACTCCCACTAGATTTTCCTTGAAGTAGCGCTGGAGTTAGAGGAAATGTTTCCTCCACACTGTGTGAAAATGGTCAAGTGTTTACATTGTCAACACAAAATACTTATTTCTGACTGGTTAATCAGTTTAAATTAAATATCAAAACAACTAAGGCTCAGATCCTGGCATTAACGAGTGTCTCTCATCACAAGCGGACAGCTCTGACTAGAGGTGTGAATGTAACCGAGACACATTGAGGACGCATTTGTGATGCAATCACTCAAACAACATTCGGAGGTGGCGCACATGATAATAATGATAATCAATGATTTGTCAATGATCAATGATCATATTATATGACCTACATTCAGACATATGTGATAATTGATAAAATATAAAGATAAAAATTAGTTAATAATAAATAAATTAAGAAATGACCTATTACATCAACATTTTACCTGTAATCTATAACTCTTTTACCATTGTTGCCATTGCATGACATAAATAGGGCATTCATTACAGAGGAAAAGAAGAGAAGCATGTGAGGAGAGAGGGAGGGAAAAAACGGCACGAGACGGAAGTATTATTCTGGTGTGTATTGAGGTGCAGTATTTAGCAGCAAAACTGCATTTTGATCAGGATGTTTCCTTCTAATGAAAGAATTCATTAAAAATGGTTGGCTCTTTGATTGGTTTGGGCGCTCTGGGCAAAAGAGCTGCTGCTCCACTGTGATTATGGGGGCGATATAACATATCTCTTATCTCTATCTTTCCCTTAATTAGAGTGTGTATGAGTGTCCATGCATGTTTCCATTACTTTAACCCTGCCTGAGGATGACCTCTGCAGAAATCATGTCTCTTTTCTCTGCTGCAAAGTGTTGTCAGACTGTCAGAGGTGGCAAAAGCATATGTGTGTGTGAGAGAGAGAGAGCAACACAGAGGGGCTCACTGAAGATTTTACATTTGCTTTCTGTTTAGTCTGTTTGGTAATTATTATATCCACCATCTGTCACAGAGCATATGATAAATAGAAGGAGTAAAGGCTGCCAAGAGGAGATGGAGGTGCACAATGGAGAGAAGAGGAAGGGAGAAAGTTACAGTCAGAAAGAGAGGAAAAGCATGTCAGTGTGGTAGCGTGTGTGTCTTCCTGTGTTTGTTTATGTATGAGAGAGGCTGGCTTGCATGCATGTGTCACTGCATACATTTATGCATGAATGTGTGTGTTTGGTTGTGTGAGTGTGTGTGTGTGTGTGTGAACAGCATGGTGGGTGGGTGTGGTGAGCACAGCGAGAGCTATTTATAGAAGCTGCCTTACCTAGCTGTTAGCAGTGTGTTTACGAGGAGCCGAGAGGTATCATGGGAGTCCCAGTAGACAGAGCCGTGCCTGACAACATTATGTCACAACTCGCCCCACCTCTCTCCCGCTGTCTTCCTCTGTTCCTCCTCAGTCTTAATATGAATAGGCCTCCAAACGTGCCTTGAAATAGTTAAAGTCTCTCGTCAGTCAGTGCCACAAAACTCAAGTGCCTCCTGCCAAATTCAAAGTCATGCCACCATTTGAAAAAGCAGACTGTCAGAAGACTGGCTGCAGAAAATGATCTGTCATTCATAGACCAGCTTGTCACAGACACAGAGGAGACATCATGTAAAACAAAGAGAAATATGTGTGTAAATCGCAGAAGTTGAAGTCAAGAAAAGAGGCTTTTTAAAAAATGATTTGGCTTCGCTGAGACTTTACAGGATCAATTCTCCCAATTTTCTTTGGGAGAGATCAAAACATAAGGATGTTTGGCCTCTGACTAAGAGGCTTCAGCAGTGGAAAAATCTTGGATGGATAAGACCTGGATAATTTACTAAAAAATTGGGTTGGCTAAACATTTGGTCAGCTTTCTTTTCCACCTCTACAACCATGTAGCAAATCTGTTCTGAAAATACAGGATTGTGTTTTTAAAGGCACAAAACAGTCAAAATCTTGATCTCCCTGGTGGGAATTAATACAGATCAGGATCCAGAAAAAACTTAAACTGAACTCAGAGTCTTATACAAAATGACCATGTCTGCCTTCCCTCATGCTACCATCTGTTTATTCATGGCTGTTACCATAAGAACAGAAGGCAAACTTGGCAGTCGGCAACCACTTTGTGACTAACACCTAACAGATCCTGCCTGAAATTTAGGACAGAGTCTGCACCAAAGAGTGCAGCGTTCATTGGTTCTCCTGCAGTGGCACAGCACTTTCAGTCAGTGGTGTAAAGTCTTAAAATTAACACCACCATAAACTCTAATCTTAATCAGGAGGAGATCCAAGGAATGCTATCACTGACATTTGTTTTGAATCGTTATCCTGATAACTAGTAATAAGGAATCAAACATTAATGGAAGGATTGGGCTAAAGAGGACAATGAAAGTTGAAGACCTTGGTTAAGCATAAATTAAAATTCCTCTTATTCATATCTGTCTATCACCACCCTCCATCCCTTTGGCATGCAGCTGCTGTGAGACCAAACAACGAAATATCTACCCAGAGGAAATATGAGAACCTAAGAGGCTAACTGGTGAGAGTCAAGAGTCGGTGGAGCCTCATATCACACTGAGAATATTTAAAAACAGTCATTTTCATCTTCAAATACCATAATAAAGCAGCATATCTTTTGGCTGGCCGCTTGCAATTAGGCTCAACATTTTTACCATGCTGGGATGGGCAGAGTGGACACATAATTGGTGAAGCACTTGGTAAAGTGTCTCAAAATAACTGGCCTGGGGACAAACATTACATGAGCCAGTGCACAGAGAGGATTTAGATTATAAATGTAGGCACACATGCTTGTGGAAAATAAAATGGTGTTTGGTTTTGTTGTGTAAAATTATTTCCATGCAACACTGTAATAAATAAATTAGGGTTAGCATTATACAGTAATATAATTTTGATTTTAAACAAAAACAAGATAGGAAGGAGCAGGCATGGTTATATTTTTTTATTCCCTGTTTCTTACACTTCATCTAAACTAAGGCAGATAATCCTGCATTTATATATTTGTAAGATAGTGCAGAACATGTTTATCACACTTTTTCTAATTGGTGTGTTTTCATTCATTATTTAGCTAAATAACTAAACTACTGTACATTAGTTAAAGTGGATTGTTTTTTGTTTTTTTTCCCAGTACTGTGTAACGTGGGTGGAAGTGAAAATCAGGTTGTATTCACTTGTTTCAAAGGTTTGTTTATGCTGTTACTGACACTCATTGAGAATAAGGGCTATTTTTAGCCACTGAAAAGCAGTTTCATGTGGCACTTTGAATGGATTGAATTCACAGTGATTGGAGCCCCTTTGAAGCTGCTTCAAACGGCCTCAAGAGTGGACACAATACTTACAAGGTATGATAAAGCAGGGGCTTTATCAGGATAGGATGAACGCTGACAGGGGCACAGCTGGACAAACTGATCTAATGAACAAAATTCATTTATTCAAATTAAAATTACATTAACCCCTAAAATGTCTTGAAACCACTGAATCATTATTGCTGACACAGTTAAAAGGGAGAAACTTTTAAAAAATGGAGGCTTCCTGCCAAGTGTTTCCAAACACACTCCTATAGATCCGCTTCGTCAGCAGATGCAGAGGTTATCAATCATATTGATTGAATAGGTCTCTCTATGCAAATCGAATTGGCAAATGGTTGTTGCTCGCTGAATAAGAGTGAGTGAATTTAAAGTAGCTGGACTTGTGTGTCTCTGTGTGAGTGTGTGGGTGGGTGTCAGTTTGCATTACAGGGGACAGGAACAGCCTTGGGCACAGGAGGATGGAAGCATGGTTACAGTGCAATGTTTATTTATAGGCATATGTATTTAAGAGTATTTAACATATTAAACATCTAAGAAATGATTATTAGAGGCACTTTTTAGTTGCTTATTTATGAGTTCATATCATCACTGTTGTGTAAGCAAGTATATTTAATAAAGTAGGACATTTTAGCACAATTTATTGCCTCAGTACTGTACAGAAATGTACAAGCACTGTTTTATATCACATTTATTTTACGCTGAAACTCCTTGAATAAGCCTCAATTTAACCTTCACCAAACAGTTTTTTTCTACTTTATCTTACTTTCTTGCAGTGTAAAACATTCCCAAATTATTCTGCATAGTACCAGACTGGCTGAGCATCTTCATCACATTCATACTGTATTTTTCACTCAAGCAGTCAAACATCCTGAAGCTGCCACACTGAGCCAAGAGCAGACACACACACGCTGGTGAAGGGGTCCTCTCCAAGCTGCAGATGCATCTTTATTCTTTTTTTCTCTCTGAACCAGATTCATGAATAATAAATAACGGATAGAGAGATGGATAGATAAAGCAAATGTGAGCGGGAGGGAGATGGGATGAAAGAGAGGGATCAGAGGGTTAGGAAGAGGAAAGAAAAAGATGTAGTGTGCTATTAAGACTGTCAATGACACTATGGAAAACTGGACCAGTGGGGAAAGAGACGATAGTACGATTTAGGTGAAGAGATGGAGGTGGAAGAAAACTCAGCGAGGTGTGAAAACAAGAGCAAGACAATATGCACTGGGGAAACAGAGGGTGTAGCAGAGTAAAAGAAATGAAAGTGCATGAGAAAGGGGGATGGGGGCGGACAGGAAGATGGAGAGGTATTAGGAGAAAGATGGGGAACAGGGGGAGGAGAAGAAGATGAATCAGTAGGAGATGAGCTCCGTTTCTAAGCATGAAAGCAGTCAGAGATGAGCAGAACTGTTTGGTCGTTTTTTTTCCTCCAAATCTAATCTAATGACATAACAGATAACAGATTTTGGTTTCGCAATTGCCCCGAAATTGAGAAAGAATATCTGCTTAAAAATTCATATAAATTTTTCCTAATTTTGCTGTCGACACTGTGTCTCTCTGGCACCTCTTCCCATCATGTCTCTCTGTCACTTTTCTCCTCATTTGCTCCATCATTACCTCATCTACTGTAAAGCAGAAGAGGAAGCAGAAACATTAAGCGCCATATAGCATCTTCAGCACTCACTGTAATGGTCGTTAATGGGATCTCTCTCTTTCTCTCTTGTGCACACACAAACCGTGTTTTCGCCTCTTCGTTATGGACGGTGAAAGTCTGAGAGGTGAAACAGAGGCTATCATCATTATCATTTTATAGACATACTGTCTAAAGGAATGAAGGAAACTAGTTAGGAAGCAGGGAAGAGAAGCTGGAGAAAAGAGGAAGGTGATGGCTGACAGTAGATAAATTTGTATAGATACAGTTGTTACAAGAAGCACAATTTTCAAGTGTCAGACTTCCTGAAGTGTGCGGCCACTTAAAATAACTTTGAATGTCCATTGTTCTGTATCATAGTTGTCTGGAAATGTTGATGTTTCATTGACCTCTCTGTACTGTGGCAGCTAGTCTCATAGTGATGACCACGACCAAGGAATTTTGGGAAATGGAAATTTTGGAAATAAGGAACATTTGGTTTGAATGTATTAAAAGATCAAGTAAATGTTGCTGATTTATTTTCTTAACAACCAATAATTTCAGCTCTAGACCACTGAAGGTTTAACATGGGAGTTGTGGGTAGCAAAATCATTTCAAATCATCATTTATCCAATCATTAGTCCAAAATCCTACAATATCAAATTTATGTAGATAAAAAACAGAAAAGCAGCAAATCCTGACCAGGAATGGTGATTCATTTTCTGCACTTATCTCCACTTTTCTCTTGATGTTTCATTGGCTCACCTGCTGTGACAGCCATAATCCAGAAATACTGAAGACGACAAATTAAAAAATAGAAAATGGTCATGTGTCCACTATGGCAAGATTATGTTAACAAGTAGAAATAGGCAGGAGTTTGACACTGGGTGGAAAGTAAGGAGGTAGTCCATAGTAACATATCAGATCCTTTGCCTCAAAGCGACCTTTAATGTTTAATACCAATGTGACTGCACTCTGTTTATTTTTACCATCATACAGCATATGGCAGACTTTCACCATGCTTCAAACAAACAATACAAAAGAGAACACCAGAAGCACACACATGCACAAAAACACAACTATATGCCACACACAGGTTTTGGAGAAGCATGAAAGAGCTTCACTTTGATTAAGTTCATTAATTCCCTTGTGGTGTGGTTCTGAGACAGACAGAAACTTGCAACAAACCCAGAAAACAGATAGACTCCCCCCAGCACACACTCATTCTCATCCTGCTCTTTTCATCTTCCTGTTTCCCAAGCCAAAGATGCGAATGCAGCAACCCAATCCTGTGAATCCTTCATTTTATTTCTTTTTTTTTTTCAATTTCTAGAGTGATTTATCCTGAAAATAAAAAGCCTGCAGATAGGTAGATAGATAGATAGATAGATAGATAGATAGATAGATATACAGTACAGAGAGGCATAATTTACAACAGTGAAGAAATTTAACTGTAGGAGCCTCTTTTCTTTTCCCTCTTCATCCTCATTTTCCTTTTCTGTTGTTTTTACTATAAATTACCATGAATACGCCCAGTCCCAGCACAGCCGTGCAAAATCAGTTCTTAATTTACAACTGCTGGGCTGACTACATGCAGTGCTGATGAGCAGTAAAAGTAGGAAAACATTGGCTATTATTATTCCAGAGACACGGAGCTGAGGAAAGGAGTCACACATGCAGTTGGAAATTTTTTTTGCAGTGTGAAAGTTGAACTGTCCAACATTTGGATCTAAAACTTGTTAAGATTTTATAGAATGATGATCAGCATTTGACTTTAG
The DNA here is from genome assembly GCF_046630095.1 of Trachinotus anak. Taxonomy (NCBI): domain Eukaryota; kingdom Metazoa; phylum Chordata; class Actinopteri; order Carangiformes; family Carangidae; genus Trachinotus; species Trachinotus anak. Next base: position 3,147,986 of record NW_027273877.1, read on the forward strand.
TATCACATAAGATAATACAGTGATAGTCACTGTAGAATTAACTGTAAACTAGCAAGTAACAAAATGAAATGTGTTTTTTAACCAACCCTCTGCAGCCCTCATGGTTTGATTAATTTTGAGATATCTCTTTAGATGAGTGATAAAACTATTGGCAAAAATGAGCAGCATCTTCTTTCTCGTCTTGCGTTTATTCCGTCATTTAAGGTACTGCACATTTTACCCTGCTATTCTGTGGCATTTCTTAGAGTATTTGCTTTGCCAGTTTCCCATGAGATTTCTCTGAGTATGTGGTCTGATGTGATAAGGATTTGTTGATGATTTGATTGATGATTTACAGATGAGCTATGCTGACGGTGTCTCACTTCAACCTGACAGTATGAAAGATGAATCTTTGTCGTAGTGTACCCCCTCCCTCTTTGTCTATTGCATATATGCGCTTGTAAATGTTGTATATGCTTCTATGTTTGTCCGTATTCCTGCTGCTACACCAGCAGCGCTGAATGAACAGAGGAGAAGGTGCTTTCCTGCCCCCAGCAGAGGAGTTATCTGAATGCATGTGGGCTGCATTATAGATGCATGAGAAATCTAATGGAAAGTGATGGATGCAGCTGAGTCACACACACACACACACACACACACACACACACACACACACACAACAGCAAACACTTATGCATACATGGTTGCATGAACTGGCGTATGTTTTATTCAAATGCATGCACACAACGCATATCAGCACACAGCTGAGTTCCTACAAGTATTGTGTGTGTGTGTGTGTGTGTGTGTGTGTTGTAGCTGTTTGAGCATGATTGCACGTGGGCTGCAGATATAGTATATTCACAGTATTGGCCCAGAAATGGCTTCCACAGAGTGTGTGTGTGTTATCATGTGTGGAGGCGTTTTATGGAGCTGATCAATATACTGTTGATTGATTCTTTGACAGATAAATCACTCTGATTACCTGTCACTGTAGCTCCAAACACTTATTGATTGCACACGTGCACACACAAAGCACAATGTCGACAAAAATGGTGTCAGTGATATTCATGCAGTGATGCAAACATTGTACATATGCAAACAAATGAGCACAAGCGGATGACTTCTGATCACAGGCCTTGGCACTCATTATTGTCAATTCTTCCTGCGTTGTGATTGGGTCTCAGCGTGCAAATGATGTGGGCGGAGCTAGCGTGCTTGTTAAAGAAAAGTATGTAATATTCAGTTACAGATCACATGTTGATGCCAGGTGTAGATAGAGTCTTGTGCTCACAGAGAGGTTCAACACCATAGTCTACTGCAGAGACCTTTGTAATAGCAGATATTTGTTCAAGCTCAGTCAGTGGCATTTCTTCTCACCGGTAGCTTAATGGTACGCACATGAAGTTCAATTTGCTTGTCATGGTTAGTACTATCCAGCCTGTGAAAGCAGTGATATAATGCCATCTGTGTCTTCGGAGGGTAGGTTTCCATAGTCTGCAAAAAGTAGTCCTGATGATCTCATCACAGATATCTTAGTTTAGGCTCAAGACTTAAAACTGTTTGTCGAAGGTGAGGTGGAAATACAGCAGCCAGTGCTTTTGATGCTTCACCCACACAGGGACTAAAAGTCAGGATATCTTGTGCTGCATACATGTTGACCATTCCTTTTCAAATCTGCCTCTTGTGAGTGCTTTATGTAATTGCAATGCTAATGTCACACTGTGCTTAGTGAGGCAAAATGTGAACTTTATAATGAGTCTGCTGCTTTATGATGGGTTATGTGATACCTCAAACTGGTCCTCAGCGGGGTCGTTAATGGTTGCTTTTGGTGCTTCATCTACAACAACAAAGGCAACAAGAAATATAAATCTCTTACCAGATGAAACCATTGTTTTAAAAGCCTGGCTACAAACAAACACCACTTAGAGAATTTCGACCATCTGCACTGTTTTATTGAGGTGTTGTTTGGGAGGGGCACAGCAAAAGTACCAAAGCAATGAGTGCTTAACACCAAGCTGATGCCAAAATGAAAATAAAAGCCTGCTTCATCGATTATCACTTTAAGTCATATATTAAGTTCACTCAAAGTAAACTTTCTGCTGGGTTCTTTAAGAGGAGCTGAGCAAGCAGAAGCATAAGGAGCTGAAGGACTACAGCTATTAATCGCAAGAGAGGCAATAAAACTACAACATCCATCAAGGCATGTGCTACTAAACAGCAGCATTCAGCAGTTTGGATTGGTGAATTGATAGCCTCTGTTTACAAAAAAGCCATTCACTGGTGCAGCCTAGTTCAAGTAAGCAAACACAGTAAATGGTGAAATGTCAACAGTGATTTTTTTTTTTGCTATTGCCATTAATACATGCACATTCAGATACACAAACCTGCTGCAGTCACCGTCAAATCTATAGACTGGGAGTTTTCCTGCGGAAAACGAACAGTTTCTGTCTACTCAACCTCACCCTTTCTTCATCTCTCTCGCACCTCCTCCTCTTCATCACTCTCTGCAGCAGCTCATAATTTTCTTTTATTTACTATACTACTGTCTTTCATCCGCTCAAACCCACACTATTGTTCACTTGTTCACGCTCATGCAGACCCTGCCTCACTCTCTCTTTACTGCAGGGTTTTTTATTGTATGGGTGTGTCTTTCACCGCATTTGTCTGCAGTGAAGAAAATTTCCCTCAAGGCTCACAGAGGCAGAGAGAGACTGAGGAGCAGATCAGTGCAGCAGCTGTAAGGCGATGATCCATTAGGCAAGTTTTTATGAGCATTTAAATGAGGGACTGATACCCAGTCAAAAATCTGTTCATGTCATAATAGCAAGGCAGCAAGGAAACTCTTAAAATCTGTGTCCCATCAAAGTTTGACTCAAATGATGCCTCCTTCCTTAGAGTTTCTTTTACTGACCACATGCATTCGATGGTGATGACTTGATCTTGAGCAGGTTAAACCCAGAGTTTCCACTCATCTAGTAATTTACTTATCACCACTGATAAGATGCAAAAGGATCTTGCAGCTCAGCAGGTGACTGATTGATCAATCACATTATTTGCTTCACAGTAATGAATCAGAACAGCCAATCAATATGTTAGGAAAAAGAAAACAGATTTTACTGATGTGTGGGAAAAAACAGCTGCAGTGGAGGTCATAGACCTGTCTGAAGTTAGTTTGATAATCAACAATTGGACACGTTTTGTTCAATATTCAACATCAAGTTGAAGTTAGTTTAAAGTGTGTGTTTATCATTTGGAGTGGTAAATTACTATGTCTGCTAACCAGTTTCCTGGAGGAAACTCTGTATCTGTTCAATGCTAATTCAACTCTAATTATTTAGTTAAATACATTTGTTTTGAAGTATTTAAAATACGTAAGCCATGGCATGAATATATCTTTTATGCCATGTTCATTAAGTTTAGGGAAAGCGAATAAGAAAGTAAGAGAGGCTGCAGTGTATATACAGTATGTACACAGGGTGAGTGTGTGGGGGTGTATGTGTGGGTGTGTCGCTGAGGTTAGACCATTACTGACAGTAGAGGAGGAGGAGGAGGAGGAGGAGGAGGAGGAATAACAGAGAGATGAAGGAGTTGAGTGGTTGATGAGAAAAAGAGGCAAAGTCCATCATCAGCAGGAAAACTCCCAGACATTTGATTACTCTGTTGTTGTGGTGTGTTCGTGTGGTTGTGCACTGGGAGGCCCTGCCCAGCAGAGCTGTCTAGCTGTCTGGTCGGGGAAGTTGTCTTCCAAATGTAATCCATTTACTGATGGCTAATGTCCTGTTGTAAATGGAAGACTTTCCTTCCAAAACAAGTTACCAACCATTAAAGAAAGACACACTCACTCTCACTGAACGATTGCTGGCAGGAAAGCGAAGAACATAACAGGTTCCAATTAAAGTTAGGAGACTTGGTGTTTACGAAGACGTTCTGTTTTTGAGGTTAGAATAATATTTACTGATGAATTTTCTGTTGACAACACTTTCATTACAGGGACAAGTATTTCCCCATCATTTCTGTCTTAAAGAGATTCATAAGTCTGCAAGCATGAATTATTTACAGGTCACTCTCTGCACTCCCAGCCTCAAACAACCACTTTCATTAACGCACAGAAACACACAAAACCCTCTCTGTAAGGGGCCATTACAAGTGACAAGATGGGAGCTGTTGTCTTTCAGCTTCACTGCTTGCCTTCCTCCTGCTTCTCTTCTTCCTCCCACCATGGTCTCTTCTGTAACAGGAAGATTTGTAAGGCTGAGTGAAAGCAAAGATATTTAGAAGATAGTGCTGCTTTACTGCAAGTGATGTCTCAGTCTTTGAGGCTGTTTTAGCTGGAGCAGATTGATGAAATCATAAATTAGGGCCCTGCCTCGCCCTGACTGGCTTTATAGCTGCAGTAAAACACAGCAGCTACTGTTGAGGAGCAGAGAAAATGCTGTGAATCTTTACCAACATGAAGTTCCATGAAACAAAACCTCGGTCAGTTGAACTGAAAGTGAAGCAGACTGTCTCCGCCTTCAGGTGCGAAAACAGAATAAAGAATAAAATGCTAATTTATTATTTGCTAGATGGATATTTCCAGGCATTTATGCATCACAACAAGTTGCAGTAATATGATTAGAGTTGTAACATTTTACAATTTCTTACAGTTTACGATTTCTTGTTACATACAGTGCTTCTAGCCACTAATTTTGGTGTAAATCGGAAAAGACTGGACTGCATCGTAAGCTGTTTGCATTCTTTCCATGCTTTGACTGTGAGAAATGATTTCTGACTTTGAGGCTGTTGAAAATTCTTCAATCAACAATTGGTTGTCATGTTCATATTCTAAGACTCCAGTGTTGTAAAGGAGGCTGCAGGTGTTTGCCAAGTGCATGAAAGTGTAGGAATCAGAGTTTCTGTTTCTGCTCATCTTTGTATTTTTTCCACTTCTCTCATTTATCTTCTCTCCTACTTGTCACACCCCTCTCATTGTCCCTTTCTCTCTTCCTGGCCCCCTTTCATCTTTCTTGCTGCAGTGCTGTGTAAAGCCCCTGGTGTATCCTGCACAGCGCTCAGCCTCTCAGGCTATATTGACCATTAAAGTTTAATTATTAATAGACAGAGGAGGTCTGATCCTGCTGCTCTTACCCCAAGGCGACACACACACACATATGCGCACTTACACTTGCACAGCCCTAAAAGATAGTCAGAAAAGGTTAGTGTTAGAGACTAGAGGCTTAAACACACTCAGTAGGATGTTAGAATCTGGAGTACTCTTCAGATCTCAGTATCTTTAAACCTCACTCGAGGTTTTAGCAGGGTTAACTCTAACAACAGGTATGCCATTTAGATTTGTGAGTGGATTATGAGAGGAGAAAACAATTTCACTCAAAGTGACACTTTTATACAGGAGGAAAAAAATAACAGCAGGAAGTGATGGATGTGCTCACTGTCCACCTTTTTTTACACGTGCATATAATGAACCTCACAAGCAAAGATACATATATGGATTAATCCAAGATTTGGTCTTTAAGAAACACTAATAATGTTACTTTTTAGCCACTAGTTATGCCAACTCTAATGTCTTAACATATATGCTTGATGTTAATATTTGGAGCTGTCATCCATGCAGGGTATGTTGTGTCAGTTTGTCAATTTTCTCTCAGAAAGAAGGAAGAAACCAGGACAGTATAGTGAAAGTACAGTGAGTTGATGTTGAGGAGGGGAGTATGATGTCCCACTATCTTCCCTGTATCTTCATCCAGCTCCAGGCCTCATGTTGTCATTCCTGTGTGTTTGAGCTCTGACCCTGTGTCACATGGTCTTGAACAACAATCTTTCTCTCTCTCTCTCTGTCTCTCTCACATGGTTGTGAACAATAGGACTTCTTTCTCAGATTCCTGCAGTCTAATCGCGTTATGCAAGCTCCCACAGACCACAGTTGGTTAGACCCCCCCCCTCCTCAACACACACAGAGTCTCTGGCTTTCTCTTCCCTGTGTCTCTTTCTCACACTCTCTCTAAAACTGACTAGTGACTAGGGAAACGTGAGGGAAATACAAAGTGCTTGTGTGTGTGTATGTGTGAGCTCACTGGTGCCAATGGGAGAAAAGATCTTTTGTTTTAAAAGCCATGTTTCATCCGTTTTAAAGGAGCAGTGCACGCAGTAGACATGCATTTTGACTGGGAGATATACAGAATATACAGTAGTTGGTTGATTTTTAATAGAAACAGTCTGTAAACCTGCAGGTTCTGCACTATACAAATCACCTCACTATGTTAGTGAGTGGTTGTTTTCTGTAGCTCAACCAGCTCTGTGTTCACAAGCGCAGTCTCAATGTTGAAAAAAGGCTTAAAGATTTAATGAACATTTGTCAGTCATGTTTGAACTTGAACACAACCTTCCCATGATGAAACCTAAAGATATTAAATTCACTGTCTTATGAAACAAAAAAGGACATTTTTTTTACATTGGGAAACTGAATTTGGGCCATTCTTGCTTGAAAAATGAAAAAGTTGAAACAGTTGAACTATTAATTGTTTAATTTTCTAGATTAATTGACGAACTGTCACATTTCTAATTTCCACGTCTGTAGACTGGCAGAAAGCTTTCAGCTTAGCAGCCCAGCGTCGAACCATTAATTACTGCGAACAGCATCTGAACTCGTAGCTGTGGAGGCCCTGGAGCACCGTCCGGATTTATGATCCATCCACTTTGGTGCCACTGTGCTGAAGTACAGGCGCACCCTTGACATGTCATCCATCATCTGACATGAATTCACTCACTGAATCTTATCAACCAATTAACACATCCACAGAAAATGAATATACTGCACACATAGGACACATACTGATGACCTTATACTGTCTCCAAACACTGTAAATTATAATTATTTTTCGAAATGCAGAATTTTCTTTAGCTGAATGAATCTATTTAACTGGAAGCAGAAGAAGTAGATTAGAAAGTTCATTAAGTCATTTGATCATAATCAAACATGAAGAATATGTGTGGTGACTTTGGGTCATACTAAGAACAATTTTAGTAGAGCCAAGAAAAAGATAACATACTGTAAAAAGGAACAAAGCCAGTTTGGTGACATAAAGTTACTAAATTGATGATTTCAGCACAAGAGTGTAGCTGGTTAAAGTGAAATCAGCTCAGCAGAACAAATGGACAGAAGCCATCTTTGAAGTCAGAGAAAAACACAATGAATGCACCAATATACCAAATATACCAAGCTAGAGCTAATCAACATCTGTATTGTATCGAGAAAATAATTGGTAAAATAATCCATAATGTAAATAGTCATCGGCTGCAGCCTTATACCATAGCATGCAGACAGAAGTAGAACATTAATGCAATGATATTCAGATTGGATTAATTATCTAAGATGATAATGGATTTATAATTTACACTCAAGTGAGCCTTAACAATTGTGCCATATCCCATTAAAACAGAGCAGATACAATACATTATGTATCTTTATCTCTACATGAATCAGGCTGTATTTTTTTCTTCTTCTCTTCATCATCCTCTCCGTCCATCTCGCATACACACACATGCAGGGAGGCGGGGAAGAATCAAACCTTAATTCATTTTGCAGGATAGAAAATGGTACATTTGTAATGACCCATTAATCCGGGTTTACATTTGCACACCCTGCAGGGGAGGAATCATTTAAAGCAAACTGTAATAAATCAGGAAGGGCGGCAGCGGGAAATCGAGTCGATATGCCAAAGGAGAGGTGCCTGGGAGGTTGCTGGTTCAATTCCATACAAAAGCATGAATAGGAAGAGGCTTTAAGGTTGTTTATGGTTAACTTCCCCTCCCTGTCTTCCTTCATTGTAAACCAATTCACCCTGTGTGTGCTTGTGTGGCCTCTGGAGGCCGCGTATAGTCGATTACATAAGCTTTTCGCAGTAGAATCCCTGCGTGCAGGTCCCAGTATCGCTGGCCCCGATGGGACAGAAACCACTTACACTGGTGATGTTGACAGCATTAGATCAACCAGTGGAACTACATGGCAGCAGCCTGCCAATCTGTCTTTTTGAAGGAGGATTGAGCTTTTCCAATCTGTCACTCTCCCAACCCCAAGCCTCCGTCTATATGCTTTAATGTTGTAGTTTCTCTTTTTTCCCCTTCCAGATGTCACTGTTGATGTTAAGGCCAAGTATGCTTTAATTCTTAGTTTTTTATGAATGAAAGACTGAAGAAAAGAATGAATGAATGAAAAGGAAAAATTGCCAGGCTCTCTTGTATCTCTAAACAATGCACAATCTGTGTTGTTTGAGCTGTCATGCTTAATTGAACGCTGTTGTACATTATTTTTTTCTGTCATTTTCCTGTCACTCAGTAATCCCCATGAGTCAAAAGGCATTAATCAGCTGCTCGATGGTTTTAGCACAAGCTGCCTCTTGGATATTGTCGCTGTGGCTTTCCACACAGCGGCTGAACATAGCTGCCGGGATTGCGTGACGAAGTTCAGAAATAGCTCTTGCTAACAGCTGATTGTGAATAACTGGACTTTGCAGTTGTTTGGCATCTACAGAGATACATCACCACGGATCACTGAGGGCCCCTGGTGGTTCATAGATTTAATCCTTTCCCACACACTCTGTCACCAGATGTAACACATGTAAGAGCAACTCAGTAATGTGATTAGAAAGAGCAGTAACTGTTATCTGTATATGTTTCTGGAAAATACACAAATCACAGAAGATACAAACAGATAGAGGATAGTGAAATCTATCAGTTAAGTGAATGACTGATGATGTTGTAAACTGATTATGATCATTTCACAGTCTCCTATTATTTAGGGTAAATGGTTTACCCTCATTACCCTCATTTACCAACAGACCTTAGGGTAATTACATCAAAAGGTAACACAGTAATCATGTCATGAATTGACAATTTAAAGTAATGCAGTCAACAAACACAAAAACAGCTCAGTTGCATTAAGTAAAAGATTAACTGGTCTGTGGGGACATCTGGTGGATGCTGTCAGAAAGTGCAAACAGAAATGGGGCAAAAAAGAGCAAACATCCTCAGAGCAATGAGATGAAAATGAAATGAGTGTTCATAAAAATGATGCAAGTCTTGTGTCTGAAGATACAGGCTTTGTAATATTTTGTAATCTGTTCCAAGCCTTATGGGTGTAAATGTAAACTATAGCCGTTAATTTTGTCTATGGATTAGAAAAAAGAGATTGAGCTTTTATTCTGAAATTTCAGTTCTACACAGATGGTGAAGAAAAGTGTCTTAGATTTAAAAAAAAAAAACCCACATGAACTGCAGTTAGTCTATCATGTAGTTTACATGAGATCTCAAAATAACTCTTATTAAAATGCCTAATACGATTTAGGTGTTCCTTCTGTATATGTTGGTTGATCCATTTTTATTTATTAAAATCTACATTTGTGCTTTCCTTTAATTCTCATGCCTATCAATCAGAGGTCATTTTAAATACTCAGTGATAGATGAGTGGATATTGTTTTGTTTTTTTCCCCCCATATATCTAATGCAATACTTTGTTTTACCCCTAGAGGGTCCTGTTGTTTTGGAAACAGGATTGAAGCAACAGGACATGTGAGATCAGGGATACGGGGACAGCTTCTTCTCATCCTTGTTACTGAATTGAAATTGAATTGTGGAACAGATGTCTTCATGCCTAATTGCATCAGAAAGCTTGCTGTTGTTTAGACATAACTTTGGCTGGCCTTCTTAAAGTATAAAATCCATAACGTGCATATTAAAGAACAATAACGATGAAAAACAGCCATGATATGATTTAATTTCTCTTTGAATTCTTCATGACTTTTTAAATGGAGAAATTATTTTACACTTCAGCTCCTTCTTCTATTGAAGGTTGATGAAACATAACTGATAATCCTCAGATGTCTCTCGGTTTTAAGTATGAGCGTGACTTCTTTTACTGTTGTACACACCAATGCAAAACTTGTTCAATTTAATTTTTTTTTCTTTATAAGGACGTTAATAAAGAAATACTCAACTCTTACACTTTATGATGTTCCACACTCAATAGTACTTTAAGTGTTAATCATCAATAACTACCAAGGTGAAGACTTAGAAATGTTTTGTTTTGTTTAACAAAAGGTGCAAAATCCAATAATATTCAGTGTAAAATAGTATATGACAAAGAAAGCAGCAAATCCTCACATTTAATAGACTGGAAGCAGAGAATGAAAACATCTTTTCACTGAAGAATGACGCATTGACTGAAATGATTTAACACCTTTACTTGTATTTCTCTGTATTATCTAATTGTGTTCGCTCTTCTTTTTTGCTTCGTCTTTAGTGGAGGGATATTTATGTGTAGGTAGATGACAGATGTGATCCTGATGCTAGCTCATGGAAATTGGCATCACTGACTAAAGATAAATATGCTCTTTGTTTCTCTCTGTGTTGCACAGTCTGCTCAAAGCTTACAGATTGTTGGATTTGGGATTGAAAGAAAAGCAGGCCGAACCACACAGGTGATGACCCCAGCTTCTTATCTCTCCTCCCTCCCTCCATCCATTCTGCTCCGCCCTCCAGATATACCCTATTTCATTTTTCATCATTTTCACCCACAACCCCCCCCTCCCCTCCCGGTCCGTCAGAGATGAAGATTTGGCTCTCGCTTATCCACTCGGCCCTGCGCAACCACCGTAATTCAATTTTTCCAATCTTTCTAATCTAAAGATTTCGTTTTCATTTTTCTAATACTATCAAGGCAAAGGGGAAGTGGTGGGGGGAGGATGTGGTGGTGGGTACACAGCTTGAGCAGCATTTATGAATATTACAACCTTGTGTTATTCCTTGCCTTGATTAATAAGAGACTTCTTTGGACCCGTCCCTGCCTCTCTTCTACCTCACTTGTCATTATATCACTTTTGCTCTTCTCTGACATCATTTTATTATCTCTCTTTTTCTTTCACTCTTTGTCTTTTGTAAGTCTTTTCTTTCTGTTTCATCTGTCTTTCCTTTCTATCCCCCTTGAGTCAAGTGCCAAGTCCTAAGTCATTACGATTATTTGGCTCAGGGAGGGGCAGCAGAGCGTATGGGGAAATCGTTAAATCCATGATGGATTACGACGTCCAGATTGTCATTTTGAATTAAAGAAAATGATAAGGAATATATGAAAAAGAAATCTAAAAACAATCATAAGTAGATTTAGTTCTTAAGGAGAAAGTGTGTTATAATGACAAGAGGGTAGGGTGTGGGAGGGGGGGTGATGGTACGGCATTCAATCACTGAACATTGGCTCGGCGTGTCCCCTTAAAACCTTCCCCTGGTAAAACGCAGCCAGGCTTAACCGGGACCTGCATCCACTCAATTTAGGCTCCCATCAAGAAAGCACTCGGCGGCCATATTGTTTGTCATTTTGTGTTATTACTCTCCTCCTTCAACCATCTGAAGAGCAGAGCAGCTTTATAATAGCTGATTGTACTGTGTGTGTGTGTGTGTGTGTGTGTGTGTGTGTACATATGCCAACAAATGGTTGCGTACTTTATCTTCAGCTGCTGTTTTTTTGGTTTTCTCCAGGTACGCTGTATCACTTTCTATATATTTTATTTGCACCATTTGTTCATTCAACCCAATCCCCAACATCACTTGTTCAAATTTCTTTCTCATCTCATTGTGATACCCTAATTTCCAGAAAATTTCCTGCAAATAAATCCACATTATATCAACCTCACTACCCTTCTATGAATATTTGGAGTTTGTTCTTAACGACAGACAGTGCCACCCACTGATTCTTCAGTTGGGTGCCATTAAACCATTGCAAAAGATGAAGCTGGGACAAGATGATATAACCAAAAGACCAACCAGTTAAACTTCAAATGGTGGAAAACATGGTGGACATATGACATTTATGTTTGCTTCATTTATTAATTTGATGTTACTGTTGCATTTTGTTTTTATCAAAACACCAACAAACATAAGCTTTTCAGCATTTCCAAACTGAAAATACTCTTAAGAGCACGTGTATGGAAACAGTTGTAAAATAAATTGTCTAACTTGTGTTTCTATGAGACATATCATGAGTACTCATTACTTGTAAGGTTAATTGTGCTGTGAAGTAGCAGCAATCAATCACTTTTGTTTTGATAACCTTGTGAAATGGAAGCATGTAGTTGTTTTCTGCTACACTCAACTGACAAAAAAGAGTACTTATAACAAAATGGAGAGATGATCATTGCTGTCAACAGCTTCCCAATTCTCTGCAGGACAACTCTATAACACCATACTTCCACTTAAATAGAATGCATGGAGACACTTCACGAGGACAATTCTTCTTTTTCATATGCTATTAAAGTGGCAATATGAAAAAAAGCCTGCAAGGCTCACATCACAGCTCCCAGTGTCTTTGTATCTGTATGTGTAAATTAAAATTGGCGTTAAGGACTGCACAAGGTTGGTGTAATGTGTGCACGATTGCAGATAGGGAAAGATTTTAACACTGGACTCTCACGATGAGTCTTAAAGGTTAATGTTCATGTAGTTATCAACAGTTATCAGATTGTCTGTTTTTAACAGCTGCTATTTTTCACCTACAAATCTCTAATTATTTATTAGTCATGGCTCATCTTGTTGTACTTTACGTGGACAAGGCAAAAAAGCAATGTTTATCGAAAACAAACGGAGCCACAGCTTTTTAAAATTTCCTTCAATGGCAGATACGACTTCAAGATCATTTGTGTAAAACATGTCTGATGTTTATAAATGTTTGTATCTTTTGACTTGAGAGGTGGAAACGGCCAGTGTGTGTGTGCGTGTGTAAGATCAAGCTTGTGGTCTGAAGATAGAGGGGGTGAGGATGAGGAAGAGTGGGATTAGTAGAGGAAAACTGAGTAGTCTTTGGGGAGATTATGCCTTCAGGTCACCAAATACTTAAACTCAGATTATATTTATGAAACATTTTTTTTGTAATTCCTGGCATGTGTTCTTACTGTGAGTGCAGTGATGCAGTTCATGTTCACCACATCAAGATGCCACTGTATCTATGAAGTCATGTGTATTTGTACAATATAAGAATTTATATTATTCCCATTTTTACCAATATAATTATAACTGTAATCACAAACAGTAAACACTGAAGCTTTTAATGATAGACTCACAACTTCTCAAATGTGTCTTAAAAGAAAAGTGAAGCATGTTCATACTTAAAATTAACAGATCCCTTTTTAATGTGCTTCCTTTCTAAGTGATGGGGACAAAATCCACAATCCTCACTGCGCACAAAATATATTCAAGACTTTATCTGTAGCTACAGTAAAGTCTCTGCTGTCTGAGTCTGACAGATCTTTAGTGCAAGATTTTCTCTTTGTGTTACTAATGCAGGTCAGCATGAAAACACTGCATGAGGAAACACAGAGATGATAGAAACTTTATATACTATATTCTTCTGTGGAGTGAGGACTTACATTGGAAGAGAATTAGGAAGAGATCTTTTAATGGTGAGTCTGACCAGGTTCAACCTGCCGCAGTAACTTACAGCTGCACAGTCAGTGTTAGCAATAGATGAGGGTCAGCTAAGGTCAAGTTTAGGGTTACACAGTCTGTAGAGATGTCGCTCATGTTCACTGCTGACACTGCTGTAAATCTACTTTCTGTGGTTATTTTTAGTTCAATAATTTCTCACCTGTATAATTTATGTACTGTATGTTTAATACAAACTGGGCTGGTGTTTGGTTTTTAACAGATTTAAGTCGGTTATGCTTAGTTTAAATTTCAGGCTCTTGACTTGTGAGTCATTGTTTTATTAAAACTGACATCAACGAGTGATTTAGATTATAGTGAGAAGATTCAGTTTCTGGTTTTCTTCCCAACTTGCAACTGAATTGTGATTTCAATTCTGTTGATTTCAAGGCAGCCAACAACAGGATCTTTTGTAGCATTCAATTTCACTCTCCACTCCACTCGCCTGCTTTAATAATCTGTAGTGATCCTTAAAACCATAGCTATATAATCTTCCAAATATTTCCAAAACATTTCATTATCATATGTTTGTCCCTATTATCCTCATCAAAGGCTTAGATTCTCTGTCTGAAACAATGCCCTTTGTCTGGGTTTTGTCTCGCTGCTTTACTCCCTCACTTTGCTGTTTTCGCTCCACCTCTCATGAACTGACAAGAAAAGACAGGGGGCAGTAAAAGAGCATTACATGATCACATGCAGGACTGTGCCCTGCTGTATTATACACTGTGATGCCCTGGCAATGTAAGAGGCTTTGAACAGAAAACCCTGCAACATATCGTTATGCATAAACAATGTCCAACTGATTAATGTGTGCTGGAGACAAAGTGAAAACTCTTCTTTATTTTATGTCTAATTTTGCGACAAACTTGCTGGAAAGAGATACAGAAATATGATAAGTGCTGGATTTCAATATTTAAAAAAAGCCTGACTCTTGAATAGTCTTGTAGCCAAGTGCTGATGCTGTATGAGCACTACAACCTTATAACAGAAATCTGACATCTAACAATCTATTGAGAAATGTAATAACAATAAAAATACATAATTTGCTGTGAAGCCATTTGTGTTACAACAAATCCAAATCAGAGGCAACTGTCTTTTTTTTTTTTTTTTTTGGAACAACTGGAAAAAAGGCTTTTCTCAAATTTCTATTTCTTAGAAAATATTTGAGAAATTAAAGTGAAAAAACTTCCATCGACTCATGACAGTTCATCAGGTTCATGTCGGGTCAAAAGAAGGATGATGATGTAAGAAGGAATCGGGTAAATATTTGACTCAAATATCTCCTCATCTGGCTGAATGTTACAATACAAAATCACTTTGAATATATTCACTGGAAATGTTGTGTATTTATTGTAGTGGTGTTGCAGAAAGTGTGTGTGTGTATGTGTGCCATGCAGGTTTTAGGACATTTTAAGTTGATTTATCTTTATTTTCTGGGATTTCAAGGACCAATCAATGAATCAATAAATAGAAAAGAGTCATCAGATGAGTCCATTCTGAAAATATTTGTTAGTTGCAGCTCCATTTTTCACTTTGCCATAATGACCCCTTTGCTTATCTTACTGCTTAACATTACTTTCTACCCCCTCCATTGTTGAAGCCTTCAGTTTGTAGTGCAGTGAGTTAGAGACTGAGAATTCCTCTGTGTCTCATAATGCGCGCAGTAACTGTAAAAAGAATTGGTGCTGGAGGATGTTTGTGTATTATAAACACACATAAGATTCCTGGCGTGTCTCATCCTGATGCACCATGGCACATGCCAACCTGAGAGCTTAACCTTGTTTTAACCCCAATAAAACTCTTTGCTGTTCTCCTTCAGCCCCATTGTTTCACATCAGACCTGCTTAGCTGCCAATTGACAGCTGTCCACAAGTGTCTTTGTCTGTGTGTGTGCATGCATGTGTATATGTGTGTGTGTGTGTGTTTTATTTTCCATGTTCTGTTCACCCAGTCAACCAGTTGACCTGCCAGTGAACCTTGACCACTGCATGTTCAAAGCAGCCGCTCAGCTTATTTGTAGTCGGGGGGACTGAGATTCCTCTGCTGCTTCTCTTTCATGCCAGTCATTACTCTCTCATATTTATCTTCATTCTTTCTCCCTTCTTTTCTGTTTGCCTGAATTTCATCCCTTCCCTCAAACATGTCTCCTTTTCTACCTGTTGTCCTGTTGTAACTTCACTCTCCCTCCTTTCCTCTCTCTGGCGGTGCCCATTGTCTCCTTTAGTTATTTATAGTATGTGTGTATTTCTGAAGAGGGCTCTTCGAGGAGCCATATCCATTTCTTGATAAATGAAATTCCTTGGCCCACTCCGGGGTCTTAACAATAGGGCAACACAGACACTGAGCTTAAGCGACTCAGAACATTTAAACACACACATGCACCTGCTACACAACCCGAGTATTTGTCTCGAGTCACATACATATTTTATCCACAAATAGAGATTTCCGCGCTGCTCAAGGTTGCTTCAGACAAAATGACAACATGCAGAGATATAAAATAGGGAGGAGATGACATCTGTGTTGGGCTTCAGTCCATGTTCTGTTACAGCTGTGAAATAGAAACTCTCAAACCAAGGACACTCACAGGGGCCACCGACTCTTCCAGAAACAAGTTGTTTACCTTTGAGTGCTGAAAAAAATGTTTTTTTTAAATGTCATTCTCTAAAAGCTTGGTTGACTATTTACTTATCATCAGAATCATCAGAAAATTAATCCACAAGAGTTTTGATAATTGATCATTCAAGTCATTTATCAAGCAAAGCTCTGGTTCCACTGTCTTCCCTTGGTCTTTGTAAAGTAGCCATGTTTAAGTTTGGTCTGACAAAACGAGCGATTTGAGCAGTTCATCTGGGAAACTTATCTTGTGATTATGATGTTTCACTATTTTCTGACATTTTATAGATAAACTGATTCATCGATTAATCAAACAAATAAAATACATTTAAAGAAAATCAGCAGATTAATGAAAATAATCAAGAGTTGTAGCCCGAACTCAAATGGAAGTTAATAATTTACACTTTTAGGTCATATGCAAAGACTTTGCTGCAAATGCACAACTTAAGTCCACAGATTTATATGAGAAATGTTTGATTGGGTTAGATTGGATGGTTGATCTTTGGCTATTTGTTGCATGTTGCTTTGTTTGAGCAGTTGTTACCTTTCTTACTGTGGTGTGGCAGTGTTGGATTTTAAGGATACCTCAGAACACGTTTTTAAAAATGGCTGGCATTTGACAACATCTTGTTTTTGATGGGATTTTTATCCATTGTGAAATTGTTTTATCATTCTCATCACATTAACCTCTCCTGCTGTGATGCTTTCTTTATCCATGAGTTTTTGTTTCTGTCAGGACCCTCAGAGAAAAGTAGCCCTGAACTGGATTCGGTGGCTTGCTCAAGGACACTTCAGTGAGCTGGATATTCAGTTGTAGTCATTATGTCCAAGGCCAGAGTTTGCTGTTCTTTTGAGGGATGAAACAGAGCAGTCATTTAAGATGACTCTCATTTAGATGGTTGTTTTGTCCTTGCTCTAAAAAAAAACATGTATTTTATTATATTTTTTATTATTGGAAAAAAAATACAGTATCTCAAGTTTAAATTATTTCAAAATTCCTTAAAACCTTTTTAAATCCTTCCTAAAAATGTTTGTGACTGCAATCATCACATACAACAAATAAACAAATGCATGATAAATCAGACCCATTATCAGAAGTCATCACAGGGATCTGAAATATTACCTTCGAATAAATATATTCAAAGGAGGCTGATCCTTAGATTTCTTCACAGGGGACAGAAGCCACAGAGAAAATCAGTAAAGGGGAAAAAAATAAAACGTGAGGAAGACGAGCGACAAAGAGGAGGAAACAGAAAAATGTGAGTCGGGGGATGTCAGGAGGGGTGGGTGATGTGGATTAAAATGGAGCAGCCCCAGGCCTCTCTCCATTTTTGTCTGGTTAAAGGACAAAGTGTGAGGGGGAAGTTAGTCCTTGTATGTGTGTGTGTGTGTGTGCACGCAGATGAGGGTGTATTATCCGTCCTCATCTGTATCTGTGTGTCGGATGATAGAACCCCTGGTATTCTTGAAAGGCTCTTATTGACAGACGTAATGCTCTTATTGGACATGAGACACGTGGCTGACGCACTCCCTCAAGTGTATGTGTGTCCAAGCAAATGCTAAAAGTGTGCACATCTATAAGTGTGTATTAGTGTGTGTGTGAGCCCCCTGTATCTGCGCTGTGTGAGCCTGAATTGATTTCCACACCAGAAGTCTCCTCTCTCTGCTGGTTGAATTTTACCATTACAGGGTGTCCAGTTCCTGCTGTCAGGATGTCTGATAACACGCAAGAGAAAAAAAAAATCCTTTGTCTAATGAAAAGTTTAAAAGCTTTTAGTGGCTAATACAGTGGCTACTAAACTTTATTCATGTGAAATAACCTTTAAAATCTTTAGTCATTAGTGCCTCCGATTGCTTCTTTGTAGTGGTCTCCTGTTTCAACTTGCAAGTCATTTTTAGCCATTTTCTCTGCTTTGGTGTTGCATTTGATGGCATGACATTGTTTTAATGACTTAAGCTTTGCTCAATAGGTGAGTTATCAGCTAGTATTAATTGAAAAGCATTGGCTGCAGCAAAAGATGATTTCTACGTGTCCTCGAAACATCGTTTTCAATAAATTAATTCCCCTTACTCTTTGAAGCAAAGAGAATTTAGAAGCTTTGAATAAATCTGCCTCTCTGCTTTTTTTTGCAGCTTTGTGGGGCTTTTGTTTTATTAAATTAAATCAGAAGGGAAAAGGAGACATATAAATCTGAGTGGCAGCACTCTGTGGAAATTTTTCTTCAGCCAGTTGCCCAAACATAATGTGAATTATTCTTGTAATTCAGTCAACATACTGGATATGAAAAAGTGTGAGCAATGGATAATCAAGATGAATGGCTCTGGGGTGCTGTAATGTTGGTTGTAACCAAACCAAATTGTAAGGTGGATGAAGGTTAAAGTTCAAAGTTCGCATTGAGTTTCAGTTTGAAATTGAAAGTCACTCCGTTCATTTAATCCTGAATGCAAACCTCATGATGGCTCATCAGGATTCATCCTCTGGGGACCTTGAATATCTGCACCAAATTTCATGGCAGTCATCCAGTAGTAGAGACTTTCTACTGAAAACCAAACCTCATGGTGGAGCTAAAGATAAAGTCAGGGGATCATTAAAACATCATGATAGTTCATACAGACGTACACGTCCTCCTCTTGAACCACACCACTGTGTCGTTCTGAACTCTTTATGTGTCATCTGTCATAAACAACAAAGTGAAAACTTGTCCTTTTAGAGTTAGAATAAATTAGTCAGCGGACCTGCTGTTCTTCACCCCATCCAGGTCCTGATAATAATAATAATAAAGTACTTTATTTATTCAGCACACTCACAAATGACTCTACATGGAAAAATGAAGCTTTAAAAAACAACAATTAAATAAAATTAGCTGTAGATAACTTTTGAGAAGTGACTTTAAAGATATCACTGTGGCACGGAGCAATAAATCAAATTAATTAGCGAGTGCATTCTTCTAATGTCTGGACTTTCAGCTCTATCTGGGCTGTACTTAGTGGAAGAAGTCCATAGCTGTGTGAGATAACCTGTATTAAATATGTATAACAATGACAGCTTTGCAGGTTGGTTCAGGTCTTTTATTACTCCTGCCTGTCTGTCTTGCACATTGAGTCCTCAGTGTTTGAATCCTGTTGTAGTCTTGTTGCATTTCGCAGAAACAAATGGATTAAAATTGTGAACTTGCCCCAAGCTTTAAAAAACACAGAGATTTTATTTTTTAGCCTTGGATTCTCAGGCAGGAGGTTCACAGGGCATGCCTTATGTGACAAGTGTTGGGAAATCTTTTCTGCTGTTCCAACAAACTCATTTAGAAAAAGAGAAAGATTAAAAACCATGAACGATCTTCAGGCTGTAGATATGGTGAGGCATTGTAACTTAACTGAAGCTCCTACATCCTCCACTGTGGCTGCATTTACTAATTATGTGATGTTAGATTTATCTCTGTCACATGCAGTCTCTCTCTGTCCCTTTGACTCCTGTGTGTCTTTTTTTTTTTTTCTCTTGTGTCACTCTGGCGTCCTCTCCTCTATCTTTTCATTGCCTCCTTTATTTCTTTCTCCCTTTCTCACCCCTTTTTCTTCCCCTTTGTGTGATGAAAAAGTGCAGTCTTGGCGTTTCAGTCTCATATCAAATGCTCATACGCGTAAAGGGAGAGAGAGACAAAGATGCCAGCCTGTGTGTGTGTGTGTGTGTGTGTCTGTGTGTGTCTGTGTGTGCCAGGAGAACATCGCATTGAAGCACAAGTGAACATCTGGCCTATGTGCCAATGATTGGTTGGGGAAGTTCCTCAGGATATAACACTTGAAAATGTCTTGGCATGTTCACGACAACAGCAGTGCAGTTTGTTCAGCGAGCGTGTGTGTGTGTGTGTGTGTGTTGAAGGTGATTATGTTTGTGATACTTATGTGTGAGGGATGATTGTATTATGTTTGAGAAAACTATTATGTTTGAATAAGTTTGAGGTGATTGGATTCTTGACATGATTGTGTGCGAGTGATGATTGTACTGTAGCTGTGTTAAAAATTGTGTGTGTGTGTGTGTGTGTGTGTGTGTGTGTGTGTGTGTGTGTGTGTGTGTGTGTGTGTATTGGGAGCTTTTACTTCTCACCATTAGCTCCAAACCCTTTTTTTGAGCAGGCGGCTGATTCTTCCCTTGATTACTATTTAGACTTCCACTTGTTTACCGTGCGCCATCTCTCCTTTGTTTTATCTCTCCGTTTATACTTTCTGCTAGCTCGTTATTCCTCTTTCTCTGGAATACTTTTATTTTCTGGTTGATAACGGTGCTACTTAGGTTCAAAAAGAGGTCAGTAGAAGTTTCTGCTCTACTTTCACCTCTTTTTTCTTCCTTAACAACCTCCTCCTTTTCTTCTTTCTTTTTTTCTCTTCTTTATTTAAATTTTTTTTCCAGGATTTCCATTCTTAACAATTTCTTCTTCTCTCCTGTAAAGACTCTCACACCCTGATCACCTAATGCACCTCTAATTGGCTACACATGCTTTGTTTTTTACGCCACCAATCGCACGCGTCTGCTGTGTTCACGTGCGCCTGTAAAGGAGGTGGTGGCCCTGATCGGCGGCGTCCGCCCCGGTGCAGGCGGTGGCGGGTGGCGGGCCGTGGAAGATGCGGCAGGGTTGTTAAAAGTGTTGTTAAGAGAGCGGCTGGCAGCTGTTCCTGACAGGTTGGGGATGGAAGGGCAGATGGTGTTTGATTAGCGAACAGACCGCTGATGGAAGGAGAGATGGAGGGATGGTGGGAGGAATGAGAGAGGGGGGACAAATGTCATTTAGAAGGGGGTAAAAAGAAGGGATGATTCTTGGACTTAAAGATAGATAAATGGATGAGAATTCATAGTAAAAGGGAAAAAGACAATAGATCAATAGATGGTAGATTGATAAATGATTGATGGCTGGAAGGATGATATGTTGACACGTTATGGACTGATGAAGGATGGATGGTTGGCTGAGTGGCTGAAGTGTTACGTAACAGACAGAGGAATCAATTGAATGCAAAGAGAGGTGGAAGAATGCATAGATAACAAAATGGATGGATTAAGTGGAGTGAAACAGAAGCATGACCTGATGGAGAAACAAAGATATGCAGAGCATGCTGGGAGGAGGAAGTGAAAACGCTGTCGGGGCAGCTGTTCCAAACAACAATTAGCTTCATTCACCTGGGTGCCATCTTAAAGAACCGATGCAAGTGAACATGCAGCGCTGACTGATTAAAGTCTGTTCAACAAGCTAACGGTGATTGTTGCAGCGAGTGATGGTCCAATTCAATCAGTCATTTGTTTGAATGATGTCTTGAAGTTAATGTGTTATAATGAGTCGTAATTAAAGCTGAATTTAGTTTTCTAACAGGTCAGTCTGAGGTCAGACGAGGCTCCTAAGTCCGATATGAGCTGCGTGAAAACACAGATGAACGGGCTATTAAACAGTGATGGCTGAATGAATGATGTGCAACTATGCTGATGAGACAGTTCAGAAAAATAAAACACTCACCTACTAAACTTTCAATTGAATTATTTTTTACGAACAGTTGACAATGTACGCCTCAAACTTTCCTAGTTATCACCTTACATGCCTAATGGTTGTCGGTGTGTAATCAGGGGCTCATAGACTCCACAGCTGAGTTAACATTTCCTCAAACTTCTTATCTGTGTCTTGAGATAAACTTGGAAGAATAAGACAAGATTTCAATGCATCTTACATTGAAAATCAGAAAAAAAGACCATTGCAGACATAAGAAAGACATAAACAGCATAAATACATCAGGTGGAATTTTTTTTTGTTAATTTCCACTTTCTTGCCAGAGTAAAAAATGCAAACCAACAAGCTGACCACAGTTCTTCCTAAAAACGCATTTGTTTGTTATTATATAGCAGCTGCGACAGTGAGGTTGGGCTGTTTTTGTGATTATTCTCATTCTGAAATTGTAATTTTGTAACTATGGAAATCAACTGATGCTTGTGCTTCATCACAGACCATTACATCCATCCACCAATATGGCAGAGGATGTGAAAAAAGAGAAATAAAATCTCTTTCTTTCAGACACATACACACACACACACACACACACACACACACACACACACACTACAGTTCAGTTGCAGCAGTTAACACAGAGAAGACAGTCAAAGCTAATAAAATTATGTTGAGGAGTGATTTTCTCCATAATAAACTCTCTCCCTACTCCATAACAACAGTGGCTATTACCCAGGATGTGTCACTGTCATGCCATCTCTGCGGACAGTAAGCGTGTTTGTGTCTGTGTAAGTGCGTTTGTGCGTATGACGGGGTGATTGAGAATGAAACAATCAGCAGGCCAACACAAACACAGCTGTTTTATTGTTGCGCTGCTCAGATGTGCTTTCACAGGCAGACGGTGTGTGTGTGTGATCATATAGAGCAAAGAGTGACCCCACCTCCTGTTCAGCCCTCCTGTTCTAATGAAAAGCTTTGGCAGCGTAAGCTAATGCACAAGATACTGCTCATCTCTCCCCGTCTGTATATCTGTGTTGTTCTTTCTTAATGCTGAAATCTGCAACATTTTTTTTTATGTTTCTTTATTATAGCCATCTGTGTTGTTATGTACTGCATACCAGTAACAACAAGATGAAGCAGCTTCCCAAGACCACACTAACTTATTGCATTGTTGTTGTAGTTTGAAAGTGCGGAAAGTTTCATACATGATATGTCAAATATCTAAACTACTAATTGACTTAATTGCATTTTACTTCTTTATTCAGTCTGACTGTGCATTCAAGTTTTTTGGGGGGGTTGTTATTTTGTGACATCTATCCCACTGATGTCATTTTCAGTCATCATGGATGCATTAGAGACGGATCAGAAAAAAGTTATTATGGTTTAAAGAGTTTTTAGTTTCATCAGTTAACTTACAGTGACGTGAACAGCAGAATTAATCTCATCCATACTTGGCGTCATTCTCATGACCACTGGCTGTTGTTGCTGTTTTTGTGTTTCTGGCACAAGAGAAGTGAAGGCCTGCTCTTAATCCCAAAGCAGCGCTGGTTTGGTTGATATTCTAAGTCTGGTCTGTAGAGTTGACCCTAAATTTCTTACCATGAATCGCAGGTTGGTTAGTTAATTACAGTTAGAACTGACCTCATCGTCTTCCTACCCACTGTATACTAAAAAAATCAAATGAGAGGTAACAGTTGCTCTGTCTTAAACAGACATTTTGTAGAAGTGTATGCTTTTATTTTGTAAGGTGGGTAACTTCCTGGGTACTTCCCTTTTTTCCGCTTTATTCCCATTTGACTTCCTCATAGAGAAAAACATGAGTCATAGAGACTGTATTATTACAGGAGGCATAGCTTTATGGAATAATAAACGACTTTATTATGCTATTATCACCATTGTACTTCTGGCTATAGTTGCCTTATGGCATGCAAATGCTGCATATCATTGTTGGAGCCTTATTTAAACTTGAGCACAGCACAACTTGTGGCCATGCTTTATACACACCTTGTTTTTTTTCCCCTCTCATGTTTCCTGTGTGTGAGTGAGCGAGAGTAAGAGGAGAAAAAAGAGAGGCGCATTGAGTGCTGGCACTTTATCCCATGCTGGTGATGGTGGTTGGCATTGTGTGATGCCAGTTAGTGTTTGGCGCCAGCACACAGAGGGCATGGTGTGTGTTTGTGTGTGTTAGGGAGGTAAGTGGTGTGAGAGGAGGGTAGATGAAGTGAAAGCGATGAGAATGGAAGCAAAGAGGAGAGTGGAGAGAGTAATATCAGTGATGGAGGCTGAGAGAGGCTGAACAGAGAGGGGTAGGAGGAGTGAGAGGGATAGTAGGGCAATGAGGGCAGACAGGCCTCGTCCCTGTGCCTTTGTGTGTGTGTGTCTGTACCTATGTCTTTTTGTGTGTGTGTGTGTGTGTATGTGTGTGTCTGTCCCTGTGTCTTTGTACTGGCTAATCTAGGCGTCAGCAGCTTTTTGAGGCTTTTGTGCTGACAATAATCACACAGCGCTCCTCTTTTCAATTCATCAGCAACAACAACAAGGGATCACATGTCCCCTATACAGAATCCAGAGAGAGGGAGAGGGAGAGGGAGGGAGGGCATCGACAGAGTTAAAGTGGCCATCATGTTGCTTAGTTACTGCTTGGGTTGATGGTGATTTGGTGTGTGTGGGCAGGAACATGCAAACGGTCAACGCCCTCTGCACCTCTGCCGAGCGCAAATAGAACAGAGAAAAGTACAATCACACACTTAAAACAACCCATTCTTCTTTTTTTTTTTTTTTTTTTTCAAAGAATAATTTATTTCATGTTGCAGTGTGATGGATAAACAATGAGTAAAACCACTGGTCAAATCTGTAGCAAGCATTAATAATAATCATCATCATCAGAATAACATTAATAGGAATAATTATTTCAATTATAAATAATAACAGTATCAGAGTGATCAGAGCAATTATTACATCTATACAAGCTACAAATATCAGCATTTTGTTGTATGTATTTTTTTCTGCTGTTAAAACCTTAAACACTTCACACATGACCTGGCTGGTGCAGCTGCCCCTCTTGGCCGCCCAGAGCACAGAGAAATATCTAAAGACGCCACGTTTCCGTCCCGTGGCTCATTACTGTTGATGACTTGCAGTTTGGAGGTTTCAGTGATGAAGGGGGTTAAAGTTGGACATTTCTGAATGTCCAAAACAGGACCAGGTGAAACAGTTTTACACAACTGACCCGTGTGAATCCACATTACTTTAATAATTAAATGGAAAAAGTGACAGAGAGTCTGTGAAATGTGACGTACAAATGAAGCATCAAACAGAAATAAAAGAAAACACAAACGATAATGTCAAAATTATTACAGCACCTGTCACGTCCTAAGCATTTATCCATTATCCTATATCAGTGCTATATTTTCAATATCTTATAAATAAACCTGTAGTGATTGAGGCTGGAGTTGACTGATAGTGGTGTAAATATTGGCTGAAAAGTTCACTTTCTTTTAGATCATGTTGTCACCATTACATAGTTTGTCCACCAGAGAGCACTGACATGTATATTTCTCCTGTAAAAAGTCCAAGTCAGTAAATATTTTGGTCATAAATCTCAAATAACCAAACTTAAGGGCTCCTCGTTGTGCAGGAAGTGTTTTTGAACACCTGCAGGCAGACAGGTGTGCAGAAGATAAAGCAGTGGTTCAAATCAAATAAATCAGGTATGTTTCAGTCAAACAACCTTCATCAGGCATTTCATACTTTATTCGTATGGAGCTGCTGGTGAAGGTCTGAAATGTAGCTATTGAATAAGTGCTGACAGTGTGTAAGAGCATCTGCTTAAATAAATCAGTGTTGGTCAGGCTTCAGTAATCAAAAAAAGGTCCTTAAAATGTGGATGAAGAAAACGGGTCTCTAACAATAATCTTTTTTCTAAAATAGTAAAAATGGGACAGATATAGTATCAGTCATTTAAAAAAGGGAAATGTAAGATTTTTGTTATCAATGCTCTGGGTGCTTGAATGCAACATGAGCCAAGAGGGGCAGTGAGGGAGGGGCAGGGAGAGCCACACAGTCAAGACAAACACCCAGTAAGTCTCAGTACAGTAAGAAGAGGAAGAAGTAAAAAGAGGAGGGAAATGAAGGGAAATAAACAACAACTAAGTTTGTTTTTTGCCCAGTTTGTCTGGGATTGGGATTGCTACTGTGCTTTTCTGTTCAAGAGGTGTCTGTATGTGTGTGTGTAAGTGTGTGTTTGTGGTTGTGTGTGCTTGTGTATCTGTGTAAGTGACCGAGAAGCTGTAAGCTCATACAAAGGAGAAAAAATACAGAAACATCACTTTTTTCAAAAATGTCCATGTAACTTAAAAACATCCACGATAAAAAGATTTTTATATATTATCATCTTTCTTTTTAGTTCGCTCCTGATCCCAAATCTTGGGCTGAAGATTGATCCATAATCCTCCTCATCCCTGAAGGAGGATGAAGAGCGAGCTCGGACGAGGTGGAGGAGAAAGAGGAGATTGGGTTTTTGGCAAGGAGGAGCTTTTCTGTAAGTGCAAGGAGGTTCAATTTTCACTGTTTTGCTTTTAATTTATAAAAGTCTCAACACAATTTGTTAATTTGAGTATCGTCTGACTCACGAGTTTCAGCCCTCTGCCTCAGTGAAGAGGAATATTTTTTCTTTATAAAACATCTTGAGGGCAGGTTTGTCTTTAAGAGATGGGCCGACCAAGAACAACCACCAACAAACCTCTCCAGAAGCCTCCAAGTAGAACAACTTCAAGTCTCTGCATCACGTTATGAACGTCAAACTCCTTCAAATGCTTTTCACTGAAGACCTCAACCTAGCCTAACTGTGCGCCTTTAGCGGTGTTCTCTTAAAGTCCTCTCACAGTCCTCGGAGGTTTGTCCTGCTTGCTGTGTTTCCTCCCTTGCCCTAGTCAGTCATGGAGGAGTTCTTGTAGACAGTTGGGGGATTTGAAGACATCAGGAACCTCACTGTCAAGTTTGCAGATCACCTTGTAGATGGCCTTCTTCCAGGATGGGTCTGCGTCTTTGCCGGCTACGATGGCGTTGAAGAACTCGCGAAGAGTCACCTGGGCCACCTCCAGAAATCGATCAGGAACCTGAGGGAGAAAAGGGAAAAGGAAGTGGATGAGGGAGGAGAGAAAGAAAAAGGAAATCATGAATTATTTGTCTGTTTTATTTGTTGAACTGAAGAGGAACTTCCCTTCAATCACCTTCTCCTTTCTTATCCTAAATTTTAATTTACAACACAGTATTCATGACCGTAAAGAAGCTCAATATACAGAACTGTGATACTTCTGTATGAGAAAAATGGGGCACAGTACATAAACTGTCAAGAGCACTGTCAGGTCCAACACTGATGTTGGGAGTGGAGACCTGGCTCACAGTTAACGGTCCAGTTCATCCCAGAGGTGTTGGATCAGGTCAGAGCTCTGTGCAGACCAGTCAGGTTCTTCCACACCAAACTGGGAAAACCATTTTTTATGGACTGTGTAAATTGTGTAAAGTGGCACTGCCAGACTGCAAAAGGAACTTCCCCAACCAGTTTCTACCTGTAGCATTGCCGTACGATTAAGATAAGAAATATAACTTAGATATTTTTAATAAACAAATGGTTTAATAAACTGCAATAATCTGCAAGAACAGGTTCTCAAATACAGAGTTTGCTTCTAGTAAAGTGATTGTGTGACTGAACTGGATCACAGAATTAGGTTAAGTGTGCGTGTGTTTCAGGTGTTGATATATTTCTATTCCTGTACCAAGTTCTTCTTCAGAGGTGAACTTCCCCTAAATGTACTTCCCCTTTCTTAACAGCCCCCAGCTGTGTGTGTGTGTGTGTGTGTGTGCGTGGTGTCAGAGTCCCTTATCACACACAGACTCGCACATAATGACAGATGACATACTCAGTCCTTGACAATGGCAGGTGAACAGTTGTCTGTGATCTGTCACTGTGTGTGTGTGTGTGTGTGTGTGTGTGTGTGTGTGTGTGTGTGTGTGTGTGTGTGTATGTATGTGTGTGTGTGTGGGGCAGAGTTTAAACAAGAACGAAGGGATTGCATGGATCCAATTGTCCTTTCCACATGCAGGCATAAATATACTGTCATCACAAGGCTTTGTGTGTTTGTGTGTGTGTTTTAATGCTGTGTATGTGCTCATAGCAGTGTTTGACAGCAAAACAATGGCACACACACACACACACACACACACACAGAGACACACACACACGTTTTCCATTCTTTTTTCTGCCCTTTCTCCCGGGGGCAAGATCATACAAAGACACTAAACAACCTGATGAGGATTCGCTCCCTCCTCTCTCCCTCTCCCTCTCTCTCTTTTTTCTTCTTCTTTGTCTCTTTTTCTGTGTGCAGATGCCCATATAAACACACACACACACACACACACACACGGGAGGCTGACTCTTCCAGACGAGTACATGCTCCTGTACACCCCAACAAACTCACACACACGAGTAGAGGACAGCGGAGTGCCATCTGGGTGTAACCCCGTCACGCGTGGCAGGACATGCCAAGGTTAGCCGCCACCAGAACGGATGAATCACCCTCCACACACACTCACACTCGTACACACACACACACACACACACACAGACACATACACACCCTAAATGATTCCCTGGACTCTCATATACTCTGTCTACCCTCACCTACCCTCTCTCTCTTTTTAGCTGGCCCCTTGAGATCACAGTTATTTCAATGAAGCCCTCTGTCACTGTCTTGGTGTAGACACTACTGTACGCACAAACACACACACACACACACACACACACAGTGAAGTCCAGCGGGGCAAGACACAATCAGAAGCTGATAGTTTTTCCAGATCTAAACTGTAAAATGTTTGTGTTATTCCCTCATTGCACGGGACATTTGTGTCTGCACAACTACAACAAGTTTGGTAGATCAAAGTTAAACCAGGAACTCACTAGCAAACAGTGATGGTTATCTTAATGGACAGTTTTGTTATTATTTGGACTAATTACTTGTGTCTCTTGCCTGGTCTGTCTTTTTCTTTTTTTTCACTGATGCAGCAATTAACATGGTGAACACAATCTTATTGTCAGAGAAAGGAATGATGACCAGAACTACAAAAATAAGAGCAGGTTGTAATGAATGGGGATTTTTATTTTTAACAAAAAGAAAAACTGAAATGAGTCTTAAACATTAAACCTCAGCAGGTGCTAAAACATTAATGCAATTTTAAAAAGCTAAAACTCATTGTTGTATCTCTGAAAGAAAATAAAGAAAGCCCCAAAGTCAAGCTGCTGTTTTTAATAGCTGCTGTGAAACAGCCCACTGGGACAAATAAAAGTTGAAACCTGAGCTTGATCTTGAAGATGAATGTGCCTTTGAGGCGACCTCTCCCTCTTGGATTACATCCCTTCATCCCTTAGTTGTTCAAATTTGCTCTCATCTTGAAAAAAAAAGACACATCCACTCTTTTAATGTCTCTGCAAGACATTTTTCCTTCTCTCCTTCAAGATCTTTGACCTCTTTACTTAGGCCACATTCATTCTTTTGAGGTGCATTAACTAAACCCCAGATGCAGGGGAGTAGCTGGTTGCTGTGAGTGATTATTACCTGTAATCAAACTCCTCTTGACTCTGCTTCATCTCTTCATTGTTTGCGATTGACATCTCAGATTGCAAAGAGCTTTAAAACAAAAGCCAACATGCACAAGTAAGAGATTCAGTGACCTTGACCTAGAAAGGTCCTGGCCCGAGTGTCTTTGTGTTGCAGCTCTGGTTCTGCCATGTTCAGCACGATGATTGGTGTGTTTTTAAAATGTTTCAGGATGGTGTGCGTCATCATTGCAGCAGTGAGAGGAGTCAAAGTGCTGAAACAAGACTACGATGGGAAGAGAAAAGGACACCGCTGATTCACAGAGAGGTATGGAAACACAAGCAGAAAGAATGAAATGAACCGGGGAGGATATTGTGTGTCCGGTTTGGGTATCAGTTCAACTGGACAACACACAAACACACAGACAGACACACACTTGGGTCCAGATGCCCAGATTTGTCTGGCCATCGTAAATCAGTCCAATAAAGAGATCTAAATTAGGCCATCATCAATACAGATGGGCCTGTTTCCCCTGTGTGCGTGTGTGTTTGTGTGTGTGTGATTTACTCCTGGCTCGGATCTTGATATGATGTCTAGTTGCCAGGAGAGAGAGAGCGAGCGAGGAATGAGGAAAGTAAGAAAGAGAAAAAAAAGATAAAGAGGAAGAAAGACACTTCGTTCCCAGTAAACATAATTCGCATGATTGCTCTGGTTTGGTGGGTAAATATTGGATGAAGGGAGGCTCAATTACTCTCTCTTCACACACACACACACACACACACACACACAAGAGCCTGTAAATCTCTAAATCGCTGCCCAACAAAGAGGCCTACAGGGACGCCCTCCCTCCCTCTTTTATTCCTCGTCTCCTTCCTCTCCCTCTCTCCCTTCGTCCTCCTCCTTATTGGCTCCTCTGTTCCCCATCTCTCCTTGGAAATTTATCCTTATTTATTTTTTATCTTATGACAAATCACAAGCTCATGTAACCGTTTATCTTTCATCACACACAAACTCGTGGTGTATTTTGACGTGTTTGAAGTGAGAAGTGCTGACGGAAACATTTGCTGCCTTCAAGAAAAGTCACCTGCATTAATGCCACTTCAGCTGTTTCTTGTTTTTTTCCCCATTGCAGTTACTGCTTGTCTTCAATCATTTTCCACTGTTACGCATTGCTATTGTCATTTGCATTTTCAAATTTATCAGTCTTTGCCTTTTAGTCTCACTGTCTCAGTTGCATCTCTGTAATGAGAAGTTGCCTCCCTTTAAGTTTTGCTATGGATGGGAAGTTATGGCCCATTTCATCAAAGTATACAAAGAGCAAATACAAAGCCACATTAATGTCAAAACAGGAAGTTTCTTCTAAGGCTTATCATCAAATATACTATATAGATTCATTAATATTCATGTTAATTTCGCTGCTTTGTCTTACTTTATGTAGTTTTGCTCCTTCCTGTAGTATTATACATTTCCAGTGGCAACAACAGCAGAAGCTTGTTTGCAATAAACAGAGGAATGATTCTTAGCACGAGCAGTAAAAACACAAATGAGCGCCACCTGCAGAAACTCAAACCGTCACTTGAAAACCTGAAGTGCAGAAACAGCACAGCAATAAGCACTTAGCAACAGTGACGTGTACTTTGCTAATTTTATCATTTTTTTTACAGTGCAGGCCACGAGCACAAAAGGGCAGTGTTGTACTAAAAATTATTTTTAGAATAAAGGAGAGCCCTTTAGAAGTAGGTTACTTCTTTATGGATACACTGTCCCATTTTAACACATTGAAAATAGAAAAACTTAACATATATTTAAGTTACATACAGACAGAACATCAACACAAACAGCATCACTGCCCAGAAAAGACCTCATCAAGACTGTCCTCACTATCTATGACAGTGTGGTAAAACCCGACAAACGTACGCACACTGTAACGTGTCAACACTGTAGACATCTGTGTGATTGTCGCCTACTTTGAAAAGTCATGTCTGTCGTACTAATCGCTGCCGCTGGTTTTATAGTGATGTCTGCCTGTTTCTTGCCGTTGTTACTGTTCATTCTCTACAGCATCAGTAGCAGTTTTTCAGTGTTTCATACTTTTTTTTTTTTTAATTATGACTTCAGACCTCAGTAACTGAGTAAATAACTTAATAATACTGGAGACGTTTTTGCAGTTTGACGCAGTGAAAGTCAGTGAATAATAGTGGTGAGACATTAAATGAAACTCGTTAAGATCTCTGTTTTATAGGTGATTAGACCATCAGCTCTCTTTCTCCTTTTCTTTTCACTTCCTTTTTCTTCCTTTCCAGGCTCAAACTTGACTCCATCTTCTCATCACCTGCTCACCCTCCCCTTTCTTCCTTCCCTCTTCTTTCCCTTTTTCTCCCCACCTCCCTCCTTCCTTTCTTTCTGCCTGCCCTGCTCTCCTCTGTTTTGAATATAAGCCACTCCTCTTTCAGAGTCTCCCTCCATCCAAAAAAATGTTCTATTCATGCTGTCACCATGAGACTGATGCAGACGTCTGGGCTGCGTGTGTGTTTGCATGTCCTCAGTTGACTCTACCTGTTTACCTCTCCATAGGTTTTTTTCCACCTGCCTATCTCTCCTTTACTTTTCCATCCTCACTTACTGCCTTGGACAAAAGGGAAAACACACATAGAGACACACACACACACACACACACTGGGCTCTTAAGAAATCACTGCACAAACACCATATGTTTGATTCTCAAGGTGCACAAACAGAAATACACTGTGTGTGTGTGTTAGTGTGTTCTTCCTTCTCTTTTCTATTTTACTTAAAGTCATTCTACCTCCCTCCCTCTGTGCTACCATTTACTCAAGTGTGTGTGTGTGTGTGTGTACACATGTTCAGCGCGTGTGTGTGTTTTTTTTAATGAGTTCATGTTTATTTGCATCATTTAATCATTAATCATTTTTTCAGCTGGCTTGTCCCTTCCAGACGATCTTTCTAGTCTGGCTGAAAGATGTCGCTCTTGTTAATTTCAGATCACACACACACACACACACACACACACACACACACACACACACACACACACACACACACACACACACACACACACAAAGACTCTCCATTTTGTTGCCATTCATTCGCTCCGTGGCCTTGAGGTCCACTTTACTGTTGGTCAGTAGAGTATTTTTCTATCACTGAGACAATACTGGAACTCTTTCATCTGCTGCTCCTTCTGTGGTGTGTGTGTGTGTGTGTGTGTGTGTGTGTGTGTGTGTGTGTGAGAGAGAGAGAGAGAGAGAGAGAGACTGAGTGGACATATCATTTTTGTGCCAACACACGAGCATCTGCTTCCTTTTTCCTCCTCTTCTCTCTCACTCTCACTCTCTTGCTTTCCCTGCTCTCAGACCTGGCTTTAGTCACACACACCCTGGCAGAAAAATACAGACACACACGACCAGAATGGAGTGTCCTTTCACTCTTCCTCTAAATCATTTTTATTGTAGATATAGATGCAATTGTGGCTTAACAGGCCTCCCTAAAATGCACAGCAGTATTTTATGCATTCTTCCTGTATACTGAGTGCTACCTCTTGCTTAGCTTTAAGTATTCATTTTAAAAGGAAACAGACATTAGGGAAGTTAGAGAAACACTCTCACTTTGAAGGTTTGTAGCTGTTGTGGTCGCCCAGCACTTATTCGGACCATTTAGTTTTTGTTTTACCTGTTTCTGCAGTCTTCTTTTCCCATTGTAGTCTCTATTTATCTGGGGAAAGTAGACTGAGCATGCTCTCTGTCTGTAAACACTGATTCATGCCTTAGAAGGACACTCCTTTATTTGTGTCCAAAACACTGTATTTTGGTTTGATACTCCGAGAGGACACACCTCTCCTGCATAAAGGTGTGTTCTCCTCCTTTACCCTGTACACCTTATCTCCTTTTCCTTTAATGCACACTTTGTCTGACTGTCTTTAACAGTCCTCCTCTAGTGTAATGTAATATGAAAGACTTTTAATGCCAAATTGTGCGACTGTAAATCTAATAAAACCACAAGCTGCTACTTCTGGTTTAGTGGTGTAGGGGCAGAGCTGTAGAGTTTAGACTTGGACTCAATTCAGATTTTCATTGAGGCAGAAAAATTCACTCACTCTTAAGTCAATACAATCCTGGAACATGGAAACTAAGACAGCAACAGGCAGCCCTCACAGAGCCTTGAATGTTGAATAGCTAGGCCAATGAAAGGACGTGGTCTCATTGTTGTGAAAAAAATCTAATTGTCATCATTTAGAGACTTTAAAGCCTTGAAGACTTGCAAAGTAAAGACTTGTGACTGGGCCTTGCCCTCCATGACTTGAGATGACACTTGGACTTGTCTCAATCAGATTAAAAACAACAGTGGTTTAACAGTGGTTGTTAAGATTCATTCCTTTGAATCTGTCATTTCTGCAGCCAGTCAGGGAATTCAGTTGTGTTGCTCTATGTTCCCGCTGCATTGTACACTCACACACATAAATAGCACTGACAACATCCTGCTGGTAAGGTGCTCTTTGACACAGTCACCCATATTTGTACCAGGCAGATAGCTGCCATTCCTAAGTGAAGCAGGGTGTGGAAAGTGCTGAAAAGATCACACTTTCACAGACATAAAGTTAAAAAACCAAATTCATTATAGCTTCTTAGAGAAATAATCAGCTGCTTGATGCCAAATAAATCCTTCTCATCCATATTTCAACACTATCTTGACCTCAGGGTCACAAGTTTTTTGTATCTGCCATTTAAAGTGTGAAATTAAAGGTAGAAGTGGAGACTGGAGGTTCCTCCAGGACATCAGCAATATGTTTCCTTTCTCTGCTGCTCTTTTGTCAATCAGTCACTGATCTCACTACCACCAGGACAATGGCAATGAAGTTTCTCTTTGTTCAGACTGCATGTGACTGAGAGGAAGGGTCTGCGTCCTGAGATTGCGTCTGTGTGTGTGTGTGTGTGTGTGTGTCTGTTCTCACTATTTCAATAGTGAGTACATCTTCTTTTTGTGTGCAGCTGTTGCTTGTGTCTTCGTATCTCTGCATGCTGCCATTTGTGTGAGTCTGCTCATACACGTGCTGTGCTTCCTTGGATTGATGTGTGTGTTCTGTGCTTCCTTGTGCGTGTGCGTGTGTGCAACAGTGTGTGTGTATGTGTGTGTCATCCAAAGAGGACAATAGCCTGGGTCATCTGACTGAGAGGCTGCAGACCACTAGTATCACATGACAGAGGCTGAAGGCCACGTCTTTGTTACCAGGCCTATTGTTAAAGCTAAGGAGACAGCTGGGGCAGGGGAAGGGAATCACTGCATGCACAACACACACACAGACACACACGCACTCATATTCACACACATATAGAGGAAGACCATACAAAGGCACACACGCACACACATACATTGCCCCCTCGTGACTCCAATCAGGCTCAGTGACAAAGATGATGCCTTCTTCTTCTCAACTGGAATACTAAGACACACACACACACACACACACACCGCAGATAGCTATAATTATAGTGACAGAAACTGGCAGGTGGTATTGTCTGTACCATACCACTTTCTGTCAACCAGCAGCAGAGAGACAGAGACAGTGAGGAGGACTTGGTTACTTGGTGCTCATACTTGCTTAATGACTCTGACAGCAACAAAGAGTGTGTGTTCACATGAATCATGAGCTCTATGTGTGCGTGTGTGTATTAAACCATGTTTCTGCAAAATGTATATTCATATACGTTCGTATATGCTCATATACTAATTCGCATTAGCAAATAGTTTTGTCGGAAAAGTCATTTGTTTTTACCCACAGCCTCTGATCATAAGGTTGGGAAAGATCAGCATCTAGGTTAAATATTGAAAAAGATAAAGCACAAAATACAATGTTTTCACTCTTTAGCATTTCTGCAAAACCTGTGAGTTTATCTTAATATTCATCGTAAGAGTTTCAGTAGCCTACAGCTAACAATACGTCCAAGTCTCCAGTTTCAAAATCAGTAGCTTTGTGCATCGATCCACCCACCCTGACTTATAAGACAAGGTTGCATTTAACTTTGGTTCAGCAGATACGAAGCAGTTTTCTTTTTAAATTCATCCTGATCATACAAGTCATCAGATCCCCACTGGCTGTTGATGGGAATCCCTTAATCTGAATTGATTCCTGAAGAGTTGTTTTTATTTTGAATTTGAATAGACAGTCTTGGTGTCCCATGATAGTCTAAAATCCAGTGTCAGATGAGTCGGTGCCATGTTTTTAAGGCAGAACATTAAATATTTATTTTTCAGAATTCCTTGGCACAAAAAAAATCAAATTTTAGATACTGCATCCTGATGTAAAGTATCATCAATTAGCTGGTTCTTGTGATGTCTCTTGCGGTAAAAGCCTTGTAAAACCATCATCGCATGAACCCTAGTGTGTAAGATGTAGTCAAATGCTCTATGTTTAAAATGAGAGAGAGATCAGAGTGGGAGAAAGAGAGAGGAGAGAAAAAGAAAGCAGGATAGGTGTAGTGTTTGAAATTCACCACCTCTCTAAAGGATGATCTGTTACTCCGAGTGTGTATGCGCCTTCTGGGTAGGTTACAAATAAAAGACAAGGGAGTTAAGGGCAACAGAGAGACAGAGGGGAAAAAAATGTAAACGTAAGAGACAAATGAAGCTTTAATATTTCAGTGTGTGTTGATTAATTGCAACGGCAGTGGTCACAAAAAAAAAAGAACCAATAATCCTAAACTTCACAAAGGTGTTTTTTTAAAGCTGAAGAGAGTCTGATAGAAAGCCCACTTTGAGCTTGGATCCCTGAGAGTCGTGCTCTGTCCCTGTTTCAATGGACTCGTATGAAGAGGAAGCGGAAAAGATGAGTGAATAGATGAATAAGGAGAGAGAAAGGTTGACAAAGACTCTAAAACGACGGAGAAAGACATGAGAACTTTAGCCTTTCATGAAGTGCACAGCTTATGAAACCAGATAGCCCTGAAATGTGAGTGTGTGACCACTCTGTGGCCTCCAAGTGTGTGTGTGTGTGTGTATGTGTGTGTGTGTGTGTGTGTGTGTGTGTGTGTGTGTTTGTGTCGTTCAAAGTCAAAGGGCAGATTTTGATAGCAACCACACCCACCCTTCAAGTAGAAGGTATCTCTGCTCTTTCAGATGAACACAAATGAGTATCTGTGTGTATGTGTGTGTGTGTGTGTGTGTGTGTGTGTGTGTGTGTGTGTGAGTGTGTGTGTGTGTGAATGTGTGAGGTGCAGCTGTGCTGTCGTTTGGTGCTGACAGAGCCAGTGAGGATCCTTGAACTGGAAAGATGAGAACGTCCTCTAGAAGGCTTCATAAAAGTGTCTCATTGTCCCTCCTCACCCAACACACACACACACACACACAAATTATGACAACTTCATCCCTTTTAAGACTCCAGGCTTCTATTCTTTGCTTCACTTTACTCTGTGTGTGTGTGTGTGTGTGTGTGTGTGTGTGTTTGGTGGAGTGTTTGGAAGAGAGCGCATGTACTGTGGCATGTCTAAGTTACCAAAGCGTAGGTGTACTTCAAATATCGTACCAAAACTTCAACACACACACACACACACACTCAGGCAAGTTAAGAGTGCCTTGCCCAGTGCTGCTGGCAGACTTAACCAACGACTCATCAATCAGTTTTCAATATAAAAAAGAAAGAGGATACGTTCCTCTTCCTCTTGGCAGAAGGTGGAAGCTGACACCTTTCCCTGAGTGTCCTGGCAAAGAAAATCTCTCTCTGTCTCTTTTTGTTTTCCCTCTTTTTTTTTTTGAAGATGAGACTATTCCCTGTTTCCTTTCCCAGCCTCCTCCCTTTCTTTGCCTTCCTCATTAGTTAGTGGGCAGAACTGCAATTAGGACAAAATTGTTTCAGAGAAGAGGGACGGCAAAGGAGGGGAGGGGAAGGAGAAAATGGGAGACAGAAAGAGAGAGAGACAGAGGTAAACAAGAAAGAAGAGTTGAAAGAATGTGGCTGGAGAGGAGGGGAGGAGGAGGTAATTAATGAAGCTGCTATAATTACTGAGGCCTGTTTACGCCAGCTTTGGAAGACAACACACACACACACACACACACACACACACACACACACACACACACACACACACACACACACACACAGAAACTCCCGACAAATTACACTCACCTTTCCACAGCAATAATCTACAATTACTATTTAAAATGCTGCCAGTGTGCATTGACTAATGACACAAGCTTTTCCTAATAACCCGTCAAACCTAAGAACACTTTCTAATTTCAGCAGGTGCACGGTGTCGACTAAGATTAGCTTCTCATTTAACCAGGAAAACGTTTTTAAAAAATGCTAATTATTTAACCTTGCAAGACACAACTTTGACCACATAATCTGGCAAAGATTGTATTGTAGTAAGCAAAGGTGTTGGGGAACAAAGATGAGAGGATGATGAGAGGGAGAGAGGAGATAAGAAGGAAGCCTGGGAAAGAATAAGACAAAAGTTGTAGAGCAGAGGAAGAGTAGATGAGGTAATGGAAGAAAAGGAAAGAGAGGAAGAGAAGTGTTGAGAACTGGGAGAGAAAAGGACAATACTGGAGGAGAAGTCAGCAGTGGAAAGAGAGGGAGGCGAGGACAAATGAAAGAGGGACAAAAGAAGAGGATAAGGAGAGGAGGTGACGAAGAGAACATACCGACAGAGGACAGATTCAGCAGGAAGGAGAGGGAGCAAGGAAAGAGCAAAAAGAGGAGGAGAAAGGAGGGGAGGTGTGTGTGATGGGGGACAAACCAAGGTGGAACTCTGATGATGCTAAATTTGGCAAAAGGAGAAGACGTGTGTGTGTGTGTGTGTGTGTGTGTGTGTGTGTGTGTGTGTGTGTGTGTGTGTGTGTGTGTGTCCGGAGACTTGCTGAATCGGCCGTGGTTCCAGTTTCACGCCTCTGAGTTTGACAGAGGGGGAGAGAGAGAGAGACAGAGGGAGAGAGAAGGAGCGAGAGAGAGAGAGAGCGAGGGTCCCTAGCCAGTAATGTTCCCTCAGGGCGGACGTAGGAAAGGATGGTGGAAGGGATGGAGGAAGGTGAAGGGAGAGAAGGAGGCAGGCAGGAAAGGGGACAAAGTAAGAGAGGGAAATTTATACCAACCTTTGCGCACACATATAATATATAGTTTTTTCTGCCTGTATCTGTATGTGTGCGTGTATGTAAAACTTGCACAGTATTGAAGGTGGTCATTTCTCAGGTCTCTGGTCTTCCCTGCTCCAACTGAATTCACCTTCAGCTCTGATCAAATGTCAAATCACGAGAAAAATGTGTTAAAACACCTGAACTAACACCTTTTCTGTGCAAAAGCCAGAAAATAATGGATCCAAAATAAAATATTTACTCTTTTTGAACCATTTTGAATAAAGGCCTGATCCTTGTTTCCCCTGAGAGGAGACAGTGTGGAGTTCACTGCCGCTACAGTAAGTCTTATGACAAAAGGCCAGAATATGTAAAGTCATAGTTGCAATGTTATTCAGATCTTGAAAGGGTTCATATCATTTGAATATGGCTCTAATGATCCTTGGGTCTGTGTCAGACCAGTTCTGGGCCTTTTCTAGACTGAGTGAAAACTGTGTGAAGACATTAGGACATTGTTTTCAAGTTGATTTTCATATTGCACTGAAATGAACTGAACCAGAATTAATGAATACTGAATTGTTTGCACCAATGTAAAGTACAATTGATATGTTGTTGAAAGGTAAAGCCACCATCATGGTTCCTGATCCTGACTCCAGTATGAACCTTCCCCTATAATCCCTAAAAATAACCCCACTGATGACCAGCCAAAGTAAACACACATATAAACTATTTGCATGTGTGTGTCTGTTCCCTGTACAGGTTCTTTACATACACACCTGTGAAAAGCTACCTGACTCTTGTTATGCAAAGTATGCAAAGTATTTGCTATTCATTCTTCCAAAGAGGATATTTAGATATCTTAAAGTCAGTGTGTGTATGACTGTGTCTGTCTCTGTGTGTCTGTGTGTGTCTGTGTGTGTTGTGTCTGCAAATCTTGCTCTTAATATACTTAAGCCTCAGCATTTGTCTCCCTAAGCAAAAAAGTGTGTATGTGTGTGTGTCTGTGGTGAGGTGTGTGCTAATGGACATCTAAATGCTGCTGATGTTACGTTGGATAGTTTAAGGCCCCTCAGGTCCCCTTAGACCGATATCAGGAGAGAAAAAGTGAGGGAGAGAATGTGACTTCTGCAAATCGCTTTGACAAGGACACCCGCGCCTCGAGCGGCGTCCTCTTTCGCCTCATCGAACACACACACACAAACACACACACACATACTGCGACATCCACACCTCAGCAGAATCGTGAGGTGACTGTTGCTCTCTGAACAGCTGACTTGGTAGAGGACGATTGTGTGAGTGGGTGCGAGTTATGCTGAATCCAGTTTTAATTCAGTTTTGAATGCGAAGAAACAGAGAAATAGTTTGTTAATGATGAGAGTCTTCATTTTCTAAAGCAATGTGCAGTGGACAAAGGAAACCTGTCACAGGCGAACTAGCCCTTAATCCTGAATTCCAGCAAATGAACCTTTCACAGTAAAGGCCTTGTGTTGAGGAAAATGCATTTTTTAAAATTTTACAAAAAAAGTTTTGAAAGGATTAAAACATTAAACTTTTGTGACGCTACAGCTGCACCACAACACAGACTCTTACTTGCCATTTTACATTGTTGAACTGAAGAACTGCTACTCCCCCCCCAACTCAAAACTGATCATTATCTCCCCACATCTGGCCCAGCTTACCTCAAAGTCATTGGCCTTGTTGTAGTGCATGTTGAGTGCCCTGAAGAGCTCGGCGTCGCGGCCCACTGTCAGCTCCTCTGCAGCAGTCACACCCTCATTGATGGACTGCCGGGCAAACTTCTCCATCTGGATGTAGTAGAACTCTCTGAAGTTGCTGAACCACTTGATCAGCTGGGAGGTGATGCAGCGATTGAACTGAAAGAATGAATCACGTTTCAATCAGCAAAATGAATTTAAATGAACTCCCACTGTGTTTCAGAAGTTAATTGTTTATTGTTTTAATTGTAATACACTTGTAGCCATACACTTCTATTTCAATTTGGGATTTTTTTTTTTTTACATTTCCCAGAATGCCAATGGACAACCCAAACAAAACAGGTGTGAACTTAATGTGTTCAGTTCTAATAGCGGAAAAGTGAGACTCTCATCCTTTACTCCAGTGCATGCTGGTCTATTGAGGCTGCTGTGGACAACAGTGCCAAAAAAAGTCATGGAGGAAATCTCTTTATGTTGAACCATATTAATATACAACACAATATAACTATGGCCAGTCATTCATCACATGCTAACAAATAGCTGTTTTGGAAATGTAAAGGTTGTAACAGGTTGTAGGGATTTACATGGGAAATTAAAGCTTTTGAACATATTTAAAAAGGTTTTAACGGGTTATAGTTTCACTGTGAGATGGAGTAGATAAAGCACTGAATGTTGCTTCCTGTTTGATTTATAATAGCACAGCCTGTTTGCTTAGGTACATATTTGCATGGTGGCATGTCATCAAATTTGACTTGAACTGGGCCTCTGCGTGAGTGCTTACAACATCTGCAAATGAAATGAGTTTTTGTACACAGTGCATTTTACACGCAGTTAGAACCCTTCTTACAAGGTCGGTCCTTGAAAATTTTTTACTCAAAGAAAACTTTATCAGCACTGCACTGAGGTCTTTCTGTACTTCAAACCTGATCAAACAAGCAGCCTTAAACACAGGGATTGCTGAAAGGAAATTGGCTGACAAACCTTGAGTTCCCTCTGCAGTGAGGAAAAACAACTGTCTTACGCTTTTCATATTATTCTTTTGGTTTGGTCAATGTTAATCGGCTATTTGAAATTAAACAACTGTAGTTTTAGCGTGTGCTTTACTCTCACTCAGATTAGTTATTTTCAGTGATTTTCTGTGCATTCAGAATATCATTCAAATTGGGCAATCTAAACGGGAGGAACTGGTTTTAATTTGCTTGTATTTTTGCATGTCCCTGTTTGTACATAATGCAATTTGGGTAAATGTTCTGGAAGACAATGAGCAACAGAAACCCTTCCTCCAATTAACTCTAACACACAGAGCCATGCACACACAGTTAAGAATATTTCCATTTATCCACCTCATTAGCCACTGAAGTGGAGTCTAAAACTTGAGGGTCTTTGTCAGCCCCAAGAAACCTTCCTAATCAAACAAGAATGACCCAAATATTCAATATATTTTATTATTGTGCCATCATGGGCTTTCAGGCTGAGCAGAGCCAACATTAAACAACTCTCATCAAACACTGTTTCTACCCTGCAGGCCTTAACTGAACACTGCACAAATGCACAGCCAAAACAGGACGTTTACACTTGTTTTTTTCTGAAATAATGTTTACAAAATCTGAATAATGGAATATTTGAACTGAAATGCTGCAGTTCCACTTATGAATAGATAAACTCCTTGTATTGATCACCGTGTAAGTGCTGTATTAATGAGGAAAATGAGGGAGCCTTGTTGTTCTGATCTCATCAGACTATTTACTGCATTGTTGGATTTGATTGTGCACGTGAAGGTACATAACTAAATAAATGAAAGTGACAATAAATTTAGAAGATGAGTATGAATACCAACCTGAGATAAATTAATGTGTTTGACATATACACATGATCACTGCAGGTTGTCAGTAAATCATGTGTAGCCTTCATAATAGTTTTCATCATTTTCATCTCTTCCTCATAAGTAACAAAAAAAAACAGTGACAGCCCCAGTGAAAGTGCATGTGTGTGTTTGTGTGTGTGTTCAGTCAAGAGGAAAAACGGCTTTGACACGGAGATTAAGCTCGGTATTGTTACAAGACATTGTCTCAAAGGAACAAGGGATGAACGAGTGAGATAGGGGGACAGAAAGAGGGAGACAGAGGGAGAGAGAGATGAATTGAGTGAGGTAGCATGGAAAAAAGGAATGCAGAGAGAGAGAGAGACGAGCAGAGGATGAGAGAGAGGAAAAGAGATATTTTTTCAGGAGCGGTGAGAGGGTTGACATAATGGAGCATAACTGGGGGGCTGGTGTGTGAGTCTGTGTGTGTGTGTGTGTGCAGAAGGAAAGGGAGTTGGTTGTACAAAGCGTAGTGACAGGAGGGGAAAGTGTGTGTGATGGGGGGGGGGTGTTTTGACCCACAAAAGAGTTGCACAAAAGGAACGTGATAACTCAGCAAGTAAAACACAGACACACACAATTACACACATAAGACGATGTCCATCTACAAACACAAACAGTAACCTGACACACAAGCGCCATTGTACACAAAGTACGATCACAAAAATGGACCCAATAACGAAAAACTTTTCTCAGTAAAAAATTAACCAATGTAAAAATAATGTAAACTATATATTTCTATAGATTTATGTATTTCTAAATATGCTTTATCTATTTATGCACTAATTAGCACGAATAGAAGTAATCAGCAATACATTTAATATTCAATAATCATTTAAGTTTTGTTTTTTTTTTTTTTTACACTGGTTGTGGCTTCTCAAATGTTATAATAAAAATACTTTTCATGTTGCAAAGGTTTGCTCTGGTCAGCCTGATGTAAAAGTTGTTATCCACCCATGTCTGAAGGTCTGTGGACCTGCAGCCCAAAATTTGTGTCTGTGGAGAGCAAGTGCACCGACTGAGCATGCTCCTGATAACAAGATGGATTCTTGTTTTGAAGAGAGGTTGAGCGAGGAGATTGTTGCTGCACTGTGTAGTCTGAGGTGTTTAAGGTGCAGGTGCCAGTGTGTGTTTCTCAACCTGATAATCTATTTTTTTGAAAAGGCTGATCTTTCAGGAATGACTTCATATGTAGACAGGACTGGGAAATGCAAACACACATGAATACACCCAACCATCCCACCACCTGCCCTCCCACCAACCCGCTGGTCCCGTCCAGCTCATCACAATCAGCACAAACCCCCCCAAAAAAAACAAGAGAGGCGAGAGACAAAAGACAGAAAGAGAGGGGGTGGGGGGCAAAACGCTGAGCTCGAGGAATGCCATTTTCTGTTTACAACGAAAAGGAGTGTCAGAGAAAGTGTCAGGATGCCCCAGCTCCACTCTCCTTCCCTTGATGGCGGGTGTCGTCAGGCCCCCCAGGCCATGTTGGAAGGGCAGACACACACATCCTTTAAGAATTTGCCCACTTCAACCAGATTCGTCGTGGCTCGGCACATTTTATAGAGGACAGCGTGAATGTGCACAATCAACATAAATCCATGAGTTTGACCACTGAAGGTTTCCTGTGGATCCTGGAGGAAGAGCTGTTGTTGTAACTTTTTCAAATCATGATTTAGGACATTTCTGCTTTACTCAACAGTATACACTGATGTAGTTTGTGTGTGTGTGTGAGAGAAAGAGAAATTCACAAGGCAGTTACAGGCACCTGTGCACAAAACCAGTCATGGTCATAGATTCATCATCGTTAATTGTAGTTTTTAGTTTTGAATGTGTGTTACCAGAAGATTTAGATTTCTTTATTTATAGCAGTGTCTTGTTGGGCTAAATATTGGGCTTGACATGGGAATAAAAAACTAATTACAGGCGATTGTATATTGTCAAAACAGTTGATTGGTTTATATTGAGTCTACAGTTTGAGCTCAGATGTTATAAGTATATTTAATAACTGTATAACTATATTTACCTCTTGAATTTCGCCCGTTTTGTTGTCTTTTGGACCCTAACAACACTTGTCTTA
The DNA here is from genome assembly GCF_046630095.1 of Trachinotus anak. Classification (NCBI taxonomy): domain Eukaryota; kingdom Metazoa; phylum Chordata; class Actinopteri; order Carangiformes; family Carangidae; genus Trachinotus; species Trachinotus anak. Next base: position 3,191,845 of record NW_027273877.1, read on the forward strand.
TTTTGTAATGTTTATGTTTAGGTAAGATCCATAATTTCAGAATATGTATCACCTAATCTAGCAGGATTACTCTCCTGAAAAAAAGAGCGAAAAAGTACTTAAACCTGCTGCTCACAGAACAGTAGCTGTTCTGGAGATGGAAATGCTGAGTAATCAAGAAAGCTTTGGTTTATATTTTCCATTTAAATGTGAAAGTATCGATGCATCTTTTCATGCTTCATATCGTTTCTGTCACATCAGTGTACGTTGTGCCTCCATGATTCAGATTTAAATGCTTTGTCATCTAGAGAAAACACACATGGTAATTACTGAAGTTCAGTTATATCGGTATCAGCAGATGAGCCGTTGCTGGTTCATATCCTGACGTTGCCAAATTGGCTGTGTAACTCTAACTGACAAGACGGGGGAGAGGCGGGTTGGATGCTAATTGATTCCTGCTGAGACGGCGGCATCGAGATGTTATTTCAGCCTCTCAAGGCAAGAGTCTTAAGGGCCCTCGCTGATAAATGTGTCGCTGCTTTCATGTTCAGTGTGGGCGCATGTGTGCGTTTGCGAGAGTGTACAGTATATAGAAATCCTCCTGGCAGGGAGCTGGTGAGTGAGGGTGTGTGTGAGTCGGAGGAACTCCCTGAGCCAGTGAGCATCTAATTAATCCTAACTCCTCCAGTCTTAACAAGGTCTTAATTACTCTCGCTGACTCTCTCAAGACGAGACAGCAGCGACCTCAGCGTCTCATACTAACATATACGATTGTCTGGTCAGAAGGCAAGAGCTTTCACTGTGCAATTAAGGTCCCGTGTGTGTTTGTCTGTGTGTGTGTGTGTGTGTGCTCATCTGTGCCTAAAACAGTTGTCAGCTCAACCCACTTCCCACACAGAGTGAGGGGGACATTGTGTGTAAGAGGCTCATCTTTAAGAACCAGTTTCCCATAGACAAAGTCCATTCAAGTCCAATTAGGGGAAGCCATTCAGGGCCCTAATTCCCTTACAGTGAATCTGCCTGATCCTCCTAACACATGCTACTTATTGTTCCCTGGGAAGGAGGAGGGAGGAGGGGGGGAGGGAGTGGGAGTAAGAGAGAGAGTGAGAGAGAGAAGAAGAAAAAGAGACACTGACCCGGATTTTGGAAATATGGTAATGATGAGGGTAATGAATGCAATGGGACAATGAAACAGGACACACACATATACACAGACAGACAGCAACAGGGTGCTCTCTCTACTCAGTCCTACACACACACACACACACACACACACACACACACACACACACACACACCAAAGCCTTGAAAAGAACAGCCTTGTTCAACACAAATAGGATTATCCATGATTCAGTTTTTATTAAGCAAAATAATATCTGCAGAGTTCCTTCCACAGATAAATATGACGGATTAACTGGGATTATGCCTCAATTAAAACTAAATTCGACTGTAAATCATTACTTGCATAGAATATAAAGGACAAGACATTTTCTTAAAGGATAATGCTGTTGATACATCATAGCCTTCTTATTGTCAACAAATCCGATGTAACAACCAAAAGCATCAATTAATTAAAGTATTAACTGTGTGGACAAAGACTGATATGTCTTATTTCTCTGTGCAATAGAGCTCTAAAAACACCAAAAACACAGCAGTGAGCCGCACTGTTGCACCGACTGATATGTTCCTTCATTACCATGAACACAAACACACAAACACACACACACACACTGTAGTTTATTTTTACTCAATCCCACTGTTTTGTTGCTGCACTAACTCACTGGTTCATTCTTACACATCTGAAAATAGTCCCTAAAAAAAAAAAAGAAAGAAAAAAAAGCTAAATCTACCCCTGTTTGAGAAATGTTTGCTGAAAACGACTGTTTTAGATTAGATTAGCTTTTTACATCAATAAACTATATATTTCTGAACCATTCTGTAATATCTAGATCTTCAGGAGGACCCAGTGATGCAGTAGGAAAGGTGTAAACTATCAAGAGACAGATTAATTGGTTGGTTTGTTAATTGTTAGGTTTGGTCTTTTCATGCCTTTCATTTACTAAGATTTTTCATTAAATCAATAACTGTGTTTTATTCCATCTGTTGGCATTTTTGAGTAATGGCCATTCAAAGTATTTACAGTCTGTAATTAATGTTTTTATTGTTGGGGCAGAGTCTGCCATCTGCACCCTGGATTCAAATCGACCACCTACACTGGGATGCATTGCTGCTGTAAATTTGATTAAACTAGATAGGGGAAAGGAAAAATTGTAAAACTGTCTATACATCCCTAAACCTCAGACAATAAATTCCAATAGAAAAATGTTTTCATTCCTTTAAAGCCCAGTCCTGTTTGCGGTTCTGACTGTGGTTACAAGCCGTAATACCGTCCATCTGCTGAGCGAACTGACAGGCCAAAGCACTGCTAACATCTCCTAATCTAAATCCATGTTTGCTGAGATGAAGAGATTAATTGAATATCAGTTTGGATATAAACCCACAGATTGGAGACTAGATTAATTTTAAAAGCTAATATCAATCTCCACTAGATAAACTCATGAACTGAGCGTGTGCATTAACTCATTAGTCCTAATTTATTCATTTTACAAATTAAACCCCAAAGCCACAGTTTATTTGGCCACATAAATATTAAGCATATTACTCAGATAATAGAAAGTATGACTTAAACAGGGGAAGTAAGCTGATTATGGAAAATTGTCAATGTCAGCACGTAACAGTTTAAAACTGTTTTTCATTTCCCCGTAACTGCAGCTTTATGAGACTTTTTGAAATGAAGCAAGTTTGAGGAAACGCAATCATGTTCAATCTTATAACAGCTCATTTGCTCACTTCGCTCTTTACTATTAATGTTGAGAGATATTCGTTCTTTTCTCTTTTGCCCAGAGATTTTCAGAAATAGTGAAGCTTTGAAATTTGAAAAGAGCTTCATTTATTTATTTAGTACATTCAATGCTTTCAAAACGATGTCAGTGTGACACAGAAAAACTGCATTTTAAATCTTGAAGCTCTTGCAAGATGAAGAGCTTCTAGCTGATATTGTCACTATGCAACCTGTGTCTGCTTCTTTGCAGAGTGTGTATTAAATCATATGTAGCCTGAAGATAATACAGTGTTTAATTCAATGAAGACATTCTTGGAAACTTACATTTAAAGAATAGTTCAGATTTTGCTTTTCTTAAGGTTTGTTTCTTTATAACAGTTGATATTTTTTAGGATTATCAGTGTCACTTGTTAACCTAACTTAACTCTGACTAAGGCAATAAAGTTGGACTTTTTGGAGAAATTTGTAATAAACCATGTAACTTTGGCAGATATTTGATAAGTGGTTGATGAAAACCAACATTTTCTGCTTTCGTTGTCTCAGTAACACCAAAGAGAGCTATAGCTGGGTACTATGATGCCCGTTTTTATCACTTAATGGATCCCAGTTAATAACAAATCAGACTCATGTACTGGGAGCAGGTAGGCTTAGCAACCCTGTGTTTGCCTAGCAACCCGGTGTCCCAGCGACCCTTGTTGCTATGGCAGCCGATAAGGATGTGGCACTGCCATGAGGAAGTGGTCACCACAGATATGAGCCAAAGGGCAGCTGGTGTGTGTGTGTGTGTGTGTGTGTGTGTGTGTGTGTGTGTGTGTGTGTGTGTGTGTGTGTGGCTGCTCATTTGAATACAGTGTCCTGAATCCGTCGAGGAGCCGTATGCTCCTTTTGCAAAACACATAGCAGCCTGTAAACACAGAACAATCAGCGCCTTTGTTTTAAAGCTGTTGTTCTGTTGTCATCCCTCTCATTTGTTTGTCCTCCCTCACCGCGTTCCCTCTGTTATTTTCTCAAAACACCACTCAGCACACACACGCACACACACACACACACACACACACACACACACACACACACACACACACACACACACTTTCCATAATCTCCCTTTTCCTTCTAACTCCTTTTCCTCGTCTTGCTTTTCACTCTGTGTATTTTTCTTAATAATTTTCTTTCCTTTTTCCATGGTTTTTTCTTTCTTTCTACCTGTGCTTCCGTCACCTCAGCACTTAAACCGTGACTGACTTGTTTCGATGTTTAAGCAGTTTAACTTCTCATTTTATGTTAGTCAGAGCGAGAGTGAAAGTGTGTGTGTGTGTGTGTGTGTGTGGTTGTGTTGGGGGCGGCTTACAGTGTGTGTGTGAGAGGGAAAGTGGGCGTTATCACCCCCCTTTCAAACCCCAGGCCGATTAAGGCCAGAAACTCTAATTATGCCACAAAGACGTGACAGACTGGAGCACCCATCTGCGCTATAGGGTCTCTCTCTCTTGCTCTCGCTCTCATATACACACACACACACATACATGCAGAGTAACCGAATAACACACAAAAACAACTAAACTAAACCATGACAGACACCAAAATGCACAAAAGTCACATCAGAGGACTGTGAGACTATTTGACAGTGAAAGTTGGTCAGGAGAGTAAAATGATGAATGAACTACCTAAGAATAAAAAAAAAAAAAAAACACAACTGTAACCAAATCTAAACGCTAAATGCTTCACACAAAGACAAACACAAATAGTTCATCTGCCCCATCTGTCACTGAAAAACACACTGATGTGATTTTTGAGATCTGATTCTAAAGATGAATGATTTAATTCCCATCACTTTTTGTCCACGCTCGGCCCTGACAGTGACCGCGTGGCCTCTCATATCGCCTGTCTGGGGAAAATGATCTTGACATGGACTCATAATCACAATGCAAACCTGACTTTTTCCAGATCAAGTTGTTAGCAGCCATTAAGCAAAACCTGAAATCTTAATGTGCTCTGCAGTTTGTTCTATGAGCAAAAATGTAGTTTTAACCCATTGAATAAGAAACACAGCGGATAAAAATCAGACCAGACAAAACTCAAGCTTTTGCAAACATTTTGTATTCATTCATTTGGTGATTTTCAGTTCATTGTATGATTGAGTCTGTGTGCCTGTGCAGAGTTTATCAAGGTTAAGCTGTGTGTTTCATTGTTTTAAACCTTTTCTAAAAAACCACTCTATCTTCTAAGACCATAAGAGATATAAATACATTGAATTGAGCGTGAAATAAAAAAGTCCAATAAAGTCAGATGAAAAGTGACATAGAGGAGAGGCTTGAATAAGACGGAGATGGGGAAAAAATAGGAGAAAAGAGTGGTAAGAGGTTCATAAAAGAGAAGAAATGGGAAGGAAACAGTTTGAAGAAGAGAAGACGTGGGCAAGTTCTTACCTTGACGTCAGAGAAGTACATTTTGAGCATGTTAGAGGAAGGGTAGCGGGTGTAGAAGAACATCAGCTTGGCTTTCTTCAGGTGGTTGGGAGACAAGCCCTCCTGAATCTGAGTATGAACATGTTAAGGACCAAGTACCAGTAAATCATCTGAAAATGTATTGTTTTTTTGGAGTGACATTCTGTTGTTTTGGTGGTGCCACAGTTACAATCACAGTTAATATGCTGCACAGACTCCTCTAAAGCAGTTTGGCATTTAAGTTCTGCATTTAAACCTCACTAGTGAGGAAGTGTGGTGTCACCAAACCTCCAACTTGTCTTACAACCTGAATACACCCCTCTGTTGTTAGCAGAAACCAGACAGCATCCATTTCAGTTGAGACAACTTCCTGTTGCATGGGTTCAACCTGTTAGAAAAAATTCTAGTGGAACTAAATGACTGAATATACTCGATGTGTGTAAATGATCATATCGATAACGTTGAGTATAAATTGTCACATCTCTTCTCTCGCTCTCCCTCACAGACACACTCCCCCCACCCATCCGGAAAACTCTCCTGGGTGTGTGTGTATGAAGTAGGTGAGGTGTGTGTGTTGTTGTATCTGGTGTGGATTGAACTGGAGAGAGCGTAGAAGTGAAGCGCCAAAGCCAGTTTATAGTTTATAGTTTAACTGTAGATGGAGGCCGATGAGTTGGTTCAGGAAAGAAACGGCACAGAGACAGACTGTCTGCCTTGCGTGTGTGTGGCAGCTGCATCACTGAACTGCTGCGGCTCGTACACCTTTGCGTGTGTGTTCACACCAGCTGTGTCGCTGCTGCTGTCAGCTCTGTCTTTCTATGTTGAGTTTGCCTTGACTTAAGTTTACCCTCATTCAGAGCCACACACACACACACACACACACACACACACATCCACAGCGAGTGAGAGACAAAGAAAAAGCACACCTCTCCCCTTCACCTGTTAAATCATTGACATAATTCAATCTTATCCTCCACTGGGTTTCTGCTATGACCATATAGTACCCGGGGCCTCCACTGTCTCCACATGTAGTTGCTAAAAAAGGTTAGAAAATGTAATATTTACATATTTTTACATGTCTGTTATATTCAGATACAGCCTAGAAACTATAGTGAAAGGTGTCAGCTTTATGTAATGCTGCTGGTATGATGTCAATATATTATGAACAGATGATTTCCCTGTTTATTTTTACTGAGAACTGTGCACGCCACTCTAACCTGATAACATGGACGCTGACATGAAAACCACGATGTTTGGCACACGCCACGCAGACAATGTGTTTCAGGCCTTAGGGTTAAATGTCTTTCATGTTGGATTCTTGTTGAATGCACTTTTTTGTCACTTTGAAATGTTTTTGTGAAGGGTCACATTTAACTTAGTTGTGATTTCCCCCTTTTTGCAAATTTTAAATTACTGAAATAGAAACCACTAATGAATAAACAGTAAACAAGAATGTTTAAATGCAGACAAATGTTGTAGGGACAAAAATCATCATCAAATTGTGTATGTTTGAAGTAGATGGAAGATTTCTGGGACCTTAAAGAGACTAGTGCCAAAAATGAAGGGATGTTTTTAGTCCTAGAAATTTCAAATTTCTGAGAACAGCAGCATGTAACAGGGAGTAGTGACCACTCCATTAAAAATCAGGCAGGTACTGTTTAATACACCCCAAAAAATTCAGTGAAGCAGTCGGAGAGACCCACGTCTCTGGGAGGTGTGCCATTTTATACCTAAAGCAAAAGCAAACACAAGCACCTGCTGGCTTTGGATCAAATCCCACATTCACTCCAGCATCTCGCCGACTCTGCAGCCCCAATGTCAATCCCATTGTCTCAACAAGGAAAATAATAATTGTGGAGGCCCCGGTTGCAGGGGTGCTGAATGTGTGTGTGTGTGACATGTGTGTGTGTGACAACAGCTGTGCCCCACCACGCTGCCATTTCCCCACCACATTAACAGCCCTATAATCTATCAGAGAAGATGAGGCAATCAATGGAACCCCCTGCAAGGTCAATTAGCACACAGACAAATACACACATAAATACACACACACACACACACACACACTCATACAGAAACCCCAGGGGCCCTATATGGATGGAAAGAGGGAGAGTGGCATCAGCAAACGGGAAAAGAGGGAGAGACAGGAAGTGAATGAAGTGTAAAGAAAGAGATGGAGCAGCTTCAGGACAGGAAGCAGAGGAGAAATTTGAAGTTTACTTTGCCATTTTTCTTCTAACTGTTTTATTTTATGTTCAGATTAATTTGAGCTGGGTATTGCTACTGATTTCCCAAATCGAATCAATTCCATTTCACGAAGTCCGTTCAGTCACTACACCAATATGTAAGAAAATCTCAGAGAACTGATGCTGTAAATTGTGCCTCTAGCCGGATGCATTGATAAAATATTAATGTTTACAGTAAAAATCGATCCTTAATTTAACAGCACCAACATGACACACCTCAAAAATAATAGATAGTTAAATAATGTGGGTTGCTAATCTACTGCAGTGCAGTGCACCTTCTATCGGCTTCTTCTTGTACATCTTGTATATAGTTTTGCATTTGTCCAGCTCTTCATAGTTCTTAAATCCTTTAGACCTGTGCCTTCAGTGCAGCCGGGTCTGCCGGGTTTGTGACTATAAAGGGTATGTAATTAAATATTGATCTCAGGGTTTTATAAATCGATATCAGATTATTCAAATGAAGATTGGTTGAATTCAGTTAGCTTAATAGGTTTTAATGAACATTTACTTGTTGTGACGCTAGTTTAAAAAAGGTTCTGTTTTTCTCACTGTTGTCTTTAAACATAAAAAACAACGACAACACAAAAAGTCACCTGACTAAATGTTACAAATAAGCATGATACCACAACACTGTTCACTCTGCCTCAATAACTGAAGAGAGTCGTATTATCATCCATCATTCATGTGGCAGCAGATACGTCAGATAATCGGACAACAACACCATCACCTAGTTCACATTCATATCAACCTGTCTGTGTTTAGGTTAGATCATACGCTGTGTTCAGTTTTTACAGCCCGACACACACACACACACACACACACACACACACACACACACACACACACTAAAGCACACAAGCATGACTCAGAGTAAACAGTGTGAAGCAATATCGTAATGAATAAAAAAGCAGCTGACATGTGTGTGTGTGTGTGTGTGTGTGTAACAATAGCTAACGTGAATAAACAATGCAACTGGTGTTGTTCTTTTTCTTCCACTCCTCTTCTTCCTCTTCCTCCTCCTTTCCTATTAGCGTACGTGTGTGTGTGTGTTCATCCTGATACACACCAGGTGTATCATCAGTTGTAACTTGACCTTGTTGCCAAGTGTGTGTGTGTGTGTGTGTGTCAGGGTGGTTATTTCATAAATGAATGGGGGGACATCTGCTCAGCTCTGTACAAAGGATTAAAGATACACAGACCTGAGAGACAGCGTGTGTAACTGCTTTTGTGTGGGTGTTTGTGTGCCTTTCAGGTGAACTACGATCGATGCAAAACACCTTAACCTAGCTGCCAGGCTTCCTTGAAGCCTTAAATCCACTGACAATGCCATCATTATATCTCCCCACCATGCAAATCTAGTAAGAATGTGCTTCTTAAACTAGAGCGTGAGAAGGAGATGAAAAAAAAAAGAATAGAAACAAAGAGAAGTTTGAACAGAAATTACAAAAATGTTATTTTTTTGAAGAGGACCATTTTCAGAAAAGTAACAGGCAACAGCAGGGTTTATGCAAAATGTTGCCTTTGAGAAAATAGCAATGAAGTTTGACATGTTTTCACGAGAGCTTAAACTTCATTTTAAGACATGAGAAACCTCCAAGAAGCTTTAGCACATTTCTACATCAAATGTAAGTTCAGTGGGCAGGTGATGTATTTGTTAATTGCATATCCTTATGTAGTTTATTTTTCTGTCAACTTCCATATGATGAAAATACAAACTCTGAATCTAATAATGGTTCTGTAATCGTTACTGGATGACTACAAGGGGGCACATGAGCACAAACCCACTTGATTGTAATAGTCAGGGCAACAACGAATGTTTTTTTTTGTTTTTATATCATCATCTAATCAGTTGATTATCTTTTTGATCAAATGTTTTGTGTGTCCAGTATCGAAAATTTGTAAAATATGCTGCACGTTGTTAATTTTGGCCAAAATTACAGTGAAAAAGCAGCCAGTCCTCATGTTTGAGAAGTGTTGTGTGTCATATTTTCTTGATGAATAATTTCATTATCATAATCATAGTTGATTTTCTGTTCATCCGCTAATCGATTAGTCAACTAATCAAGTGTAACAGTGTAATTATAACTTCTTCACAAGTTATCATGAAATAAAAACTAAATTCACTAGTGAAAACCTACAGTACCTACAAAATAAAAAAGGAAGGTTGAAGGGTGGTCAGTATCTTTGAAATACTAATGTCCAATTTCAAAGATTTTTTTTTTCTTCCAAATAAATGGAAAAGCATTTTGGAATGAAACGGCTCAGCAGGATCAAGAGACGTGTCAAATTTTTCTTTTTTTAATTAAAGCAACATCTAAATTGGCTTTGAAGACAACACTGTGATCAAATCCTCATCACAGCTGTAAGGAGTTCCTATTAGTCAGGTTCAAAGTCTTATTTTTCTTTTCACTTTGTTCTTCAAACATGCATGCGTTTGTGTTCACGCGCCTGTTTGTATGCAGTCAAAAGTGTGTGCATGCGTAGTTGCTGGGAGAAGCCCTCTCCATTTGAAAGGTTAGGAACAAAAAGATAAACAGCTACCTGCAAACACCTGTCCTCATGCACACGCCATGAAAGGGAGTGTGTGTTTGTGTGTGCATGTGTGTGTGTATGCGCCACGAAAGGAAGCAAACAACACCACACACAGCTGCCGAGCAACTGAGAGCGAAGGCCAACAAATGAAAGCACGAAGGAGTGATTGACAATGAGAGGGCCGGAGACAACTAGCTAAAAACTGTAAAGAGGAAACCAATGTGTGTATTTTAGATATTACACTTCTCCTTATGTGTTCCCACACAAACACACACACACACACAAACCCTGAAACACACATTTAGAAAGCCTCCATCAATGAGGCCAATCATTCACCTGTCCCTCTGCTGCGCTCTTTGAAATATGATTAGCTTTGAGCTCCTATGTACAAGGTCTTACCCACACCACACACATGCACAGACACAGTGAAATATGATTTGCTTTGAGCATTTATGTACAAAGTCTTTGTGATGAAAGAGAACCTAATAGCACAAGTGTCTCAGACAGTGGGAACAGTGTGTGTGTGTGTGTGTGTGTGTTGAAGAGGGATCTCACTACCCTTTCTCAGCACCTTTAAACACCACAACCTGCTGCACAGACTTAAAAGGGCTTGAGAGAGCAGCGTGCGACCTGTTTAATCTTCCATCTCTTGCAAGACCCGGCGCGCCCCTTTTCATCTTCCCCACTCAGTGAGGAAACAAGAGGGTTAGAGCAGGAACCAATTAATGCAGATTAATTGATGTTAAAGACTTTCTGTGACTACTGCCTGCTGCCACCGCCGCCTATAAGACATCTCGGTGTGTTTGACTTTGGTAAAAATGTGACTCTTGTGTAGCAGAGAAATAAAATCTCTGCTTTCCAAGTGTACAAACAAAATCTTTAAGTTCTTCTTGCAGATATTGAATGTGTTCAGTGTAATGCGTAATTATACCAGTGACCAGGATTAACCAAAATCAAGACTGAAAACATGACTTGGTGAGGATATCCTTCATTCTGAAGGTTTAAAGCCAGAAAACAAACACACTCTCACACACACACACACAGGTACAAGACCTTACAGGGACAAGGATACAGTGCTGCCTGAGTAGGGCGATATGTCAGCAATGTCTTGCAGGTCCCCACACTCAGACTTGATGAGGGACAGGGACAGACCTTCTGGCCCATGCTGGCTCGGTGAGCTCTGCCTGTGGTGGTGGTGGTGACTGAGGTGCCCTCCTCCAAGGGCTGCCATTTTGGTTCTGAGGCTGACAGTTTCCCGGGTCATGTCCATGGAATCAGGGGAGGACCGATGGTGCTCCTTTGGCCCTGGAGGGTAGCCAGCTCCACCCCCGTGTGACCCCAGGGGGCTCTGAAAGGGGTAACCCATAAGGGGAAGAGGGAATGGGTGGCGAAATGATGGAGGGCTGAACCCGAGAGAGGCTGTGAGGGGAGAGGGGTGGAGGGAGGGATGGTGAGGAGGAGGAGGAGGAGGAAGAGAGGGGTTGATGTTCTCTCCTCCACCACCACCACCGCCGCTCTTGCGCACCACCAGTGGCAGTGCCTCTGTTTGGTCGTTTGGCGTTGGTACACCACTCAGTCTGCCGCTCAAACCACCAAATGAATCCAGTGGACTTGGGACGATTACATCGCCGAAGCAATGCAGCCTCTGGTTGGAGGAGTGGTAGTTAGGGGTGGGACTGCCATCGCCGTTCAGAGTGAGGGCCAGGGCACCACTGCCAAAGCGTGAGTCCGGGGTAAGGGAGGGGAGGGGGCCGAAAGGTGGAGGACACGAAGAGGATGAGTTGGAGGAAGAGGAGGGTGCAGCTGGTGTGTTGCTGTGGCAGCCATGATGGTGACTGACAGCCTGCTTGGGTGAAGAGAAGCCCTTGACGACGGTGTCGACGACCTGCGACACAGCGCAGTTCAGCTCCTGCTTCAGCGTCTCTGCTAACTGCCTTCCTCCTCCTCCCCTTCCTCCTGCTGCTCCCCCTCTCCTCTTCATCACCCTTTCTCCACCTCTCTCCTCCTCCTCCCTGCCGTCCACATCTTCCTCCATTTCTCCATCTAACAGGGCCTGTTCTCGGAGGAGGGCTCGAGCCCGGTCCAGGAACAGACCTGGGTCCAGCTCAGACAGTTCGTCATGGCTGTGCCGCCCTCTGTCTCTGTGCCTCTCCTCCAGGCCGTCAGAGCGGATACTGTCCTCTGACAAGTTACCATCCTCCTCTCTTTCTCCTCCTCGGTCGCCCTCTCCATTCTCGCCGTTCTCCTCCTCTTCCTCTGTCTCTGAGTCGTAGATCTGGTAGAACTTTTCCTGGAGTTGGCGCAATTGTTTCTGAACAAGAGAGAACAGAAAATGTTTAAATATTATGGAAAAATTGAAAGAAGAGACGAAAAATATTACAGAATGCCTTCAATTATGTGAAATCCACTTGATGAACTCCAGGGTTCTTCATGTTATCTAATGCCACATGTTGCTCTGTAAACTCTTGAAACTCTTGAAGGTTTATACAGAAAAAATAAAAGCACAAGGGTCGGCTGGTGCATTTTTGCTGCAAATGTTCACATCATACGTCTTAATGTTATTGGCTACCAACCTGCATGTCCTCCAGTTGCAGTTTGAGCTGCCGCCTCTCTTCCTGTCTCTGCTCCTGCCTGGAGCACACCAGCTGGGTGAAGCTGTGTTGCTGCTGTGGCAGACGCTGCTTTCTCTTATTCTCCCTGTAAACCTCACCAACCCCCACGACACCGGCCCGCGAGCCTGGAGAGCTCAGGAGGGAAGAAGGACAGTCGCCCCGGATATGGTTGTGGTTGCTGGTGTTGTGGCTGTTGCTATCTCCTCGGTGATCGTTGCTGCTGTTGCTGTTGTTGCTACTGTTCTCATTCTCACGGTTGTTTTCTTGGTTGTGGTCGCTGCCGTTGGGCCGTACCAGTGGCGAGTGACTCATGCCGCGGATGATGTTTTCCACACGGGCGCGTTTGGCACGGAGGTGCTCGTCCGACAGCCTGTCCAAGTCAAAGGAGGAGAGACAGAGGGGCTGAGAGGGAGCGTGGGAGTTGAGGCCCGAAGGAGGTGGTGGCCGTCCAAAGGAGGAGGAGGAAGATGGAGGGGGAAGAGGAGGCCCAGGCGAGAGGCAGTCAGATGGGCTGTCCTGGTCACGGGAGGAGTTGCTGCAGGCGTCCTCGGCCTGGATCTCTGAGCCGCCACTGGACAGAGCTCCACTCCCCTGTGATGGATAACAGGAGGACAGGATTAATTAACAATTAATAAATGAAATGAATGATTTAATGGATGAATGAATGAGGATTGAAGACTATTTAGTGCCTTGTTTGTTCGGTTGATTTGAAGGGTGAAATGCACGGTTAATTCAGTGGCAACTAAAACTGTTGGTTCACCACTACCTGTGAGTTTGTATATACCTGGAAACCTGAGTCACTCCCTCCATTCTTTCCTATGTTACTCTTCAGTAGCTGAGAGATGATGGTAGCACCGGGGAAAGGCATTATGGTGTCTTCATAGGAGTTTGCCCTCTTCAGCAACTTCCTCAAAACATTTGACTTCTCTCCATCACTGGTGGTGCCCCCGTGGCCGTGACTGACCAACGAGCAGTCTCCGTCCTGATCGGGGCCGTGCGATTGGTTCATGCTGTCGAACAGGGTCTCCCTGGCGCGGGTGAATATTGCGCTGCCCACAGTCCTTTTCACCCCGATGTCGACACGTCGGCGCTTTGTCTGTCTGGTTAGGAGGGTGGTGCTGTCATGATCAGGCATCACGCAGGGCAGCTAAACAGACATGACCAAGGGTCCTCACAGACACAGACGAGTTACCTGGTCAACAATAAAAACAAATAAGCACAATAAGATTTCAGCCTTAGCTCAACTTAGTTTTCAGGCATTTAGCTCAACTCTACAGAGGCATTAAAGTTTTCATTCTCAGTGAGATCTTTTTCTTTTCGGGCATAGAGGAGCCCAATCAGTCAAATTGGTAGCTATATTAAATGACTCTTAATTTTGAAAATTGAGCTGGTCTGTACAGAAGGAAAAGCTTTATAAATTATTTTGAATTGAGTTACTAGCTCTATAATTAAAAAAAAGCTTTTATTAAAGTGGTGAATTTGTCTTTCTTTCCAAAACAGAATGTAGAAAAACTGTCTTTAGTCTTTGTTTTATCTTTTGTTCAAACAGAGTAGACAATAACAGAGTGTATTTGCCATATGATGCAAAAATCACTATTTAACAACCATTGCAAAAATTTCAAACAGCAAACCAACACACCTGACAGGAGCAGAAAGGGCAGACAGTTCTATCGATCGCACACTGAGCAAAATACAAAATAATAGTGCATTTCTCATCCATGAAGAAAAAAAAACACACTTTTAAAATAGTTCAAGGAGATGTTCCCACAGAGGAGTAACACCTGCCTGTAATAACCAAAATAATTTCCCATTTCCTCCTCCTCCCCTGAGGTGTAACCTTGATTTCTGCATCTTGTGAGGAGCTGTGAAGAATCGACAGGCTCTCTTATTGTCAGAGGGATTTCACTTCACTCTCAAGAAAAAAAAAAAGATTTTTTTTCTCCCTTTTGTGTTAGTTTTCTTTTATACATCTTCACATGATTTGAAAGCAGTGGGTACTTATCTTACATTTTTTAAAACTTTGAATTTTGTTGTTATTGAAGTTCAGATAGTTTATTTTATCAAGAAAAGTTAAATTCTTATAAATGCTATGATGTTTTGACAAGTTCTCAATTTACTTCTTATTCAAAGGTTTCTTTTTCTGACATGAGTGAATTTTTATTTATTTCACTTCAAATGTGATCTATTGATGCTCTGGAAACACCTAAAACTATCCTAGGAGTTGGAAATGTTGAAGAGTTGGATACATTCCTATCCAAAACTCTTACCTATATCTGGTTTCCAGAAAGTGTAGGGTACCCTCACCTTAACTATGTAAACCTGATTTCTGAAAGAAAGAAAAGTCTCAGGCCAAAACTGAATTTAAGTCCCAGTTGATTTTCAGCATTGCTTTCCTCAGTCATTTAAGGAATCAAAGCCAATTGGCAAAGACAAAAAATTCAAAAACATCTAAAAAGCTTCACCAAAAACAAAGCTTGGCCATTTTTAGGGAGGTAAATGGCACACATGCACATAGGCAGCTTTTTCCATGTTACCTGTTTGCATCTGTTTTGCAAGTGATTTCAGGGTCAGGTCTAGGGAAATATTTCACAAATTTAAGCTACTTCCTACAACAGTTTGGTACATCTGCATTAATGGGAGCTGAGCACAGTTGTGCAGCTCTAACGCGACAAATTTTAAAGAAAGACAAAATGTGAACTTGCTCAAAAACACATTCAGACAGAATCAAGGACACAATTAGAGGCTTTTGCAATAGCCAACAACATGCGACAAAGCAGACACTGTTGTGTTCCTGCAGGGCCATTACCAAATGAAATACTGTCCAAGCAGGGGAGAAGGGTAAGTTTGAATGTGACTGTGAGTTTCAGTTTTGTAGACGAGAGGTGCTCAGAAAAACACTCGGCCCCTCAGCACAGTGCCCAGCAGTGACCCAGATACACCAGACACACAGTCACATACAGTCCATGCATGCATACACTCATTGCTCACTGTTTGCATTATTGGTTTCTTGGCATTACTCTGTGCAGAGGTCTGGCACACGCACACACACACACACACACACACACACACACACACACACAGACACACACACACACACACACACAGGGGTATACAGATAGTGAGAGACAAACAGTTTAGATTAGGGGGGTCCAAAGAGCTGGAAAACTTGGTTATTTTGAAATGTGTGTCTGAGGTCAAATTGAGGGTGTATCAGTGTAAAGACAGCAAATGTTTCCTGTCTGCATCAGTAAAACACAAAGCAACAGAGGATGAAAATGTCCTCACCACCTTTTCTGTGAATACTGGCAATATTATATCACAGAAACCAGAGTTAGACTCCTGCACTCTACCAGCAGCAATACACAGTTGGTGTAAAACTTTTGCATAGTTGTGAAAACCTTTTGCATTAATGCTCAAATGAGCTTCTGTGAAAGGTGCATTGAAAGGAGATGTGAGAGTGTGTGTGTGTGGTTTCTGTAACAAAACAGAAACTCTTGTTTTAATCTGAATTTGAAGAGCAGGAATAACTTGCTCTGTAATTGAGAACTGAAATGAGAAGTTACTGGTGAGTCACTGTAAATGGCATATTTTCCTTTAAACTGAAAGCGTTACATTTCTAGAAATCTTTAATCCTCATATAAATACTTCTGGCCAAAATTGCAAAAATGGAAATCGGGGTCAAAATGGTTTTAGGATGTCAAACTTTCTGTAATAGTTGCAGGTCGTTATTTGCACACCTGTTACCTCCCTCTGCGCCGCTGTGAGGAACCAAATAACGTAGTTTTTCTTGTTAAAATGAGGTTCGAAAAAATATGAGACGCCTCAGTATGAAGGGGATCCCCGTCAGTGCTTCTCGCTGTAGCTGCCTGTGTGCGCTCCGAGCAGACAGCACCGCTGTCCAGAGACCGACAGAAAACTCAAGCTGCCACTTTTACGCACGGCGTTACAGGCGGCGAATGTAGAGAGAAACAATCATTAGTCCACGGTAATGAGACGACAGGAGCAAAAGGAGAGGTGGACTGGCGCTCACTGAAAACATGAAACAGTTTATTCTTTTATTAAAGCGTAGAAAGTTACATTTGATGAGGCAGAGTTGGGTCAGGGGAAGAATTTCTTGAAGCAGTTCGCTCTTGTTTTCTACTTGATTTAAATTCTTGAAAGACTTTGATTTAGACAGAGGAGGATTTTCTCTCATCCACTGCCACAGTTCTTCATTTGTTTTAACTTGAGAATGTGAGCGGCAGGATTTTAAAACTCATCTCGGTGTCGAAACACTTCGTAATCATCCGATAACAACTGTCACGAAATCCAAAAGCAACGGCAGGAGCCTGAATCCATGCGAGCTGAACTCAGCAGTATCCACCGCCAAAGTAAAAGCCCGGCAGCAAGCAGTGAACAAAACCTCGTTTTAATAAAAAAAACACTCCTATCAGTGATTTTAGTCCAGGCAGCCACCTTCACAGAGCCGGTAAAAGTCACCAACAGCCGGAGACTGACGCGCATAAAGTCAATATGAGCAGAAACAGTTTCGGGAAAAATCATTGAACCCATTTGGATCCGTGATGTGTGCCGGGGACGGAGCGTCTCTATGAACCATCCGTGGAAGTTAAGTTACAGCGAACACACACAATGCGATCGGACAAATCACACACAATATGCACACACACATAGCCCGCAGTAGCATCTGTGAGCCCGCTGGTGACAACTATAACCGTGATAAATAATAAGCGCGATAAGTTTCTACTCACTTCTCTCCCGTGCCTTCCTCCAAGTCGGTCCGTCGAAGAAAGGGCGAACACAAGAGACAGATCCGCACTCGCCGTTGAGATCAATGCCGTAATTTACCACGGCAAAGTGGAGACGTATGCAGGCCGTGCGTGTGCGCGGGCGTGAATGTGTGTACGGGAGGGAGCGAGAGAGAGAGAGAGAGAGTGGGAGAGATAAAGAGAGAGAGAGAGAGATTGCTCTTGTGCGCCGCTCTCCTCCCGGGATGGGAAGTGTGTAGTGTCGAGCGCACCCGGTCCGTTCGGCACTCTCGGCTCGTCGCGAATCCCGCTTTCTCCCTCCGACCGACGGCAAGACTCTCAGCAAGAAACAAGCAGAGACGCACATGAAGGATACGTGAAGACGCTGCGTCACCGGCCCCTGAGTGAGGTAACGGCTCCACCTGACCAATAAGGAAGAGGAGCCGGAGACGGTGGATTTTATTTATAAGGAGCCCCCAGAAAACAGCGCGCAGCCAGAGCGCAGAGGGAGAGGGAGGAGAGAGGAGCAGAGAAGATGCGGAGGGTAAACTGAAAGTCAGGTTCACCAACTTTTCTCATTAGTGGAGACGCTGCAGAAAATCGTTGTAGAGTTAATTTACTCCATAACTTAAATCCCATTTTAAGGACATCAGCTGATCCTTTTCCGTGTTTAAGCATGATTTGTTTTTTTTTCTCTTTAATTGAAAACTTAAGGGGAATCAGAGCCCAGTTTGTGATGCAAATACATCAATTTAACACATCAAAGCAGTAAAGTTAACATGTATATTTGTGTTATTCAATAAAAAATAGGGTACAACAATATGTGTGTGTACAGGTGCACTGCATGCGCTGAGCTCTATGATTCCTGAGATTTCAATAAACGGGCTTTTTACTGAAGTTTATGTTTCTTTTCATTGCCCTCGTTGCTTCATGCAGCCGGAATCGCGTTTGCATAATTGGAAACAACCGGGTTCCCCTTTGCGCTGCTCGTTGTAAATCACAAAAAGTTTCCCAAAACGCAGAAAAATAACACGATGCTTCTGGTGGGGGAAACCCCCCTCCTCTCCGGAGATCACTGTCAGGGCTGACAGGGAGTCAGTGCTCTGCTCAAGGACACTTCAGCAGAGCGGGAGCTTGCTTTGACGAGTCGCTCCGTTTGCACTAACCCAGCCCCACTGTCCGTGCGTCCAAAGGCACCGAGAGCTGTTCAATAAAACATCATCACGAGAATATGCAAAGACTGTATTAAAGCGAATTTTAACAGACAACGCTCCGAGGCCTTTCAAGAATCACCACTGAATCCCGAGCCGAGTTTTTATTTATTAAAAAAAAAAAAATCAGCTTCACTTGTCACAATTTCTATGAAAAAACCGGAGCGAGTTTGGCCTCATGAAAAAAAATTGTAAAGATTTTGGAGCCATTGTTCAGCTGAGTTAACATCAGGTTCCTACAGTGTCGAGGTTCATTGATGGCTCTGGCTCACAGCTTTCTTTTCTGGGTGCGCAGGTCGACCAAAAAAAAAAAAAAAAAAAAAAAAGCCAGAATTATTTCACAGACCGTTTTTGTAGGACGGATCATTTGTAAATCCACAAGCGCTCAACAGATGAATAAAACCAAAACCACACATAAAATACATGAAGCGAATGTGATCGTCCAGGGAAGTTAATAAGAATAATCAATTCAGGGGAAAATGTCCGTTTAAACAAGGCAGCGAGCTCTGCCTCTCTTTGTCTAATTCAGGTGAAATCTGTGAAGTTAAACTGTTTCTGAGGGGAAAGTGTGAGGCACATACAAAGGAAAAAACATGAAAATCAGACAAGTTGAACCATAGATGTCAACATTTTTGGTGTGATTTTTAAAAACAATTTCGAGCGGAATTGGATTGGAAATTTGCCAGATTCAAGTAAATATGGAGATATTTTCTTTGCTCATGCAAAGGTATGCCAGTGCGCTTCGTGTGTGTGTGTGTGTGTGTGTGTGTGTAAGGGGGCCACCTTATCAAAAACACTTGTATTTTCTACCATAATAAAGCGCATCTGTATTCAAAGTTGTTGAGATGAAACCATTTTCTTGAATACTGTGTTCATCTTGTTTTAAACGAGGCCGTTTGAAATGATAGGAATTGCTCCATTATTACCCAGTGTTAAATATCAGCGGACTCTCTAACAAACGAGCAGCATCAGGGCTGTGCACGGCAGTGCCACTTATCCAGCATCTCTCCTCTTAACCTAATTACGCACGGGAATAATCGGCATTTACACGAAGTTATGCAATTATTTAAAGTACTCTGCGGCAGTGTCGTGTGGTTTAATTTATGGAAAAAGACAAATATTAAACCCCAGTGTCCGGTAAGTATTTCCCCCGAGGAGACAGAGGTGCGTTTCGTGCTACACAGGTTGTCCGTGCATGCAGAGGCAAACAGGCCCCGGTTGTCTAATGATCTCTTGCCAATTATTTGGCAGAGACACGGCAACTGAACTTCACCATAGTGCAACACACAAAGCTCGCTTTTTTCCCAATTAACAATGTGCTGTAAAAGCTGTGACCTATTTGAGCGGCGGAGCCCTGGGTGATGCCGTTTTGCAGTTTAGTAACTTTCATATGAACTTGAGTATTTCCTCTTCACGTATGTGCGAGCAGCCGCGCATCTGCAGCGCAGGCACAGCTGGAGGAGGAGGAAAAAGAGCAGACAATAAAAGTCCAGTTTCTATCAAATGAGTTTGGCTCCTGGGATTGTGGATATATATATATATATATATATATATATATATTTGCGATTTTCTGAGAGTGAGGCCAAAATAAGACGGAGCTGTGTGTGCATGAATGTGCGCATTGTTATATGGTTGTCGGGAAGAATCCTGTTGTCTCATTAAAGAGGAGGGGGCAGCGTTTAATTTGGCTTATGACACAGTTTTGCTGCTGAAGATGGTTGGAATGAGACAATTAGGGGGGAAAAAATAATGGCAGTTTAAAGAAAAAGCCAAAAGGAGTAGGAGGGCAGCTGGTAAATTTATAACAGTAGAAAAAAACATAAGAGGATGGTCTTTTCTCAAGAGAGGTGTTGCTACTAACAGCCACATAAAAAAAGCTCAAAAGTGTAGATAATATTCACAAGTATGTGCTTTCACTTATTTGAAACTATAATTGGTGAGTATTGAAAATATTTGCAGTAGTTGTAGAGTAGAAAATAAATGTATTAATGTTTAACTAGTTGAACTCCCTGTGTTTACTTGCCTGATGTGGCGATGACCCCCACCAGTGTGTCTGTGTGTGAGAGAGAGGGACACGCACATAGAACCACTCTGCTTGCATTTGTGAAACAGAGAAAGAAAAGAAGGTGGAAACTGTGAGAAAAAAGAGAGTGTGGGATTGAAAGTGTGTTTCTGTGTGTGTTTCGGCCACGGTCAGTCACCCCTGAACTGTCCCTGCAGTTTATCCGCTGCAGCTGAATGCCGACATCCCAGAGTGACCCGAT
Organism: Trachinotus anak; assembly: GCF_046630095.1. Classification (NCBI taxonomy): domain Eukaryota; kingdom Metazoa; phylum Chordata; class Actinopteri; order Carangiformes; family Carangidae; genus Trachinotus; species Trachinotus anak. Next base: position 3,212,717 of record NW_027273877.1, read on the forward strand.
AACCCAAGTACCAACAGTGAGGTTTTTAATCAACCAGCCGCTGCTAATATTACAGGATTTAACCAAAGACCCAAACTGACAATCCAAACAAATGTAAGTCATGGTCAAACAGCACAGTATCCTTCATGTTCCGCCGGCAGTCTGAGCCAGTTTCCCCACAAGAGAAAAGGAAGCAAAAGGATGACAATAACACCTGAGATAGCTTTGAAATTGAGCGCACTATTCTCAAAATCTTTTTCCCCTTGAATGTGACATTTTTCAAGTTATCAGTGTCAATATTTAACGACTGTCTTTGTGATTTATTCAGCAGTGTCTTTCAGCTTGCACAGCACTGTAGTGACACTTTTACAGTACAAGGGTCACATATATTTACCTCGGAGGGAATGTCACCTCAAACCCCATTTTAAAGAGCAAAATTGAAACAACAGAGAGTGAATTAGGTTTAAAGGTGCTCCTTATACCACTTTAACATGGCGAGTAACTAAATCAAACACTTAAGATGCCTCTACCAGCCTCTGGTGGATTATAGGTAATGTATCACAGGGTCAGAAAATCTGCTGCATTTATTGGCGTCACAAAACAGGAAACAGTTTTATCTTGCAAGTCTTAAACAGTTTTATTCCAGCTCCACTTGTCTGTTTCAACCATTGACCGAAGAAGACACACACTTCATCAGTGATGTCAGCTTTACATGCCTGAGGTGCTGTTTGGTGCAGAGGGTTGGGGTTAATTTGTCTCACTCGCCTCTGTATCAGCAACCTACAGAAAATGTAAATTCTTACAAAGGTGGAGGAAGTCTGGCTGAAGCTGAGGTTGACAGAGCAAGTGGCAACTACGGTGACACCAAAATTCACTTCTCTTAATGTAACATTTAAAAGAATACACATAACAAGAAACTAATTTAAATACTGAGGTCTAATGAGCTCAGACCAGATGAACTTTGCATATCAACAGAAAACTTCAAACTTTTGACTGGACTTCCGTCAAGTTGGTGTTTCTGTGGGAGCCAACACTTAGCAGCCATTAGTGATGTTGCATCCTCAGGGACTTCTGTCGTGGCTTCAGCTAAAGCAGCATATTCCCTTTTCTTCCTAATGTCATCAAAAGTTCACTTTGCTAAAAGGTTGGCGTGTCACAAAATGACTTCTTACATGTGGCCAGACATGTGCACACACACACTGAGATGTGTCTTTTTGCAAAAGCAAATAAAATCTCTGTGGATCATCATCATGCTGAAAAAAGAGACGAAAAGGGAATAATGAAAATAAAATGGCAGAGAGAGGGAATAATGATAGGCCTGCTGCTGATGGAGGTCTGGAGATGGATGCACTGGTTTCTCTTTCTGTCTTTTTCTCCATCTCTTCCCCCTCCCAGTCTACTCTTTCTCTCTCTTTTTCTGCCCCTTTCTCTCTTTCTCCTCTTTCTCTTTTTCGTCTACTCTCTCTCCATCAAGATGCCATTATTCAGGACATTAGCGAAGAAGAGCTAAAAGCTCTCACTGTCGAGGAGGGTCCCAGGGTCCTTTCTGAGAGCAGTGACACAAACATGCACACACACATGCACACACACTTTGACTACAGAAGTAACATATAGTATAGGTGAAGAGGTAAGAGGTGGTAAAAAGGTCTTATTGGAGATATTACCAGGTATCTAGGCTCCTCTACTCTCCTGTGTGGCCAAAAACATGAACATTAGCTGACACAAAGAAAAATGAACAGTGCTCAATAAAGCAACACAGAGTGCCTTGCACTGAGCAGGCACTATGTCCTCTCAGGTTTATTTATACTTTGTGAACTTTAATGCACATCATCCTCTCTCTTTGCCTGTTTTTGTCAGCTTTCCTTTCTCCCTCCACTTTCGCCTTGAATAATCTGTGAAAGGAAGCTCAAAATTTCTGCATATTATGTGAATAAATTAGAGAAGTGAGCAATGCTCTGGATAATTTAGCTTGACCCAAACTTTATCTTCTGTGAAATTATCTACTGTATTTAGCTGTGCGTCTATTAATCAAGTGTGAAAGAATCTGTCAGTTGTGGGTGAAACTCAGACATGGTTTTGTCCACAATTGAATCTGTGAAAGAATTACCTTAGTACAAGCTGATCTGGTGCTCCAACATTCAGGCTACAAGTGTCTTTAAGAACACGTCTGTTTCTAAAATCTTGTGCACTAGTAACACTGGTTCCCAACTATCAAAAACAAAAGTAATTAAAAGTCTTCATAAAAATGTCTCAATCAGCATCATTACTTGCGGTTAGGGTTTGGATTGAGCAGTTGTGTATCCTCTCAGGACAGGTGAGCCATCAGCTTTCGGCCTCACAATACCGGAATAAATCTCACAGGCTTGGTTCAACTGTTTTTAATTTGGGTGAACCAGCCCTTTAAACTGTCTAAACTAGATATTATACAACTAAAATTAATCTTGATTCTGCAACTGCATGCCCTGTTTCTCCACCCCAAATTTATTGAGAAACCAGGTGTGGTGGAGAGTTTGCAATAGTATTTTCTACAGATTATGTTATGCACATATGTTACTATTTTTGCATCTACATTTTTTTGTTTTGTGTGCCCAGCAACTGGTAATTTAGTCCAGTCAGGTGTTGGATCACTTGACACTTTGTGGAAGTAAACTGTGAGTTGCAGAAGTGTGGTCATACTAGTATCAGCAACAGTGAATGTAATAGTCGTCATACTGATGCTGTGGTAGCAGTACTACCAATCATGGTACTGTAACTCTGTTAGTGGAAGTTGGTGCAGCTGTAGCAGTGGTAATGCTAATAGACGTCATTGTAGTGAAAGTAATAGTTGCAGTGTGCTTTTTGGCTCAGCCTCACTACACTGATTTTGTTGTCATTTATTATTGCATAGTGTTATCTTTCATCGTCTCTGCCTGTGTATAGAATAGCACAACCAGGCCACTCTTGTCATTACTGTACTTGAGTAAACCTGATACTACAACAACTCGGAGGCCTCTGAAAGTTCATTTCTGCCATTAACTTTAACTTTTTATAATTATTCCATTTCCTGAGCTCAGGGACTTGGAGGATATTCGTCATTCATCATCCTTCTTTCCCCCCGTTTTTTTTTCTCCCAGTACAATTACTGCAGTACAAAACCATCAAAATTATTCATCTGTTCCCTTTTTTTCAATTTACTGTTCTTTCTTTCAGTTCCTGTAATTCATGTGTTTTTCTTTCTTTTTATCAGACCTATGGAGCTCTACACTGCTCATGTATTTATTCATGTTTTTCTGCCTGATGGACGACATGGACAAGGCTGAATAGAGGCAGTGTGTATGTGTGTTTGCTTGTGTGTGTGTGTGTGTATGTGTCTGTAGCTTCACTGTATCCCTCTTCTATTGTGCTGATTCTAAGGGAAGGTCTTAATCTAGCCACTGCCATTACTACTGCTGAGACCTCCAGCCTCCACCGCCCCTCTTGCCCTGATGTGGTGCCGAGCCACGAAGGCCCATCAGTGGGCCGGCTGGCAAGCCAGATCAGGGTCTTGGGTCTGGGGCTTGGCCTGGATCCTCGGTCCTCATCCCCCAGCACCGACACCCCCTGCAGCCCCACAATGAAGCCTCCGACCTGGCCTGACTTGGCCCTGATGCCGCCTTCCTGGCTCAGGGCCTGGGTGGATGGAGGGATGGAGAGGGGGAAGAAAGCCTGTAGCTGGATGTGCAGTGGAGTGAGGAGAGGTGGAGAGGCTAACAATGCTATCAGAGAGCTGGCGTCCGTCTCCTAAGCACACACACACACACACACACGCACACATATACTGCTGTGTTTGTCTTTATTTATCACAGCTCTTCACACATAGACGACAACAAAGGAAGACAGAGAGTGAACAGAACAGAGAGGGTCCGAAAGAGGAGAAAAGAGAGAAAAGGCAGAGAGAAAGAGAGAAATTGAGTTGAGGGCATAAAAAGATGGATAAGGAAAGCCAAGTAGTAAATGGAAAGACAGAAGAGAGTAGGTAGAGTTGGAGAAATTAGAAATAGATAGAATAGAGAAGAAGTAGAGTGAAAGAGAAGATGCATCAGAGGTGGAGAGTTGAGGAGAAATAGAGGGAAACAATGTGAATAAAAGAGGGAAAAAGGCGGCAGTGTTTTCCATCAGTCTGTTGGCCGAAGCCTCGGTGACATTGTCAGGCCTTCTGGATCCCCATGGAAACAAAAATCAACATGTTTGCTTGAAATGCTTTCATTAAAGCCTTGTAGCAGAGCCAAAAACGCACGACGAGGGATGAGGAGATGCCGAATAAAAAATCCCCACACAAATAATGCAAACAAACAAAGGATAAAAAGAGGAAAAAAGAGCAAAAACAAACTTGGTAAAAGCAGTTCTGTGGGGCTTTTTTCCTTCTCTTTTTTTCACATCTACTCATTGACCCGTGTCGTTTTGTACACAATGTGACAGGCAGGCATCGCGGGGCGGATTTTCAGGACGTTTGTGAGTAGCCATCACTTTGGGGATGAAACCGTCCTCAGTGTAATAATGCTGCCATATTTGCGTGGGGTATTATAATGATAGCCCTTGGCACATTAGAATAAGCTTTGGAGAGGGAAAGTAGCTTAAACAAACAGTTTGAGTTTACTGACTTTTTTTTCATTTAATAAAAATCACAAAAGATAAAAATGAATTAACCCTTGAGCATTTTATCATCTGATGAACCTCGTTCATAACCAGCTTTTAGTAATATAGTAAATAAAACTCTGTTGAAAGCTAAATGTTTAAATATAATGATACAAACAAAAAACAGTGTAATTGACATTTTTCTGTTATTTCATGTAATAATTTAATACATACAATACAGTGGTAATCTTTATGAATATTGACTCCATATCCATGTTGCCCCAACAAAGACGGGAAACGAGCTGAATATAATCAAGCAAAGAGAAAGTAGGACGTGTGTGTGTGTGTGTGTGTGTGGTCAGACCGACTCTCACACACACAGCTCGGCCATAACAACAGTCAATTAAAGCTTCCTCTTCTCCTCCTCTCCGTTAATTGAAATTGAATTACAGAGTTTTACCTCCCGTCCCTTTGACTGAGCACGTAAGGAAACGCCCGGGGCTGATCTCCAGCTGATCTGTGCTCCCGTTTAACCAAGGAAGAAGTTTAAGGTAAAAACACAGCAAGTAATAAGGTTGTTAGGGTATTAAATACACTAACGTACACACTCAGGCGTGCGTGAACATGTGCATACACACATATGAGCTTAAGTAACAAGGTAATTATATTGCAAAGCTCAGTCTAGCTGAAGTAAACATGTCTAGAAGGAATGTATTTAAGATGTGACTCTAACGATCACATCACATTTTATATTATTTCTATATTTAATAGTTTTTCATTTCTTTATTTTACCTTGTTACATTTCAAATGCTGGGATATAATTTCTGTACTAATACTGTAATATTGCATTGCTCATAATTAATAACATCTTTGACAGCCTCATAGTTGTTAACTGGGGACCTGTATACTTTTAAAAGGCAAATGTTTTTTCAAGTGGGCTGTACAACAGATGAATTAATGTTCTGTCCTTCACTCCAACATCAATATGAGGCCTCTCTACACCTGACTGGAAAAGTGAACATGACTTACTGAGCTGTCTTTGATTTTGATGTATGATTATCAGAGCACAAAAACAAAATATCTATTCTGGAAATATTGCCAAGTTTCTCCTTCAACCAATTGACTGTATCTGATAATACCTAGGTTTCATTATTAACAAGGTTATGAGCGCTTTTAAAGGCTTCACTCACTATAGTTTGCTGATTACTCAGGTTCATACAGTTGATCTAACTGGGCTGAATCATTTCCCAATGCTCTGGATGTTTTTGTGAATAGGGGTAAAATTCCTTATCGGTGCCAATACGTTTTTAAGAGGATCAGGTATTGTCCTGATTTGACTGATGCACATTAAATACATCACTTTTAAAATTAACTATTGTTCTGTCTCTGCCAATATAGTGTTTAGTTGCACAGCATCCCTGGTGCCTACTATTGTTTTAGTTATCACTATATGACAAGACTATATCATACAAAAACTAATCATACATGTTGTGGTCTGGCATTGCAGTGATCTTGTGCTGCTGGTGTTTCCTCAGCATTTGGAAAACTCTCCACTTTCTTGATTTCCCATTACTTTTCTACCTGTTAGCACAACATGTGAAGAACTGCTGATCCTTCCAGCAAGTGTGTCCTCACTGTTTATGTCATATTAAGGCATTTTTGACACTGTATTTCTACATGCAGCATTATTAATTCACATTTAGTCTTAATGAAAAGCCACTTTTAAAAGGCATTTTTAAAATCTAAATTCACCTCTCTTTTCTAAAGTTTTTCTCCTAATTATCTCACAGTCACTGTCTCAAGTGTCAATTTCTACTCTGGCCATATGTGTTTGAAAGCCTTTTTTGAGTTTGTTGCAGTTTGTGTAGTTTCATTTTTTTGTTTTTTTTTTTTAGAGCAGAGGAGTTTAAGGTAGAGGGACCCACACGAGATGTGTTTAAATGGAGATGGAGGTAAAGTACAAGTTGAGACAGGCAGGTTGATAAAAAGGGAAAGGATTGAAAGATAAGAGGGACTAAGTAGAGAGAAAAACTGTATAAAAAAGTAACAAAAGGAAAAAGGGCAGAGAAAGAGCAAGAAATGGGAAAATAGGTTTATAAAAAGACTAAAAAACTGAAAAACTAAGGGTTAGGAAACAGAATAAAGAGACAGAAAGCAAACAAATGAAGCACAGAGACCTGTGCCAAGCTGTGATTTCCCAGTAAGAGTTAGCTCTTCATCTGCTGGTGAACCCAGCCCTTCAGGAGAACAAAGCCAGCACATACTGAACTCGTTTATCGTCCATTTTTCATCTCTCCTTTTTTTTCTACATGCAAGAGCTCCCTCCCTCCTTCTTTCTTTTTCTCTCTGACACAGTGGGATAACCCACAACCTCACAACCTCACACCTCCCCTACTGCTTCACACACACACGCGCGCACACACACATTCTTTGCCAGATACTGATGGACATGCAAGAGTGTCGCACTGACTCACACATATACACTCACATGAACAAATGCATCTGTCTTATCTGTGACTATCAGCACTGTGAAGTTCCCATAGGATTCACTTGGTGTTGAGACTGCGAAACAGCATGTCGTTGATTTGTATTTGAAGATGTACATTTACAGTATTTCCTGTCAGTCATCAGCTCACTCGCCAACTTTTTCCCTCTTGTCAGAATTAATGGGAGAAATGTTTGGACTTAAGTTTTGCGAGTGTCACCCCCACCCCCCACCCTCCCACTTTGCACACCTCAGTCCACGCCTCTCCCCAGTGCAGGTCAAGAGGCGGTGTGCTGACTCCGCCACCTGCTGTCTGACAGCATAAACATAAACAAACCAAACACTTATTTCCTCCTGATCCGTACCCCGCAATCACAGCACCAGTAAAACCTCACACTCCATTTACCTTCAGTGCAGGTGACTGCCTGGGCACTGTGTCTTTGTGCGTGTGTGTGTGTGTGTGTATGGGAGAGAGTGAATGAGTTAGACTGGACATTGAAGGAAGTGGAAAAAAGATATCAAAAGCTAAAGAGAGAAAAGGAAAAGTAGTGAAAAAGAGAGAGATGGCTAATTAAGACTCAGTATATGGCCAAAAGTATGTAGACACCCCTTATCTGGGACCTGTTTATATGATTTTGGCACTTATTTCCAGTTAAGGGGAATGTTAATGTGACAACGTACAATAGTGTGCTCTCAGCTTTGTGGCACCAGTTTGGGGAAGGCCCCTGACCTCAAACTCTTCCAACACCTCTGGGATCAACTGAGCTGCAGACCATGAGGCAGGCCTTCACCCAGCATCGCTGCTCAGCTTCACTAATGTTCTCGCGGCTGACTGGGAGCAAATCCCTGCAGCCAGGTTCCTAAAGTCTTCCCAGGAGAGTGGAGGCTGTTATAGAAACAGATTAATGCCCATAGTTTCGGAGATACTTACACATATTGATGTAATGTCTAGTGTCCACATACTTTTGTCCATACAGCGCAGAAAGAGAGCACATGCAGAAATGGGAGATGGCGCCGTATTACAGCGTCATCACAGAGATGGCTTGACCTACCGCTCACCCCTCCATCTTGTTTGTGTTCTGGTTTATTTGTTGGAAACAACAACAACAGCAACCAGCCTCTGTAATTATTCCTTAGTGCTGCTTCACTCACTGTAATTATACACCCATACGGTGTGTGTGTTTCACACATGTACACGTCTGTGATAGTAGATGTGAAAGTGGAAATACTTGTGTTTATGTGTCGGGATGTGCGTAGGGATGTGTGTGTGTCAACAACAATTACACACCCATATTGGCCAGAAAGAGAGGAAGAGAGAGCGAAAGTGAAAGAGACGGATGAAGAGAGGGAGAGGGGGATGAAGGGACAACAAGCTGAGGTCTTTGTTGCTAAATGACAGTGATTCACCATCAGGCCACCCATTTAGTTTAAGTGTGCTGCTCATTTGCTTGCGTGTGTGTGTGTTGATACAAAGGGGGTGTGTAAAATAAAGATGAGAGGATGTAATAGACATAGAGGAAGAGAGAGGCAGCAGGACAATGTTGTGGAAAGTGTGTGTGTGTGTGAGAGAGAGAGAAAGAGAGAGAGAGAGAGCACTCTCCCTCTTTCTCCCCTCTCAGTGTCATCAAGAACTGGCAGTAAACCAGACTCTGTGTGTTCATTTGTGTGTTTTAGTCTGTGTATCTCTGTAAGTGTGCAAAAATATGTGTTTGCATGTGCAGCAGCATCTGCATTTTCTGTCTCACATTAGTGTGTGTAAACATCTGTGCTTGTGTGTGTGTACGTGCACAAGGTAAATGATAGTTAGCTTGAGCCCTCTCCTTGTCGCTCCTGTCATGCAGAAATTTTTGAGTTTTTGGTTCGTCTGATTTTCAATCTGGCATATAACCACCCTCATTGGGAAAGTTTAAACTGCACCTCTGAGGTCTCTCAGGAAATGTTTCTGTGTTTTTCAATCATTTCATTTCAATCGAAGCTTTACCTTGTCCTTTTAAGGGTTGCAGTGTAACCACATGTCTCTGAAAACAGCTTTTCTCACAGCTCATTTAAAATCAGACTCAGTAGGGAATTCAGAATGATGATCATTTCAAGCATCTGATTGAAATGACCACTAATCTTAATTACACATTCACAGGTTTTGGTTTTCATTTTGCAGTGAAAGCTACTGACAACTATTTTTTTAACTTTTGTTTTCTGTTTTCTGTTGTTTCTAAAACTTATGTAGTTTCAAACAATGCCGGATGATGATACTAACTACTGTGATGTCGAAGAAAGTTTAGTTATTTCTCTGTGTTTGACAGGAAATAAAGGTCGACATGATCTAGCAGTGATATGAATCTGACCACAACTTCATGTTGGATTTAAGTTCAGGCACCGAGCGGGTTTAACAAAGTCTACAGGCACATCATATGAGTACTTTCTTGTCGTTCTTCTTTCCTCAGGTAGATTCTGCTGAGGCGTTCCCTTGCCCCTCCAGCTGAGTCTTATCCATTATTAATGTCTGAACATGGTCTCGGAGGATCTGCCATCCATTATTAATGCCTTCTGATTTCTCTCTTTCTCTCCCAGGATCTCCTTCTGTCTCCACCTCATCCTTTTCACTGTCCCTCCTTTGATCCGTTCGTCCCAACTTCCATCCCATCGACCGTCTGGAGAAAAGCTAATAACAGGTGTGTCTTCCTCCCTCATCATGATATCTCCTCCTCCTCCGCCTGTCCTCCCATCTTCAATCTGTCTGTCATTCTTCAGGGTAACTGTTTTTTTTTTTTTTTTGGTTTTTTTTAATCAAGGTGTTAAACGCGCTGAGTGTGTGTGTGTGTGTGTGTGTGTGTGTGTGTGTGTGTGTGTGCCACCTGGGTAAGGCGCCACTTTGGCAACCTGCTAAATGTGCGTGTGTGTTTGCATTAATGATTTATGAAGGCTTGTCTAACTCCTTGAGACAATTAACTTGCACACACACACACACACACACACACACACACACCACCAACTCACACATCATCTGTCTTGTGTGTTTACTCACACCTGCCCACTGTACTGTTTTTAGTTCACATCTGTCAACACACATTAACAGTCCCAACTAAGACATCAACAACAACATTGGGTTAGACACATTTTTCAAGTGCTGCACGTGTCATTTTAACATCTACATATGTTTACCTTCATTTAAGACATAACTATTATAGATTTACTGATATAGTAAAATAAAGTAAATACAGTAAAATAAGTATAAGTTTTGCATAAGGACTGTAATGGCTGGGGTATGGTCGCAAATATCCAAAAGGGTTTCAGTACAAGTAGTTTTTATGAAGCATACTGGCATCTTAAATCTTTGTGTCTCACTGTGGCGGATTATGTGACAGAAGATGAAATTACAACATGTTTATGTTCTGCGGTGAAGTCAAAGAAAGAAGAGGCAAAAATTGACTGCAGGGCTGGTGACAAAAATCATTTTTGTAAAATACTAGTAACAGCAGCCGTTTAAGACCAGGCTGTTATTACCAAGGTCTGTTGCACCATGGTACGACATTTAACATGACTAAAATTCACCTTTATGTCAAACTTGCCACAGATGTGGATCTCACAATGGAGTCTGAGTACCTGTTTAAAACTGTGATGCAGAACAGACTCAGTTACTGTCTTAGACTCGGTCACAGAAGGTTCCTGCTTGTACAGGCCTGTATATTTAACACAAAAGCATGAATAGGCATTATCATGAATAAACTAAACAAAATGTAAAAGTCCAAATGAGATGCTGCTTTCAACGGTTCGATTTGACAGATCCGTGATGGGTTAGACAGTCGCCAACAGCAACATCTTAAAGCACTCTAAACCTGCTGGTGTGGGATTCACAAATATTTTTTTTTGCAAATGAACTCATACATGGTTCAGTAGAGAATCTGACAAGAAAATTAAAAGATAAAATAGGAAGAGAGAGGCTGTGTACAGGATGTGTGTGTGTGTGTGTGTGTGTGTGTGGCAGGAACAGACGGTACTGGCCTTTTGCTGGCACATGAGTGTATTCAGGTGCAAGGATGTGTGTGTGTGTTTGTGTGTGTGATGACAGTTATTCTTTCCTCAGGTGCATCTAGGAGGGGAGTACTGGGGTGTTGTCTTTTGGCAGGAGTGTGTGTGTGTGTGTGTGTGTGTGTGTGCACGCGCTCCTGGATCATCTTCCAGAGAAACGAGAGTCTGTAATTACTGTTGTAGGAAGATTCTTGCCAGCCACAGAAGAACCAGACATTCATCTTATGACACACACACTCTCTGTCTCTCACACACACACACACACACACACACACACACACACACACACACACACACACACACACACACACACACACAATTATCTACCTGTGAAGTATAAACTTTCCTTTCCAATTACAGACTCTCCCCTGCCTATTAAACACAACTTGAACACAAACCACCGTAATGATTTCCTCTGTGCAGCTCAGGTGTTGGTGATATCAGTATCTTAAAGTGCAGAAAGCCATTAAATAACCTCAGTGTCTTTACTTTGGCTGGTAGTAGTTCCTCTCGACTACTGAAAGTAAAGTTTATCATGTTCAGGTACATGTTTGCCAATAACCTTGTCTAGCAGTTTCTAGCCTGGAGGCTTGGATCCTTTTTTTGGGTCACGGCTGCACAATTTTTTATTATTTTTTTAGGACCTAGTTTTTTTTGACTACTGGACAGTGTTACCGCTTCAACCAGTTATTCAAATGACATCCAATTAAAGTAAAAATCACTGTTCACATCTCATAGGAATCTGAGTAGAGACTGCTGTGCTTTAAGTGGGGACAAGTTTGATAACCACTTCAGATTTCGACAAGTTCAACATTTTTTGATTCCCTCAAAGGCTAAATGTGGACATACTTGCTCATAACTTAATATAAAATCCACATTTGAAAGGTATGACAATAGAGAACGTGTCTCATATTCAGAAGTCGACTATTGTGGAAACTCATTCGGTATTTCCTCATATACTGTTGTTTGTCTGGAACAACACTGAACGTCTCGCTTCTTCACAGATTCTTGTAATAAAGTTTAAGGGATTTTAATTAGTAGTCAATCTGCTTTTGTATCCATGTGATCTTTATAAATGCCACATATTCAACAAATAACAATTAGGCTTAATTAAGATGATTAAAAACTCCCATCTAATCCGGCAACACACCGTGTTTATATCTTACACTGTATGAGTGTGTATGTGTTCCTCTCCTCTTCATGCTTGACAAATCAAGAAGATCACTGTATAATGACTGCATAACAAGTATGTCCTTAAGATACACAGACATGCACCCACTCACATATACATATTCGCAAACAAACATGTCCTTAAGACAGACGAAGCTTATCAATAGCAGTTAATTAAATTCTTGTGTGTATTAATGAAAGACTTAGAATTGCTGTTTACGGTGCTCTATAAGTGTGCCTGTGTTCCCTCCTTGTTTGTTTGCTGTAATGAAAAGATTTCACCTTGCTACAGTTTCAGTCATGTGTGTGTGTGTGTGTAATGGTTGTATGTACATTGTCTTGTGTGTTTACTACCTTAAAGTAAATGACAAACGAGGATGAATGATTAGGAACCTGAGAAGCTGAGAAGAAACGTGAGGAAAAACACAAAGCGAAACTAATTTTGAAGGTTTGTTGACCTAAATTACAAAATAAATTCCCTCTCTTTTCTACTGGGATGTGGTCACTTTGATTTATGTGGCCAGATTTCTTTTACTTTCTGTCGCAACATCGTCATCACCTTGTGAGTGTGTGTGTGTTTGAATGTGTCATCATGGCAAAATGTGGTCCTGGAGACACCCACTGTAGCAGGAAATAGCACAGAGGCAGGTTTGAGTACTTCACTAGTGTGGAGTTGAGATCAAAATGATGCATTTGAAGATGGGTGGGGTCTGACCCACGAGTAGTCATGGCATGATCCCATCGCAAAATGGTCTCTAGTTTGATTGTGTGAGCAACATGTAATTCCAGTTATCAGCATTGTACTGAAACAGCAGCAGAAATCTCATAGATGAATATCTCACGACCCATCGGAAGAAGCATAAGTAGCTGAATGAGTAGATCCAAGTCAGTAGTAAAACAAGAAAGTAGTCTCTTTTTTTTAATTTGGGTGACAAAATCTTTTCAGTCAAACCTGATTGTTTATAGTTATTGCTTCTTACTCTTTCTTTGGACAAGATTGAAACACCAAGGTCACTTTAATGTGATATCTTTGAAAAGAGGCACTGATGAAACATACTGATTCTGAATACAGATCATGACTCTTCATTTCATGTACATTCCTCACACATTAAAACCTCGTCCCTGGAAAAAATTCAAATCAATTTAAAGTGACTCTTGGAATCTGTCATTATTGTCCATTTCTCACATACAGTAGAACCACTGCCACCACTGATTTCAGGCTGCAGAAGCCATGAGTAACCTAATTTCTCCATATCTTATGTTGACCACCAAACATATTTTCATTTCTGTCTCCCAATGGAGTAAAATATGGCTAATACGCCTTTTTTTATACGTAGCTTGATCACCTGTCAACCGTATCTAAAGAGTAGCATTGATGCAAATTGAAACGATGACATGGAGAGATACAAATGTGGCAGCTCTTACTCAAAATCCCCTCCCATCCCTGTCTTATCCCATCGTGTCTGTTCTTTCACCACTCAGCACCATCTGTTCACATTTAGCTGAGAAGGAGCTCACTTTCATTTCTGGCTCTGTGCTACTCCCTCCTCTGACACTGTGACCTGACCCTGTGCCTCTGGACTCTTATTTATTAGGAAATGAGAGCTTTCCTTTAAATCAACTGCAGCATTGGAACATTATTAACATCCAACAAAGTATCTGAAGAAGCATAAATATATAAAACAACTTAAGACTGCTCTCCAGATCCTTCCCTTCTTACTCCCCTTCTGCCATTTCTCTTATCATATCCTCATTTCCTCTGCTCTCCTCTCTTTCCTCCAGATTAACGCCCTCCTCCTCCCTCCCCCCTCCTCCTTCCTCCTCTAATGTGCCCTGCCTTCCCCTCCATTTCCCATCCACCCTGCTCCATCTCATGGGCATATGTCAAGAGGAAGCAAGCATCTGCTCCTTGAGAGGGATTTTTGTGTACTGTGCCATTCTGTGCCAGAAGTCCGTCAGTCGCATGGCGGCAGTATGGCCATGCATTGCCTGGCGAGGAAATGGGACACGGACCCAGGAGGGAAGCTCTGCTTGATTTCATTTGGGTGTCTGTGTCTTCGTAGACTTCTGTGCAGCGTAGCTCTGAATGAGAGAATGACAGAGCTGCACCTGGTGGTGAAAGGAATCAATGTGAGGGACTGTTAAGGACAAGAAGTGAAAATGAAATAAGGAATAAAGGCCTGGAACAAAAGATACAAGTGTTTGTTGGTAGGGAGGATGAATTGTCACCAGCATATGAAAGCGAACTCTCCAGAGTGAAGGCCAAGTAAGACATTGTGTTGGGGAGCCAAGTGGGATCCAGCTGGGAAGACTTGAAACATTTAGGTGGAGGATGGTAGTTTAGGTTTTTAAAATGGGATGACCAAAAATAAAGGTTACAAAAATGAAAGACCTTCGCTTGGGTTCTCGCTGAAGATGTGCTATATGTCAAAGTTTTAGTTGCTGCACCTTTGAGAAAAAAATAAAATAAAAATGAATATTGTCTTCCCATGTGTGGTTGTGCAGGACAATGTCAGTGGCCTCACAGTGACTATAGCCATGAGCACTTGCTGGACTGTCAATTCATACGCACACACCCTTTTTAAGAAGAGGCAGATGCACGCAGCCATATACACATACAGTCGATACACACACAGTGAATAAGAGCGGTACCCACGAGGGCACACAGTGTGGCATTGCATGCTTCCACTCCTACTTAATGTGTATTTTCATATTCATTCAACCCCAGCTGAATCAGTGAGGGTCACCTAGTGAACAAATGTGCCATGTTTTGATTACCTTTACTGCCTGAATGCAACTTTCTTCTGTCGCTCATGGTTTTGAGTGGGAGGGAGGTCTTTGTAAGTCGATATCAGTTGTGCCAATGCAACGTACATGGAGGCTGCTGTTCCTTGCAACTAGCAACTATTACATTTGTGTAAGTCCTGTAGTGTTCTTGCAGGCTAAGAATGGGGTGTTTTGATTGATGAAATTTGCATTCTCCATTTTTGTCCTGCTCATATTTGTTTTCATATGTGTCTTTTATGGATACATATGTGGTCAAGTTTCTCAGCAACCCCAAGACCTCACTCACTGTTTTTAGTTCTTACCAATTTCCACAAGTTTTTCAAAAGACCAAATTGGTTTGAATAGATTTTTATCTGGATTTTGTTTCTATGCTTACAAAGTGTTGACACTGTTCACTTCAGTTTACACCAAACAAAGTGCGCCTATAGTAATAGCAAAAAGAAAATTGGGAGAAAATCCAAATCAGCTTCTGATAATGCACCACAGTCTCTCCAAGTTATTTAAAACAATAGATGGTTAAACTGCAGTGTCTTGACTGCAAATGGTATTTTATAGTTTAGATTTTTTCATTATTGTTTTGCTTTTTATTAGATTTTCATCTGCTTTTTATTTAACATAAACACTGATAAATGTATGTAGGTTTTATTATAAAAAAAAAGCCAAAAAAAAACATAAATAAATAAAATAATGATCCCTAAGCATATTCAAATTACACATGCTGCCACACACATGGCATGCACTTTTAAGACCTCCTCACTCTCCAATTTAGTGCAAGAATAAACAACAGCGAGGGAAAAGAAAAGAGCAAATGTGTCATTAATAGAAAAGAAAGACGAGCTAATTGTGTTGCATGCTCTGGAAAAATCAAAAATCCATTAGAGAGAGGAAAAAGGACACTGAACATGGCTTTTTGAAAATCAGATGATGTCTCACAAAAGAAGAAAACCAAGAGCGCTTTTACCTTCAATTTGGTCCTATATCCTCGATTTAAGATGGTCTTCTTGTGTACATCTGTTTGTGTGTGTGTGTGTGTGTTATTGTTGTAGTCGCTTAATGCATGTCAATGAGTCACGCAAGAGGCAACTTTATCTAATCTCCATAAATGGCCATACAGTTCAGAAAGGTCACACACACACTAACACACACACATGTCCCCATGAGAGAGAGCATAAGGAGACGGTAATTGAGAGAAATTAGAAGAAATGATGGAAGGGGCCAGTCGAAGTAAAGAGGAATGAGAGAGACAGAATAGACTCTGGGGTGAAACAATTAGCTCTGTCATTTAATGTCTGCTCTGCTTTACCAGCTCAGAAAGGTCAGTGTGCTCCTACATGGGAGAAGTCATTTTCCTACGGTGTCTAGTGAGGGACAACTTAATGTATCTTGAAGATTATTTTCTCAGTACAATGGCACAGAGCTGACCAGAAAATACTAACATCTAGGTGAGTTCAGTCAAGGCTTGATTTTTAACTTTTACTCTGCTACAGAAGTGCATTCCTCTCATTAAAGAAGAAAAACGTTTTTCATAATTATGACAGATATGATCTGTATCTCATAATTACTACATTACTAATAACATCTAAAATCATGAGGACATCATTGTGGTCCTGTCTCAGCAATAATCTCAGTAATTTGCTTTATCTCAGCACACAGCTTTCACTCACAACTTGTGGACTTCCTTCAGCTGCTGTGATTTCGTTAGTTGTTTTGACGATGTGATAACAGACAATCTAAGGTTACTTTCCTTTCAATGGAGCCGATAAAGTATTGCATGTTCAGCACTAGTGGATCTGTCACTTTTATCACAGGCTTGCAAGAAGCACTGATATAAGAACCAATACCAATAGTATGACAGTGATTCATTAGTGTATGAAATCTCACATGGCGCAGGTTTTGCTAATAATATGAACAATGACTCTGTAGTTGACACTGAAACTGAAGCAGCTAAATGGGGATTCAACGAGGTCTGTGTACACCCCCACAGTCCTGAGAAAAGCTTCAGTCAGACAACCTGCTGTGACCAATTGGTTAAAAATATTACATTAAACAGGAAGATAAAATTGTGAGTCATCGGCAAGAGAGCGTTTGAAGTGTTTGCATTATTGTGCAATTCAGTTGTGTCACTATTTTCAGTCGTATGGAAAGTGCATGGCCTTCATCTTTGTGAACAACGGTCCTTTTGCAGCAGACATTTTGACTTGTCAAACGCAGGTGTCACTAATAGCACGACTAATTGAACTGATGGAAACGAGCCATCGTCAGTGTTATTACTTCCACCTGTGCTGTTCCTGCTATGACAAGTCACAATGTCTGTTATCAGAGCTCCAGTAATGGGTCAGTTGCTGCATTAGCTGCTGTGAGCTGTTGCTGTGATTTTAGAGGCGAAAGCTGTGGACATGTGCTCTTCTTCCCATCTCTCTCATTTTCATTGTATGCTACTTAATCCTTGTACTTCACCACATTTCACAGAGAAATGTTGTAAATCTTACTCTACTTCATTTATAGCAGCTAGTTATATTGCAGATTAGGATTTCACATAAAAACTGATTAAAGCTCATGAAAATATGGTGCATTGGTATAGATTAAACTACTTAACAGTATAAAAAGTAGTTAAAATAAATACAACACAACAATGCTAATCACACATGACAGCAATAGTAATAACCCAGTCATATAACACTGACAGAGGCCATTCTGCTCGATAATGAGTACTATATACTTAAAGTATGTTTTACTGCTCATACTTCTGTACTTTTACTGAAGTAAAGAATACGTTTCCACTGCTTCCCAAACTGCTGTGCAGAAAAATCACCCCTGGGTGCCAGAGGGGTGCATTTAACTTAACCTTGAACCTTTGGTAAGATTTAAGAAAAATATATGTTAGGAATGTGTTAACTAACATTTCAATGGAATTCCCCTTTCAGGAGTAAATCTCCTCCTTAGGGGCAAAAACATTAACAGTTATTTTAGCCAGTATGTGATGCCAATAGGGTTTAATTTTCATTTTGTTCAGCTGTGTGTGTGTGTGTGTGTGTGTGTGTGTGTGTGTGTGTGTGTGTGTGTGTGTGTGTGTGTGTGTGTGTGTGTGTGTGTTTGAGCATGCATGTGCAAGCGCTTGTGGCATAGCTTTGATGTCGTCACAAAGATCTTTCCATTTTTGCTCTTATTGTAGGTGAAGTAAATTTGTCTGTCTCTGTTAAGCCTTCACCACCGTCCGTTTTCATTTCCCCTTCCTTTTTTTATACGTTGTTTTTGATCCCAGCATGAAACCAGCTTGGAGGGGTCTCAGGGGTGGGTCATTACTTTGTGTGTGTGTGTGTTGCATGTGTGTGATGTTGGCATTACCTGCCATCTCTTTGAGGCCATCTGGAGTCGGCACATGTGGGAAAACCCAGTGTTAGCTCTGAACGCGTGTGTGTGGGTGTGTCACTTTGACATGCCAACACATTTGTCAAAGATAACATCACAGTTGATGTTAAATTCACATCCAACTGAGCACAGCAGCTGAGAAAAGGGGCAACAAAACTTCGTTAATGATGGTAATTTAATTTCTTTACTCCCTCAAACATTTTTCTATGTATCCATGTCTTCTGCAGTAGGACAGTTTTAGCAGCTGGCATGAGAGTGTGTGTGTGTGTGTGTGTTCAAGTCGAAAATTAATCTTTTAATTCTTGAGTTGGCGTCATAAACAGTCTGACTCACTGCTTCATAATGCCCAGTAAGTCTCAGGGTGTGTTTACTTTGTACATCCTTGTGTTAATAAAAAGACAGTTTTCTGGGCAGGGCTGTGTTTGGTTAGATTTTGAATAACGACTATATCGACCTTGATAAAGATGTAGAGGGTTCAAAATGTTACAAGGCTCAGGTTAGCAGTTGGCAAATGACTGTAGCCAGCGAGACTTTAACTTTTAACAATGTAAACACATATTCTGAAGTCAGTGTTAATAATTAGTTTTTACAGTAACTAAATGTGTTAATTAAGAAACCAAAACCACAGTTCCTGCAAATTTATGAACTTAAGTTTTTCTATGTTTTACATGCAACAAAATTAATATTACAGAGCCAAGTAAAGGACAGATAGTCAATGAGAGGCTCTGTATATGAACATATTTCCTACTATTACTGACCCAAATATAAGAAAATGTTTATTTCTGGAGATAATGTGAAAAAGTGGAGACTGTAACACTGTATATTCAAGAACAAGATGCTGTTGTTGGTTGTTTTTAGGCACAGAGTTGCACGGCTAAGTTTTTTCAAGTCAGTTTGTCACATGTCTTTCATCCCTGAAAATGTTTAGGATGCTCATTTTAATCTATGTGAGTTTCTGAAGGCTGTTTTTCTGCCACAGAGCTCAACAACCCAAGAAGATTAACAGACTCTCATAAAACCCTTTAAAATTAACCAATATATGTTTTTTCAAATTACTTAAACCGAGAGGAATCTGTCAAGTGAATCTGTCTCCTCTAGGTAGATGGAGACAGAGAGGAATGAATTCATACGAGTGCTATGGATAAAATGAGGAGAACACAATAAAGGGGGACAGAGAGAGAGACAACGTGGTTGGAGGTTTATTTAGGTGTGAACCTGTCTGCCAAATGGACTGAATAATAGATGTGAGGGAACGAAGGATAAAAAGAGGAGAGGAGGAAAGCAGGGATGGATGGATGAGAGGGATGAAAATGTGCCCCTCCTGTTTCCTTTCAACACCTAGATCTCTGTTTTTCTAATTTTCTGTGTGATTGAGGATGTACATAGAAGTGTTTCATTAACTAAAATAAAGTTGACAGGAACCTTTTATTTTACATTTTTACACTCCAATTTAGTTACTGCAACTGAACCATTTTCCAAATCAGCCAATGTCCTCTCCTATGTTTTTTTTTTTGGCATTAAAAATATAAAAATGTAGTTTAAGAAACAAAGCTTTATTAACATGTATATGACAACAAGAGGAATATATAATCTGTATGTTTTTCCTCATCGTCATGCTTTATAGTCGTCTTTATAACATCAGTCTTCTACTGCTGGATTGTTTTTAACTGAAAGACACTTAAGAAGTACATGTCGAGGTCAGAAACAAGTTGTCCTTCCTACATTTCCCCATTTTTATCCCAAAATTGGGATTTCGGGATAAAACTGGCTTGAGAGTGGAGTCGGTTGTCTCTACATGTAGCTAGAACGGCTTAAAAGACAATAAAATACAGGCACAGATTTCCACTGACACAAACATACATATATTCAGGAGTGAAAACGTGCACAAACAGTATGGTAGATAGAGTATAGAGACCAGGAACACACACTTAGAAACACACACAACCTTCTGACTGCGATCAAGAGAACAATGTTCGGCTCCACACAGTGATCAGTCTCCGTCTTTCACCTTTTCTCTTCCCCTCTTTTATGTTTCTCTTTCATCCCTCGCTCAATCCCATCGGACCCAGGACCTGAACAGCTGAGCTCTGCCTCTACCGACTCAAGTTGGACACACAGACACACACACAAAGGTACGCACACAGCCCTAACACTTCATACAATGCCTTAGATTAATTTTCTTGTCTCATTTGTTTGAGTCAAGACCCTTAAGAGTGCATACAAACGCTGACCTTCAGACACAGAAGATTAGACACTTGAACTCCGACTGAACAGACGCATCCTCCGAGTGAGAGAACCTTGTGGAGAAGCAACAACATAGATTTCTAAGAGATGGGAGGCAGGCACTTGAGGGAAAATTAAATCTCTCCAAGGATGCTGTCAGGGCATTGAGAGAAGATTGGCGTTTTGTGTCTAAATACATGTACACTGAACTGGCTCGGTTCACTCATCCTAGATTTTTACATGTTTTTTTGTTTACGGAAGACCCATTTATACTGCTCTAAATGTTGTTCTAAAGGTTGAGAAACTTGCCTTGGAAGGCTTAGCACAAGATCTTTGTCTACGGCTGCAGGTGAGAAAGTTTGAATTTAATTATTTGCTTTCTCTTCAATGGAGGAAGAGATGAAGAGGTTTCTCAATAAAATTTGGGAAATGAAAAAATATAATTAAAAAATCACTTCAGTACAAAGTCAGAGGAAAGTCCCATCAGTGGCACCATTTTTTCACTGATTCTCCATCTGCAACTGTCTAGGTCATTACCTTGTCTTTTATGTCTTTTTAAAATTTTCTGAATGTGAACTCTTTTTATTCTGAGCTATCTTATTTTTCTCTTCAATTGATTGAGCTTGTAAAAACATGTATGACCATTTCAAACTAAGTTTCAAATGGTTAATTTGTATTGCTCATAAATACGAGAGCAAACCAAACTTTATTTCAGTTTACCATTGAGATCCATCAGCCTGCAGACAAACTAAATAATCCTCTCCAATATATCTCATGGGAAATCTGACAAGAAACACTATGGTCCTATAAAGTATTTGGTTTCTTAAATAGCTTGATTAAGTAATTTATGTGCATTATGAATAAGCGGTCACATGAATGTGTTTTTCAGAAGAAAAAATTATTTACAAAAAAATAAAAACGCTATCAAGTACGAAATCAATTATGAAATAGAAAATAAATTCTATAGTCTACACCCATGTGAGTGGCTCTCTGAAGTTGTTCTTGTTTTCTATGTTGGTCCTGCCAAAGGAAAGTCGCTAAAGTCATTAGGATTCATGGTCCGTGAACCATGTTTATCAATTGAGATATTTCACTGGATAACTCAAAACTTTGACCTTCAAGTATCACTGGGTGAAAAGTCAGAATTGTCATACTCATTAAAATTTAGACAGTTCAAATATTAAGACATTTCAGTGTACAGCTGTAGTGTCTTCAGCTGAAAACCAAACCAGCACTGGTTACACAGAAGCTTTCCTCAAGAAGCTAATTGTCCTGCAGTTGACATTTCTACCACCTGAGGAAACATGTGAATATATTCTGTGGGGTTTTTTAAGCATTGAAAAAAAAGATCTACCACTGCCCTCCTTTCCTTTTATTGTAAATATGACTGAAGTTTCTTTCTGTATCTATGAAGAGATGTCTTTTGAGGGAATTGCTTGAACTAGGAGAATGAAGGGTATTCTACTGCTCTCCTTAGCTTTTATTATGAGGTCTTTTGCTATTAATTCTCCTCCATGAAGCAAGGGCACGGTGGCGCTGACCTGTGCTCCTTACTAAAGTGGTGCTTATTTTATCATCATGTTTGCAGATCTGCCAGCCTTGAAGAAAGTGTGGGAGTAGGGACCTTATGCCAAAAACATGAGTTGAGGGGGCAGTGGGTTTCATTACTTCTTTTTGTCACACTTCTGTTTAAACTTAAGACATTTTTCCCTCATCACACATGTTAAGTTATTTTTATTCTGGGGCTATGTATATATATATATATATATATATATATATATATATATATATGATTGTAAATTGAAAGTGATAAAGATACAGAAAAATGGATATACTACAGTACTATATTTCCATTTTGCTGTATTTTCACTCCTTTTAATTCACAGACTTGCCAATACATAAACATTGCTCTGAAAATGCAAAATAAATTCTATAAAAGTCATGTTTAACCATCTGCAACACACGGGCAATATACCTTGCTTTGCCATCTTAAACAACTAGCTTGCAAATACATAATGTTAGGCAACATTGAATTAATTCCCACTCCCATGTTTCCAAAGAACGGTCCTCACTTGAGGAACCAGCTGGACTGAAGAGCGGGAGTGAAAGATACACAATCAAGGTCAAGTGTTGTTGTCGATTTGCAGGTTAAAATGGCATTACACATTTGTCAATCCTCCCTGCTTGTGAATATTGATTTTAGGTGAGTGCTGCCGAAGGAAATTAATCTGGTGCTATTATTGGTTGAATTCTTCTTCTTCTTTTCTTGCTTTTCGACAGGCTTTTTTGCGTACTTTAAAGTGACAGATTGTACCAGTGTACTTTGGTGTGCCCGCTGTGCAGAATACGTACAGATTGTCAGGTCTTTGTTAAATACTGTAAGCCGATGTTCCTATGAGCTGTCAGCATCAACTTTAATATGAAATGTGGAAAAAAATGTTTTTGCAACTTTCACCAGAGTTAGAAGTTCTGAGAACACTTAAAGCTCATAATTTCCTGGTTTTACCAAAAGCTAAGAGCTTTTAAAGCCTCAGAGCTGCTCTCCAGTTTTGAATGTCTAGGTCATTACCCTCTTGCTTCTTCCGTTTTCATCTTTAATAAGAACTTCCAATGTTTGTTCGGCTTTTTGTTCAGTACTGAGGAAAAAGGAGGAAGACGTTTTGGTTTTTTTTATTCCACTCTGCCAGTTTCGAAAGAACAGGGACATGGACAGAGTTAAATACAACTGATGGAAACAGACACACAAATGAAAAGATAAAAGAATCTAAAACTTTTTTCCAAAACCACAGGTTGTGCTGCAGAGAGGACGGAGGGGAATTAAAGACGAGGTAGACTGGCAGGGCAGATACTTGCCAAGCCACTGTCACTGGCACTTTACTGGCAGACACACACACACACACACACACACACCATATATTGTGGTTTAACCAGTATGCAGTTGCTGAATGCATAGTCACACATCAGGGGTAAAAATCGATGGATATTTTTTCAATTGCTCACATTTTAACCAACCATCAAAAGACATTTTCTATATTTGGCCTCTGCAGGAGTCACATTTACATTCACACTCACAACACACACACACACACACACACACACACACAAAACCCATATTAGCTAATGATGTGTTGTCGAAAGTTTCCTCCCCATCTCTGCACTTTGTTTCTGTACCTGTCAGGTTACTGCGACGCCCAGGGCCTGTCACTCAGACAACTGTGCAAAGATGAGTAAAGCACACACACATTTACAAAGACGCACACATGCACATAAACACACACAGCAACGCACGATGGGCGACGGTGTACAAGTGACTGCGGGTGCCCACATCAGAATGCAGGTTGGAGGTTTGACATTCCTGGAGGCTGTGTCCGTCTAGCCAGTTAGGGGGAGGACAGCCAATAACACACACACACACACACACACACACACACACACACACACACTGCTGTGACTATCTGATGAGACTAATGCTGATCCAAGTCAATAGTGAGGAAAAAAAGATGGCTTTTAAATGTTCCACCTCTTACCAGGGTTGTGTGTGTTCGTGTTGGTGCTTGAATGTATGTGCTTCTCCTTGATGCTTGTCTCAGCGCGTGCACGTTTGTGTGTGTGTGTCCTATAACAGTAATGAAGGCAGTCTGAGAGATTATCACAGCTGGGTGCTTGCAGACCTCAAGGTTAAAGGAGCACAAAGGCGCAGCAGAAACAGTGTGTTCTGTGTCTATGTAATTGTGTGCATGCTTTTGTATATGTGTACATGAGTGCCTGTGTACGTGTGTATAAGATTCGAGCACGATACAGCAGAGCCACAAAAGGCATGATGATTGATTGGCTGGATGGTGAGAGAGGGAGAAAGGGAGAGCGAGCCAGAAAAGAATTGGAAAGGCTGTGAAAGATCAAGACAGGTAATTTACAGGGCTCTTGATTTAAAGAAAAGTTCAGTACATTACAAACTACTGTACACATATTTTAGTGAAGATTAGACTTCAGAGGAACTCAACAATTTGGGATTTACACTTTAACTTTCCAAGAGTGAGATAAAAATATTGATAAATATGTCTGTGCATTCAGTATAGATGGAGTACGGAGCTTTATGTATTTGGATGGAACCAGTTTTCATAAGTCTTGTTAAACACATCCTGACTCCAGCTTCAAACTTGAGATCCTTATTGTGTTATATTTCTCTGCATGATCTGTTACTGGACACATTTTCTGAATTATCAGTTTTGCAAAAGAAAGCTCTATTTTGGGTGTGTTGGAAATAAAATTTGAGTGGTTTAATTTTATGTTTTATGAGTATCTTTAAAGCTACAATTTGTAACTTTTTGAAATATGCTCAGTAACATATGTTAATGTGGAGAGTAGCTGTCAAGGTTCCTGTGACCCAGACTCATTGAACAGCCTTGCTGCAGTGCAGAGATGTTCTCTCTTTAAGTTTTTGAGTGTGTCTCATCCTACTAACCAATCAGAGAAGGCCAAAGTCAGGAGCGTTGATCAATACATGAACGTTTTTCTGGTCTACTACTACTCCTCTTGCTCCGAGGCTTCAGGCTGTTGGAAGATGTCATCATGGCTGACTCAGGATGTAGGTGAAGGGCTGTACCAGAGCGAGAAGGGAGGTGTAGAATTTGACATTTCTTTCTTCTGTGCCTGGTAGGAGTACTACAGAGTTTATTAGGTACCACTGCACAATATAATGCAATCCAATAAAGAGAGAGGGGATGATTTAACACTGACAACAAACCAAAACTACTGTCTTTGTGGAGCTGTTGCAGAGTTCTGATCGCTGATCTCAATAAACTGGTAACTTGTCGTGCATTATTCAGAGCTCAAGGTAGGAACGTTGAACTTGCTCAGTTTGGATTATGGCTTTCCTAGAGCGAGTGGACGAGGACACTTTTTATGGTTTTTGAGAAGCCTTTCGTCTGTGATTCAAAGTGTTTCCTTTGGTGTTTATGACTGTTTAGTCAACCTTGCCAAATGGCCTCTGAAGTTTTTAATGTCGCTCATTCAATTAAAGTTCGAGGGAGAGCTGAACCTGGGGGGGCAATAAGTCACATATTGGTATTATCCTGCCCTGCTAATTACAGAAGCAATGAACTTTAATTAATATCTGAGCTTGGTGTGTGTTAAAGTATGCAAATGTGCATGTGTGAGGGTGTGTGTGCATGTTTGTGTGTTTCTTTGCGCACTTGTGGCCAACTCTCTTTTATCTCAAGCCATCGCTCTTCAACACACGTATATACACACACTTATACACACATGAGGCGGAGGCTGACATTTCGCCGAGTGTCTCGGTTCACATGAGAAACGCTGACACCATGAACCGAGGCAGGTTAGCAGGTGCCGTTAGCATTAGCATAATTATCTCAATAATCAGAAGCGTTGAAGACCAGGTCCAACAACAGAAATGACTACAACAACAACAAAATACACAACTCAGTGGGTTTCTCTTTAGCCAGAGGAAACAAAACCTCAGAGCACACCAGCCTCTTCTTGAATCACAGATCTTTTTCAAGATTTTTTTCTTTGCATTCTCCTTTCTATTTGCCAGTGGCACAAGAGTAAATCAGCACATAATCCGTTTAAGAAAACCTTATGACTGCACTGAAAAATGTCCTCTGACACACAAACAAATGATCCACTTTTTCCCATGTATCACTTAAAACCTTACAGAGTAGTTACGGTCACCAAAAGGTGCCAAAAGCTCACAAATTGCCTAATTAATAAGTGTAATTTAATGAGTCCCAATCAACGGTAGCTTTGGGATGAAGGCTCAACAAGATGTTATCCTCAAAAGAGTGTCTGCAGCTGCTGCTTCCCACCTAATCTGTCATTTATGCCAGTTTCAAACACTGTGGTGCTTTTGTCTGAGGCATTTTGGATTTTTATTTCAACTCTCTGGGCGTAGAGGGGAGGAATGATGTGTGGCTGCATTATGCTAATTAAAAATTTTAGCCAGCGATTGGCTAATTTTTTCACCTCAGTCATCTCAGAGTCCCTTTTTAGTTTTATATTTTAGTTGTTGCTAAAATGTGCTGTACTAAACTGCACGATTTAAAAAGTACAAAAAAAGGTGGCGTTAAAGTGAACTGATGCCTGTGTGTGTGTGTGTGTGTTTGTGTATATCTGTATTGTGTGAGCTACCTACTGGGCTTTGCCTAGAGCTAGCAGTGCCCTTCACTTCCCTTTGCCTAGAGCTTCGCTACGGCCACGTCTGCTGTGAGGCAGACAGAGAAACTCTCACAACTAAAACGCCTGTCCTGATGAGAACACGGGCTTCTTGGAAGCATCAAAATACTTTGATTTTCATGTGTCCTTGCTAGACGAGGGTGAATGTTAGAAAAGAGTTTTGGCGGGCTCCTTGCACTTCTTGTGACAGGCGACATCTTGGCAAGAATAAGAGGACGTTTCTGCCTTTTGTGTGTGAGATTTCAGACCGTTCTTTGGCCTGAGAATACAGTTTAAAATGCAAACTGTTTGATAGGCAATGTCGACATTTCAGGTTTCATTAAAATTACAGTAGCTGAAGTGGTGACTTTTAAATCATCATCTTAAATTTTCTATCATTAGGATTAGAGCACTTAAGTTTTTTCTTTTGTTTCTTTTGTGTAGCCTGTCAATGCATTAGCTAAATTTAAGATTCTTCAAGGTGTGAGACATTGAAATGAGCAATTTTACTCTTAGCTTTTTGCATAAAATACCAAAAATCTATGACCCATCACCTAATTTATCAGAGGTTTATAAACATACTTAACATTCGGCTTTGGGGGCTTACCCCTGTTATTTGCTTTCCTCTCTCTCTTTCCTCTTTCCTCCCTTCCCTTCCTTCATCCCACCCTTCACTTTCATCTTTTCCTGTCGCTAGCCTCTCTATGATTTTTTTCCTTCCCCACATCCTCTCCCTCCCACCTCTGCCTTTCTCCCTCCCTCCATCCTTTTGTCCCTCTCTGTGATTGTTTCATGTGTGCTGATCTCACCTTGTGTGTTTGAAGCCCAAAGAGCAGCGGCAGGCGATGCTGGATCACACTACTAAAGACCCCGACACATCTGAGAGAGAGGAGTGGGGTTAGATAGATAGATAGATAGATAGATAGATAGATAGATAGATAGATAGATAGATAGATAGATAGATACTAAATAAATATCAATAAGACAAAGAAGAGGGAGACAAGTACGTCAACTGTGCCTTTTATGTCTGTCTTTAATGCCACTCATCTGCAGATGTCACCAGTTGTTTTTGCCACACACACACACACACACACACACACACACCATGCTCTCTCAATCACCTTGCCACAGGCTCTATCCTCCTGCTTCAAACCAGCACTGTCTGTGCATGTATTGAGTTGATTCAATCAATGGCGAATTGTGTGTGTCTGTGTGTGTGGCAAGCACAGAAGCTGATGTGTATTCAGCCACACTCCCCCAAGTGAGTTATATGACAATATGCACACATTAAACTAGATGAATTCAGTCTGGAACAGAAAAATACTTGATGGAAAGAACAGCATAGACTCACCTGCAGGGTCCCTCAGGGCAGCGTCTGAACGGACATTGATTGTGTTAGTCCTGATTTCAGTGACAAAATCTTACATCCAAAATCGTGTGCATGGTTATGAGTTTCAAAAACAAACACACCCAGACACACACATTTTGCCAAAACATATCCTTACGGATGCAGCTGCAGTTGGATCCTACACCTGCCCCCAACCTTTGACCTAGGAAGCAAAACTTCTTTCACCCTTGTCTGACCCTGAACAGGAAGCTGAGCAGGATGACTCTGGTTGAAGACAAATACTCAAAATCTGTCTGATTGTAAGAAAGCTGGAAGCGTACATTATAAAAGACCTTTTTTGACTTATTATTTACTGATATTCAGTTTTGAGAGTAGGTAAAAAAACAGTTTTTATTTTCAGATGGTAATTGTCTGTTTTTCTAGCAAAACTAATCTAATCTATGATTCTCTCTCCCTTCACTTAAACCAGTGGTCAATGAAAAACATGCACAATTAGCCTAACTGTATCCTGAACTTCATCTGAACTGTCCAAATAGCAGAACAATACCACTATAAAAACACTGCCCCGTGTTCCCCATGGGACTTACAAAACCTTTACGTAGGTTTTGAGACAACCCTTGTATTTCCTGTGCTGAAATTACGAGGCTTGACTTATACCCTGCAAGTGTACGTGACTTGGTAGATTGTAGATCAGTGTGCACCCTCATACTGTAGGTGTGGTGTGCATTCTTATACTTTTGTTGAACATCAGGAAGGGTAAATCTGTCAGCACCCATTATACACATCTGGTTTGAGGAAATCACCAGGCCAGTGTGTCCATAATGTCTCTAAACTGGCTTTTAATGTGGAATAAAGGACACAACACAATACAATGAAGGATCCAGCAACGTCACCAGTACGAGAATATTCTTTTCTTGCAAACTGCAAGAAAAGAGGTATTTACTTTTTTGTGCTCATCAAGCTCAGAGAAATTATTCCTAACAATGGGCCAAAGGATAACCAGAGTTCAGTTTTTCAGAACAGACTCACTGGCAGCTCACCAGGAGTTTCCTGTGTCATTAAACACTGACGCACATGATCTTCCTCAACTTCAAAATTGAAAATACCAGGATCACACCTCGTTGATGATCCGTGCCCAGTGTGTCGGTATGAATCACAAACAAAACAAGCAGCAGCGCTTTCACTTATATTCTACAGTTAAGTGGAAGCCATTGCAAAAATTTAAACATCATAGCGTTGTGCCAAGTTCTTGCTTCTTGGTAGAAAATTAGCAGGAGCAGCACAGTCCAGTTTGTTAAACGAGGTAAATGTGAATGAGTTTTACCAAATGCTGTGTGGACATGAACCCTGGCTGCAGTTCTTTTGCTCAGCAGAATTTGCCTCAGAGGCAGTGTGTACAGGTTGAATAATAGAGGCCCAAGGTTTGAACCCTGTTGCAGCACCAGGATGAACAGTCCTGTTTCAGGATCCTTTTCCAGAATCAGTATTGTCAGACAAATTGTCATTTGTGCTTTTTTTTCAGAGCATCAAAGCTAAGATAGACAGAGAAAAAATTATGAATTCAAAGAAGCAGTTTTGGCTGCTGAAAAGTTTTGTGTTTTGAATTATTTTTATTGGTCCCCTCTTTTTTAGTTTCGACTGAGTCATGCCACTCACCTTTCTATCTTCATTGTTTGCAGAGCTTATTAATACAAAATGCCTCACAGGCTTTAAAGGAGAATAATTTTAGCTGGTGAAAAAACACTGTGCAAATGACCCCTGAACTGGCTGTCTGCACAGCTGCCTTGTTCCCTGCGTCTTTGTCTGGTTAACCTGTCTGAGTCAATGTCTGTCTGAGTGGCTCTGAGTGTTTTTGTGGACTGGTGTGATCTTCATCCGTTTGTCTATATGTCCCCATTTCTGGCCAAATACTACATCACAGTGCACACATAGCTTTGTTCCATTTCCTGTGGAAACCCCTCCATGAAGTCTCTTTATGGAGGGGGGTCCAAAAGGTGAGATTACAGTCATGTCAAATGTTTTTCAGCAGAGGTACAAAGAGCTGCACTACACCCTGTACACACTTTCCATATGGAAAATGTGCTGGTTAGACTGTATTTTAATGGAGAAGGAAAAAAGACTGTCATCAGTTGTATTTTAATTCTGCTGTAGAAACAAAGGTTGGCAAGCCAATAATACAGTGGCTGTATTTTTTGTGACACATGCCTACTGTAGATAACTTTGTTTATAATAAGGATGGCGTTTTTCTGTCTGCCTCAAAGATAGTCTGTCTCCATTTGTGTTTTCCTGTATTGAAATTGTTTGTTTGAGGTTTTACAATATGTCTTAAAAACCTGGTTTAACTCTTTTGTCAGTCTCTTGTGTTTTCCTGTCCGTCTGTGTGTGTTTGTGTACTTGTCTTTGCCTTCGATTGATCAGCAGTCTTGTGTGTATGTTAGGTATTTAGAGGATAAAATTCACATACTGAGCTGTGTTTGAAGTCTGATTGATCTGAACAGCCTGATTACCCTCCCGGCATCTTAGAAATGAGCAGGTGATCCCTCATGTTTGTGGGTATCTATTGGTAACTTGGGAGCACTGCTGGAGCAGATCAGCTTGGGTCTTTGTCCAGGAAGGACTTTGTGGAGGACATTTCTACTTGTTTGTTCTGTCATTATTAATACAATACACTGGGGAGTTGTTGAAAAACAGAAAAGAAAACCTAACATTACCCTGAAGAGTTGAAAGACATTTTCAGTGTAAATCCTCATATCATGGCTAATTATAAATAGTTGAATATGAACAAATTATACTTGTACTTATGTAATTCATATGAAAAACATGTTGAAACCTATTGGAAGTGTATCTGTGTAACTTGCCATGTATTTATTATGAATTGTTGTTATGCCTTTTCAAATCTAACATGCTTTTCTCTCTCTCATAGATGTAAGAAAGATGAAATTAAATGTACTTCTGTGTGTTAGAAGTTAGAAGTCCTTTCCACAAACTGAAGGCATATGAATGATTTTGCTGCACATTTTCCTCACCATATTTTGTCTCATCCTTACCTCCTCACTCCTACCCTTCTCCTGCGTCTTTCTCTCTCTAACATCCCTTCATCTCTGTGCGTCCCCTCTTTTCACTGCTCTAAATCTCCTCTCATTCGCTGTTAAACATTAGAGAGCTAGCAGCTGGTCCTTTCTCCTTCTTTAACCTCTGTCGCCCCTTGCAAGCATGTGTGTGCGTGTCAGTTTTTGTGTGTGTGTCTATCTGCCTAAGGCACTGAGGCAAATGGCGCAGTCCAGCGGCATAGGCTACATGCCAACAAGCATGATAAGGTGGACACACACAATTCACTCTTTTGTATCAGGCTTCTATTAGAATATGTTATATGTTATGTTAATATTATTACATTGAGAAACTGTCACGAAGGAGACTGGCTTTTAAACGGCACTTGTTGAAACAGCATGCTGGGATAAAAGCTGACTATGTGTGTGGTGAAATAAGCCTGAGAAGTACAAAGACCGGGCCGTGTCCATCAGTTTATCGTAGATCTTCGCGCTTTGCCTCTTTGGCACCTGCTTACAGGAGCGAAGCAGCGGCTGCAGCCGATGGAGCAGAAAAACACTGAGCTTTTCTTCTGCTTGTCTGATCAGCAGGGTGGCACTGAGACACCTGGAAAGACTCCAAAGGAAACACACACACACACACATACACTCACTCAGTGTCTACTAGGATGAGTGGCTAATGTGTAATGAAGAAGAAAAGACACATCTGCACATAGCTGCTGTGTTCTTGGAGGGGGGATGATAAAGATGTACAGCATGCTTCAGCTGTTGGAGTCAAACTGAATGAATAGTAGTAATCTGCCTCCTCTGCTGGAGATCATCAGCACGAGGGAATGCATGAATTTTAGCATTTGCATCAAGTTATTTCAGTCAGGAAACTCTGAAAACGAGTTTGTCCTGGTGGTCCAGGGTTTTAAGGTGCTAACAGTGAACAGTTCGAGGGGATACTGAGGGGACCCTTCCTGCATGTAATTCCCCATCTCTGTCTTCTCTCATTTCCTGTCTGCTCTCAACTATGGACTATAGATGAAATTTAAAAAAAAATAAAAAAATTATTAAACCTAAAGATGCCACCCAATCCACTACATTATTTCCACTGCACTTTAACCCTGATTACACAGTGACAACTAATGGCTCACATTGTAATGCATGTAATGCATTGGAAAGAATTAAAAAAAAGACTAATGCTGCTGCTAATGTTTTCCTATAGGAGCACATTAAGAGAATATGCAGATTTATGTCATTCCTGAAAAGCACACTGTCCTCTCTTTGGGTTATGAACACTGTGAATCTTTAACTGTGGGGAATTAGGAGACGGACAAAAGACAAACACAAAAACAAATCCACAAAAACATAATGTGAGATTATACATGTGCCATTTTAGGAGCTCAGAAGGTCATAAGATTACGAAGAACAGATTTAGAAGATTTTAGTGGAAGATGTGAATAGACAGGGCGAAAGAGTGATAGAAAGAGAAAGAGGGGATAATAAAGAAAGACATCTGTAGCAGTTGTAAGGACATGGATTTACTGTCTTAATACAGTTACATCTCTCCCAAGGGGACCAAAGGATTAGATATGGTCATTTCATCAAACAGAGGGAAGTGGACGGCTGGAGGATTAAGGAAAGACTGAAATAGGGGAGGAAAAAATAGACTATAAGAAACAGAAATGGACGAGGGGATTGAGGGATAGACTGGAGGAAGAGACACAAAATCATTTTGGCTCTTTGCTTTTATGGAATTGAACTAAGTCTTTACAATCAGGGACTATTTAGGAGTAGATTTATATATATGGTACATTTTACCCGACAATAAAAGTGAATTTCC
Source organism: Trachinotus anak (assembly GCF_046630095.1). Classification (NCBI taxonomy): domain Eukaryota; kingdom Metazoa; phylum Chordata; class Actinopteri; order Carangiformes; family Carangidae; genus Trachinotus; species Trachinotus anak. The sequence goes on from NW_027273877.1 coordinate 3,245,743, forward strand.
AACTTGATCCCAGAACGCGCCGCTTTCGTTCTCAGTACCACTGGCACTCGAAACCAGCGAGGACCCAAATGGCCCCGGGAATTGTGGGAAGGGAGACATGAAAAAGCATGAGGCTTCCTTCCAGCCGGGGTCACTGCCACACCAGCTGTCTCCACACAGGGGACCGACACACACACACACACACACACACACACACACACACCAAAAAAGAAAGAAACAACCCACTAAATACACATAAATACAAATAAATTCAACATTTGTAATTGAATTTAATTAAAATGTAGATACAACATGAGAAAAACTGAGACTGACATTAATTAAATGACTTACATTCAGTTGTCATGAAAACCAGTGATGCTTTTATGCTTCATACTTTATGCTTTTAAAGCATTTTTATCACATTTAATACAATAATTGTACAAAAGAAACGTGTTACTGTTAAATACAAAGATGTGTAAAGTGAGCTGAGGGCTTTCCTCTCCACCTTAACCTCTCTTGAAGAACAGATAAGAAACAGAAACAGAGTAATGGAGGAAGAAAAGGGGAGATTAACAAAGACGATGAAAAGTCTACATAGAAAAAGAGATGAAGAGGAAAAGCGAAACACTGAGAGAGAGAGAGTGAGATAGTGGAGAAGGAGGAGAGGCCAAGGCTCAGCACCCTCAGACATATGGCTGTCTCCTTCTTGATTACACTTCAGCTGGCTGGAAGATTACCAGCTCTCTCTCTCTCTCTCTCCGTGTGTGTGTGTGTGTGTGTGTGTGTGTGTATCCTCTTGCATATGCTTGAGTGTGTGTCTGTCAGAGCTCTAACTGAAGCCTGCTAAAGATTACTCGATACCACTTAACTTCTGTGTGTGTTTGAGACACTTATTTAAGATTACAAGACTCTGCTGGTGTGTGTGTGTGTGTGTGTGTGCGTGTGTGTGTGTGTGTGTGTGTGTGTGTTTTCACAGATCAGTGTTCATGTGTGTGTCGTCGTGCTTAGAGTGCTTTAAGAAGTCAGCGAGTTTAGCGTGGGCCAGATTATTAGACGTTTGTAGTTTTGCTTCTGTCCATGATTAAGTGTGTGAGTGTGTGTTTCTGTGTGCGATCACACTTCTTCAGCTGGTCTTCGGTGGATTACGGGCATATTGAGTGCAGTGTGTGTGTGTCTTAACACCAAGATTACTCCAAGTCAAGTAGATTGAGCCCCTGGGTCACAGAGAGGATGAGAAGCGAGATCAGATAGCTTCTGGTTTTCTTTAATCTCACACACTTCCACTGCCAGTGTGTGAATGTGTGCGTGTTTAAAGTGGTGTGTACTGTCTGCCTGCAGACATGCTTTCTTTATATTGTACTTTATTATTATATTTCTCATTGTACTGTGTGTATGTGCTTCTGTATGTGTGTGTTTTTGTGCGCGTGTGTGGTCTCATCTGGCTGGGGTTTTCTTGGAAGGAAACATGTCCATATGCTACAAGAAGGCTGCCTGTGACCTCACACCAGGACCCTGCTGTAGTTTGCCACTATCTGCAAGGAGGGTGAGAGACATAGGCTGAGAGAGAAAGAGAGAGAGAGAGAGAGAGAGAGAGAGAGAAATAAAATGGGGTGGTGGGCAGAGAGATGGAGGAACAGGGAGGGAGCGAATGAGAGATGCCAAAACAAAGGGAGATAACAGCGGAGAGAAAACTGTGCACTACATTTGTTTATCTCAGAGCTGCACAAGACTTCCTTAGTCATCTGTCACAGATTGCTTATGTTTACCAGAGACATAAGAACCAAAAGATCTGATGTTGAGGAGTGTGGGTTTCTAGGACAAAGCACTCACTGACTGGTGAGGGTCTTATCTTTGTAGGTTCAGTCATCATTCATATTGGCGATAACAACACGACATGTTACTGACTGAGATCAGGGGAAATAAATCAAACATAAATGCAGGAGGGAATGAAGATGTTGATAAAATTATTAGCCAAACAAACTAAATCGTTCTGTCAGCTCATATTACTGTTTTTTTTTTCTTTTTTTAACTCACTTTGAGATCTCAGCAGTTAGTGGGCATTCAGGCTGATATCAGCCCTGTGGGAAGACAGTGCAGGGGGCTGCATTGGTGGTGGCATGCTGCTTCAGGTTCCTGTGAGAAATGAAAATAATCCAGAAGGTGCAGTTTTGGTCAAGAGATCTGTCTAAAAGCTGGAAATAGCTGGTTATCTTTCTTCTATTTTATATGTTTCAAGGTAAACAGTAGAAATATGGCATTCATGTCACAATGTAATCAAACAGGAATGTATGTGTCCATATACATGAGTTTGCTAAATCGTGACAAAAAAATGAAAATTAGATGAAAGTTGTACTAAGCTGCAATTTCTCTTGACGTTTTGATTCAGCGCTGTCCATGGTGCTGATCTACACCGTGCACCCCGGACCAGACACGAGCAGTCCCCAGGGAATGTGCCAACATTTGAACCATTTTCTGCTCTTCAGTGATAAAGAATCACTGCAACCAATCACTGCAGTATTATCCCATCATACATTTTAGTCTTAACTGCAATATGTTTTCGATTTTCTATGTGTGTGTATGTGTTAGTGTCTGAATCCATCTCTGCTGTCTGTGCATGTGTGCAGAGAGCATGTCACTACACGTCTGTCTGCAATAAGTTTGCGTGTGGAGGTTGAGCCTTGAGAGACGCAAAATCACAGAGCAGGAGACAGATATGTTTAATCCAGACGGACACTAATGGGTCAAGGTTTGTTTTTTGTGTTTCAAGCATGCATAAACATCATTCAAAGCCATTATAGCTGACGTCTAAGGAAACGCTGTCTTGCAGAAGACACACATAGCCTGAGGGTGATGAAAGAAGAATAATAAGCAAAAATTAGTGCGTGTGTGTGTGTGTCTGCTTTCCCATGCCAGATCATTCCCCTGCAATCCAAAGGCATCTTCATTATCCACATATTTATAAATACTCTGTATGCCTACATACATATCTTTTGTGTGTGTGTATCCATACCATCCATACCATTACTCCATGTTGCCAGTGGCAGTGTTGTGACTGAGGAAAGCAATGCTGTCTGTTTTGCTTTATCCACATTGGCTGACAGTTTCCTATTTCCCATTTTTCTATAAAAACTGCATGTATGAAGTAATACATTTAAAAATTCTACTACTTGCATGTAAGCTGTGGGAAAAGGTTTCATATTGTGCGTCCTTTTACATGCATCTTTGAAATGTTGATGTACTCCAAGCAAATATCTCTGTAATTTTCTGGTCGTTAAATGAAATAAATTAAAGATGAATTATTATTTTGAAACGAAAAACAAAAAGATCTGTTTTTTGTTATTATTGCTATTAACAATGCATATCAAGACAGAGTAAGAGAGAGATGAACGAGATATATGGATGTTGGTAGATATTTTGAGGCCCATTTTTAAGGATATGACTTGTGATATATATTTTTTAGCTTTTATAAATCATTTATCACACAGGAGGAAATAGTGTATTTGTCAGGGACTATTTTCAGCGGCGGATTACTGGACCAGTCAGTATACACAGCAGAGGCAAAGTGTCAGTGCAGCCATTGTTTATGAGGAACATGTCACCCAGTGCAATGATGTGGCTCACTGATGTGTTTGTAATTTTTTTGGACAAACATTAATGTCAGTCTGAGGCTCAACAGAAACTACTGGGATCATTTCAATGCTGATTTTGTTCTTTTCATGGGATTTGTTGACTTATCCTTCAGTGTATCTGTTACTTGAGCAGAGATCAATCACCCAGTTTCTCTTGATCACAACTTTTTAATCACTAATGATAACAACACAATATGGGCAACCCACCTCCTGCAGTTAAAGCAGGGCCCCCTGACAACAGCTCTGCCACAAAAAATACCTATAATCCCTGGACAGAGTCAGGGGCCCGGCTTGCCCAGCACTGCCCCCCTGAAACATTTAACCCCCCACCCTCCAGCACTGTGTTGAAGGGCAGCCTGTCTAACCACTAATACCCCCACACTCTCCTTCCTCCCAACCCCAGGCCACTGATCTGGCTAAGGACCTGAAATCGCCCCCACAAATGGGAGCCGTGACATCAACTGGGTAGACAGATACAGAGCATGAAATTTCCTGTGGCTTTTAAAGGACTTTGGCCTGGATGTGTGTGTGTGTGTGTGTGTGTGTGTGTGTGTGTGTGGTAGTGCTGGTAGGTTGTCAGGGCCACAGAGAGAAAAAGCTCAAGCATGAGTGCGGTCTGTGTGTGTTGCCATGAAATCTTTAGTAAAATATTTGCACAGCGGCCACCGTGGATGAGCGAGATAACCTCAGAGCTTGAACTCTATCCCCCCTTGCTGAAAACAACAGCTCAGCTCTCTCTTTCTCATTCTGTCACCTCTGAATCTATCCCTCTGTCACACTCTAATATATTCATTTTTATAAACTCCTACAGTGTGCTTTTCTCAGCTCACCACCCATGATGACCAGTCACCTATTATTAGCCTGCATTGAGCCGAACACTGTGTGTGTCTGTGTGCAAGTGTGTGTGAGTGTCCATCAGATGGAAAACTCTTGCTGTCTTGTTCGACTTGCAGAACAGCACGTTTTCCAGAGTGCACATCAATATAACAGAGGGAGAGAGAGGGACAGCGATAGAAGGAAAGAAAAGGGGGAAACACAGATGATGAGGGAGGAAAGGGAAAAAGACAGATAGAGAAAGGCAAAAGAGAAAAATGTGGATGTATAAATGAGATGAGGAACAAAAGAAGAAGACAAACAGATGGATTTCTGGTTGATGAGTGGAAAGGTAAAGAACAAGGTATCGCCAGAGGAGTGGATGCGAGGAATGGATGGAGGGATAGGGCGGAGGGAGAGAACTCTTGGCAGAGCGTGGTGATAATCCGGCGCCTGTGTGAATGATTAGCATATATGCTAAACACTTCAATTCTATCAGCTAACACTGAGAGGCCGAGATAACTAACACAGGACGTGCTCCTCCCTCCACCTCTGTCTCTATCGCTTTCTGCCTTTCTTGTTGTTTTTTCCCCCCTCACACTTCTCTCCATTCATCCTTGAACTTTCTGTGGCGTGTTTTTCCTGCACATTTTCTCCTTTTTTCTCATCTAAAGTGTCTTTTTTCACTTTTACTAACTCTTTTTCTACAACTCTTCCTGGTGTCTTGCCCAAACTCTTATTTTCTTTAACCCTTTCTCCACCTCCAGCGAATATATGCTACCAAATTCGATCTTTAATCAAGTTACTTGAAATGTTTTTTTTATTATTTTTTATTTGTTATTGGCCTGTAATGCTAAAAATCACCAATGCTTCAAAAGTCTTTTGTACACAAAGCACCTGCTTGCTGTCAGTCATCCAGTTTTCATATCTTCACAACATAAATTAAAAGGAATAAAGTTGGCATTTTATTATATTTTTCATTTTATCAACAAACTACATGAAAATACAAAGAATTTAACCTGCGAAAAAGTATTTTTGTGTATTCAAAGCTGGATTTAGTTTTATACAACATTTTTGGTTTGGGACACCATAAAACAAAGCATTAGAGCTACATCAGAGTTACTTTGTTCCTTGTGTTATTTGAATAATAATCTGATATAACCACTGTCTCTTTGGGGTTTTATACTTGCCCTTTAGCATGATTTCCTCAACTGTGTAATGAATCCTTCAGGGCTGTGTTACACAACAAAGGACAATTTATGTTTGCATCACACCTCACGAAAACAACCCACATCCTTGTTATTTGCCATCAATTATGTGTCTGAACTCACATGTATATGCCTGCACACACACACACACACACACTTGAGGAGGAGTGAAAGGTGTCTATGAAACACTAGCTATGTTTGTGCAGAGTGCTAGTGAAACACATTGGAGCTCTTCAGATTCCATTCAAATGCAAAACACTTGCACACACATACACAAATACACACACACACATACAGACAGTACTCATCCCTGCCCACACGCCAATGACACTCAACTATTAGCACACACTTGCAACTCGTATGCCTGTGTTTTACACAAAGAGAATGAGAGAGGTGGTTATGCTGCATACAGAGAAAATTAGGGATTCAAATGGATACTGTACTGAAATGACTGTGTACTGATTTTTTTAGCACACAGTGCCTTCATATCTATAACATTTCCTTACAGAAAACTGTGAACTATCCTAAAAAGGTTAACAGTTTGCTGAGATTTTGAAACTGTTATGTTTTAATCTTACATGATTACTTTTTATTGCATTACATACAATAAACTATATACTGAATACATAATGAAACCATAATTCAGAGGCCAAGAGTTATTATGACTTTGAGATTGTTGTAAACATTACAGGAAGCATTTATTGAATATACCAAAGACAGGTAGCATTTAGATTCCAAATACCCCTTTAACGTTAATTTTTTTCTTCATTTATGTTGTCCAGGAGGATTCGTAAAATGATAATATCCCTTTGACTATAAAGGGAACAAAAGATGGAAATAGTATTGTCCGTTTTACAAGACCATTTTCAAGATAAAGATTTTACACGTGAAACTTGATCATCTTATAGATGTTGATGGATTTATAAGGTTTAAATCCTCCCAGTACTACATAAGGCTTACTTGTCATGCATCAGTAATCATAATCCATAAATATAACTGGATGCCGTATGGCTGCTTTTGTGCAAGTACAGGATCTGAATACTACTTCTACCACTTATATGGTCATTTGAGCTGGAAAGGTTGAGTCTTGTTAAATCTTAAAGCAAAATGATCATGACTTTTGACTTTTGGACGGAGGGCTGAAGCTTTGCAAGATCGTCTTGATATTTCGCACGCTCGTCTTTGAAGTGCATTTAGATGACAAATAGAATTTTTTTTCTCTCTCTCTTTACACTCTTCTTCCTGTCCTGTCTTTCTTTCCTTCTTCCCTTTCTTTTCTGTCTCAGCTAGCATCTGTTTGTCCTCAGCGTTGAGGCGTTGGGCCTCCCAGTGCTCCGGGCCTTCCAGACTGACACTTCCCTTCCATCTTTTATTCAGCTGCTGCCCAGCCAAGGGCTTCTCCAGACGGGCTGTGCCTTCAGGCGAGCCCCGGGCCTCAACGCCCGACAAGGCCTCTCGAGTAGAGCTTTGCGCTCCACCCTTGCCCTTGGACACATACACACACATTCGCACTATGATATATAAATCCCATTCACAGAAGCATGCTGCACGCAGTTGAGCTGAAAAAATACACACAGAGCAGAGTATCCGGAGGGCCATTCATATTGGTCATGTCACCTTTTGTTTTTATTCATACAACTAGTTATTCATTTATTGTTGCTCTTTTATTCATTTGCTCACAGGAGGGTAGAGGGAGAGGGTTTCATGACAATGCTGAAGATGTGGAATAACAGTCACTCAGGCTGAAAAGATGTCATTTTATGGATTTTGTCTGTACAAATGTGTGATTGATTTTTTGCAGCATCTAAATGAATGAAATTAAAAAGCAAGGAGTGTTTCAGGTTTTTAGTGGTAAAGCAGGGCCAGGCGAGGGTCGAGGTTAGGATATGTTTTGCACTGATGAGGGCTGAGCTCAGACAACACATAGACAAGTCGCAAGAAAAGTGTGTGTATCTGATACTGTTTGACATGTTTTCCTTTTCCTGTCTCTCTGAGGGTCTGTAGATACATCCTTGTATTTGTTGTTTGTGTGTGTGTGTGTGTATGTGTGTGTATGTGTGGGAGACAGGCAAGCTGCTTAGCCCTGGAGCGACTCCAAACAGGAAGACTTAGGCCATGGTGTTGAGAAATACTTCCAGGTTAACGCGAGGTCAGTGGAGGGACTACAGGAAGTGTTAAACTGACAGCTGTGTCCATCTATCTTGCTGACACACACACACATGTATAAAGAGAAACACATGTATGCAGACACACATGCAAGTGCACACACACACACACACACCCACACACACGCATTTGTGGTGCCCAGGGACTGTGAGGAGCCTCCTGGTCTATCACATGCGTCCTGTTTTCACTGCATGGCACAGAAACAGAGGAGAGAGGGGGGAGAGGAGAGAGATAGACAGGCAAGTGAGCAAAAGAAAAGGAAAGAAAGAAGGGAGGGCGAGCCAGAAAATGTAAGATAAGAAGAAGAATATGAGTAAGAGGGACATATACGAGGACACATGACTTTCTACCTTTGACTAGAGAATGATGAGTTTTTAGTTTTATATATGATATGTGGTCAAAGTGTGTGTGTTCATACCCTCACCTGAGTGCGTGTTAATGCGTTTCTGCCTGTGCCGTCTTGAGGATAGGCATGGCTACGACAGCCATTGTGTTCAAGCGAGCATATGGTTTCTGACACATCTCTTTCTAGTGCCATACTGTCTGTCTATACGGCATAATGGCAGCCAAGACAGCAGTCCTTTTTACTGCGACTGAAGGCCCGTTTGAAGGAAAACATGGAAGAGCATTAGTGGAAGTTTATTCCCCGGCTTATCATTTTGGACTCCATGGACGAAGATGGTTTTAAAAAGTGGATTCACTTTAAAGGAAAAAAAAAGTTTGTGTCTCCAGCTTACTTTTTCTTGATTTCTATTTATACTTGCTGGAACAATGTGATTCTCGATGGGAATGGGAGATCAGGGAATAATACCTTCCAAGTGACTTGGAAAGTCAAAGAGAAAAGGAGGAGAGTTTCCTTTCTTATTGTTTTAAGGGGAATTGGATGGAAAATCCTGGAAATGGTATTGTTTTAAAAAGCACTCAGTAATGATCCAGAGGGAACTGGAGATCCTGTTCATTTGCTCTTTCACTCAGAAAATGTCCTCTTTCCTATTTTCCTGTGCTTTTCGTAGTTTGAAATAGGGCAGATCCTTAAAATAACAATAATAACTCCTTGGAAAGCCACAGAGACTTTTGCAAAAACATTCATAGCAAATCACAGCGTACTTGTTTCATATTATAGGCCATATGTCACAAATGTATCACAATGAGGAGCATGGTACAAATTAATGAGACTAAAAACTTTTGTACAATAAAATACATGAATATGTTACATCCCAAAGTTTTTACAGTCCGGAGCATGTGGCAAATTTAAAGTTTAAAACTTATATCTCATGACAACAAAACAGGTAATATATCTCAAATTCTACATTAGGGCACTATACATTATATTCTGTATTATACACTTGTATAGTGAAGAAAAAAGATTTCCCCTTCTTGTTTTGTTTTTTCATAAAACCAAGAAAAATAGCTGCCAAGGTCCTTTTTTGATGCATTCAAAGTTGGACCACCTTTGGTGTTATGCATGTTAAACATGTAATGCTAACAGTGGTTTGGTGAAATGACACACAACAGCTGCTAAAACAGCAGAAAGGAAGGACATGGAAAAGAGGATAAAAGATGAGGGAACAAGCACACATCCCAGAAGATGAGAAGAACAAGTAAATGGGTTAATCCTCTGGAAAGACGAGAAGAGAGAGGGATGAGTGTAGAAGAAGAGAGAAACATTGTTTGATTACTGTTCTTCTTAAAAGGTGACACTCTCGATGCTACAAAGAATGTCCCTGCAGAGCAAACACAAGCACATGCGCTGAAATTAAACACTCATGGGAGGCCACTGAGGATGTGACAATGACTGACTGACTGAGAAACTAGAGAGTCTGTGAAGATAATAAACCTGAGGGAGGAAAAAGAACAGGAAGAGGGACGGACGGGAGAGAAAATAACAAGTGTGAGTAAGCTAAAAGAGAGAAGGAGAAGACAGGAAGATAGAGAGCTCTCAGGATGTAGTGTGTGTCTTGGAGATGCTCAGGCTGGATGAATGTTTGCAGATGGTCACTAGGGAGATGCCTTAGAGGACCAATGGAAAAGAAATGAAGTGGTGATAAGCGTGCTTGCCTGGTTGAATCACTAAATGAGCTATGCTGAGAACATAAACACCATTTACTCAAGTGCTGAAACTGTTCAGCTCAGTAATCGATTTGTCAGTTGACAGAAAATTTATTGTCAACAATTTCGATAATCAAGTCATTTATGAAGTTCCAGCTTGTCAGATTTGAAGAATTTTTTTTCTTTCTGTACTTGGTCCAGAACTTTGTCCCAAACAGGATGAGCCCTAATGACTTTACTGATCCCCTGAACTTTCACCTAACTTTCCATCTCACACTTCCAGTTTGACCAAGACTTTGGTTTAAACCAAATACCTACAAAAGCCTCAGCTCTGTTTTGTGTTTAGTGCTAATTAGTGAATGTTAGCATGCAAAGCTAATACACCGAACACTGTAAAGATTATACCTGCCAAATATTAGCATGTTAGCATTTTCATTGTGAGCTAGTTATGTGCAATACCACCGACTTCCTTTCCCATCTGAGAGCATGAGAGAAAAGATTCTCTGGTCTGATGAGACAGAAATTTAACCCCTTTGGCAGAACCCCAAACATTATGTCTGGTGAACAGCAGGCACTGCTCACCACCTGGCTAATACCATCCCTACGGTGAAGCATGGTGGTCGCAGCATCATGCTGTGGGAGTGCATGGACAGGGACACTGGTCAGAACTGAGGGACAGATGAATGGAGGAAGCCTGCTCCAGGGTGCAAATGACCTGTGCACGACAATGATCTGAAGCGTACAGCCAAGACAAGGCTGGAGTAGCTTTGGGACAAGTCTGTGACCGTCCTTTTGTCCTTGAGTGGCCCAGCCAAAGCTCAGACTTAAACCCCATAGAACATCTGTGGAGAGACCTGAAGATGGCAAGTCACAGACACTTCCCATTCAATCTGACAGAGCTTGAGAGGATCTGCCAGGACGAATGGGATAAACTGCCCAAAACCAGTTTTCCAGTAAGTCTCTACAAGCACAAGCTTGTAAGAGGACTTGAGGCTCTAATTGCTGCCAAAGGGGCTTTCAGGTTTTGATTTTTAATACATTTGAAAAAAAATCTTCAAAACATGTTTTGACTTTGTCATTTAGGCTTATTGAGTGCAGATTCATGGGCAATAATGGCAATGTTATCCATTTACAATTAAACCTGCAACACAATAAGGTGCAAAAAGTGAAGAGGACTAAATACTTACTGAAGTGGCTGAACATTTTACTATAATACAGCTCTCATTTTTATTCATTCATATGAATGCTGATGGGAAGAAAAAAAAATTGACAAAAAACCTGGTCACCTGACAAGTGGGCCTCCCCTGCCTTCATGCAAGATGCTCCTCCAGTTGGAGGCTTTGCCACCTCTTGACTTCATTTTTTAGCCCTTTGTCAAAGAACAGGGTCCTGCAGCGTAAAGGAGAAAGAGGAGTATGGAGAGAAAGACAGATGAGAGGGGTTTTTTGTTCCTGCTGCTGTGAATCAGAGTGATTTATCATCAGAAAAAAAGGCATATGCTGAGATCAGCAGCTTCTTGACCCTTAAACACACACACTCTTCTCTCCTTCACGTGTCAAAAACAGAAATATCAGTTGCTCTGTCAGGAACAAGTGTATCTGTCCCTTCAGTGTAAGCCACTTACCAAGCACACACACTACGTACTTCAACATTGTCTTTTCTCCATCAACTGCCGTCTCCTTCTGATCTCTCTCCCTTTCCATCAATCACACCAGTTCATGCTTTCAACGCTGCATCCATTCATCATTCCTTCCTCTTTCCTCTATCCACTCTTCTTTTCTTTTGTCTCCATCCTTGTGTCTATCCCTCCATCCATCAGTGGGTACAGTGGAAGTGTTTTGACAAGGGCATGGCTTTCGGTTGGCCAATACATCATTACTGTCGGCTGCAGTCTTGAATGGCTCTTTGATCTGATTTTAGGTTTCTAAGTTTGTTGGGTAAACACTGTGTGACAAGTAATTGCTGTCGAGAGCAGTGACAAAGACTTAAGGCTGCAACTAATGATTATTTGTATCTGATGATTATGTTGTTTGTTGATTGTCTTGACTACCTCAGTTGATAAAATACTAAAATAATAATGAAATACTTTTATTTGTTTTTAATGCAGCAATGAATTCTCATGTCAAGTTTCTCATATCCAGATGCAAATGATTACACTTTTATTTTCACTGAAGCTGTCTTATAACTGACAGAAATATGAGAAGAAGTTAAGTTTAGCTGAACTAACATGAGCACAGTGTATGACTTATGACTGATTTATGAAAATACGAAAGAGAAGTTCCTTAAATCAATGATTAGCTAAGAATTTTTATTTCTTCATCAGTGAATTGTGAGACATTTCTCTGACTCCAAACTCACAAAACTCATTCAAAGTGCAAAGAGACACAGAGAAGGATCTCAACTAATTAGCACCCTTCTTCTCAAGAGCTCTCTTTTCCTCGCTCTCTCCATCGCTCCTTGACGCCCCTTCCTCACCTCCTGGCCTCCTCTTGCCCTCGCTCCTCTCCTCGGCCCGCTCCTTCCTTCCCATCAACCATCTCACACGTCACCTCCTTAATCTCTCCCGTTCCCTCTCCTCTCATTTCCTCCGTCACCTTTGTGGCCCTGGCAGTTTTTCTTTGCTCTTCCAACACACACACACACACACACACACACACACACTAACATACACTCTTGCACCTGCAGTATTCATATGCAAACAGACATTATTCACAGGGATGTGAATGCATACATGGGTGCAAGTGCAAACAGAAAATAGTATGTATGATTTTGTTTGCAAGAGAACACACACAGCACATATAGTTCAAAACACATGACAATTCAAATGCAGATGCACACACACACACACGCACACAAATGGGGGTAATGGAGGATGATTATGGGCAAGAGGAGGGTGGTGGCTAAGACACGACCTCCTGACTCAAGTAACCACTCAGAGAGCGACGTTCATATGAACTACTCCAACCTTTCCACAAGAGCTTGATTGCCTCCTGGAGGACCTATATATGTGTGTGTACATTTGTGTGGGTGATGAAGAAAGGGAGAAAGACAGGGAGAGACAAGAGGTAGAGAGAGAGAAGTTGTCTTCCACCCTGCCCACCCCCTCCCCTCCTCTACTCAACAGAGTACAATACTTAGCAGAAATCCTTGATGGAAGCGATCGGCCAATTCAGCCTTTTACCTGAAGAGACCACTTGAATGAAAATGCAGAAATTGATTAGAAATTGAATTCAATGCGCGTGTGTGTGTAGCTGTTTCTGTCGCATATGAATGCTGGTTAAAATCCCTAAGGGACAAGGTAGTGCAGCTGTGTGTTTCAGGACTGTCACATCCTCCAAGGAGCAAGGTTCAAACATAGAAAGTCAAATACAATTCTGTTGTTACAGTTATAGTTATAATACAGTTATAGAAAATAACCCCCTTTTTTATCAGTTACCCAGAATGATGTGTTTCTGTATGACAGTATAGACTCAAACAAAGCACAGTTCCTCCTTTCACATGGAGAGTTTTCATTAACATTGGAACATGAGTGATTAATAATAATCTTAAGAATTTCAGTCTAACCAATTCAGCTGTGGATCAAGGTTTCTGCTGAAACACTCCCACAAAATGATGTAAAGGCAGGAGAATAGCAAGCTATTGGGACCTTCAAGGTAGCCATTGGTTCCCATTCATTTCAGCACACTATAAAAATCAGTTTGCTAAGACTTGAATCTTGCTCAACTTGACTAATTCAACATGATAAGTAGAGTTATTATTTTGCCAAATACTGTTTTGGAAACTTTTCTTTTTCTTCAAACCTATTCAGTATCCAGTACTTCTGATTGTCTACTTCAATAAAATGTCTGGCCTTTCCACACTGATTGAATTCTTTCAGCAGTCCCAGTCTGAAGGCAAACGTGTTTACCTATTTATTATTTTGTCGACATAGAGGAGCAGGACACAATAATTATTTAAATGGAGATTACAGTACAGAACAGCATTGGGTAATACACACTAAATGTGAAGACTAAGAAAAGAGCACTCGAGAGGGAGGAATTCAAATCCTGCTTTCTCACCTCCTCACATCAGGGCCTCATTTCCCAAAAGCATCTTAAGGCTAAGATGATTATAAAATCCATCTTAAAATCCTTCTTAAGCTTCTTAAGAGATGATTCCCAAAAGCATTGTAACTGAAGACGCTCTTAGAAATTATTGTAGATTTAATGTTTGAATTGGAAAACAAGAAAATAAAACTAATGTAACACACACACACACATTAATTCAACAACTGACCTGCTTCTGTTGTCATTGTCCTTCTCTCCCTCCTCTCTCCTAAGATATTCACCTCTTCTGGCTGAACCTACACTTTCCTGATGGTATGTTTGCCAGATGCTTATAGAAAGCAGGTCTAATACAGAAACAGATAAAAAGCATATCTATGAAACTTTTGGGAACTGCGACTGCTTCATTTTGAGTTTAACATGAGCTGAAGAGTAACGTCTACCTCAAGCAGCAGGTAAACCAATGAAAGTTTATACTTTCTCAAACTGCCTGCCCAGGATCATGACTAGTAAAGAGCAGTAATTTAAAGCTTGAGACTGTTAACTGCACATTAAGTGTTGTTTGATTTATGTAGTTTTAATATATAGCAGAACCTGTGGATGATAAATATGCAAAGTTACTTGAAAGTGTATTCATCATTGTCCTTAAGACGCTCTGAAGTTAGGAAACATGTAGAGTTCACAGTTCACGTCTTTAGCAAACTCTTAACTTCTAAGATCAGTCATTAACAGGAAGTGGCATCCTGGTCAGTTGCTGCGTGAAGTGTGCAGGATTGTTGGATTGTCAGAACGGATATCTGAAAACGTATAATCAGTGAAATCACATACTGATTATTCTAAACTCAAGGTTCACTCACTCACTTGCTATCCCGCAGCTCTCTTTAGCAGGAACCCTTTGGCTTGGAGGTTAATTGAACTTAACCTTGGGAAGACAAATAATGTGAAACAAAAAGATTGGGTTTTCTTCCGTGCTGTTTTCTCAGCATTTTTCTTCCCTTTGCTGGGAATGTTGAGGACTTCATGTCCATGTTGAATATTAATTTTTACCAATGTATTTCAACTCAAGGTCAAGAATGAACCTCACTCTCAAATTGAATATTATGTTTTTATTTTTAATTCGGTGCATCTACACAAAGAAAAGTGGGGAAAAAGGCTTTTAGGTTTTTCAAACTGGGATGTGATGTTTGAATCATACAAAGGTTCTTCATGTTGTTGGTGAGTCAGGCCTAAAAGATAAAAAAATAAACAAACGTACATCTTTTTAAGATGCACCAACACTGTTCTTACAATAACTTATGATAATTAATAATAAATAATACAGAACCTGTGTCTGTATGAAGCACTCATCTGACATGACACATGGGTCCACAGACAACTTTAACTATGGTAATGTGAATATTTATATGGTTAAAAGGTGATTTCCAGCACATTGTTGAGGCATGCAACCATGACTGAGCTCCTGGGATGATGGTTAAATTGATATCAATAACAGTATAATATAGATGGAAGTAATGATTAGTAGTTAAAGGAACGTTAAATAAAAATAAATCCTGGAAATAATGAAGAACAGAGGAAATGAGATGGGAAGACGATGGGAATAGAAACAAATGTAGAGCAAGAATTGGGGAGCATAGGAGAGGCAAGGTGAGGAGGGAGGAGGCGAGGGAGGAGGATGGCAAGAGAGGCAGAGGAGAGATGAGAGGAGCGATAGCACGATGGACGCCTGAAGGACGCGTGTACTTCGATAAAAGATACCATCGGAGAAGATGCTATCACTTCTCCTATCGCTCAGCACCACACACTGTTAATGGACAGCAAATAGAGCACTGTGTGTGTGTGTGTGTGTGTGTGTGTGTGTGTGTGTGTGTGTGTACAGTATGTGTGTGTGTTTTCCACATAGATGTATAGAAATGATTCCTGTCATGGTGGTAGCAACGCGGCTCGTCTGTGTCGACTCTTGAGCCTCTTCTTCCTCACCATTTCACTTTTTATTCACCCTACATCTGTCTTTTTCCTGCCGAACCCGCTTTCAAGCCATTATGTGGTTATTATATCACAAATGACTCATTCCAGAGAACAAGAGAACGAGCGAGAGAGGGAGAGGGGCAGAATTATCTAATTGAATGAAATCATTTCTCCAAGTTGGCAAACTGGTTCAAGTGCTATTAAGTTGTTCATGGGCTCGCATTAGCTCTGTGTCTCTCTCTGAAAATGTTGGTGGTTGCGGGTAACAAAAGAAAATTGTCACTGGCTAGATGTGTTTGGGGGCTCGTCAGGCCCTTTCACACAGAGGCGCACACACAAACGCAAACACGTACACACACACTCAGGCACATCCATCAGCCAATCATGTGGACAGATGGGTCATCAACTCTCTAATTGTGTGATTGGCTGAAATCAGCAGCAGAGGATGCGCCGGACGGTTGGATGACACATTAGGTTTCTTTCCATGTAAACAGAGAGTGTGTGAATGTGTGTGTCTGTATATATATGTGTATGTTTGTTGTGATCATAGCATTGTGTGATGAAATCCAAAGTGGCCCTTTTAAATAGTGAAGAAAAATAAAGACATACAGAGCAAAGGAAAGATAAAAAAAAAATTTCCTCCACCACAGTGTAACATAAAACTGGAGATAATAGATATGTTGGCTGGCTGACTTGTGTGTGTGCGCTCGTGGTTTTGTCCTTGCAGAGATGGGGCCAAAACACATTAGAGCACATCTGTCCACTCCATACCCACTCCTCATCCTCCTCATCCCTATTCTGAAGAGCTCTCTCTCCATCCATCCATCCATCCATCCATCCAAAACTTTCCTTCAGTGAATGAATCCATGTAAATTGTTATATGACGCTTCAGCTTCCCTCTGATTTCCCCTCTCTTTCCCCTTCTTTTTTCTTGATCTTGTTCTCTGTACACACATCATCCACCACACCTCTCCATCCATCTTCCCTCTAGTGAGACTGATAATCTGATGGTGGGTTACAACGTGAAGCAGCGCTGACTGATGACCAAACACTCGCTTCACACGGTACAGACATGGGCCAAATGTGCCACTGTAAGATTATGTGGTTTCTCTGGATTTAGGTGTGTTTTAGTTTGCAGTGTATTTACCTCAGTGGGTGTAGGTGTGTCATGAGATGCCCTAAATTTGTTCAAATCATCTGTGAGACATCCTGCTGCTGGGTCATCTGTCTCTCATTGGATTCAGGGATGCACCTAGCCAAATATTTCCCTCCTGGTAATGGCCGATTCAGAGTACAGAGTCAGAACCAGTGCTGTATTTTTCCTTAATTTAAAATCAGTTCACCACACTGCATGGAACTGATCGCAGTAGAGGTAATTTAAGTTAACACAAGGCCAGGGATAGCTGTGGCATTCAAAACGGAATTCAGCAGCCCACCTTGGCTGATGGTAGAAACCTTGAATTTTATGACAATGACAAATAAACTGTATTC
Organism: Trachinotus anak; assembly: GCF_046630095.1. NCBI lineage: Eukaryota > Metazoa > Chordata > Actinopteri > Carangiformes > Carangidae > Trachinotus > Trachinotus anak. The sequence goes on from NW_027273877.1 coordinate 3,263,086, forward strand.
AATGTGGATCGCTCATTTGTAGCTGCTGACCCACTTGACTGGTGCATCTGTAATGTGATTGGATCAAAAAAAAGCATTAATATAAGAAAGCTTAAAACTGCAGCATTTTACAACGCAAGTTTGGATGTTTTTGAGTGGTTTACAGCCTTTTTTAAAAAGAATTCCAGGTTTTTTTGCTGATCTGTTAGTAAGAAAAAAATTTTATCCACATACAATTGTGATGTGCTTTATAAAAGACATCTATGCCAGTCAAAATGAAGTATCTGTGGCTTCTTACTTTGCTCACACAGTCCCATGCTGCTGATTTGAACAATCTTACACAGACCTTTAAGTGTACACACACACACACACACACACACACACACACACACACACACACACACACACACACAAAAGGTTCTTCCTTGAGATTATTGATTTGTCTTTTGCTCATTATTCTCATCTATAATAAGTTCCACTTTCTGGAGGGATTACTTTATCCAGTTCATGTCTGTGGAAACACACACTTGCTCATGAAATGAAGCTTTGTATGTATGTGTAACCATGTGTGTGTGTTTCTGTCCACGTCTAATCATTGTGGTTCTCTCTGGTTTTTTCACTAATTCCTCTCTTAGCCCACTGCTAGTCTTCCTCTCCCTCATTGTGTCTTTATTTCAGATGTTTAATTTATATGCTGTTACGTCTAATTCAGTGTGTTTCTGTCTGTCTGTCTTTCTTTCTCTTTCTCTTTCTCGCTCCCTGTGTAGCCTCATAATTAAAGTGCACTGATATATAATTACTGTGCATATTTACCTCAAGTCCCATCTCGGTGAATGGGAGGCCTCACCCCCTCTTTTGTGGCTCTGCATTATCAAATGTTATTATTTGCATCCCGTTCAGCTTCTCAGCCATCCACTCATTAAGTCTGCGGCTTTGAGAAAATTAACGACCTCATATGCAAATTGAAAAAGAAAAAAAAAGAAAAAGTAGGCTTGCTACCAAAGCATGGGCAGTATGTCAGAGTGTGGGATTGCATGTAATCAGGAGTGTGTGATAACATCTTCATTTTCCCTCTCTGCTGTCCATAAACGCACTGTCAATACACCGTCTGCTTGTACTAATGGCAGTATTCAAGGAAACTTCAAGTTCATTTCAAATGTCACAATAATAAATAGTGAATATCCCTTAAAATTGCAGTGGTAGATAAAGAGAAAGGTGCTGACCTTGGTTTGGTCCGAAACAGACATACCCATGCCTTTATGCAAATTGTTGCAGTCTAATAAAAATAGCAGGGAAAAAAACTAATTAACTTTTTTTTTTTTTTTTTTATCCTTGCTGCTTATTCAATTAAAGGAAGATGTCCAACTTTAAATAGTTGAATCCAGATTCCTTAATTGCTGTTCAATCACTTTGAAAGAAACCCACGTTTGGACGGAGGTCACCTTTTATTAAACTCTTCCCTGATGCTGTAAGAGATAGAAAATTATGTCTCTTGTGTGTACTCCTAAAAAAGAGTCAGAGAGTTAAAGAAAACAGGTAAGTTTTTCTTTTTATTCACATTTGTTTGGTGCCATCCTTCCCTCTGAAGAGGAGAAGAAAAAATCAAACTGCACATTAGCATTTCATTGCTAATTATTTTACATTGCAATCATATTTGTTTTTCCCTCTCGACATTTGACAGCCTGCCGTGGTTTAAAATACAAACTGCAACACTCTGTCGACTCACTCCACTTTTAGCTGTGTTACTTTTAAAAATTCTGCCTCAAAATGAAAGAAGCACAAAACTAACTAAACAATTGGGAGTAGAGGTGGGTGGTGTAAATGTAGGTTGGCGCAGCTTGCGTCTGTCGGCCGTTCTAATGCTCTCAGCTCCGGTGCTGACTGTCGGTGAAGTCAGCTAAACAACTTCTGACACAAATCACAGATGGGGCTAAACAAGGGCTAAAAATGTCAGCACCCCAGCTGGTAAACTGTCTCTATCGCTGTTGGAGTGAAAATGATATAAAAAAACTAACCAAAACCATTTGAATTACAGGAAGCGTAATTTGATTTGTGCTATATCTGCATAGCACCAGAAATTCACCTTTCTGGAAAACACTACATTAGAGGCTGCTATCTTCTTTTTGCTTGACTTTAAAATCAAAATGTCACAGTATACCTCTTCAGCCACACTGGATTTATATATAGTTTTGTTCAGATAATTCATAACAAGACCATATGCAAATGCTAAATTGCCGCCACTCTGCATTGATATGTAAATGAACATGTGTCCATGTTGCCTTGCCACTGTACATGATGATTTGACACACATCTTTCAGTTATGCGTTAGTCTAAGAGGCTGCATTGTGTTGATCATCTGTCCTTGGTTAGTTCATTTGGTCTGCTCTCCTCTAACTGTGGGGGAATTCTTGTTTTTGCTTAGCAGCATATCAAGGATCAATTTCTGTGATCACTCTCGGGGTGTGTGGCGTGTCATTTTATTTCAGTTTTTCAGCATGTCTTCAAATTGAATGGTCGAATATAATGTTTGGCCAAAGTCTGCATCCTGTAGCTCAGTGACCCAGCATGTCACATTTAACTCACCCAATAAATGCCTCCGGTATACCTCAGAGATAAATAAACTTAAACTTTGATTATATAGTATTTGCTGTGCATGTGAACTCATGCAGACTGTGTTTCCCTCCCTCGGTCTCTCCCTCTCTGCTCTAAGCCATCTGCTCTGGAGGACGCCCAAATCACACTTTTCTGAAAGACAAACCTGTGCATGTGCATGTGAATATGTGCATGTGTATACAACGGTGGTTCAAAGCCAAAATTAACATGAGCTACATTTTTAACAACTGTACTACAAAAAGTGGGACAGCAGCTACAACACAAGTGCACCACCAACTTAAACAATTAAAAACTACTACAGTTTCATATTGAACTTCAGTATAAACTCAAATGACAATAAATCAGCTGCAGACACAGACAATATCATGACAACATAACTGACAACTTTTATTTTGAAATCAAGGATCAGGAACACAAAATATCCACTTCTGAAGAAAAGCCAAGAATAGGACACACTTTACCAAGAACTACATTACCAGTCCTGCCACTAGTACTGCAACTATTGTTTAGCTACCACAAACATCTCTATTTGATGTACAGTAATGATACACCTGTAATTCAACCCCTCATTTCCTTTACAACTTATGTTCATATGCAATTGAGGATGATTCCTATTTATTGCACATATTTGGTTTTGTCCACCATTTCTATGGGTTATAGTAACATTCTGCCATAGGATATATACCAACAAGATGTAGATATATTCAATAAAATAAAAGTAATAATGAAATAGAAGAAAAGTAAATATAGAAAAAAAGAAACAATATACATACAATAATAATAAACAGTTGTGGGAAGTGTAATGCTGCCAGGATCACACTTTTCCCCAGTGTATCTAACAGAACATTGATGTTTTTATACATTCAAGACATTCATGTGCATGAAACATAAAAGTACAGTAAAATGAAAAAGTGAAATAATACAGAAGTCGGTGTTGAAGGTACCTCGACTTAAGCACCCTTGGTTTTCCTTTCAGAGTCACCTTGTACATTAATCATGATGCAGAAAAGCTGCGTGGAGACGTGGCTTTTTGGTTTTGAATTATTCACTAAATATAAATTTGCTATATCTTCACTGTAGCATTGGAACTAGCAGATGCAGAACAAAAGCTCTGAAGGAGAAATTTGAGGGGAATATCAAGTGTGAAGAGGCTTGGGCATGTAGGTGCTGCTGTCTCAGGGCCGATAGGTGGTGACTTACTGCTCTCGACACTGCACCACATCAGACACACACAAGCTTTGCACACACACACACATCAAACACAACCACACAAAGTCATTTGCGCAAACTCTTGACCCTGCAAATATACATATTCCACCACACATACAGACCAATACAGGTAACTCTTGACCCTGGACTAAAGTAAGCCTGTGTTTTGTAGGCCAGTCAGGATGTTTCACTAAATCACATCAACGACTTGGAGAGAAATAGGGCAGTTTGGTATGAAGACACTGGGGGAAGAGGCGGAGAAGAGGGGGTGGGCAAAGACGGGAGAAAAAGAGATGTGGTTGAGTTGTGAGTGGCAAAATTGCAATATAACAGACAGAGAATGAAAAGCTCCACAGATGAATACATACTCCAAGGAAGCAGGAATACGATGAGTGTTTAGTTTGTTTGGGAAAGGCAGAGACAGACAGGCAGACAGCATACATCTCCATACTGATTATGCAGCGTCTATTGTCCGATGGCTTGCTAATTATTGCAATGCACAGTGCTCTGCTCTTCAGAAACCATTATGAAGCTTGGATAAGAAGTCTGACCTCTTTCTGTCTGGCAGACTTGTTGGTTCTTACAATGAGAGGGGGCAGAGAGGGGAAGAGAGAGTAGAGGAAAACAGGAGAAAGGGGTGTGTGGGAAGGGGGCGTTTATGTGGCTTCGAAGAAATGGAGGAGAAAAGGTTGACAAAGAAAAGAGAAAAACAAGGAAAGGAAGGACATTTTAGAAAAATAGTTATTAAAATAAACTTTAAGTAGGTTATTCATTTTGTGTGTGTGCTTAAAGTTCCATAAAATTCACTGATGTTAGTGACAAAACAAATCCTGTATCCTGAAGATTTGGCGATACCTGTGCACTAGTGGTAGTAGCAAGTGTGGTTTATTATTACAGCAAACATCCCTTGAGCAGTTTGTTTGTACAACAGAAGAGTTACTAAGGTGTTGCTGTTTACAGCACAACCACACAAACTTGTAATGTTTTAATTAAGAAGTCTGTCAAACGTAATTGCAACTGTGATGTAATTTCATGCTGCACCCAGTCGGAGTTGTGCTAGTTCGTGTTCTGTTAATTGAAAACCATCTGCTAATGAAAAAAAAAATGCTGAAAATGTCTTCTTTTCTAGATGCAGTTTTGATGAACGATTGTGGTTGGCACAAACCTAGGTGATTTGTATTTCCAGCTCCCTTTGTGTTTTTTCAGTAGTATTGATTGCTCTGCGTGGCTCATTCAAGACTGCCATAGATATGTCTAATATCACCCTGGTAGCCTTTAAAATAAATCTGCAGTGTAATTCAAACAATGGCTGATCCCATTCAAACTCAAACATTTCTGCTTTAGAGTACCGTTCAGGAGCGTCTACACCTGAAACAAATGGCTCCACAATGTAGTTAATTAGATTATTCCATTAATGCATCCATTTGATGTGTCTGTTTTACCCGCCTCATGTAATAATAGCACTTTTAAAGGGGCTTGGAGGGGAATGGCTGTTAAAGGGGCGGTGTCTGTTTACGGTTCATTAATGATAATTACATTTGTTTCTCTTAATTTGGACTTTTCTAAATGAAAATTGGCAAAGCGATGCACCCTCTGTATGTGTATTGGCTCCGATGTGGTTTAAAAGCTGCATCAGAAGTTATTCTCCTTCAGTTTGTCATTTTCACTTTGACTATGTTTAGTAATGAAGGAAAACTGTTTATGTTTCTAGCATTTTAATGTCATAAGTACAGAATATCAGAAGAAGGACGCATATGGATTTTCATTTTACTCAAGTAGACCTATTCTTAATGCTACATATTGTTCACAGTGTTTCAGAGGCAAAAGAGAAATATATATAGACTGTCCTGCCAACTGTTTTACAAGCACAGTCTGAACAAACCAGTGCAAAGATCTTGAGATTAATTTGCTGTAGTATGTTTAAATGTATTGTCTCTTTAAAATGTAAATAACTGGATAAAAACCTGCATGTAGACACACCACAAAGCAGCCCATTTAGACCAATGTCCCCAAAACATATTGTTCCCTTCCAAGGCTAATGCAGTGTGTGTGTGTGTGAGAGAGAGACAGAAATGGGAGGGGGGAATAATAGTATTGTTGGTAATGAATGTGAAGGGCTTAAAATTTTATGTTATTAGGACTACAAGGTTTTACTACATACTTTGCATGGACACAAAAGGGTGGAAAGATGGGGCAGTGGGAGTTTGGGTTGTGGAAGTGTAAGAGATTTTAAAGTCAGGGTTGGATTTTTATTTATTTTTTTAATGAAATATAAAGGATGTCTGTACCAGTCATTAGGCAAGGTTTTTCTGGCCAAGACTCTTAATAAAACAATATTTTGTGGCTTTAGTCAGGAAATGTGTGTCTGTTTTCAGAGCCTATGTATTTTGTATTTTTCTCCTGTTATTGTTGAACATTGGTGCAAAACTGGTGATAGGTCAAAATGAACCTTTTATCTTGAGGTTCAGAGTTAATTTGTGACCTTGGAAAAGCCACTGACAAGTCACCTTGAGGTCCATTTAATAGCTGCTCTGGAGCTTTCAGCCATATGATATGGTCCTCACCATCAGATTGAGTTTGCTTGATTGTCATGAAACCATAGATGTAAAAATTTTCCATGATTCTGTGGGAGACCTGTCAGACTTTAGTAAGACTAAACGGTGCTTCTAAACCTTTTTGGGTTGTGACCCTTTAAAACAATGCCAAAATCAACTTGTGACCCCTCCTCAAACATCACAGATTTCTACAGGCTGTGAGCAAAGAATCATCTTTCCCTTCTCAGACTATTTAACTTGACAAATTTTCCAGAGGCCTGAAAATTATTGAGGATTTTACAGAAAAATAACGATTTTATGGAACAGAAAAATGCTTCTTCAACTTTGCATGCAGTAGACTAAAGCTTGAGACCTTTTTACATATGTGCAGTTGAGCTTGGACTTATACTAAGTGTGGAGTATATGAGCATTCTGCTTGCATACAGAAAAGCATGCACAGCAGCTTCCATGGGCTCAGTGTGAGGCCATCACCACTGTTTTGCAAAGCGAAAGGAAGCACGAGTTGCCACATGGAGGAATGTGAGCTTTTATACCCTAAATGTGCTGCTAAATGAATGCTCTGAAATGAATGTGGGACGGCATGTGCATCCTTTATGTCAAGAATGAAAGATCAAGAATATTATTCTCTCGTTTTTTGCAATGCACCAGCTGGAAATTGGGATATTTTAGCAGAGCTGGATTGAGATAATGAATCTCCGTGGCTAAATTTTGTAGATTTTTGTAAGCTATACATGAAAAAAGAAGTGCAGTAGAAAGCAGTCAGAACAGATGAGGTAGGGATGATTGGGAAGAACTGAAAAAGAAAATAGGAAGGACAGAGTGATGAGAGGGGAGGACTTGGGAGGGAAGTAATCAAAGAGCAGGAGAAAGACTGGAAGATGCTGACAAAAGAAAGGGAAGGGAGGAGGAGAAATGGGACCAGACAAAAGAAATAAGTGAACACACAGCCGATAAGGTGACAGAGGTAGGAGGAGAATAAAACAGAGACAAAGTTTTGTTGAAAAGATTTGAATAAACTGCAAGGCACAGACAGTAGTTATAATACCGTTTCAGATCAGGACACGGTCACTCCTTTTGGAATAAATGAATAGTAATTGATTGGAGCAAGAACAGTACATAATGCCCAGTGTGGCTCCTTCACCACCCACTAATCTACTGAGGAGGGTATTAACGCACTATACGTAGGTGTGTGTTTTTTGTATCTTAAGTATCAGTCTCCAGTCTGTTAGCAGAGTGAATAGAAGTTGTTTGACAGGCAGATATTAGGCCGTCATGGCCAACATGAATAAAAGAGACTCAGATAGCAAGAAACATAAAACAGTCATTAATGTACGCACTGCACTCTCCTCTGGAGGAGACAAAGACACACATGTTCATACGGGAGCTCTTATAGCCAAGGATTGAAAGATTGTAAATTATAGGACAGAATAGGAAATTAATCTATGAGACATACACACACTATCAATTCACTTATATACATAAAGAGCCTGTATATAAAGAAAAACTAAATGTCTGTATGGAAGGTTAGCCCAGAGTGAGCACACACATAAACACACATGCAAAAAACAAATAGGCTACAGGATGCTGCAGTTACATTGTTAGGTGAAAAAAATCTAAATATGCAGATTGTGTGTTCACAAGCAAATTAATTGATGGTTGTGTGTTTCCGGGCTGATTGCAAGCAGGTGAAATCTCCGCCTGTTTTTGTTTTGTGGTTTTATTGGGCTACAAAGTTTTCAACAGTCAAATTAAATAGTTTATTAATGCTTTTCATATCATTATATCATTGTGATGAGTAATATAGCTTGCTAACAATTACTTATTAGAATGATGGAAATGATTATGAAATAGGTTTATTAAACCTGCAGTAACTGTTTTGTTTCCAATGGGGAGCAGTGGGAGGCAAGTGTAACCTTCCACTCATCAGTTGAACACAACACAAACCCAACTGTGATAGAATGAACATTTTAGCAAAGAGATGCCTTTCTACCTGCAGAGCAGACAAAGAGCAACTTTATCATCCCATTGCGTTTGAGTTTGTGTCCAACTGATGAATGAAGTCCAGTGTTCACTCTCCTTTTAGCTCTGTTTTTGGTCTCCACCAACCCCTGCAGGAAAAAAAGAGAGTTGTGAGACCGAGCCAGTGAAAACAGTGAAGTTGCAGTTATTGGATACGTTGTTGCTATGAATATATTTATCATAGAAGCTATAGATGATTCTATGTCTCACAAAACAAAGAGAAGCAGTTGATTGTAGTTACACATATCTGAAGCAATATTTTGAAGCGGCTCCTGGAAGTTGCAGAGCGTGTTATCGTTATTGTTACTCTTTAATATGTCTTCAGGCGGTCACCTGTCACTGCACACTGATGGCAGCAGTCTACTAAATGATGCACGCAGGGAACAGTGACCAACAACGTGCAGGAGAGCAACAGTTTTGTTTTCTTTCTCTCCATGGGAATGTTGTGAGAGATAGTGAATAAAACAGCAGGCAAATTCTTCATGTAAAGAGTGCATGTGTGTGCACACTGTGAATAATAAGTGTAATGTTTTTTTTATTGAAGGTAATGTTTTTCTGACCTTCTCCTTGTATGGAATATGCACCGCATGTGTTAAGAGTATCAGCCAGTGCAGGACAGAAATGAGGAAGAGGGGGAAGAGGATGGGAAGATAAAGTTGGATGAAAAAGTGTAGGGATAAAGACGGAGGAGACAAAGACAAAATGGCGGAATTGGACAAGAAAGAGTGGAAGAGAGAGAGTAAAGAAAGATGAGTGGAGGGCAGTGCAAAAGGACAGAGATGGAGAGGAGGAGGAAGAAAAAGAGATTCAGATTTTCAATTGTTTAGTCACAAAGAAAGACCTGAAAATTCCAGTGCATGCCATTTTGCATGTGTGCAAAAAAGAAGACCTTTGAAAAAAACTCTCTTGCAAAGATAGGAAGAAATAAAAGAACTAATATGAAAGGACAAAGAGAGACTGAGAGCTCACTAGAGAGGACCTTGTACATGAAATGTTTGAAGTGTCAGTGGTGGCATAGATTTAAAAAAAATTGATAAAAAAGAACTGTCCATCATATAACTGAATTTTTCTTATAATTAAATGAGGTGTTTGTGTTTGCTGTATTATCATAATAGGAGCTCTGAGTGTCCCTTCAGGAGACCCATAGTTAGCTCACAAGGCTGTCTTCCAAACCTAGAGTCTGTACCTGAGGAGTGAGAACTGTGTGTGTGCATGTGTGTGTGTGTGTTTGTGTGTGACTAGGTGTTTACTGTCCCTTGCCGTATTGGGGACAATCCAACTGGCAAAGTAAAGACAGCAGCTTCAGTGAGCTCGCTACACTCACACATGCACATACATCGAGAGTGTAAATCAGACGAAATTATGTTGTGAAGTTTTATACAGTAACTGGCAGCACAGGGGGTTTTAGGGGGTTTTAAATTTTTAAAAAAATTCATCTTCAAATGTTTGAAATCCTCCACGAGTTGTTTTCTGGAAGCATCTCCCTTCAGCCTGCCTCATTTACTTCTTCTTCACTTAATGATGTCCTGCATTTCTCCAGAAAATTAGGATGTCCTGTGGTTATAGTAGAAACATGCTCTGACACTGATGGACTAATATTGTCCTCTGATATTGATATTCTAGAAAGAAATCTTTTTGATCGGCATCTGCAAGAATGACCAAATTATTCTCAATACAATGCAAAAACAGCATCATCAATATCTGCTTTTTGTGGGTCTGTCTGCACCTAGCAATATAGTCTTCATGAGCCCTGTTTAAAGCTTTGTAGCAACACATTTCTGAGGCAAGCCGATGGGTTTTTGGATGTCAAAATGGATGTAAAAATGCAGCTGAAACCTACTGATTTTGCATCATCATCTCAGGATCACAGTAAAATGTTTGTCTTGCACTCACGTCTGGGTCACCTGTAATTTCAGACATCTAGCACTTGAACCTCAACTGATTCTTAATCACTCCCTTCCTGTAAATCTCCGCAAAGAGATTATTACTCTCAATAACATTTTCAAAATGTGCTTTCTAGAGATTCAAAACGAACATGGGTGCTCTGGTAGTCAATTTGTGCAAATCAAACCTGTTTTTTGGCAAATAATCTGTCCTGCAGCGAGACTACTACCTTACAGTGCAGGTGCTTGGAAACACTTTGGCATCACATAAACATACAACACATCATCCAACTGAGATGCACACTGTAAAACTTATCTCCCTGAATCAAAATGGGTGGCTGTTTAACAGACGGGCAATAATGGCAGGAAGCCTTTTATTTCATCTGCACATCAGAACTGAAACGCTACAGATTTGTGGTCAGTATTAATGTAAATCTTATGGGAGATGCTCCACTTACAGATGCACACAGTCTCCCAATTAAACCACCAGTAATATATGAGACTGAGTTTATCAGTTGTTTTGTGTTGTTTCTTTGGCAGCTTTTCTCCCAATGTGTGGAGAAAATAACTTTAAATTATATTTATTTATTTATTCTTTTAGGGACATTATATACAGTAGAATGGACCAGTGTCACATCCCACTGCATCATGAGTCTAATCTAATTTGCAAAGGCTTATTACAAAAACACAAAACTCAGCAAGAACATACAAACAAAACACAATGATACAATAACATTTACATTAAATCCCTGAAATCAACAAATTATGAAATCAATCGAAATATAAAATATTTAGATTCGTAAGCTCATGGCAGTGGAAAGATGTTGTTTGCTTTTTATACAATTGTACCAGTATGTATCATCTGAAGAGACTTGATGCTGTCGAAGCTGCTGAAGTTTATACACAATAAAAAATAATCGTATGCAACTGCTGCAACTGTTTGCAACATAAACTTAAAGACCTTAATGTGTGCGTTTGTTTTTCTAACTTCGCTCACCATTTTAACATTTCTCAAATGGCTGAGATGTTTTACTTCCAATGTCTGTTCAATACATTGTCCATTAACTTCAGATTATTTCATCACTGGCTACTGACCAATCACCTTTTGGTGCTGCACAGGTAGCGTACAGTGGGCTTGTTCATCCTTTCAGCTGAAAGCAGCTGCGTGATGCAGATGCAAGAGCAACCAAACCAATAAAACTGTGGGCGAGAAAACCAAAACAGTTAGTGACAGATGCTACAGAGCTCCATAGAGCTGCGGGGAATTGTGTTAGGTGATAATTCTCTGTAGGTTTGTTACCATGAGTTAACCTCTCCCACATTACTTATAATAATTGGATCCATTTTTATTAGAAAGACTGATGATAGCTGCTTTAACATATTCAGTCTCTGATGACGGCTGAGACCAGAAAGGAAAACAAACAGTTTACTTAAGGCTGAGTGCTGGACATGAGTTTGCAAACCGTGCTGCTATGGACCGTAAGTGCTCCATCAGCTGCAGGAGAACAACAATCATTTATTGTCCACTGATTATGTGTAATTGAAAATCGACTAATTGGACAAAACTAGCATCTAAGACAAGACCAGATTCTAGTAAAGCTTGAATTTGGAGTTACAACCTACATGAAAAGATATTCTGATATTTTGCAGTGACCATCAGTTGCCCCCTTTTACATTTACGCCTCTACATTAAGCCCTTTTAGTGTGCGTGCCCTCCAAATCACTGCCCTCTTCACCCCCCACACACACATACTGTGTATCTGTCCATCTGTGAATAAGGGCCTATCAGAAGTGGACTGCAGGGTACTTAAGGCTATCTGCAGCTAATTCAAGATATGTGAAATTGAAGGGAGATATGACAAGAGTGGAGTGAGGGAGAGAGCAAAGGGGAAACACAAGGAGAGAGAGGAAAAGGGGACAGAGAGATAGAGATGGAAAAAGAGAAAGAGACATCTTGGAAAAGCTTTCAGATAAACGTAGAAATGATAAATAGACCCGCACAAGGACAGAAAATGTATATGGTGTGGGCAGGGTTGTGTGTGATTCAGGTGGTTATGTATATGTGTGTGCTTGTTTGTATTCACTCATGCCTGTATGTGTGTGTGAGTGACTTTGAGGTGCAGTCCTTGGCACACAGATGCCCCTCCATTATCTGCCTGTCTTCGTCCGCTCAACCTACTCTGCCTCGGGCAACTCTCTACTTTAAAGAGCTGTCCAACGGATACACGCACACACACACACACTTACACACACACACACACACACACACACACACACACACACACACACACACACTCTTCCTCGCTCCAAGTTCCAGTGGGGCAGGGTGGTTTGGCATGGAAGTGCTTGGCTAACAGCTTGCAAGAGTAAGGTGACATTTCTCTGTATGCAGAGCAGTGTGTGTGTGTGTGTGTGTGTGTGTGTGTGTGTGTGTCTGTGTGTGTCTGTGTCTGTGTCTGTCTGCGTGTGAGAGTTGTGTGTGTGTGTGTTTTGGGTGTATAAAAACCAGCAGGTGCATCTCTGGAAGTTTCTGTGCTTGAGTGTGCGTGTGGATTTTTGTGTCCAAGTTTCTAGATTTGTGTTTGACCATCTGAGTTGGAGGTTCAGTGCACACTGTCATTTGTGTGCATGTGTGCGCGTACAAGTGTAAATTTTGCTCTAAGCTTCAACACAGAGAATTGTTCACTTGTGTGTTTTGCATACCCAGATAACCTTCAAAATATGTGGATGTCTTCACCACAACCAGACATTTAAATGAAATAGAAACTGAAATATTTACAGAGCTCCTCATAGAAAGTGCAGCTGTCTACATAAGTACTTTAAGAGATCCTCCTGATTTACAATGTGCTCTTGCAGGGATTTCTGTCACAGTCTGTTTACATGCAAGTGATTTACAGATAGCTTTCAGAAGACAAGGAAAATACGACTGTGACAGGTGTGCAGCAGAAAATTTATACATTCTTCTCTTCAAAATTAATTCCATGCAACTAACATAAATTACCCCCAGAAAAGAAAATAAGTTGTTTTCACCACTGACTGTACTTTTGAGTATTTTCAAATTAGAGACTGTGGGCTGTGAAGAAAACACTAATAATCACTACTACCATGAAAATAAGCAGGTAATATACCTGGTGGGGGGTAGAGAATAAATGTGATTACTGACCTACTGCATGCATATGTGATTTACAGTAACCAGGTTACAATGAAAGTGCATGTAAATGTGTTAGCCAGTCTCCTGTGTAACCAGATTTCTCTCAGTAACCTTGTCTATCGTGTGTATTCCTCTGTTTATGTGTTTTATGTTACACAACCAGATAGAAGGAAACCTCAGGAATTTATACAGAACTTTTTAAGTTTGTTTCCTTAAAATTATATTTGTATAAATTATATTTGTTTTATTTTCTTTGCCTTTACAAGATGGTGAACGTTGTAAAGGTGGAAATGTTGGTTAGATGAGGTGATGAGAGGAGAATGCTCTGGATATTTTAGATCAGATGATGGCAAATTACAATGTAATGAATGAAAAGTGCTGTGTGTGTGTGTGTGTGTGTGTGTGTGTGTGTGTGTGTGCGCACCCCTATCGACCAATCAACAGTACACCTTGAAGACACAGCAGATAAGGGAGGAGATAAACTCACCTTGACACGCACACTGTATCTAAACATAATTTAACTCACACATACAGACACACACATTCACATTGCTACACTCCTCTCTGACCTTTGGTTTTTACAAGCTTTTCTTTTTTTAATATCTTCAGAGTGACAAAAAGGCTGGTATTTAGTGGCTGGTGTGCTGAATAGATTAATTAGAAAACACAAAGAGAGTTCAGCCTCTGGCTCCTCTCTCGTTTCTCATCACTGATGAAAGAAGAGCAGGTTGACTTTGCCATTTGCCTTCAGAAACACTTCAGTTTACCACATGACAAATCTTAGCGGTTCTGAGACAAAGCAAATAAAAGAATTGCCAACAGACAAGCTTTATGACAGTGTGACACAGTTTACAGTGTGACGAAAAAGCATCATAATAAACAGATGTGAATGTTGAAATCACCAGGAATCATATATGGAATCAGATAAAGGCATAATTCAACTGCGAGCACATTAATGAAAACACTGCTTTGGTATGGTGGTGTTCACTTTGTGTGTCTCTTTGTGCAATAGACCTTAGACAGCTGAAAAAGGGCAACTCAAGTTGTGAAGACAAAGCTCCCTAGTAGACATGTCTCCTTTTTATTTCCCATTCCTAGTGCTGATCAACCCTCTTTTAGGCTGCATGTACCTTATTATTTGTTTTTATTGGCTATAATAATTGTCATGCCTGTGTGTGTGCATCCTGCAATAGTCAGTGTGTCTTTGTGTGTGTGTGTGTGTGTGTGTGTGTGTGTGTGTATGTGGTGATTATGTGAGCTATTAGCTGCTAAGTGGACGACAGTGTCTGGCAGTGTGCCCAGTCTGTTCCCCCTGGAGGGAACGAGTGCGTCTTAAGACCGAGAGAAGGAGCAGCGCTCTGTCAATGTTTGGTTTCTGCTCTGTGTGTGTGTCTGTGTGTGAGAGAGTGTGTTGTCTAGAGATTTGAAGACGAGAGATGTTGTTTTTTCTTCTCTGGCATGTTTGTTCTGCTACTATACTATTATATTTTCTTGTTACTAAAAAATGCCCATTAGTATCTTTTTTTTTTCAAGGACAGCACATTTTATCCTTTATTCACTGACTCCCCACAGATTGTTATAATTGTTCATAATTATGTAGATCATGTTTTCATTGGTGAGGAGATGCATGTATTAATACTCACAATGAGTAAAAACTACTAAACACTTACTGGAAAAATCATCATCATGATGGACTCAAAAGAGAATTATTCTTTTCTTCCTTTACTGCATTTTTCATCCCCCACAGAGCAAACGTGTGGAGTCACATGAGATATTATTTAGCTCGAGAATATATGTTCTCAAAGCTCCCAAGCTACTGTTATGTGAACAAAAAGTTGTACTAAGAGGGAGGCCCCACCCAACAGGCACATCAGGGTGACTAAATCTAATGCTTTGAGAAGCTTCTGAAAAAACAGGTAAAATACATCCTCAGATGCGTTAGTGTAAATAATCAGCCAGTTATTAAAAATATCTAATATTAACTCTAATAATGTATAATAGGAAGCCCTTTTATATATTTGATAGATTATATATTTCTATAAATGTCCACATATCTTCCCTTCCTGATTCCTATAGTATTGCAGTTTCTTTTAACCACACCTCTCCTCGTTCCTATTACGTCCACAAACACACATATGTGCACACTCACGAAAACACACACTAACGCGTGCACACTAATAAGTGCACACATCTCCACATCCATGCTAAAGGAGAAGAGAGAAGTGACCTTGGTCCAGCCTGGGGGGCTTCAGCAGATGGAGAGAGGGGCAGAGGGCTCTGGCACGGTAGTCTGCAACACACAAGCACATACACATAGTCATGCGGACAAATGCTCAAGCTGGTGGGGTGACATTGTGTGAGTCTCGGCAGGGCCGGCCTTTCGCTCTGACACAATAGCTCTATTTGGGAAGGAAATCCAGACAGGAGCATCCCAGTTTGGGAATGTTACTATGAGCTGAAGTAGATAACCATCTACTTTATTTTCTAATAATTATAAATAAGTGAAAATCTCACTATAAAGTGTAGAAGTTTGGACATCAATGAACACGCACACAGACGTGTTGTTCTCGCTTCTCATGGACACTAACATGTGCTCACATGCAAAAATCTGTTGTTGTTTTCTTGTTTATTTCCTTTAACAGATGTACATCAGAGAGAAAATAAAAGAAGCCATTTGAAATCGTTTTGGTGACAGAAGAATTCATAAAAGGCCATTTGGTCTCACTAATTTGCAATATTTATGTGGAACAATTTCTTAGGAGCCCAAATGAGGGGGGAAATGTGCGACTACATATGTCCCTCCAGATTGGGACAGCACATTAAAAAAACAGCAGCTAACGAGACGAGGAGAAAGGCAACACGGGGGAGGAGCGAGAGGGAAAGATGGGGGAGGAGGGAACATTTGTGAGGCTACGACTCTTTGGAAGGGAAGTGCTGCCAGCCCACCTGTCTGCAAGGCTGCCAGCTGTACGACTCACACAAATGTGCACGTGCATATGGGTGGTGACGCACACACAAAAATGTCAGCACATAAACAGGCAGGCAAGAATGTGTGAAGACAGATTTACTAAGTACAACAAAGGATTTCTTGAACATGTTTCATTTCTAGGAAGTTTAGCAACATTTTGAAATAGATGGTTGCATTTGGCCTCCATCAAACCAATTACCTGCAGAGGGTTTGGCTTTGGTTCTAAGATTTGTGTTTTCATTGACTTAATATTGACAGAAATGTCCCTCATGCTTCATGCTTCTAGCCTTAATGAAAGCATCCTGCATCGGTAGAGAAACGAAGCACTGCAGCAAGAAAACGCAGTGATAAGTGAGACTTTATGTGAACGTTGGTTTTTCTTGTGGAACTTGGCGTGCTGAGCTTTTGAGCTCAGTTCTCCTTTGGTGAACTTTGACACTGAAATTTGCCTCCATCATAGTCAGTTAGAAGTGTTCAGCATTTTTGTAGGTAGCAGCCACAGTTTTTCCCATATTGTTCTTGTTTTACAAGCATACCAAATACATGTTTGCACCTTATGTAGCTGTGGTATCATACTCATACTCATTTTATTTATATGTATTATATATATATATATTAGCAGCTTTATCTCTTCTTCTTGCTTACTCAAACAAATAAAATACATTGATTAAAGCAATTGCCAATAAATAAATATATAGGGAAGTTCTAGACATACACAAGTAAATATTAAGCTTCAGAGTCCCAAGTGAGTCCAGCAAAAATAGATCCAGGCCTTAATAGTGGAGCAAGTTAGTGAGACACACTCTGTCACTTTATATTTTTTTAAACTCTCCCTCTCTAGACCTTCACTTAAGGTCAATAAAATTTGAAAAGACCTTCTTTCATAAACATAACTATATGTACATATTAGCACAGTTGTCCTTGACTGCTGGTGCCCTTGAGTGGCTTTCCATTGTTCTTAAGAAGCATATTCAATGATGCATTTAATATTAAAAGCTCTAACTGGCCTGATGAGACCTTGTGTACAACAAGCATATGTGTACATCCATTATTATAAAAATACGTAAGCACTTGTGTTTTCCATGTTAAAGAGGTCTAATTTATGTTGCAGCCTTCAAAATAAGAGCAGGGCAGCAGAAAGAAAATCATGCATGAAGAGGAGAAAGGACTTGAAAAGAGCAGGAGATTGGATGTAAATATGGGTCATTCTGGAAGCATTTATCTTATTAGGAATGAGGGGGAGAGACACAAAGGCCGGCCCACATGTACACATACACATGCATTAACACATCACCACATAGGCATACACACACTCACACAAAAACACACACATTGGGACTTTGAGAGCCAGTGCGGCTGAGTTAGCCAGCAGTGTATCTGTGCAGAGATGTCTTCCAGATGAATAGGTGGTAATGAGCGTGTAGTGGAACTGATTCTCTCCCATCGTCCCCCTCTTTCCTCCTCCTCCTCCACCTCCTCTTCGTCCTACTCCCCCTCCAACCCCACCTCTCCCTCCTTTTCTCAGGGCTCAGGTGTGCAACACATGGCATCTCTCCCTCTTTTTCTCCCTTGTTTTCTCGCTGACTTGCCTTATTTCTCCTCTGTTTCTCTTTTCTCATCATTTCTACCCTTCTTGAAACTCTATCATTTCGCTTGTCACTTCTCTTATTCTCTATGAATGTCTTCTTATTTCATCTTCTTCATCCTGCTGCACTTTTCCAGAAACTTTTCATCAGCAGGCTCTTTGAAAGGCTGTTAATAGTTCACAATGTTCACATGCATCAAGGCAAACTCAGACACACACCTGCACGCCTGCATCCTGTGAAGACAGCGCAGTCGACCACGCAGTACACTCGTGTTCACATAAAAGGAGCCACTTCTTGGAAAACAAAACCCTGTCTTTTCACAGCATTTGAGGGTTATTTTAGTCTCCCTTATTCAAATAGTCTTGTTCCTTTCATGTGCCTTGGCATTCACACAAGACCCCAGGAATAATGATGAGACATAAATAATGACATCTTCAACAATGAAGGCAGCTAAAGGAGCAATCAGAGTTTGACTGAAGAGAATAGGTCAGTAGAAAGACGGCTGATGATTACATGCTTTTTGACGTAGGTAAAAGGGGATGTCAATAAGAAATGAGGCTAAGTTGTTAAAAAGTTGAACAATTTGTGCAGGTTTTTTTACGTTCACGGTGTAATTTCCTTCCAATTTGTGGCCACTTTTTGTGCTTTTTGAATTTCTTAACAGTACTTTTCCATATGGATCCATGTGCTCCCTCCTTTTTCATGTCCACACACACATACACACACTTACTCGCACACACAGGCTCGTCCAGGGCAGGTCCTGGGGGACGGAGGCACTTGAAGGAGTGATTGCCTAATGAGGGAGAAAATCTGTTTTACTGTGGGACAGGAGGCACAGGAGCAATCAAAACAGACTGTATTTACATTACACGTGCACTAATTAAAGATGTAATTGACATCAACAAGGAAA
This sequence comes from Trachinotus anak, assembly GCF_046630095.1. NCBI lineage: Eukaryota > Metazoa > Chordata > Actinopteri > Carangiformes > Carangidae > Trachinotus > Trachinotus anak. The sequence goes on from NW_027273877.1 coordinate 3,281,959, forward strand.
CCTCAGTGCACCTCGTTTAATCAGACACTTATTTCTACTCTGCATCATCAATGTCGCTCAAAAATTCCCTGGTTAGAGCTGGAAATGGAACTTTTGCTTCATAAGGCTGTGAAAATAAAGTCGTAATTGACTCATGTTAATTGTCACCACTTATTTCTTATTAATTAAAGTTTAGACTGGGGTCTAATTGTTGTGTAGGAACCAGTCATGCTGATCTTTGGCAGCTAATAGCTTTGGTTTTGATGGAGTGACAAAAGAAACACGCACAAACCTGTCGGTACATGTTTGGAGCTAATAGCTGAAGAAGACTAACATTACAGAACAGAAATAGAGGAGTGTGTGGAGTTATAGCACATCATGCCTTTGACTAAGAACTGTTAGAGGTCAATTTTTATACAAATGTGAGCAACAGGATGAGTCTGATATCCATTCACATTTAAAGCCATTTCTCCTGTTTCAAACAGCTATCAGACCAGATTATCAAAATGGATAATCATCGGTGTCAACAGAGTCAAATCTGCATTTTCACACTCTCCCAATCCCTTCATATCACACATTGAAATTATATTTAATGAACATTGTAAGTGTTTTAAAAAGTCTTTCCTCTTCACGCCTCTCAGTTCCTGTGGCATTGCGCTATATAAATGTTGTAAATGATCTATGTGACGCTGCCATTTGGCCACATCTCGCTTGTAAAACAGTTAATGTTTCTTAAGAGACTCCTCTACTTACATTTCCACATTTCCACATTTAGATTATGTCTAATTTCTTAAAACTGTGTGGTTCCTTATTATGGTATTTTCTTCTTTTCAAATCCCAGGCTATTGAGATTTCACAGCAGAAGGAAATAGAATGAAAAATGTCTAATTTAACAAAAATGGGAGGTTATCTAAAACAAAATCAGACAGGGACATTCATCCACAAATTCCCAAGAAAAACTAAAATAAAAAAAAATCTGACCTCAACAAAACATTTATATTATATTTCATTATACATTCTGCTGCAAATAGTGTGTTTAAAGAGAGTCTGCTCCATTGGAAGCTCATCTGAATCCGTCTGTCAGGTGTCTTAAAGTGGAGCAACACTTCTTTGTAAACTGTAACTGATGTCAGGCACATGTTGAAATTCTGGTTTTAGGGCTTTTACTTAAGCACGACATTTACACTGGATTTTACCACTGGTGCAGGCAGATAAATCAACATCTGCTGAACCTGTTTGCATGAATTTACATGTAATCACACGTATGATGTTGAATAGGCAAAGTCAAGTAAACCACCTACTGAGGATCTGCTCTGATCACAGCAACACACCTTTCCTCAAATTCTAATTTCTACAGCGTTGTCTTCACAAGAGCGCAGCTTGATAATTAATACAGGACAGGGGATACACAAATGCACATACACACAAAATCACACACAGTCACAGGTGTAGTTATCCAGGGATTATGTGGGAGTGTGTTCTCTGATAAAGAATCTGTGTTTGAGTTTGGGATCTGTGTAGGATTCAGTGTGTGATCTGCACAACTGGCCTCTGGGAAAAGAGAGAGACACAGAGAGTGAGAGAGAAACACACAACTATGGAGATTAATACAGAGAGACTGTAATTTACTAAGAGGAGAAGAAAAGCAACCGTGGTTGATGGTGCACCGTCATAGATCCATTTCTTTGTGACTCAAAGCGTTGGGATTAGACTGAACTTGTTTTTATCACTGAATCGATTCAGGTTTTTAGTTTTCTCTTCTTCAAACAAAGCACTATATCACCCCCAAAAAAAAGTAGGATGGAGGAAATGAAGAGTGATTTGTTAATCACAGGGTGAAGGGATACTACAGTAACGTTTGTGTGTGTGTGTGTGTGTGTGTGTGGATGTATGTGTGTGTGTGTGTGTGTTGATAAAGGAGGGGGGAAGCTGTGTTTGGGTTTGGGATCAGAGTGGAGCCCAATGTGTGAACAGCACTCTATAAAGCACACAGATTATCAGGTCAACACACACACAGACATACTTAGTGAACTGAACAAAAGAGGACCCACTGAACTCTGCGTACACACACACACACATATACACACACACACACACACAAAGAGATGCCATGTGATAAATGCTCTCAGGCAGGACAAATAAAAGGAGAGCCTCAGGAGAGCTGGGCTGAAAAGTGAGAGAAGTGACAAATGTTTTTATTCACTAAACAAAAATTGGTTAAAACATTAAAATACTGAACTATTTTATGATAATATTATTATAATATTATTATAATTTTATCAAGAAAATCGAAAATCATGACCAGCAACATTTTTGTCCATTGGATCATTTGTACAAAGGAAGTGTGAAGTTTAACACAGCTGTAGAAAGTATAAAAACTTTGTTTTTAACAATTTTCTTGAGTCATTTGCTTAAAGTTATTTTAAAGGAACCCTAAAATATTACGTTAAATTATTCGAAAGTGGAGCAATGCTGGATGGAAGTGCAGGAGAAGAGATTGTGGTGGGTGACTGACTGAACATGTCCCCACCTACTGGCCAAATATTGCAACTACAATGCACCTAAAACAATGCAACAGGCACTGATATGTTGCACATGAAGAAAAGGGGGACAGAGATGATTAAGAAAAGGGTGTAAAATTCTTAGTGACTGCAAATACAAACAGTAATTCATGACCAGGAGTAGCTGTAGCTGCAGGGGCACTACTGTATTTAAAATAAAGAGTCCTTTTTTACCTGATTGTAATGGAAGCTGATCCATGACAGACACTTCTACATCCTACCAACGAAAGATGCTTTACTGAAAATGTTTAACTAAAATTTAAAATTAAAATACAAATCATTTACATTAGTAGATTGCATTGTAATAACAATGTAGTCTTTTCCTTACTTTCTTTGATAAAAGCAATTTTAAAAATACAATTATTAATATTTTTTATTAATAATTTGTTCATATTTTATAATAAATATAGCTTCAAATGTAGAGGGAAAAAAACATTCAAATTGTATTTCTGGTATCAAGGAATAAAGCTCTGTGAGTGCAGATGAATGTATTCATATCCAAATATAAATTCAGGTCACTTACTAATAATGAGGGTGTTTTCATCAGTGGTAACAGTGACTGTCAGTGGTCGCTTCACTACTTATATTTCCACATTCAGTCTTTTTGTGTCTCACTTCAGGGGTTCAGGCTGTTTAAATCAGAGAATCAATTTAAATAGACAGGAAGAGAGATGTTGAAATTAGCTTCAGGGAATTATATGATTACCCATTACTTAAATTTATTTATTTTGTTTAACTTCCTTTCAGTATATTTTTTTCTGAACAGCATAGATGTAGCATGTGCACTGGTAATATCACTGTCTTACAGGTGCAGCATCGACTTTCAGGTGCTGCATACATTTTATCACATTTCGCCTCAGTATTATTTAATCACTCATTTATTTCTGTGTCTAAAACCTTAAACAGCACCAGAATCCCCATTTCAGCAGACCACTGAGCCACACTGGAAACCAGTGCTCTCTGTCTGTATGGGGCTGAATCCTTAATGTAGTACAGGTTGGCTGGTTCACTACTAATGAATGATTAAAAAATAAAATATACCTGATATGAATGGAAATGTGCAACAGTGGATGTTTATGTGATACCTGTGTGTTTCCTGTGTGTGTGTGTGTGTGTGTGTGTTTTACAACATTACTGTAATACACTGAAGAAGAAAGTTGAGAAAATGTATTTGGCAACTAAAAACAAAGGTGTTAGGGATGTATCCTGCAACAAAAATTAATATGTGTCACTCTTGATATGGTTTTAAATGTATGAAATAAAACTGTGTGTGTGTGTGTGTGTGTGTGTGTGTGATGGAGACAGATGGATGTGATGCTGGCACAGAATCAGAGAAAACATCAACAAAGAGATCTGAACACACACACACACACACACACACACACAAAATCACACTGACACACACTCACAAACACACACACACACACCTAAGCTCTAAAAAGGTTTCGCATGTAAATACCTATCTGGGCAGAAGTACAAGTAAGCACAATGTGTATGTCTGTGTGTGTGTGTGTGTGTGTGTGTGTGGCAACCTGACACTCTCTCGGGCTTTTTCGTCATCCCGTCATGTCAAACCTGCAGCTCTGTGATGACAAGTAGCCACAGAGACTCCCCTCTGTGAAACGCACACACACACACACACACACAGGTACACACACGTATCACATTGAAACCGCCAATAACACTGTGTGCATCTGTATTTTTGTTGTGTGTATTTGTGTGTGTGCATTTTTAAAATTACCCAACAATCCAAACAGGTTTTCTTGTTGCCTCTCTCAGCCACGACGGAGGACAGAAGCAACAGCTGCAATTAGCCCTTTGTGGCTAAAACCAGTCTGATTAGATGTCTCGTTAGGCATCGTTAAGGCTTTTACTAACGGGGTGCATAGATAATGAGCCTGCCCACTGAACAACCAAGATACTAATCATAGGATAAAACGCCTACGCGTTTAATTGGAGGCAGGAACACAGAAGAGGAGAAAGGAGATACTTTTGCAGCAGAGAGCTAGGCGGGAGGATGAAATAGAGGGACTGAGTGGAGGGGCGAGTGAGAGAGGAATAGAAGATGGGAGGAGAAACCAGGAAAACAGACAAAAATTAAGATGTGAAGTGTCACTTTTACACCAGAGACCAAGCAAGAAATGGCAGAAACCTATTTCAAAAAGATCTTGAGGGGTGGTGTTCAATGTGAATGTTAAGCTTCCACCTCTGTTGGGGTATCAGGGGAAAAGGAGGAAACAATAGAAAAGCTCTTGATGAGTCATGTTAGATGGAATTAACAAAACCTGCCAGTTATTTAACAGTCACAGAGTAACCAAAGAGGAAGGGGGACTTTTTTAGTTAGTTTGATATATTTTTAATGAAAAAGGACTTTGTTGCCAATGGAAACAAAGATGATTATTGGCAGCACATTTTCAAACATCCCATGATCCTGAGTAGACGGATACATACCATGTGTGTAGAGTAAAATGCAATGACTTGAGGTCTCATTCTTCTTTTCACATAATCCTCGTTCTTTCCTTTGTCTTTTTCAGCAGTGCTCCTTCTAGTAAATGCATCACTTTTATTTTTTTAGATCAGCAATGTTGGCGGCCGGCAGGAAAATGGCTGTTTACCCTGACTAATACGCTGTAATGTCCAGTTAACACAGAGTTCAAGTTGGGGCTGAACTCCCTCCTTTCACCATCGTCCAGCACTCTGGGAATTTCTCACAGTAAATCACATCACCGGGTCAAACTTTTATGTTTGAAAGTGCTCACTACTCTCCATCCACCAAAACAACTGGTCCTAATATACATTAGTGGGATAACGCAGAGAAATGATCTGATCTCAGGCAGCACTTCAGCTCTTCAACAGCATATGCACTAATGCAAATGGACTTAATAGTTGCAGTGAGTATTAATTCGACACATGCTCTCACCTCTGTCACCCTCACCTTCTGCTATTATTACAGGGCCTGCCACATGACACACACACACACACACACACACACACACACACACACACACACTGGAGGAAGGCACACTTACACACATGCTCCCCTCACACAAAAGCATTAGCATATTTTTCAGATTAAAAACAATGTGAACTTGTAAGCACAGAACAGACATATGCAAATGACTCTGCAGCAATTTATCCAAACAAAGCTGGCACCACTGTCACGTGAAGTGAAAGGAACGGGGGATGACACGAGTAACGGACACGTTAACCAGAGGTTCAGCGTGTGTGTCTCTGTGTGTGTGTGTGTTTGTGTGTGTGTGTGTGTGTGTGCGTGCGTACATACCCGAACAATGTACACATTTACATCCAGTATCAAACATGCTGTATAAAAACTTGTACCTCTCTTTTCCTCTTCTCTTCCATCTTATCTGTTACTATCCCCCTTTCCTGTTTGCGTCCACTCAGTTTAATTAAATTTTTATTGTCTTAATGTATCCTTATTAAATGTCTCAGCCAAAAGAGTTAATAATAATATATAATAATAATAATTTAAGAAATAGCGGACACTCACAGAAGCACACAAATGTAATATACATATCCGCCGTTAGAAAAAGTGACAAAGTGATTGAGATGAGAAGGAGAGGAATCTGTAGAAAGACTGAAACCATAAAAAGACAGAGAGATGGAGAGACTACAGTTGACTTGGCAGGAAAGGTGAGAACACTGGGAAAGGCTAAACATGAAAAACCGAGAGCTAGAAGGTCAGCCAGCAGCTCAAATGGAAGACATTTACAGCTCCAACAAGACCTTATGTACACACACACACACACACACACACACACACACACACACACACATATGCATACACAAATATAAATACATCTGAGCCAATGTCTTTGCTGGAATAATTGCACGAGCGAGCACATCTGGTGCACTTTGAGATTGAGTTCTGGCTCAATGCAGCGATGGTAATGACAGTGTGTGTTTGTGTATGGGGGTGTGTGTCCACTCCAAATGCCACTGTGGTGCTTCACAGGGTTCAGCTCCTCTCATTGTCACTCACAGGAGAACAGAAAGAGACCTCATGATAGAAAAGCTTTTCATCTGAATTGGAACGGTTGCATTTATAACAATTTTACTTTGTCATAATATTTTTTTCAGGCAGATGCAACAAAAAGAGTAATTTGTCTGTTGATGGATATATTTTTCCAACATTTTCTAGATCCTAAGATTGTCACGAACTTCAACATGCATGCAGTTATCACACTTTTGCTTCTCTTCAGTGCTTTTGCTTACCGGCAACAGGGTGTCATTAATACTGCAGACCATACCAACAAATGGGCAGAATATATAGATTGACATATTGACATATATAGATTGATTTATTTTCTGCTTTGACCTGTTATAGCTTTATTGTTGTTGTACATATGGTAACATATTTACTACCCTGCTTTATTGATTATTTACAAGCATGAAAGGAGTTTCTTTTTAAATCACTCAACTCATAACTCATAAGTCTTTTCTTTACAATTACACTATAATTTACTGATGAGAGTAAAACCTTTCATTTTCTAAGCTGCTCTTCCTGTTCACAGTCACAGCGGGAGAGCAAAATTAATTTTAAAGTAACAGTCTTATGTGTTAAAAATCTGCAGAGGTTGAATTTAGCAGACAATTGAGTTTACTAATTAAACAAGCAAGTATTTATAGCACTGGTACATGTGCAACTGAAATAAAGATGTTGGCATGTGGCATGGTTAGAAACAGTAGGTAACAAGGAGAAAATGTGTCATAAAACACAGTCAAAATAACTGCAAAAATTGCCACTTTGCTTTTAAAGTGTGAGTGTGTGTGTGTGTGTGTGTGTGTGTGTGTGTGTGTGTGTGTGTGTGTGTGAGATGGCCTTAACATCTGACAAACACTAATGAAATGCAGAAAGACACTTGAGTGGCCACTAAAAAATGTCCAGTTGTCATGGTGACAGAGGCACTCGAACAGCACCTCACACCGAAGGGAAGGTCATTGTAAACACAGAAGAGTCAAATTGGCAGACGAGCCACGGCTCTCTCTGTCACCTTCTCTCGTGGCCGTGAGACAGAAAGTTCACAGGATGGTTGAACAGAAAGATGAAGCCCAAACAGACGATGAAACTAATGATATGATATATAATCATCAAGTGATTTTTTTAAGCTTTTAATGTTGTGAAACAGCAGGTTTGGTGTCACAGGAAGCGACTGTGCATCTTAAACGCAGGCCCAGGGTGAGGACTGGGATTGAGCTTTAGTCATTTAGCACTGATGCTAAAAAACACGCCACAGGCTGCTGGTGTGACTGCGGCGACTGGCCTCGAGCCACTGAGTAGAGCGCTGGCTGCGAAGGCCCCCACCGCCGCTGGAAAGGCCTGGGAGGCATCTTAAAGTGCAGTCATTAGGCAGCCACTTGTGAAGGTGTTCTTGCAAGAAATCTTGTCAGGCAGATACCTGCTGTCTAATTAGGCAGGCGGCACACACACTTGCTGAAGGGGAAGAAACAACAAGCACAGTCAGTGGATGTGCAATGTAGTGAGTAGGTCCACTGCTCAGTGTGCGTGTGTGAAGGAGTGTGTGTGTGCTAATAATGACCTGAGGCTCAACCTGCTGTTGAGAACAGTAACTTGTGACTCAATGCCTTTGTTCACCCTGTAACATCTGGCTCTGACCGAAGGCTGTGACTGTGTGTGTGTGCGTGTTTGAAATGCATTCAAGCTGAACTGGCCATTGCTCAAAGAGTGTGTTTTTATGTGTGATGGGTAGGGGGGTGGAGGGTGGAGGGGGTGCTGAGGCGAGGACAGCAAGGACTAAGGCGCGAGGAGTTGATCATCGTCGTGGAAACCTCTGAGGGAAAAAGGCCTGGAAGCCCCTTCTGTCAGCTGGGCTCTGCGACGCTTCCCCTCGACTGCCTTCACTCACTCACACACACACACACACAAGGTCCCTCTGGAGCACCAGATTAAGGTCTGAGTGAGTGTGAGCAGAACAATACCCCAGTGTGTGTTTGTGGAGCCGTGGCTAATTGTGTTCATTTGCTGCTCAAGTTGAGACAGCTAGGAGGGGTGTGTGTGTGAATTTCTGTGTCTGTGTGTGTGTGTGTGTGTGTCTGTGTGTCTGTGTGTGTGTGTGTCTGTGTGTCTGTGTGTGTGTGTGGCAGAGAGAGAAAACAAGGATGAGAACAAGAAAAAGTGACAGGGGGAGGATGGAACAAGGACAGATGAGCAACTGCACAAGTGTGCATGTCTCTGTGTGTTTGCAAGGGGACGAGAGGTGCAATGTGAGGCCATGCAGGTAATCCTCATTACGATGTGGAAGTGTTCATTTGTGAGGTGTGTGTGTGTGTGTGTGTGTGTGTGTGTGTGTGTGTTGATATGTGTGAGGCGAGGTGAGTATTTAAGAGAGTGCTCATTTCTCTCCGTACATCTGCCTGGCCTTGCACGCATTACACACTAAGATGCACTCGCTTAGGTTCTTGGAAACACACACACACATTTCTAAACACATGGTCGCTGGCATTTTGCATGAATTCACAGCTCATGCTTGCAGTCCACTTAGAGAAATTAAACTCCTGTTTGCTTTAATCTTTGAACAACACAAACAGAAAAGTTACTTTATGTCTCTGTTAAGTCAAATTTAGATTTGTATGCAGCTTTTATAAATAAATGTAGACGTATTTGATAGAAAACTACCTTTAATCATGCCCACGTACTGTATTTGATAATGGGAAAGTGCCTTTCTTTTACATGTGTTTCCTTCTATCTATTGTGGTTTAGGGGGGACAACCCCATAATCCAAAGATCATCATCTGCTCTGTTCATATTCATATTTGTAATCATAGAGAAAATCACTTCTTCTTCTACTGATGCTGGTTAAAGTTTCATAGAGAATGGTTTTAATGTTGCAAAATGAGTATAGATTGAGTTAAATGTCAAATCGTGAGGCAGTTCTTTCTATGTAACAGGAAATCAGCACCACGGACAGATCCATAGGAGGCAGAGGCTGAGCGTCAAATGGGAACACTATAATAACAGTGGAATAAATGACTAATATGAAAAGAAGTCACAGGGAAGCATTTTAGCGTCTTTCAGCTCACTGTTTTGTTTTTGCGACCACTAACATTACCATCGTGGTCCTCTCTCACCATGTGTTCAGCCTTTCTCCAGCCACAGCAGGCAGCTGCTTTCAGAGAAAAGGCTCTGATAAATCTACTGAAAACTACCTGCCCAGCACCAAACAGCAGACAGCCAAAGTGAGCAACTAGCTGGTGAACACAGTTGGCCAGAAACCCAACTCCAAATGAATGTTAATGTTGCTTAATATCTGCAGGAAGTGAGTTTTCCCCAACAACTTTATAAGGTGATAATATATCGATACTGTTTTCACAGCTTTTGTACTGTCCTCCAGTGTCAAAAATAATAATTAGTGCTGCTTTGACAACATAATCGAGGCGACCAGATAGCTGAGTGGATAGGGTGTATATTACATGGGTGTAAACGCCCTGAGCAGCCAGCCCCTGGTTTGATTCCCTGCTGGCTGGACCATTTGCTGCATGTCATTCCCCTACTGTCTTTACCCACATTTCCACTCTCTCTTAACTAAGCTTGAAAAGTAGGAAAAAAGACACCTAAAGAAAGAGTTCATCTCAATGTCATTGGTGGCTGCACATAAATTATGACCAGTTTAGGGCCTTGGTTTGATTTGAGCTCACAAAATACATTGTCGTTATCCTAATTTGTAGTTTGAACAAAAACACTTGATTTGAGGCATTGACCAACACCACAATTGTTTTACCTTTTTCATGAGGGAACATAGTGTAGCAGTTTGTCTTTAAGAACACAACAATAGAGGGCAATTGTTGGTACAGTAGTCCCAGTGAGACAAAATATGAAACAGAGGCAAATCAATGGCAAATAATGTCATCTTAGAAGGTCATACCTGGACCTTTTGGCTTTGTCAATACAAACACACACACACATGCACACACACACTATAATTACAACAGCATAGTAAAATGCACGCAAGCCCTCTGACATCTTTATAACATTTCTAATGACAAAAAGACACACACACTAAATCTGCAATAATAAACTTACACACACTTGCACTTTGTCTCTCTGGGCCTCCCTCACGTGTAAACTCTGCAGGCTACTAAGCGGTATTAAACCTCCCTGCCTGGCCACGCTGTGATTTCCCCGACGCAAAGTGTCCCTCTCTCCTCCCTGCCCGGGGCGAGTGAAGGAGAAAATAAACAACTAAAGAGACAAACAGCGAGAGCCACTTAGAGCCACTTAAAGCCAAGGCTCCTTCCCACAGCGAAGCACTTCCCTAGGGCTACTGATCTGCCTGCCACGGTGGGAGACGAAGGGTACAGAGAGAGAAAGAGAGAGAACTGGAGTCAGAGAAAGTTAAGCCAAGTCAAATGTATTTATAAAGCAAATTTTAGAGAAAAAAAAAACGGGGAAAAAATCATAAAACAACACATTAAGAATGAATGAAAGAAGAAAGAGAGAGAGGAACGTGGAGAAAAGGTTTTGAAACGTGAAGAAAAAGTTTCAGAGCAAGGAGAGCAGGCGACACAAGGCAGGGACAGAGGGCTAAAAGAGACAATCTGCCACGTTTGTTCTCCTCTGAACATTACCACACTGAGCCTCCCGTAAGGCGAGGACCGTCAGCCTTATGAGCAGTGGCAGTTACATGCGGAGAGGCGACATCGATCTGAATATAGCCTTACTGATGAGTTAAGACACATACCGCTCCCTGCTGTGGGCAGATGGCACAAATGATGCACCAAACTTTCTGTTTCATTGTCTTCTTCAGAAATTTGATTTAAAAAAAGATACCAAAAGTAAATCAGCTAAAATATCCACGCCTCTTTTTTTCCCCACAATTTCCTTTTTAAAGGTTTAATTTTATCCCAGCACAGGACCCAGCAGGCTCACTGATATTTATCCTGGGCCCCACACTTACTTAATGTTTTTTGTTTTTATGTCAATTTGGTAAGTTAGCTTTCATTAAACACTACAGTACTGACAGGTTTCTTGCCTGTAAAATCTGGAGTTGTAGCATTTTGAGCACTATGTCATTGAGAATTTTATCTTTAGTGTTTCTCACTAAAATGCATTGTTTGTATCCTTAAGCTCTAACAAATGAGTTTTCTTCTTTTGAAAACATTTGCAAAGCTGATGTTTTAAATATATTAGATAATACTGTAAATTGTTCATTGTTTACATCAATGTGAACAAACTAGGCATCTTCTTCTTCACTTCCATCGTTGGTGCATTGCTTCAGCTGAAACTTAGTAACTTTTGTTACTTCAAAATACCATAAAAGCTCACCAAACATTTAGATGCCCTAAATGTCACAGAGATAATGTGATTCTTTAAATTGCAACAGCTTCTCTTAAAATCTCAGGATCTTAATGTACTTTATTAGTCTCTTAGCTGCGAGTAATTTGGGTTATTTTCTCCTTCCATCTCCTCAATCTTGGTCCCTTATCTCCCCTTTCAGTGCCTCTTCCACTATCCTCCCCTTGTTTTGTGCTTTTTCCTCCCTCTGCACTCAACCTCGTGCCCTGCACTCAGCCTCCCCCCTGCTCCTTCCCTCTCCCTCTCCTTTTTGTCCCCCTGACTGCGAACCCAAAGGTCACCTCTCCCCTGAGAGCCCTGTTTACCTGAACTGCTCCCCTCTTTTTGACATTCACCTACTTGGAGATGGAAGGAGAACAAGGAAAACCAAATTTAGATACTCTTGGCTCGGAGGTCAGACAGAAAAATGAAATGTCAGTTTTCTGCAGAAAGCTTGAATCGACTGCAAATGACAATTGCACAATGGATCTTAAAAAGCTCTCCAAAGTTACTGCTTTTTTTTTTTCTTCTCATGCTATTGTGCAGCAATGTTCAAGATTTTACAGGCAGAAAACCACCATGTTTCTAACATTAGCTGAAATAACAAGTTAACATGTAACAAGTTCAACAACTTGTTGTCAAAAAGCTGTCAGGAAAATATAACAAACTGAGTCAATTTTTTTTCCTTGAACTAATCAACTATCTGCCCCAAACTGACACCAAATAGAAATATCTTAATGCTTTGAAAAAAGAAAGAGTGAGAACTTGAAATGCATTCACTGTTTACTAATTGATTGTATTTGCACGTAAGGAATAATGTCATATGAATGCATTTAGCTCCTTGAAAGTCTTTTGCTCTTTGCTCTGTTAACATCCAAAGAGCTTTGTGGGTTTAAGTGGCAAACCATGAAACACCAAGTGGCCTTTTTTTAAAAAGGATTTAACCATGAACAAGAGCATACAGAGATAGCTACAGTAGTAGAATATCATTTGTGTATAGTATGCATCTGAAGTGAAGTGAGTGTGCATCAAGAAGTGCTTTTAGGGCAAGATGCAGCTGGAAAAGTAGTTTTATCCCTTTTCTTTCAATACACATGCACAAGTTGATGCATTGAGTGTATGAAAAACACCATATGATACTGTAACATAGATGTTTTTACACAACAGCTTGTAAAAGCATCATAATCACTGTACTGTTCCTCCTCCTGTAATCGTCTTTGAAGCTATTGTAACCTTGCAGTGTGTGTGATGTTAGCCTGCGTGCCTTTGCTGTCACTTACACAGCTAACAGTGTGTGTTTATGTTGAGTGTTATGCATGCTGATGGTGACCCAGACCCCCACAGGGCCTCCCGCCCCTCAGGCCCTCCCCTCCCAGGGTGAGGGCAGCAGGATGGGGTCAAATAGACAAATCTACCCCCCTGCTCCATGGAGGCCTGCCCATGGCCATTAGTATCCATTACCAGGAGGCATAGATACACCACAGCCTGTGGTGCCTGGTTTCTACACACACACTCACACACTCTTTGATGAACAGACTTACAGAAAAGACTGAAGTTAACACAAAACACATAAGTGATTAGACTTAAAAAGAAAATAAAAACTCAAATGTGCATATTTACGTAGGTGGCTACATAAGAAATACTGGTAATTAACCACTCACAAATTGATAAATATAAAAAACACACATGCACACACATGTATGCATAGGTATGTAAAAATCCAAACACAAACACACCTGACAGTGAATCAGGCCTCCAGCAGCTCGCGACAGAGGTCCTTACTTCAAATAGACATTCCCAGAGGGAATGACCTTCTGGGAGTCTGTGGGGTGTGCACATGTGTGTGTGTGTGTGTTTGTGTGTGTGTGTGTGTGTGTGTGTATCTATGGGTGTGTGTGGACATGACAGTGATGAAGGTTTGAGTTCAGCACAGTACAGTGAGCTCCTTGTGACATGTCTCAGTCATGAACAAATGATGCACACACACCTCTCTACCAAACAGGTGTGAGCTAAATGGTTATGAATGAGCTGCTGGATGATCCAACGCAAGTTTTTACGGGTAGTAATGTCATTTTAATAGAAACATCAGGAGCAGCAGGCCGACCCATCTGTCTGAGAGACGTAGGAGTGATAGAGACAAAAAAATGTGAAAGAGGGATGAAAAGAGTCAGAGAAAGGGATCAAATGACAGAAAAAAGGAAGAGAGAAATAAAGAGAGTCAGAGGAAAGAAGATTGAGTCATCACTGCATCCTTGGTTGCTCTCCGTTCAGTTTTTGGCTCTGTGTGTGTGTGTGTGTGTGTGTGTGTGTGTGTGTGTGTCTGGCATGTCAGCTGTGGCTGGCTAACAAGCTGCACCCTCAACAGCCTATTATCTAGAGCATGGCAACTGGCCCATACCTGCAAGGTGTGTGTGTGTCTGTGTGTGTGTGTGTGTGTGTGTGTGTGTGTGTGTGTGTGTGTGAGATTCAGAGCGTGGCAGCTGTGTCATACCTGCGAGCATCTTCGGGGCGCTCTCCTCGTCTGTAATGGAGCAGAAGAGGGGGATTGTGGGAGAGATGAAGGACAAAACTGGTATCTTCTGCCTCCCCCTCGTCTCTTTCTCCCCCCTTCCTCCTTCCACCGTGTCAGGAAGGGCGGCGTGGACGTTTTCTCTCTCCTCCTTGGAGGACAGAGAGGAGACAGGGTGCCAGAGGCCATTTACACACATTCGACACACAACCACACATACACTCGGACAATACACATTGGTTTTATTCATTCATGTTTGCATGAATTCATCCATATGTCAAGGACATTATCACCCAAGCCATCCTAACAAACTCTTCATGATGCTTTATCTATGCTAAGATGCTAAGAACAAACAGTCTGATAAATGACTGTATACTGTAAACTAACCAGCAGACACACACAATGAAACATTAGGTGGTGAACATAGTTGAGCTTTTAAAAGAGTAAGAGGCAGATATTTTATATTTGATGATATCTTAATGCTTTCCTTACAACTTGTTTCTGCTCTTCTTCAAGTGTCTGGAAAAGTCTCTATCTGGAAATGCTTGGTTTAAAGTTACAATATCAAACCTCACATCTGATGCTATTTATCATTATTTTTATTTTTCATTAATAGCAATTGAATATATTTGCATTTTAAAATGACCTTTCTATAATGTAGTTTTATAGTTGCTGCCAGAGTTTGCCATACACTTACTGAGAGGGGTTAACAGAAGAAGATATGCACAGATAAGTCAAGACGGAAATCTTAAGGTTTATAACTTAAAGGTCAGAGAAAGATTCTGGATGTTTGTGGTAAATAAATTATTCCAATTGTATGGCAACTAAACCAAAGAAACCAATGATAAAAACATTTAAGAGTCACTGAACCAGAAATACTGTTGAAAAGAATCAAAGTATACAGCATCAAATAGGTTAGATCTGCCACTGCTGGCAAAACAACTATCAAAGATGATGATAATGCGTGTGAATATTAATTAGAGTGGGGATTTTCAAAATAAAAAAACACCCAGGTAAAGACAGGTAGCATTTCTCGCTGTTCAGCTGTGTTGGATTTATCTGCTCTTTCTCTGTCTCTATCCCTCCTTTCCTCCTCTCTTTTATTCTTCCCCTCTTCTCTCACCGTGACCAGAAGAAGTTCTTCTGCACTGGTGCCCCTCCATCCAACCTTCCAAGCAGAAAACCTGCACGCACACACACACACACACACACACACACACACAGGCGGACACTTCTCCCACCTACCCGCACACACCTCCAACACACGCACGCACACATACACACACACACTCATACATACACACACACACACACACCTACCTCCCACCCCCCGCCACATGCGTACACACTCACCACCGGCCACACCAGCGGAGGCCTTAGGGCTCAGCCATCTGCTGCCCACCCAGCCCATCTCCCCCCTCTGTGGTGCCCACCTTCCCAACATATGCAGCCCTTGCCCTGGGTAAGGTGGCAGGGGCACTGGCCCCGGCCCTGGCCAGGAGATAGGGGTGAAGGAGCACATATGTAGCCCAGACGGTGTGTGCGACAGAGGAGGGGGAGAAAAGGCACAGAGACAAATTAAGGATTAGACAGCTCCCTCCTTGAATCTCTACGTCTATTTCCCGCACTGTCTCACCCATATGGCTTGTTTCTTGCATGTTCACACCAGCTCAGTGACCACCAAGGTCGCACCCTGCAAAGGGCTACTGAGGCCTCAAGCAAGGCAGTGGAGAACAGAGCAAAGGGAGGGAGACATGGAGGGAGTGGGGGGGGGAGGTGGTGATGGTGGGGCTGGCATCGTCACCGAGACACCTCCTATTTTTTGCGTCCTTTTTTTTTCTATCCTTCACTTCCTCTCTCTATCTCTTCCCTCTGTTAAATATTGCCTCAGGGCATTCTCCGCAACAAAAGGCAGGAAAAAAAACAAGTGTGGCACTTTCATCCTCCCATCATCCTTTCCATCCATCTACCCGACCCTCTGTCTCTTCTGGATAAGAGGTGTGTGTATGTGTGTGTGCGAAACAAGTAATGTGACAGCAGCGGTGGACATTTTGTTTCAACGCTTACATTAATTTCATTGACTATTCCACAGTCTTCCATATTTCATGAGTGTTCTTTTGCATGCACAGGCGATGCACCACTCTCCAATTCTCTTTAGTCTTCCTGTGCCTCTTTACACGTTCCAGGAAACCTGCCGCTCATGTCAGTATCAGGTTAGGTTAGAAAGCCAACGGGGAATCAGGCCAAGAACACTGGAAAGTTCACACAATACAGTTGTGGTGACGGTTGTAGTTACTGGCAGTTTGTGCAGTTGTCCAACTAAGTTTGCAGGAAAAACACTAGTAGCAATAGTGATATTGAAAAACTGACTTATCTTTGGATGAACATAGTAGAAACAATATCTGTGATGGAATTTCCAAAAGCAGCTAAAATGCACAGATGGCTGCCAAGCAAACAGTAAAAATTCCCTCATTATACCTTCACCAAAACATATAGATCAAAGACAAAATTCAAAAGTCAATCACAAAAGTCATAACTATTCCAATAATAGTATTTATAAGATACAGCTTGTATTTGAATGTAACCGATAATACTATAATAACATCTGCACAGTCTAAACCCACATTTATTGGAAGCCAACAAATGTATATTATGCAAATGCTAAAATAAAAAAATCATTACCTGTATAGCTGATGTACTTTCTAACTCTAATATGTAAATGTCAGATGGACACAACAGCTCTTTGTCTGGTTATATTCCTGTTATTGAATTAATAACATCTGTACTCTGCCTGTTTGTGAGAAGCTTTCTGAATCCTTCATCTTCTGTTTTTTTTTTATCTGACAGAAGATTAAGCTGTTACGCACGTGTGTGTTGGGAAAAAAAAGCAAGCTGGAGATAATAAGTGTGTGTATGTGAGAGGGAATTTGTGTGTGTGTGTATGTGTGTGTGTGTGTGTGCGTGCGTGCTGCGTCTGATGGATGAGTGATTAAATAAATCATGGTAACCTTTCCTGTAACCTTTCCCCCCTCCCCAGCCCCCCGTCTGACCTTACAAGACCCACGTACATTAAAGACTCCTCTCTTCTCCTTCATCTCTCCCCTCTTCCTCACTCCCCTGTCCCTTTTCTTCATCTCTTTTACATAACTGTAATCCTTTCTCTCCTCCTCCCTTTCCTTTTTTACTTCCTTTGCCTAATATTATCATATTGACCAGTTTAACAAATTTCCATTTCAGTTTGTGTAATATTATGTTAATACAGACTACCTTTGAAATATCTAATTGAAAAATGATCTAACACTGTATTCCTATTTTTCAAAAGTTTTACATTTGGATTTATTTTTGGCAAGTGTTTTAGTGACAGTCCAGCCATCCTAGTGTGGAGCTCAGCTTGGAGCCCCATGAGAGGGTAAAAATTCAATTGTTGCAAATGTGCAAAATGAAAAATAATAGTAGAGCAGATTGCCTGTGTGGCTCAGTAAAACTGGGGTGTTTACATCACTTACAGTATATATTAGCAGTAGTACAGAGGGTAAAAGGTGGCTAGACATGTAAAAGTGTTAAAGTACTCAAGTAAAAGTACTCAACAAAATACTTACTTGAGTCAATATATGGCAGTATTTACTGTAAAAACCACTGGAGAAGTAACTTTGTGAGAAAAACAGCTAAAACAATGGAAGAAACATTTTTTATCTCTAGAAATCTTCACTGTTATTCTGACTTTCCACTGTTCTGAGCTTGACAGTGGGAACAGCTTGTTCTCAGGCTTTTGACCATATCACATGGTCCTCATCAGCAGACTGAGTTTGCAAAGTCGCTGTTTCAAACTGTCTGTGATTTTGAGCAACTCTAGATCTTCTCTAGTCTAATAATCATGACTCCAATAAAAATGATGATTCAGGAGTTGTTGTTTTTTTCTCTAAGTTGACTTACAACAACCTGTAGAGCTGTATGGTTCTGGTCTAAGCTGTTTTCTGTAGCAATACTGTAGTTATCAAACTATGTAGGAAGATCCCCTAAGTATTCGTTGGTCAACTTTCTCTCCAAGTGGTAGGAAACAGGCCAGGACTCCACATCCACACCCATCTCAAAGTTGAGCTTTACAGTTTATTCTTGACCTTAGAAACCTGCACTTGAGAAAACAATCTCAACTCAAAGTCGTCCGACTTCCTTACATTTTCTCCCTTGCTTGTTCCCCGGTTTTGTTTGCGTCAGACCAGAGAGAGGCCCCTGCTTTCCTTCCATCAGGCCAAACTCTGAACTCCCCGAACCTAAAAACCTAAAAGCGGTTCAACTGTTCCCTTCCTTTAGTGTTAATCTGTGTGTGTGTGGCTGTCAGTGTGTGCGTGTGATCTTTAAGATCCGCAGGTTCAAACGACTACTCCCACCATGCCTTGCCACTGAACTCACCAAGAGGTCGCTGAGACACCACAATGTGCGCAAATGTGTGTGTACAAGCATGAGTGTATTTGTGTGTGTGTGTGTGTGTGTGTGTGTGTGTTAGTGTGTGAGCTGACTCCCTGATCTCCTGCTCTAATACCCTGAGGACCTTTGGTTCCTTAACTATAGGTGGTCCTAAGCAACCAACCCACACACCCACATACAAACACACACAGTTCATACACGCACACACACATCTTCAGAGGATATCAAAGATTAGACTTCAATCATCCTCACCTCTTGAAGTCTTGAAGAACGAACACCTCATGTGAAAGGTCAGCGCACGCCTGGAGAGCGACGCCAAAATCAATATGCAACGATGAAGGTGATGACGAGGATGAATAACAGAACGTAGAGGATGGTGAGGATGATGAAAACAAAGAGGCAGAAGATAATGATCACAGATGTAAGAATAGGGAAGAACAGACCTGGTGATTTCTTTTTTGACATTCCCAAAGTTGTAATGTTTGGCTTTTTTCTTTGTTCTAACGACACAGGCGGACAAGAGAGACTGAACTGTTCTTCTTAGCCCGCCCAGTTCTGTCTAAATAAAGGCTGAATGAAGGAATGAAGGAAAAAGTCATTTGGAAACCTTCCAGTTCTGCTACGTGACCCAAATGCAACTGCTCCCAAAAACTATTGTTGCATAAAACTTTGGACTTTGTTTTTCATATGCATCCATGTAATCTGTTGTAAGTGATGAAAGCTCTCGGTTGGGTTTGGGTTTAAATTTGGGAGTACCAGTTTGGCTCAGCAGCATCGGGTCTTAAAGATGTCGGTCGGTTTAAGGCCTGTTCTGAACTCTTTCCACTTTAAGACAGTTTGTGCTGCAGGACCGTAAAAATCGTACTTATTGTCTCTGTTCCCCACAATAACTTTTTTAATGTGCAGATGCAAGAATAATTGAGCAGTTTCTCCTCTACTGGTTCGGTGCAGTTTGCTTGTGCTGAACTTTGCTTGGCCCGGAGTGCTGAGTAACTGATTGAGATAGGAACAGGGAGGCTTATCTCTGAACGCTTGGTGTTTGGATACGTATGATGTCAGACCAGTTCTCATAATGCTTTCTAGGCTGCGTGTACAGATAAGCTTTGGGATCTGGAGAAGGTAGAGACATATGCAGGTAGCAAACAAGACACAATTGAAATTGGAGCAAGAGAAAGGGCCTGTTTCTGTTTGTTTGTTCAAGTGTGCGTTTGTGTTCATGCATATGTATGTGTGTGGGGTGTTCTTCTATGCTGAGCTTACTTTTAGCTCACCGTACTCCCTGAGCAGTGACCGGAGCAGTAAGCCCCCGTCCAAGCACTTGGAATCTGGAACGAGGCGAGGAGGAAGAAGAGGATGGATGGGAAAGAAAGAGAGCGATGCGATGGGGGAGAAAAAGGATGGAGCGCAAAGAAAGGGAGGACAGGAGAAGAGCGGAGGCAGAGACAGGCAGACAGAGCAGCAGCACATGGAACGGCACAAAACAGAAAGAACTGACGAATGAATGGAACCGAACGAAAGGAGGAGAAGTGTTGGATTGAGGGATGAGAGGGAAGGCGAGGCCACCTCTTCTTCTCCCTCTCCTCCTCTCGTCCCTCCTCTTCCCCCCGTGAGAATGCCACGCATATGTGTGTGTGTGTGTGTATTTTCTTCCTCGTCAGATCTGCCGCGCTTTCATTCTCACACAAAGACAGGACGTAGACGTACCTGGCACAGGGGGACGTGAAGGAGCTGGCAGTGGTGTGTGCATGAGTGTGTGTGTGTGTGTGTGTGTGTGTGTGTGTGAGAGAGAGAGAGAGAGAGAGAGACAGATAAAAAGACACTGGCTCACCTGCCTGGCAGACAAGGGTGGCCTGTCTGTCTGAGATGTCCCACTTAACACTGACTAATGCACTTAACCCACTCGACAGCAGCATGCACTCACTTTCTTCTTTCTTCCTCCCTCTTTCCCAGCCTCTTTCACACACTCACACTTTCATATACACACTTGTTTGACATTTAGTGTTGCAGTATTTCATATAAGAATTATTTTAAGAAGAGTTTTCCTGTTTATTACTGAAATCTGGGTGCTCAGTTTTGGTTTCATCATCCTCTAAAATTACTTCAAGGTTCACTTCATCCAACAACATATTTTAAACAGTACATTTTATTTTTGCTGTTCAGTTTTTTTGTCCTGCAAGCAGCTGTTTGAATTTATGGATGGCAATGTCAGTCCACCTATAACTACTGGATGGTTTGCTAAGACTTCATGGTCTCAAGATGATTAAGTTTACTGGCTGTTTTTTGACAATGAGTGATTGTGCCTGCAGAGATGCTGCAGTAATTTGAAGTATTCTTTAATAGTTCATTTGCAAGTAAAATACTAGAAAAAGGCATGAACATCACCATGGAGCAATTGATTGCAGCACTTAGCAGAACAGCGCTGCTTTTCTTATTCAATAAGAACTGGGTTTAAAAAACACCAAAAAGTAAATTTGTACTCGTTGAGATTTTTTTTTTTTTGTAATACAATTCATGTGTAGTTAATTTCATTTCCTTTTTTTGTTGAGCAGGAGAGTTTAGCTTTGAAAAAATAAATTGGCTGAAAAGTCAAATTGCTGCCCAACAGCTGCAGCAGAATGAGTTTTGACGCCGGTGTGAAAATGTGTCCATGCTAAAGAAATTGGAGGGGTCTGCAATGC
The DNA here is from genome assembly GCF_046630095.1 of Trachinotus anak. Classification (NCBI taxonomy): domain Eukaryota; kingdom Metazoa; phylum Chordata; class Actinopteri; order Carangiformes; family Carangidae; genus Trachinotus; species Trachinotus anak. The sequence goes on from NW_027273877.1 coordinate 3,303,424, forward strand.
AACACAAACAAACAATAAACAAGGAAGCAAACAAATTGATGCACACATGAATAAACACACATATACACACACACAGCAATCCTCTATGCTGCAATTAGCTTGTTTTAAAGGAAACAAATAACAGTAATTTCAACAGAACAGCATCCATAACAATTCACCCCTGGAGGGGATCAGCTATTTGAACACGCCTGTACACACACACACACACAAAGAATAAAGGAGACACAATACTAACATGCCAAACATGCACAAGCACATACACAATCACATAGTTGGGTATGTGGAGGTAGTCATATTCAGATACAACAGACGGAAACACACAAAGGTGCACATACATACTAACACACAGACACACACAGATACACACACACACACACAAGCACACACACACACACACACCTCCATTAAGTGTACTTGAGAGCAGCAGAGAGGGTCAGCTCAGTGTCTGAGTTATTACGCTACTTTGTTCTGCCTCAGTGGGAAGGCTGCACCCTGCACACACACACACACACACACGCACACACACATACAAAGAATTATTATTACCCATCAACACTCAAGGTGCAAATATAAAAGGGTTGGTTTTATAATGGATTGAGAGAGATGAATAAAAGAATAGGTAAAAAGATAGACAGATAAATGGAGAGAGAAAGCATCTGGTCGCTGTTTCTTTGCATGTGTGTAGAAGTTTGCAGCTGACTGCGAGAACCAACCTCTGTCTCTCCCTCTTTATATCTCCCCACCTCTCCATCCATCTATCCATCCCTTCCTATCCGTCTGGGTGTACAACAATGGCATGAAACATCTGCGGCTACCAGGTAATTATGGCAGAGCCAAAACAGCGGGCAGTGCCGCACCGATGAGCTCCGGCACCCCGCAATTAGCCCTGCATCTCCATCTTCCCTCGCCCTGTTGCTCCCCCGATGACCAGCATATTATCTCTCTGAAGAGACCCGGGAGACAGAGGAGAGTGCAGAGGGAAAATAGACAGACGAGTGATCTCAAAGGGAGATGAGTGGTGGGAGATGAGGACACGGCCAAAACTGTCCATATGAACATTTCATGATGTCTTTTTTTCAAATCCATATTTGGATTTCTTTGTATTGTTTTTAACATTTATTAAATGCAATTAATCTTTATTTTACTGCTCTTCAACCTGTACTTGATTCACAGATGTCTGTGAGCACCTGAACGTCCTCTGGTGTACAGAAAGTGATGTTTTAGGAACAGGATTAGCAATTATGCCTGGACAGCTGTGGATGACAGTACCACACACAGAAACCTCCCATTCATTTGAATTAAGAAGGGGGTGAGATGTATTCAGTGCAGAAGGAACTCATGAGTGTTAGCTTTATGCCAAAGATGGTGCCAAAAATCTTGTAGTGGCAAATTCATGAAAATGTTATTTCACTAATTTGAAAGAAATTTCTGTAATTCTGCACTCGTTCTTTGGTAGAAAAGGTTTTTATTCAGCAGACTCTCAATGTCCCCAAGGGAAGGAACTTAAAATGAAAGGATTTAAACCTGTATATTTCACAACAAATTACTTCAGATTCATTTAATTTGTATAGTTTGATCCCTATGAATATCATTCAAGGTGTAAGGAAAATTAAACTGTCCAATCTTTATCCTCAGCTCTGTCTTTATACTGAATACTTGCACTTTTGTGACTGATGAAAGTTACGTTTGGAGCTTCTTTTCTTTTTTGACAAGGTACAGAAGTCTGTCTCATTGTATTTGATTATATCATTTAAATTTATTCTTGTATCAGTCCTGTATCAGATATAACTATCAGCATAGGAAGCTGTAGTGAATAAAGTTGTGATGGAAGGAGGACAGGGAGTGAAGCCACATGAGCATTTTGAAGCTCAATAGTTTAGCAATTCAAATTCAAATCCCAGTTTATTTACTGTTTTCCAAACTTTTCCATAGGGGCAGCTTCCCTCGCCTTCTCACATTTACCATCCACTGTGTCTTCATGACGCGCGTTTGATTGGTAGGTGTATGACTGCTTGTGCGCACACACATTTACATGTGTCAGTGTGTGTCTGTGTTAGCTCTCCTCTGTTTGTGCAATTGTTTGCTTATGCATGTGCACCCCGAGAGCGTATGTGTGTTTCTGACTGTGGGTGCAATTTATGATGTGTACTTTTTTTCTCTTCCTAGTCCAGGAGTCCCCGTCAGGACCCCTAGGCGTCCCTGTGCCTGCCTGCCAAAAACGTCTGCATCTCCTGGACCCCCTCGAGGCAGGGGACAGCCAAATGTCACTTGGACCCTCTACAGAGTGGTGAGAGGAGGACAGGAAGAGGCGAATGGGAGAGGGGTGGTGGTGGTGGAGGAGGAAGGAGGAGAGGGGGAGGAGATGGGGAATTGAATGAGAGGGACGCAAAAGTTAAAGAGGAGATACAAGGATATAAGAGTTTGAGACGACAGGTGGATGGAGGGAGCTAGAAACTGAATCTCATAGCATATTAACCAAAATGTCACTCTAACAAATAATAGTGATTCAGTGATTATTTGACAAGAGCTAACATTCCTATTACAATGCTATTAATCCTCAACTCTCCTAGACCTTCTCGTTGGATCTTTGTTCCTGTATATTTACTCACTTTTCTCACAACAACAGATGGATAAAAGTGGTTTTAGACAATTTCCGGAATCATATTGGGGGTCATTTTAGTTTAGTCCTGTGTCCACACATTTACATCCTTTGCATTGCTGCTCAGCAGTTTCCACAAGTTCTTAGATTGATTTCCTTCTTCCCAGGCAACCAGCGGCTTTGGCAGCCTGTTTCAGGCAAATACAGTATGAAACTATGCAGACTTCAGATTTGCATGTGATACATTAATCATTACTGTTTGCAGTGCTTTTTTTCCAAAACAATGTTATTGTTGCATAATTGCTAAGAAGGGGCAGTTTTCAAAGCCCTTTTGTCACTGTGCTCAAGGAAGCTCTAACATCTAAAGTAAGATGTGATAATTGGCTCCTTAACATCAAGTAATATAATGGAACAAGCTACAAAATTAATGTTATTCTTGTTATTTATTGCTTGTAGTTCAGGCTTGATTTTCAGTTTCCATGCACGGATGAGAGATGTATAGTTTGTAGTGGTTTTTGATTGTACAATATTGAAAACTGAATACATAGTAATTCAAATAAGAATTTCAGCACTTTTGCACATTCTCACACTGATTGTTTTGTGGTGAGTCGTAGCTCTGTGAGGATGGTTTCCCCCATTTGGTCTTATTTGTTTGCTGTGTAAGGGAATTAAATGTTAAATGCAGTGTAACATTACATGCCGTAAACACTTTGCATTTAAATTACTTTCAGTAATGTTTAAATGGAAGTCATCAGCCATACAAAACCAAAAATACAGCTCTCTCACATTGTTGTAAATGTCTCATATATATATATATATATTTTATACCAATTACTTTGTGTTACTCTTTTCTCTTTCGTCCACCTCCCCCATTCATCTCTGCCAGTCCCGCTGTGTGCTGTATACGTGAATGTGTGTGTGTGTTTGCCTTGCTCCTTGTCCTTGCATAGAGGACAAGAGGACAAACAGAGCATTTATTCATACAGCAGACTGAGAAAGATATAAATCTAATCATTTTTAATAAGAAACGCTCAGTTCAAGTGTGTGTATGTTTGTGTGTGTGGGGTATATGAGCTAGATGAAGGAACATGAATGTATAAAAACATGTCTTATTCTGGGTCACAGCTGCTGTAATGAAAACACACACACACTTGTAACCTCCTGCTTAACCCTAATTCCCAATCGACCCGCGCACACACACACCCAGTGTCTGCTTTACAAGTCTCCCGAGTGTCCTGTCACACTGGGGGACAAACAGTATCGAACAGGGATGTATGAATAGAGCGGCATTCATTCCTTTATTCCTGATTGATACAACATGAGCATTTCTGCCCTTATTATGGGTCAAGTCCACAGAGAGAAAGATTTAAAAACGACAAACATTTAATTTCAGTGTGAAATAATAAGATTATTTATTACAGAAAAAAACAGAAGCTTTTATTTGTCTGAATCAATCATCACATGCAAACAAACCATTTTTATGTTTCTGTTTTGTCAGTTGAAATCACATTTAGTCCCGGTGTCTTCAGTTGCTAAAGTATGTCTGTTAAAATGCTGGAATAATGCCACATTAGAAAGGCAGGTAACTTAGAATTAGCAGTAAGATGGGGTGTGTAATTAGACGAGTTGTCATTCGTTTACAATCCAATGTATAATTCAAGCATCCATGCACATGAGAAAAGAATGAACTGGCTTTAACTAGTAGCTAGCTCTCCAAACAGCACCTACACTGCAATTATGGATGAGAGATAGGTGTGTGTGTGTGTGTGTGTGTGTGTGTGTGTGTGTGTACGTCCACTAAGTTAATGGCTGTGTGGACGTGACAGTCTAAATGTGTTCATTTGTAACATTTTATCCTGGTTCACCTCACTCAGCCACTGTGGTGCAGCAAATACACACTCAAACGCACACGCACAGAAACACACAGATACACACACGCTCAAGCTCACAAAGCAGGAGAGAGGAGGAAGAAGAGAAAAGACAACACAGAGAGAAGTGAGAGAGAGAGAGGCAAAATTATCTGCCAGCATGAGTCCATTTTCCACAGCAGGTAGTTTTCTCAAAACTCTGGAACTTTTTCAAGAAGTCAAGGATCTTTTTTTTTCACCTTTTTGATTGTTCATTGGTCACGGCGCTGTCCTAAAAATAAAAATGAATACCCTGTTAATATTTCAGCTGACGATCACGCTACTGTTGTATTACTTCCTGAGCCTTGAATCCAAGAATTAAATGTAGGGAGACATGTTATGGATGGGTTTCTAGTTGACAAGACCACTGTTATGTACTGCCAGAATTTGGCCAGTGAGAAGGACTGCACACAAACAACATGACATCTTTTTTAAAGTGTGTATAGTAATTTGATTTTTAGAGATCCTCATTAGTAAACTCTTTTGTCTTGCCTCCTGAACAGGAGGTCACAGTTTTAAAGTCAAACTGAAATTAATTTTCCAGTGCAGATAAAGTGTTTAACTGATGCTTTCTAATCCTGTTTTCCCTGTAGAGTGACTCATTAAAGCTATCCTGTAAATACCAAAAAGAGATCTGGTGTAACTGAATAAAGTAAGCTATTGTGTAACTATTCACGACTGTGGCTGAAATGGCATCACCTACGGACTTGAATGTTGTTGTGGAATTTAATTAATAAGCATTTTGAATATACTTTAAATTTATAAAAAAACATGCACAGTTAATTAAAAAGTACAAAGTTCAGCTTTTCAGCATGTTTTCAGCTATTAATACTTCATTAATTAATTTTTTTAAATTTTTATTTTTATGATTGCTGAAGCACGATTTTGAAACGGGTCATTTTTATCAAAACACTACACACCATTCGCACACAAGCTGCAGGCTGTGTAGTTTGGTCCTAAGCTGGCATGGTGGTGGAGGTCCCCACTCAGTGTGATTGCAGCACACAGTGATGTTACCACCACATTGGCCCGGGACATTTACACAAATAGCTCTGTGGCCAGTGATGTTTCTTCCTCTTCTTGCATGTAGAATTCTCTAATCAGACAACATTGTGTAGTTCAATATAGGCCTTTTATAAATTTACATGTAAATTCTGTTCCGTGTGCAGTGTATAACACTATATATAGTCATGCTGTAGGTCTTTTTTTTTTTTTATTTGTCCTGTGCTGATCGAGAGACCTGATGGACATTATTGAAAACTGTGTGGTAGTTGAGGATGTGTGTTTGTGTTTCGGAGGCGTATGGCATTATTAGCCAAGACCATGTTTATGATAACTCTCTCTTGCTCTTCCTCCTTTACCCTCAGTTCTGTGTAGACCAGTCAAAATACGTGTAAAATGTCACAGGACAGCTTGAATCTCATCTGATAAGTTTGGTCCTTGTAATCTCTGTCCCGTCCCTCACCCACCCACCCAGGTATACATCTTCTTCTCCTTACCCTTCTTCCTCCATGGGCTCCTCCTCACATCCTCATCCTCACTCTCCCTCCTCCTCTTCCCTTTATTGCATTGTGGTGGGTAAACTCACTTGTTGCCATTTTATAGTGCTTACACCTGATTGGTAAGTTAACGATTGAACACCTCCAGGCTTGTGTTTGATCAACTGGTTCATAGATGTGGTATTTTTTAAAAGGCAGTGCCTTGAAATAGCAAAGAAGTAACATCATGTTAGATTTCTGTGTCTAACGTAGAGAGGTGTGTTTAGTGTTTTGCAAAAAGTGTGAGGCTGAGAATGTGCTTATAGTTGTGTGGATCTGGGCTGAGGTTTTGATCCCTGAGTGCCACAATCTGTCATAAATTGTGTATTTGTAATTATTGCAGTGTGTAACAATTGTTAAAATAAAAAAAAAACTGCAAGAAACGAGAGGGATCATTATTATATATTCGTTTATCACCCCCTTGTGGTTATTTGCTGCCTCTACACCTCAGTCACAGTTCAGTTTGGTTGATGTTGAGGGGGAATCCCCTCTGACAAGATCTATTCCCAACATTTTTGGATAACAAATATCTACAGAGACAGTTGTCTCAATTAGGGGAAAACTAGGAATTGGAGACATTGCTTGATATTGGCCTCAGTTGAATTTTGTAGTGGATAGGCCATTGACACTGAATTAAGAGCCGACCCTGTACGCTTATAGTATTTGTTTGAGATACTCTAGCCATTAATTTCTGTGTGCCATTAAAATCACAATGGCTGCTTCACCTTTAGAAAGAAATTAAACAAAGAATTCCTTTTTGGAGGTGAAGAAAATGCTTCTTGGTACAACTAAAAATATATAGAGACAATAAGAAAGATTAAGGTTAATTAACCTTAGACGTAAAATAAGTAAATACTAAAATTTTATCATAATAATTGTGAAGAAAGTGTGAGAAACGTTATCACATAAATACTCCATTATTAAGTATGATTTGAAATGCTTTGACTGCAGAAAAGAAATCATAAATTGTCATCTTCATTCAAAATCATATTGTTTGCAAGTTATACATTTTCGTCCTGCATAGATTCACTAAAACAGTAAAGTACGACTATAACGTAACGCCACTAGTTCCGGGCCCAGTTCCACTTCGTATTTCAGAGACCTCAGAAGGACACTACGCAGAGCAGGTGAGACAGTTTAATCAAGAAGTGGTCGATTTCAATGATAAAATAAGCACTATTATGCTATTTCAAAACTCTAAAATGTATTAATATAATTACTGTTTAGAGTGATATGACATACCGTATTGTAGTGCAGTTTACAAGTGAATCTGTAGAAATATGGAATTTGTCCCTCATCGGGTTAGTTGCGTCCCACCAAAACAGGAAGTTTTCATAGTTTGCAGGCTACTTACTTAGCCTGCGAGGTACATAGGGAAATTGTTATGGTTTAGCAAACGTTTTAATTATGTGGGCAACCTGTCGGTGTCACGGCTAACAAAGGATTTACTCTGCTGCAATTGTGAGTAAATATGTCCATCGGCTTATGTGTGTGGTGTGTAATTTATAAGGGCACCTCTGTAGTCTGAAGATTATCCGACTAGCTAGCTGACGAGCTAACGTTAGCTTGGTCACGAAGGACATTGGGTAATTTCGGTCAGGATATTGTTTCTACCGGATTAGCTACAGGATTTGGCTCAGAGTAACAGTGCTGACTATTAATCCTTGGTGTCTACCTTTCGTATTTCACTCTCTAGCTAGCTAGCCAGACAGCACCGTAACATGAAGTTATGGAGGAGCGAAAGTTAAAGAGAAAGAGTCCCAGGACCTCCACCAATACAGCGGCACCGTCTGGAGGCTCTGGCCGGAAGAACAGTGCTTCCTCCGGGGGACGGCACGTCGGCCACAGCTACAACATGGGAACTCACTCCAGCCAAAAGAGCAAGAACAGGAGGTTGGAACTGTAGAGCCACGATTATCTTACTTATAATAGCTTTACAGCATCATGTTATATCTTCTCCAGAAACAAAGGTGATTTGCAGGAACTGTAATCACTAATCTCTGACTGTTTTGTGTTTGTCTTTGTCTTTTCCAGGGGAGTGAGGGATAAACCCAGGTATCAGGTGGGTTCGGGTGGGAAAGCTAATCAGAACCAGAGCCAGGCAGCACCTATCATCCAGCACTCCTTTTTGACTGATGTGTCAGATGTACAGGAGATGGAGAATGGCCTGCTTAGTCTCCTCAACGACTTCCACTCAGGGAAACTACAAGCATTTGGTAATTAAAACGACAAAAGAACACTTCATTGGAGCACACATTGTGTGATTAATGTCAGATGAAAACAACCCCGTACAACCTTAGAAAGCCATAGAGAGATGTAATAGATCCAAATGACAGCCATCATATAATGTTAACTGAGCCTTTAACACCTGATATAAATGCCTAATAATGTCTGTGGTTTGAGGTTGAGTGTCAAGACAAAAAAAAAGGAAGTATGGCAAATGAAGCCAACTCTACATGTTTCCTTTGTCTCAGGCAATGAGTGCTCTATTGGGCAGATGGAGCATGTGAGGGAGATGCAGGAGAAGCTGGCCCGTTTGCACTTTGACCTCTATGGTGAGGTGGATGAAATGCCGGAGGACCAGAGGAAAATGGCCTGTGACACCAACATGGACAAGTTACTTCTTAATGTAAGACGGCAATAGTAAAAGTATATAATAGTAGAATGTTCTGACTTTATCTGCAAATGTCATTATGGTGTCTTATCAGACAGGACCAGAATTTTAGAATAACCCTACACAACTACAGATCTGCAACAGTTTAGCTACAGAGATGTTTGTCATACAGCACATCAAGCTCATTATGTTGTATTATCCTGGATAAAGCTGATTATTGATGGAGTGTAACTACTCAGGATCCCAGTAAGGATTTACCTGCTTATTTACCTCACAAGTATTACACTCTTTAAGAGTTTAGTTGGTTACTTGTTGAATATCTAACAGGATAAAGTCTAAAAACATCCTTTAAAGTGATCTAAGATTGCCTCACAAAATCCTAACATGTATAATAACATCAACATACTCTTTTTTTTTTCCACAGCTTGAGGAGCTGAGTTCTTCTATGTATCCTTTTGAGCTTTAACATTCCCCAGTGTAATCCCTTATTTGTGCCTTGAAAGTGAAAGTAAAACGTGTTTAAAAACGTAAGATTTTTGCCTGTGTTTCACCTTGACCCTGCTTCTCCAGTCAAAAACTGAATCTAGCTGACACCCAAGAGATCCCGAGGACTGCCAGCATGTGATTTTCTCATCTCTTTTTTTCAACATCACCTGACCCAACTATTTGTTTTATGCCACCTAGAGAGACTGCTACTGATAAGCTGGAGTTGAAGAGAGAATTATGACAACAAAGCTGTTCACCAGCGTTCCCTGTCTGTGCAGGGGGATGGATGTATTATAAGATACCCTGATAAGAAAGGATATCTTAAGTATTATTATATACTCTAATAAGGATGCACCAACAGCCTTAGGTATGCTCACAGTAAAGAGCATACTTAAAGCGAGTGCCAAATACAGTTAATATAAAGTATTAAATAGCTCTAATATTACCTTATTAAACGGCAAGATAAAAATGATTAACTTGCCGAGCTATGATTGAATTTCACCACCTCCTCTAATAAATCAGATACAGTATATTATCTTTTGTCTTGTCGTCAGAGTTATATAGAGAGGGGTTTAAGATCTATGAGATATTTAGCTACTGTCTGACCAACTGTACAGTATACTTTACATATTGGCATTGGTGCATCCATATCATGATCTGTTTAACCTCAAGTTGTCGTCAGTTCACTCATTTCCAAACAATCTAGATTTGCAATAAATTGATATATTGACATATAGAACCAACCTTGTTTCGTCCAACATATGATGAATTCAAAGGTCCTTAAAATAATATCTTAAGTGTTTGTGTATGAACTGACCACAAACTTGATCCTTTAGCAAGATTTATATAAACTCACTCTGTTGCACTTTGTCGTATCTACTGTCACAGGTCAATCAGCACCTGTAATGTCACAAACTCAAGACCCAGAGCTAAACATATCAGAATATATACAGATTCAGAAATATGTTTAATTGTTTCTTCAAGCTTAGATCTTATCTGTGAAATTGATTAAATTATACTGAAATTCATTAAATCAGCCAGAAATAACATGTAAACACACGGTACATTCTGACCACGGAACAGCGCTGTATGTCATGGGAAAAAAAAAAAAAAGAAAGACGTAAGCAGCGATTTTGCATTTGATTTCTTGCTACATGTGAGTGGCCTGATTTCACCTCCAACACATTGTTCAGTGTTGAATATATTTGCACATATCCACGCAACATGCAAAACACACTCATGATCACTGGTGTGTTGGTTTGACGCTGGAAAAGACTGGATAATCCAAATGTTGACAACACAGCCATGCCTTAATTTTTAATTTAATCCTTTTCGCCTTATTGTTTCTAACCTTTACTGTGACTTTCATAGAACACATTGATTTTAGGTTTGAATTCTGTGTGTAACATATAATGCAGTCATTAGACGTTTTGGTTGTAAATCCTTAATCACTTCTTATTTTAACCAGTGTTGTTGGGGAATGTCGGATTATTTTGAGGTGTTTCACTGTTTTAACTTTGGTGATTTTATTTTTATTGACTTAGTAATAAATGTGTTGTCTGACTCTGTTGATGACTTTTTTTTGAATGATGTCTAAATATAGAAATTAGAGGGAGAATCCCACTTACCTTCCTCAAGTTCTCCGTTATATTACATGGTAACTTTTCTCATGCATCACAAGTCCACCCTTAAAGTCATTCACATAATTTAGAGCATCTTGCTGCAATCATGTGCATTTTATTTTTCTAAAAACTTGGAGGAGTTGTGCTGCAATAACAATGTGATATAACCAGTGTTTTCTCGTTAGGTTTTGTCTGTGTCTGATGTGAGGTGATGTGTGATGCAGTGGGTGGTCGTGGTTGGGATTGGCTGACACTCACACAAAAATGTCTATCATATAAAAACATATTAATTCAGAAATTAATTTCAATTTAATAATGTTTTTTTAATTATTATTGGCAGATTATTGACATTTGGCCGCACAGGTGTTTCTCACAGTCCACTATGCTCATGCTCATGCACAATATCCTTATTACATATTACAAATGAATGTGCAGCCTAATAATCATAAAGTGCATTGACAAAAATGAAAACCTTCAACTGGGCAGGTAACATCTCAGGGTTTATTAAAAATGAGGACGACCTGCTGTTTGTTTGGTTATGTCTGTGCTTGATGTGGATGAGGGTGTGAAGGAATGTGCTCATCCTTTTGTTGACGCGTCTCTAAGGTTACTGAGCAGAGCAGCACAGAGGCAGCCTGTCAGGGGGTCGCTCTTAAAGAGACCTAAATCTGACAGTAAAAGCAAGTCTATTGACTGAAACAGCTCAAAGCTTTTTTTTCTCAGGGAGTTTTCAGCCCATGTGAAGACATGGAGACCAGCCTGAAGAGAGGGCAGCTCGGCGGGACGCACCATGAGCCGCAGCAGGCTCACAGCCTGCGGCCCGACGCCTGCTTCAGCGCCTGGACTCCGCTGAGCAACAAGCGGAGCAACCTGCAGGTCGGAGAGACACACACCGACACAAGCACGGAGCTTCTCCTCTGACTGCTATTTGGTTCATTTTTATTTATGGCCACCAGATGGCAGGAATGGCCAAACTATAGCGACACTGCTTCAGAGTTAATAAGCAGATTTAATGGACATCATGGAAACCCGGTGGGAATAATGTCATGTAAACTTTCATCATTTTTTAAGGCTGTATTATGGTGATACTGTTGTCAATTATATGGAAAGCCTTGAGATAACCTGAAGGAATAATGTGCTTTTTTGTGACAAATATTTCAAAGACGAAATTAATTTTAGTTTGGTTAATTGGCCAATTTAGAGCAGGTGCGCAAAGAGGCGTAACCGCAGCCTGTGTGCTTCACGCATGCACTTTAAAGGAAGAGTATGCCGCTCAGTGTAGGCACTGTATCATTTTATACAAGTGAATTCACTAAAATATTACATTCCGCATACAAGCGGGACTTTAATGTTTATTCCCCATAACTTTAAAAACTATTCGATTTACACCGTTTGAGAAATAAGTTATTATGAGAAGCTATCATGTATACAGTTGGAGGACAGAAGTCTTTATCATTTCGTTTATTTATGGTTGTTAATAACTTCTGCAAGGCACAAAGATGAATCAGCTCCACCTTTGTCTCTGACTGCAGATGAAAGACATTATTATTCTCATTGAACACATCTTTCACTATATGCAACCTGTAGACTTACAGTATGTGTATTTAAAAAGTAAAGCAAGACATAAACTTTATTAATGGCCCCATCAGACTGACATTTTTCGGCTGTTATCACACCATTAGTCTTATGTTTTTCCTCTGGAGTTTCGACATTCCTGTGGTCTTCATCAGTTCTTTGGAAGCCAGTTTGTAGCTTTTGGCAAAGCAGGAGGACTCTTATGCAACAAGGTGCAGCTTCCATACATTGCTCACTGATGGTCTGAAGTTTGTTGGTGTCATGTCTCCATTTACTCCCAGTTATTTGAGGAGAGGATGAACCTTGTGCTCCACTGGTTTGATCTGTGGACTGACAAGCAGAGAAAACACCTGCTGAACTCTCTGCTCACACGCTGCACCAAAACCCAGCTCAAGTAAGGGCATTCATCCCACTCTTATTTATGTGTGTTGAAAACCATTACACCTTATTAATCTCCTACCATCTTCAAATCTCTTTTTGTTGAGAATTTCTCTTCATAACTGTTTTTCTGAGCTTGAAGCACAAGTTATGTAATTAAATTAGATTTACAGGCTTTAAAATGAAATTCCTCTGACAATCTGAGCAGGTACTGTAGGGATCTGCTGATGGAGACAGTTCCTGTGACTCAACTGGACTTCACAGCGGTGCTGCCTCGGTTTCTGTCCCTGTATGTGATGTCGTTCCTGTCCCCTCGTGATCTCTGCTCTGCTGCCCAAGTCAGTTGGCACTGGAGGGTCCTGACTGAACAGGTGAGAAGCCCACAAATAGAGATGTCTGAATTGTTCAGGTCTTCATAAAAAGATTAAAACCCTCTTCTCCTTCCTCTCTTCAGGACTGCCTCTGGGCAGGCCGATGCATCCGAAGAGGCTGGTTCCTTCCCTATATCCCTGGAGAAAAAGAGTTTGGAGCATGGAAGAATCACTATGTCTCCTGTGTCTCCACGCTGGACTGGCTCACTCCCCGGCAGGCGGCAGAGCAGTATGGGACCCTCAACCAGCAAACCATGGGGACGACCGAGGAGGAGGAAGAGAGGAGGAAAGAGAGGAGAATCAGGCAGATGATCAGAGATAAACTTCAGGAAGAGAAGAGTAAGTGCAAAAGAAAGAAAATAAAACAACAGGTCTTAAAATAAAAATCTCAGGTTTTTTCCTGCCCTCCCCTTTGTGGCAAGTAAAGCTGAAGTAGATTATATCTGTGATATTTGCAGGGCTATCTGTGAGAACCAGGAGAGCATGGGGCAGCTACACAAAGCAAGAAGGAGTCAGAGGAGGAAGTACCCACACAGGGAGACTTAGCTCTGGGGCTGTTGGGTCTTCTAGCCTCTGTCTTGGCCTGGACAGGTGGAGCACAGCTCAGAGTGTGGAGAGAGTCCGGGCCTCCAGTTCATTCAGGTGATCATCTATAGATGTTGTCGCGATATAACGATGTAAGATGCAATGACCTGCCACTTTATAAGATAATACCTGTATTTTATACCCAATCATATTCAATACAAGAGCTCTGCAATGATTCCCATCCTTGTGAAGCTTATAATATTCAGTTTGATTTGATAATGTATAAATGGTGGTTTTGCGCTGGGCTGCCTTATTGAAAGGTGCTTGTGATGTTTGGTTCATCCGCATTTACAGACTGTCTAAAACATCCCTTACTACAGTGCAGACTCTTTCATAACGTGCATAAAGAAACGCGCCATTTTTAAACCTCCATGATTAAACCAGGGGTGGGCAAACAGCAGCTGTAGGCTAAATCAGGCCCTCCAGCAAAAATATTTGGCCCCTGAATGAAGCTGAACTTTTCACTTTCATCGTTTACATCAAAACTCTACCATTACTCTACTTCTGTTTTAGTCCTCCAATGGGAAAAATGACATCTGCTGTTTTATAAATCTTAAATGAGTTTAAAGAAGCAGGCAATCAAAACATATTGAAAACATATAAGCCTGTTTTTTCCACTGCACCTGTAAAATGTTGACCTCACCACTGAACAGCAATGACCCATGATTGAACTTATTTGCTCCCCCCCTGCTATAAACTTTGTGTGCATGTCTCTTGGAAATATCAAGCTTCACAAGACTTTTTGTTAAAATCAAACTATATATCCTCTTCTTTAGTGACAGGCTGAGCAAAGCCAGTGGAGCATTGTCCTCCTTCACCCACAGACCTGCACCACAACATGCAGTTTCACCCATCCATCGCACCACTCCTGCCCTCTTATTGCTGATCTCCAACAGAGTTCCTGCTTATGAGGTAAGAGGAAAATATAGAAGTCCCATCAGTCTGTCACTCTTTTGACAGATCTAGAAGTGATTAGAGAGGAAGAAAACATTGTGAATGTGGAATTAAAATTTTTTTAAATGAAGAAATATTCCTCCCTCGCTGCTCCTTCCTCTTTCTCCCTATGCTCAATGCAGTTGGTGCTGAGTGGTGTGAAGGCAGAAGTGATTGTGGTTGTGTATGACCACAGAGGGACGCTCTCAGCTCTGTTAACCCAGGTGGAGAGGGCTATTTCTGGGCAGAGAGCTCTGAGGCTGGGTCTGCTAGCTCCAGGTGGAACAGAGGAAATTCATCTACTTCACAGTGAGAATGAATAATCCTGTGTTTCTTAATGTGTGGAAACACTGACCGGGTTAGTTCCAGTTCAACTGGAGCCTTCAGTACTTGGTGCAATATAGCATTTCATAGGTTATTGTTATTATGATGGCTGTGTTTGTCCATGTCTTTTGGCTAAAAGCTGGCCCTAGACTAATTATCATAAAATAGTTAATTTAGACACACAAAGCCCGTCACAGTTTCTGCAACAACTTTGTGGCACATTGATTAATAAACTTATTCATAGTTGTCCTTTTTTGCCCATGAACTAACCATTTGGAAGCAGATTTTACTGGAAAAATAAATACAGTCTTAGTGTTAACTTCTTACCATGAGAAAAAACACACAAAACTTGAATCTTAATCTGGTTGTCTGTCGTTTGGGAAGATGCTCTGATCCCTTGGTTTAGGACATCCTGTTCTAACTTGATTGGTTAAAGTTGAAACACAGGCTCTTTAAAACATTCAAAATTCTGCAAACTATTATTGTTATTTTCATTTTTTTTCAGTTTATGAATCCCCATTGTTTTACTTTTGACCCTTCAGATAGCAGCCTGTCAGAGAGGACTTTACTGACCCCCGACCATCGAGAATTCTGGGAAAAACTGTGTGGCTGGGTGGCACCAACTGAGGACGGAGGAGGGATTGACATCTTCTCCCCGCTGGCTGCATCTGGTAGGTAGATGCTGGGACACATACTGTCTACAGTCTTGATTTCTGTCACAGTTTCTGCTTCCATTCCCTGTCTCCCTGTCCCTTGCTCTCTCTCATGTTCTCTCTCTCCCTCAGCATCAGGAGTGGCTCTTATCCAGGCTCTCTCTACTCTGACTGGTCTGGAGGTCTGGGCGCCGATGGGTCTTGTTACCGGAAGTTTCCAGAACAGTGAGTCTCCCTTGCACAAGACTTTGACTCAGCTGTTAAACTTCAACTGAAAAATATTTCTTAAGAGCCCCAAGCTTAGTAATATGCTGTTTGTGACCTCAAAACTGCCACTAACACCTCCAGTAAATACCTAAACCAGCAGGCGCCTGATGTGATTCTTGGGCTTTCTTGTAACTTTTCAGATTTTTCTCGACATCAAACCCCATTTCTCTATTTATGGTCAGCATTTTTTCAGTAAATCTGTTTTAATGTATTTGCAGTCAGTAATTCCTACTCTATGGTAAAATATAGTATTGTAAAAGTCTAGTATTATATGAATCCCAAAAATGTGTCTTATAAACAAGAAAACAGTGATTTAAAAAAAAATAAAACATTTTGAGAAGGCAGCTGTTCAACTCATTAGCTGTCGTATTACACAGCCCTTGCTGTTACTACGGAAACTACTAGTGTCTCCAAATCAACCAAGATGTTTTTGTTTTCTGTCTCTTTTCCTCTTACATACCACTTGCCCTCTCCCAGTCCTGAGTGAGTGGTCTCAAAGCAGTGCGTGTGGCGAGCTATCGAACCAGACACCAGCATCCCAAGCTTTCCGGTATGTGTGTGAGAGTGTGCTGCGGGGCTGGTGCAGAGAGGCCAAGTGGATGGAGGAGGCTCTGGGGGAGCTGAGGGGCTGCCTGGGGCCACAGCTACAGCGGGTCAGCCTCCAGGCCGGGGGTCGAGCTCTGGGTGGGTCTCCCACACATGAAGACTGAAATACATGCACACACAGCGGGATCACTAGGAAGTGGAAATGTGTGTGCATTCTCCTTGTCCTGTAAACTTTCTGAAGAATGTGTTTATGTATTTATAGGTCATTTTCTGTGGGAGAAAATCTGCCTTGAGGAGCTTTCTGTGTCTAAAGATCTAAGTGAGGCTCTGACTGAGGGACTCACTGCTCTCACCAAACAGGAAGAGGTGGGAATGACTGTAAAGGAGTGTTGTAACACATAAGTACCATAAAACTGTAGCAAAAAACTTTAACCATAGATAGCAGCCTGTCAAAGTGTCTAAATTCTGCTTCATCAGACCAGACCTTTGGAGTTTCTTGCCGTCTTCCTGACAAGATGGAATGAGAAGAAGGAGGGAGAGGAGAGTACTGGTGAAGACAAGCGGAGAACCAAAGGAGCTGATGATTTCTCGCTGGCACATAGGTCACAGAGATTACCAGCTGAGCTACCACAAGTGTGTGCCCTTTGAATTTGTCCATCCAGAGAGGGTCAAAGGAGCAGACCTTATGTTTACAGCTCTTTATTTTGTCTTTAGATGGTGTTAGACTGGAGAGGTGTAGTTTCCAGAGAGCTGCACCACAGTGAGTGTCTGTATCTGGGGAGACTGGGCGCTGTGCTGAAGGTATACCTTCCATTTTAACTCCATAATTCATAAAACAAAAAGACGATCAAAGTGTCTTTCATTTAGGAAAGTTAGTGATGTCTGGTCAAGTCCAGAAAACAGATGCTAATAATTGATAGAACTAAACTATGGAGAGTTAATATAATACCTATTTAAACTGGGTGTCTTAGATATTAACAAATTGTTTTGCAGCTGCGGTTGTTTTGCAGATGAGGTGAGAGAAGAAGAGAAGAGTCAGTAATAGTAAAGCAAGGTATTTCATTGATACATGACCCTGCTCTGTGCTGCAGGTCTACCAGGAGCCTCTCACAGCAGCTCTGAACTCCAACAGAGCCATTCTCAGCTATGCTGACATGCAGATTATCTTCAGCCCTGTCACACAAATACTGGAGCTCAACGGGTACACACAGATATTTGTATGGTACTGTCTTGTTTGCATCCCTGTATTTGGGCATGAGTTTATATGTGTGTTTGTCTCAGGGTGTTTCAGGTAGAGTTACAGACAAGGCTGCAGCAGTGGGGTGCAGAGCAGTGTATTGGAGATGTGTTTGTAAAACTGTGCTCAAGTCTCAGAGTCTACACCAACTACCTTAATAACTACACCACTGCCCTGTGCACCATCGACAAGGTAAGCAATGTCTTTGTTGCCATTAATTCATAAATGTTGCACCTCAAGCTAACTAGTTAAACTAGTTCAAGTTTAGTTCTAGTTCTGCCGAGCACTTTGAGAGAGCATTTACCTCCGTCTGTCACTTTGAGAGACATCAGCTTTGCGTTTTTTTCAGCCATAATAAATTAAACATACAGTATCTCTGACTAATTCAGTTATTATAATTTCATGAACAGCCAGGTTTTAGTTTTTTTATAAGCAAAGGATGTTGTGTGTCTGTGTGTGTCAGTGCAGGGAGACGAAACCTGCATTTCGGGCTTTCCTGAAGAGAACAGACAGAACTCTTGCAACACACATGTTGAGGTAACAGCACATACATACACACATATACACTTATATGTTGTATTAGTTTCCAATTATTTTCCATATTTGACCAAAAACACTATGTATTGATCAAACCACAATGTGTAAAAACATGTTTGTGTTTGTGAAGCCTACAGGAGCTGCTGCTGTGCCCAGTGTGGAGAACAGAGGAGTATGTGACTCTACTCCAGGCTCTGTCTTTACACACACACCCCGGTCACCCTGACCACACACACCTCTCCTCGGCCCTCAAGACAATGTTACGCTACAGAGAATTCATACTAAAGGTATGACACCTACGCCTGTGATACAGATAGTGTTCGTGCTACTGTAGCAATAATTTGAAAATCCATCTGTGTCATTTTTAAAATAACAATTTTCAATCAGTATATCATTCTTTTAAATCATTCACTGTGAACTATAAAGCTTTTTTTTGTCTGTTTCAGTTAAAGCGTAACTCAGAGAGAGACAGACTGATGGAGGAAACACAGCAGATGATCCAAGGCTGTCCGGTAAAAGCACAGCTCCCATTCTCTGTGTTTTATTTTCATATACTCACTCTCAAAACGCCTTCTGTAAAACTAAAGTTGTATTATTTTGATATGACTGTGTTGTGTGTAGAACCTCAGTGAAGGAAACAGGCAGCTGATAATAACTCAGGATGCTGCTTTGCTCAGGAGTCCTGATGAACAGATTCCAGATTCTCTCAGGTAACAGCACACATGATTCCTGTTGATTTTAAACTTAAATGTAAGACTCACTGCATTTGCATTTGCATTTTATTAAGGCTATATTTACTTTGCATCAATTAAAAAACATATAAATTTACACTCATTTCTGTATTGCAGTATTGTGCAGTAGAGCCTTAGTGTTGCTTTCTAGGAGCACATTAAAAGGAAATTTTGCATTACGGCATTTTAAAAAATAATGCAAGCTGGTTTATCTAATTAAGTCATCGCATACATTCCTCCATTCATCCTGTGTTTGTGTATGTGTATGATCAGGACCTACGAGCAGGTGTCGGATGTGGGCCTCTTCCTGTTTAATGATGCTTTGGTGTTGACACGGCGAAAAGTGCATCACACACCTTTCACACTGACTCACCGGAGCACACACACTTTCCTGGCCTCTGTGGCCCTCGCCAGTCTGGCTGTCAGAGAGATCACACACTCACGCTGTAAGTTTGGTCCCATATAAAGAATATTTTTTAACATTGCTACAATTTTGGTATTTTTCAGTAATCGTCAGTATATGATCATATAACCTATGGCCTTCTTTGATGAATCAGGAAAGTCACGGTAATATTAATGTTGCTTTCTTTGTAGATGTGAGCCATGCCTTTGTCCTGGAGGGTCCTTGTCGTTCCTGGGTCTGTGCCACAGAGAGAGGTGAGGAGAGAGATTACTTCCTGTGTGTGCTCCGTTCAGCCATCAACGCCGCTCTGACAGAACATCAGTGACGGTATGATGACGATACATCAGCAAGACACAAGGAGGTTTGGACACCACTGTTTTTTTTTAAGATTACAAAGATCAGGAAACCTGAAAAGACAATCTTTTCCATGCGGTGATATGATCTAAAAACGTAGCACTACTGCCACTGTTTAAATTCTAGATGTCTCACTTTCACCTTAAAAGTATTTCCAGATTTAATCCTCAAAGCAGAATCATTTGTTTTATGAGTTAACATAATATTGAATGCATCACTTACTAACTTAAAAACAGTGTTGACTCCCCTCAGCTTGATCCCCTGTCCACGGATGTAAAAAAACATTTATAAACAGTATATTCTATATTCTATATAATGCCTGAACAAAATACAGACAAACAAAAATTATAATACCTGGACAGTACAGCATGATCGATGTTGCTCATTAGAATCCAGTCATTATTTCTGTACTATTGCGACTATTATTGAGTTGAAAACTGCTGCAGTGTTGTTGTTAGTTTTTATCAGTTGTTTTACTAGAGTTTGTTGACTAATCAATCACAGTGGATATTAGAAGTGGTTTGTTGTTCTGGCCAATCCTGTTTTGTCCTGTCTTGTTTTTTGTGTAAAGTACCAGTGTGCTAAACACTCTACGCGTATCTGCAGTTTAATAGAATATTGTGGGTTTTACTTGTATTTTAATCTCCCCCTGTGGAAACCTGGTGCTCAAATATGCAACTCAATCTTGACGCATCTTCAGACATTGTGGTCCGTGTTTATTCACTTGAAATTAACCAGTAGCACTAACTAAACAATCCTAGCATCACAAGTAGTATTCCTCTTTGACATTGTTAAATGAAAGCTCTTAAAGTAATATCATGTCATATTTGGTTATTGTTTCTCATTGCACCACTTATATTTCCCAAAATATGCACATATATTGCTCCCAGTGTTAATAAAGATAAATCTTAAGTTATTTCTTTTCAACTTGATATTTTAACTTGGCTTATATGCAGCTTCTTCGTATCGATTCTTCTTCATTGATCTATTCTGGTTTGTCACTTTGTTGCTCTGTTGTCAGTTGTTCTTTATAATCAGATCAGGGATAGATTTCTCTAGTTCAAGGTATAAAAAAGTCTTTATTGATAACCAAAAATAACACAAAAGTCCCATTTGAGAGATTCTCACTATCAAGGAGCTGCATTACAACACATCAGTTATACATGTATGTACATTATTGCCACTTCTTTTAAAAGTATCTGCATCTTCCATCCCTAGAAATGGATAAATGACTGTTTCATTATCTGTATCTCTCAACAGATAAAGTCATCAAACACAAATACACACAATACAAATGAAAATTCATTTTCATTTAACAACATAACAATATAACACACTTAGTGTTCTAATATAACCCTTCAGGGTCATTTATTTTAATCACAGTGACATCCCCACTCAAAGCTGTGACTGTAAATCATTTACTCTCATTTATTAAATGAATCTACATTGGAACTACTCTTTAAAAATGTTTTTATGATTGTTTTTTATTGAGTGTACACAGTGAACATAATATTGACACAATAGACAGTTGCATTTTGCAGTTTTCAGAGCACCACAGATGAGGATTAGTGGATAGTGGAACAGTTCTTATTTTGAAAGATTAAAAAAGAATAAAGCGACACTGACAATTTTAACTTTACAGTTATTTTGTAGTCTTTATGCAAAACAACACTCTGAGAAAATCACTCATTTTAGATTTTTAGCGACCATGAGGATGTTTTTAGTGTGAGTGAAATATACTGTAAGCCTAACTTCTACCCCAAAAGATTAAAAAAAAAAATTCCTTTGACCAAACGATAAAAAAATAACAAGTATCACTGATGTCACAGTCTGCGGTTTACTAGATTTGGGTTGTTATTGTGTGCTGCAGGCACATGTGTGTGCTGCTCTTTCCCAGTGGTGAGATGAGGCTGCAGTGGCTGACTCTTGTTCTGCAGTCCCAGGCTTGCTGCCGTGCTGTTTGTCCCTTTCTGGGAGCTGTAGCTTTTCGGTTTGGGGATTCTTGTAGGTCCTGGTCTTCGGAATGCTTCTAGAGGTATCTGTGGAAAAACGAGTGAATTCAATTACTGTAGGTGTAAAGACTGCACTGTCTCTTATTTGTTTTTAAAATACAACAAAGAAAATGAAGAAGTGGGGAGAAAATGGGATGTACAGGCTGCAGGAGAGGGTTATATGCACAAAAGGTAGGTTTGCAGTTTGGACCACACAGTGTCGGATGATTTTGATCCAGTAACTCAGTCAAGATTTGATGCAGTACTGATTATGACCACTAGATGATATCAAATCATATTTTATGGACAGTAAATGACCACAGTGCATGACTGCTGCACTTTGGCTTTGTCCCTAAAGGAACTCTTTGTCAAATTAAGGCAAAAGAACTGTCTCATAGTAACAAGATATTCAACAGCAGAATTGTCTATATATTTTCTTACAGGTCTGTAATTGCACTGTGCAATATTAAGATTAAAGCCAATGTTCCCAGTGAATAGGTGGCTGTGGAAATGCACTACATCCATTTGAGAACATAACATATTGTTGCATTTTCAGTGGTATGATATAAATTATTCGCTATTATAATTACATTTTGTACATAATTTTTTATTGTTCCCCCTAATATAGTCCCACTTCCTCACAGTATTAATAACAGTGTGACTATGTTGCTTAGAAACCAATGTTTGGCTGTTTTTGCAGCACAATACTACAAACAAGAAAAGGGATTATCTTGGGAAACATCACATTTCTCAGATTCTTAAACAACTCACTGCTCCGCTTACTGTGCAATCAGGTTTTAATGAGTGTGTTTACATGCGCAGCAGCGTGCCAGGATGCTGAGGTACATCACTTTTGGATTGGTGCTTGTACAGGAGAAACATATCCTGTTTACAGTTACTCTGATAAGATGTTTCCACAGTTTTGAGAAACCCCAACAACATCTAGCATACTGAACCACATACGCTCCTCATTCATTTGTAGTACTTTTTTTAAACCTGCAAATACAGTGTTTCTAGGATGTTAGCCTTTTTAGAAAATGTTCTTTCTTCTGATTTTGTGTTTTTAGATTGTATTTGCTTTATGAATCACACATTTGAACAGTCCTTAAAATCTCTGAGCATCCAGACAAATGGACAGTCAGATGTGTGAGTCGCTCTGTCTGCTTCAGAGACTAAATTACTCTATGACAAAAGTCAGCAGGCAGTTATTATCTTTAAAGATATCAAGGTAATTGGCACATAGTTTCATTTTCACTCACGTAGCCACAGCTTGGGTGTTCATTTTTCTCAGACATACTTCTGGAATAGGTAATTGCATTTTGCAAAATGAGCTGACAAGATGCCTTGTACACCTCCAGAAATAATACATTTGGATTATTTTACTGCAGTATGTTAGGAGGGGGGTGTTAATTTGAACTTCTCTCTTTGACAAAATGTGTCATTGATCTGGTCTAGATTTCTGCAGCTGAGTAAAACTGAAACTTTTCAGTATTTCCATGAGTTTCATCACATTACACCACTAACTGTATTCCCAAGCAACACACTGAACACCAAACCTCTTGCTCTAACTTGAGAAAAGCTCTTAGTTATGTTCATGTGTGGCTTGAGGTTTTTAAGAATTAACGAAAATCTGCAGTGAACTATGTCCTTAAATATTCATACAGGGTATAAATTTCAGAATAAGTAGGGCCCATGCTTCAGCAGAACTAATGGGCCAGAAAATCTGTACGGGCTCCACGTCATGGGAGTGTTGTTGATTTTACATGGAAAGACCTTAATGTGCGGCTTTGTTCTCTCATATATCAGCGGTGCAGCAGGAGTTCAACTAAGTACTTCCTCTGCCCAGCACTCTGCAATACCGGCGCGGCTGTTTCCAAGGCAACCAAACACGAGGTTTGTTTTGGTGCTTATGCTGCAGTGGGAGAGAGGCTACGTTCACAGTGTCTACACTCTCACACGCAGCACGAAGCCTTTTGTTTAGAGACTGTACCCATACCACTGTTGTTTGTCCCTCCCTGGTTTTATTGTGCCTGTCGGTCAAGGTGAGCGAATTCCTCTGTGATTATTATCATTGTGGGATAAAATGAGGAAATCCGCTCTCGCCTGCAGTGTGATACACACCTTGTCTTTCTGGCACTCAGTGTAGTAATTAGGCTTTTTTGGCTACATTCAGATTCAGATTAGTTGCTTATTGTTTAAAATCACATCAGTATGTTTGTTGTTTTTTGATGTCTTACTTTCACCCCAATAATGCTGCTGTTAATCAGCAGTATCACTGCGTGTTTAGTGTGATTACAGCCTCAGTGTCAGCCAACAAAAGCAAGCATCACTGTAGGCTTTTGTATAAAATGCCCTTTGGCTTCCAGTGCGTCAGTTGATACTCATTTTATCAGTCTGGCACGGATACCGTGCACAGATCTGTCTTCCTTGGCTGAGCTAGATGAGCACAGTTTATGAATCTACCAAGTCTAAAGTGAGTCAGGGGGTAATTGAGGTCGCAGACAGCAATCCCAGCTGCTAGATGCTTTCTCAAGTAGTGGTCTAATGAATAGCATCTTGTTTAGCCCCTGCATCATTTCATCACGCCCAGACTGCTTTGGATCCGGTTTCTCCAGCTGCGCTCCTTCCCACTCATTCAATTTAATGCTTGATTTAATCATCTCCTCGTTGTCACACTGGGTTGTCTGTGTATGCGTGCGTGTTTAGGTTGGGTTTGCAGCTTTCCTGCAACAGTTGTCTTTCTCCATCTAAATGACACTGAGGATTTGGCACTTTCAGTAATTTTGGAGATTTTATTAGCTCTCAGTTCTGTCCACCACAAACTTACCTGTCTACTTTTTGTCCATTACAGAGAATTGTCACATCTAATTCAAGATCCTCTGATTTTTTTCCTATGATTTGGTGAAAGTGTAAGAGTTTAATTAGGATTGGTATGAGGAGGAGTGGATTATCTCAAATCTGTTTTTTACCCTGGAGTTCAAGTGAAATTTTTTCTTGACATGTCTTTGGATGTGGCAGCTGCCTCTTCCATGGTGAACTGAGCTTGGGGGTTATTAAATTGCAAGCTTGGTAGCTAGCATTATTAGCATCTTTATTATATTTCCTAGAACCTGAACTTGATAAGCTTTCTGCATGACTATAAAGCAAAGAATACCATCTTTCTTTGATATGCTGTAAACACACACACATAATCCCAAGATATATGCATCGATTTCTTGTGCACATTAAGTACCATATTTCTTATGCATATTAAGTACCAGTAGAATTATAAAACCTCTCAGTGACTTCAAGCTATCATAGTTAATTAGTAATTCTTCTCTCTGTAAGATTTCTTTTCCATTAGCTTAGCTTTGTATTGATACATGATATTAACACGAGACATGTACCGCAGCAGATAAAACCATCCCACATCCTCTCAACTGTATCCTCTCCCACATCACTTTTGTTCCTGCCTGTAAGTCTTCATCCGCTCATCATCTTGTTCTGACCATCAGTACAGATCAAATTTAAACATTGCATGTATGTGGTAACATTTCCACTGTGCACACATAAAACCACATGTAGAAGAATGCATATACATGGAGGAACATTCACAAGATGTACTGGTGACTCATTTCAAAGGACATGAATCATAGAAAGAAGAAAAATAAAACAGTCGTTTTGGGTTAGTACCCAATGAATCGCAAGCTAATTGAGACTTTCTGTTAAAAAACCACTGAGGTTGAGTTATCAACAAATACATTAGTGTTTCTCAGATCCAAACATTGTATCAGCTTTTTTGAAGGGGCTTTTTGATGTTTACTGCATGTTTCCGGGGGTGAAGTGTTCAGTGCCTGTGGTCATAGCATTGTGCAATAAAGGGCAGTTTTTCTTTTGATTTCCAGCACTGAATGATTTCATTTAAGGATTTTCCTTGTCACGCTATGTCCATCCCAGATGGATCAAGAATGTGATTTTCAGAGGAGCACCTCTAGGAATTGTTAAATAAAGTCACCTCAGCTTAGGGGATAATGGTCAAGATAAAGTGAAAGCATGGCCTTACCAGAGAGCAATCTATTTGTCTTAATTTGTGTCATAAAAAACTTGAGTGAGTTTGAAATCGTGTGATCTAATCTAGTGAGCACCCTTTACACTCTCTGGTGCATTCAATCAAGAAGATAATTAAGAGTTTTAAATCTCTCGAGCATTTGCATGGTCCATTGAAATGTAACCACTAATACGTGAAAGTCCACCAGAGAAGAGCAACTGTAATTCTACAAAATCTTGCATCTTTTCAAATACAAGATTCACCTCCAGCAGCAGCCGTAAGGAGCACCCCTTTAAGGTTTATGCAGAGTTTCCACTGTATCATTTAAGAGAGCTCTAAATTCGCATTACGCTGGTTTTTACTCTCAGTCACTGGGTTTCTGTGCTCTGGTAAGAAGAAACTATGACATCAGCCTATGATTTTAACTCAAGCAACCAAACACATGTGAGAATCCCAGTTTTTTTGTCTTGTAATCTGGTAAAGTATGAGCACAAAGGTTTTTCAGACAACTCTTCCACTTGGGTATTATTTAATAAGGTCTAACAAAATGTTGACAGTTTTCATGTCAAAATCTGAGTGAGTAAACTCTACTCTTTTGACTACACACCTAGTAACATAAACACATTGGATTGTAAGTGTTAAAAGGTTACTGTGCATGCACCAAAAAATCAAATCAAACAACTGATTTCAATCTAATTGCATTTTTCTCAGATTATTTTTAATTTTACACAATCAAAACATGCTGGATTTAGTGAATAAATGAAATTGGCAAGCATGGATGACAAACTAAAACATAACACTTCTTTTTGCACACTTTAATTCTCAGAAAATCAAACAACTTAATCATAATGCACTATGTGTAATATGAAGTATAAAAACTGGTATGATACATCAGTGTGAATAGTCTGACTATATGGCAAATTTGCCATTGAATACAATACAGTAAGTGCACATAAGTTAAAACCTGGTGTTATGTTGAATTAAATCAAAATTTCTAGTGCTTTCAAATGGTATTGTTTTCTCATGCAGGCAAACAATTGTTTGAACGTAATCACACAGAACCAAGCAAAACAACCAAAATAAAAGGAAAACATTCAAACCCCTGTTTAAGATCATAAATCAAGTGAAACAGACATGTAAATGTGTCAGGGTATAGTGGTGGGCTATAAGGGTCTGAGCTTGTATTGGATCTCAAGGGCGGGATTCACTAGCAAAGGATGGGATGGAGGGTTTTGGGGGTTATCAGGTCAGTCGTAGGCATTACTTACTGTAATTTGTGATGGCCTTTGGATTGGGGTGGAGGTGGGCTTAATCATGATGCTACTTGTGATTTTGCTGTTGCCTTTGGCAGTAGGGGTGCTGCAATTAGCAAGCACCTGAGTCCTTTGCTCCTGGAGTGCAGGTGTGTGGCATGGACTCAGCGTTTGTGACGGAGTGCTGATGCTCTGAATGAAGGGGCTGCCTAAGTGAATGTGGATTTTGTTGTCCTCTGTGGTGATGACATTTGGTCCCGAGCTGTTAGACCTCTGGACCTGCCAGTTGCTCTGCCTTTCTGGGGTCACACGGAAGACGGCATGTCCTCCGACAACCTCCACTGGCTCCGTGGAGAGGGAGCGGTCAGGGGTGCCAGTTGTGACTGACACAATTTGTATAGGGGACATGGCTCTGTCTGGTGTTACAGAGCCACATGAGTCTGGGGTCATTGCTCTGGAGTATGTAGCCATAGTGAAAGGTGACAGGGCCCTGTCTGGTGAACATGGCTCATCAGACATGG
Organism: Trachinotus anak; assembly: GCF_046630095.1. Lineage (NCBI taxonomy): Eukaryota > Metazoa > Chordata > Actinopteri > Carangiformes > Carangidae > Trachinotus > Trachinotus anak. Next base: position 3,330,876 of record NW_027273877.1, read on the forward strand.
GAGAACCTTTAGATTTTGTTGTTGGGGAAATGGATTTTGCAGTAGGGGATATAGAAGCATTCTGGATGATGGTAATTCTCTGTTTGGGTGGACCTCCACTTGTGGGTATGACGGCAGTGCTGGTGAATGACTGGGTGTTTTCTGTGGTTGGGCTGGTAATCTCTAGTGTGGCTGTGTTGTGTCCGTGGTCAGGAGTCACTTTAATGTGCAAAGGCTGCCCAGGACTGTGGGTCAACACAACATCTCCAGGCTGTACGTGGTTACCATTCTGCCGTGGCTGCACTTTGCCATTCACCTGATGGGGGGTGTCTTTGTTTTTAAGAAAAGGGACTCTTGCTCTTCTCATGTTGTTGTTTAGGTTATTTACATTATTAATGAGTGAGGGGCTGCATTTGGTGAGCTGAAGCTCGTTGCTGTAATTTGCATTATCTTCAGGTTCACTCTCATCATACAGTTTGCCGTTAACCACAGCACGTTCTAGTGGTGCCACTGCCTTGCAGTTGGGAGACATGAGGTCAAGTGGGTCTGTCTGAACTTCCTTGGTGGAAACATGAAGGTCTGAGAAGCGTCTTCCATTCATGCCAGGGCGAAGACTTTTGCTAAAGCGTCTGTATCTTTCAAGCTCTCGAGTGAGTGTCTCCATTTCTCTGGCTAGTTCTTTGTTTCTGACCTCCTGCTGGGTCAGTTTTCTTTGCAGCGTAGAGTGGTCTGTTTTCACGCGGCAAATGGACTCCTCTGTTCCCATGTATTCATGAATCTTTTCTTTCAGAGCTGCAACCTCTCTGGTCAAATGACTAGACTTTGCCTCCTCCTCTTTCAAGCGCTTATAGAGAACATGCTCTTGGTTGCACTCTTTCTTTTCAGCCAGTTGATATTTTGAGAGTTCTTTTCTGGATATTTCCAGCTCTTCCATCAAGACTTTAGCTTTCTCTTGTTCATTGGTGAATCTTTTCTCCAGTGATTCAAACTCCTCTGTTTTTAATAAATCACCCTCCACCACCTTCATGTCCTTTAATTTGCGTCTGAGGCGTTCAACCTCCTGGGTCAAATCCTTTACTTTGTTGTCCTCCTGTTGGAAGCGGTTAGCAATAGGTGTTTTGATGTGCTCCTCTTTAGCTTTGCTTCTCAGGTATTCCCTTTCTATGGTCTCAAGTGATTGCAGCCTTTTCTTCATCATATTTATCTTAGACTCCAAATCATTGCTCTTTTCCTCCTCAGCCCTTAACTTGGCCTTCAAGTCATCCCTTTCCTTTGTAGCGCTGCACATTTTCTCCTCAAGCTCAGCCTTTGACCTCAGTGCTTTCTTGCTCTCCTCAATTAGTTTCTCAGTTACTGATGTAACTTTGTCCTGCTCAGCCTGAAGTTTGCCAGTGCTGTTCTGGACCTTGTTCTCCATTTGCTTTAGCTTCTCCGCCATTGCCTTCCTCTCATCCACCAGCATGACTGTCAGAGTCTTTAACTTAGTTAGATCTTCCTTCAGTGTCAGCTCAGTCTTTCCCAGTTGGGTTTCAGCTGCTTCCAGCTCTTTGACCCTGACTTTCAAGACTTCCAGCTCACTGGTCAGAACCTTTGACACTGTCCTCTCCTTCTCCAGGTTACTTTTGAGTGAGCTGCATTCTTGTTTGCTCTTGCTAAATGCATCCTCTAATTTTTCTAAGTCCATAATTCTGTGGTTCAGTTTATCGACTTCAGCCTTCAGACTTCGGCTTTGGTTGGCCTCTTTCTCCAGTTTCTTGTTGAGGTCCCTGCAGTGGTCCTCCATTCTGATCAACTCTTCATCCTTTCCCTCCATTTCAAGTACCCTTTTCCGTAACTCTTCAAGTTCAGACATGAGGCTCGAGTTTCCACACTCACCACGGCTAATTTTGTCCCTCAGCTCCTGCAGTTCTTCCTCAGCTCTGCGCAGGGTCTTGTTGGTCTCCTCCAGCTCATCAAGCTGCCTGCTGAGAGCTGACAGCTTCTGGCGCAGCTGCCTGCTTTGGGCATCCTCACTGGTCAATTTGGCAGTCATGGTCTCTTGTTCCTGATGGTATCGACAAGCTTGGTCACGCAGCTCAGACTCCAAGCGAAAGACCTTTTGCTCCTCTTCCTGCAGCCGAGCATTAGCTAAGCTCAGCTCCTCTTGGGCTTGTGAAGCACTGACACTCAGTTCTTGGACCTTAGCTGTTTGTTGATTCAGCTGCTCAGTGAGACGCTGCTGTTCATCCACGACCATCAACGCAAATGACTTGAGTTTTGTCAGCTCCTCCTTCAAACTTGTGACCTTTTTATTGTTCTCTTCGTCTTTTCGTTCTTGGTAAGCCTTTTCTTGATCAATTAACAGCTTCAACCTGTAAAAAACAAAAACAAGGCACATATGATCTTCAAGAAATCCAATTCAGAATTAGCAATTTACATGAGAAAGTGTAAGAAAATTTACAAGAACATAGACAAGATTTCTGTATTGCAACATTATTTTTCCACTACACTTGCACTTTCTCTTTATTTCTGCTTTTCAACAGATTAACTTCCCAGTAAAATTAAATCATTGTAAAACTTAAAATTTCAGTTTCATTATTTTTGGTTTTGGTTTATGTTAAAGGTGCTTAAGAAACTCTACACTCTACCCACTGTCATTCTCCATTGGGCCCACTCCAAGCAATGACACATCATAAACACTGTTATTTTCCCTGCGTTTTTCAGGAGGACTAAAAGTTTTATGTCATGGAAAATTTAACACATCATAAAAAACCATTACTTTAGCTCTCTCAGGTTGGTAGTCTGAAATACCTGTGGTTCATTTTTTTTCATTGCCTTGTTGCCAACTAATTCTCATATGGTTTGGAAACCTGAGTTACTGCTGTAAATATTCAGGCTTCAGTTTAACAATCAGGGAATTTCTAAAAGTTTCCATAGTATTCAAGGCTGTATCATAAGACCTGTTAAGTCCTCTGGGAAATTAGGGGGAAAGACTGACAAACAGCCAAGTGTTGACGTTGACCTCTGAAAATGATCTCTCCAAAAAAGGTGTGACATACAATTAGAAAAATATGGGGATGTTTCTGACCAGGATGGATTTTGATGAAGTTATTGGTGTTTTATGGTAATCTGCAGCATTCTTCCATCTAACGTACTTAACCACACATAAACTGTGTATTCAAGTGGTTAATATGCTCATAGACTGCTACTGTGACTAAATGCATGTTGTAGAGAGGAAATGGTGACATTGTGCAAGTCAGAGAATAAATAAAAGGCACAGCCTTGTACATGGATAAGAAATAAAGTGAGACACACAGAGTTCAAGTTATGTGTATTTGTTTCAGACTGGATGTAAGCAACATTTCTCTTGTGTATATAAACATTTAATAAATTACTGTCAGAACTGATATATACAGTCTACAAAAACCAGTATCAATCAGGTAAAAAATCAATTTGACAGCATAGCATATGTAATATTTATATTTCACAACTAATTGTGTCTTATATTTATATAAATGAAGCCCAGATGAGGTACAAAGTGGTAAAATGATGTCAAGGTACATTACACATGTGCCATTGGATGCAGTGCTTTAAGTACAGTGTGCAGCCGGGGTCAGTGCGTCTGGTATATACATACATTACCGGGTCAAAGTGTCTACAGCCCCAAGGGGAGGGATGTTATGACTGCTGCGTGTGCAGCTGCCAGGCATTTCCACACAGATGGCCCACTGGCATGGAACAATCCTTTAATTAAGGGGTTCCTCTACTACCAACCCTCCTCCTCCTTACCAAAACCACCACCACCTACCCTCCCCATTTTTTCTTATACATTTAAAGGAATTCCCCCTGCTTCCAAAGGCAATTACAGCCCCAGAGAGTTTATACAGAAATCCCCCCACACACACAAATGCACACTCTCAGGGATCACTAATTCCACATGTACACTGGGATTGTGGGCCATGATGTAAGCGTGGTAGGGTGGGTCACTTCTCAGCACCAGAGTATATGTCTTCTCTTTCTTCAGTAGCTGCTAAAGGGCGGGGGCGGGTAGGGGGACACATGTAACTGGATCCATGTGTTGGACTTAGATCCAGACAATGCAACACCCAGTAAAATATTATAAGGGTATGCATAATAATTAAGAGTTCATTATCAGTGTGGTTTGGTTGGATTAGGGTTTTTTGTTGCGGCCATGTTTCAAGAAGCGAATGTACTACGATCATGAATCATCATCATGAGATTTTCTGGAAATGTTGCTAAAGCTCTTTTTTTTCTGTATACTCCTTCCTGATAAAATGGAAAATACATTTCTCACAGTGATATGCCATTCAGTGGAGTAGTTAAGAACAAAATGACAGTCAGCGCAGCCTGAGACATAAAGTCAGTGAGTACATTTACTCAAGTACTTCAGTACAATTTTATAGTACTTTTACGTGAGAAACCCGCTTTCTGTATCACTTGTATCACTTTCTACTCCACCACATTTTGGAGGCAAATGTTATACTTTTCACTCCACTACATTAATTTATCATCTTTATTTAATAGTTTCACCACAGATCCATACTATTAATGCAAAATACAATCTAATCTAACTAATAAATCATGATACATTATTATAAATATGGCTACCAGGCAGTATATATAGCAGTCAGAGTCAGCTCCATTGTCACCAGCTTGTACTTAAAGAAAAAGATTTGAGTACTACTTCCACCACTGATATTTTGTGTTAACAGGGCTGCTATTGCATTATTTTAAGCATTTTGGTTTTTAAAAGGTGCTGTAACCAAACTCAAGTCCCACCAAAAACTACTGTAGATCCTTTTTGTGTTTTAAGGTCTGTGAATATTCCAGGTGCTTTCTAGCTTTGTTGACTTAAAGTTTGCCCTTGTTATATCCTGGCTCTTAGAATTTGTTGATAACATTTTTTAATCATGTTTCATACTTTTTTCAAGGACTCTGGATGTGTAAGTGTAAAGACTGTCATTTAAGGAAATATGTCTTATCTAGAAACCTGCATGTGTTGAAAAATTACATTTTCCTTAAGTGGATTGTATATGTGGAAGCAGTGCGTTGTTGAGTGAAACAAGCAGACATCTTTCTTGCAAACCAGCCTGTTGCCTGTAATCACTGTTTATTCAATCTCTTATCTCAGTCCCCACTGTTTTTCTTGTGATGTCATCAGCCAAAATAGAAAGAGAAATGTACTTTGTTCCCTAGTAGGACTGGAAACTTTGCCTATCGCTCTGTTTTAAAATACTTAGCCTATAAGTCCTGAGCTGGATACTGTATGCGAGGGCACTTTATATTAATAAAGACAGGACCTTTGAGAGGAAACTGCATGGCTCATATGCTCAAAACACACTGCTCACCTCACACCAGTGAAATCACTTTTAGCCCTCCATGGGACTATTTTGTTCTGTTCCCAGTGCACTTTGTGGTACGTAAGGAAATGTTGATCCATATCTATTCCTGAATTTTTTCTCATCAAGGACACACACATAGATGAGGGTATTTGGCCAACATAGCCACATCTGAGACCATTTTTGTTGTTAGATATAATTTAGTGCAGATTTGCAAGTCTCCATGTTATATAGATGGGGGGGCGATAGAAGTAGTGACCTTAGGTGAAAAAGTATAATCCTGCAGCTGACCCTTAACTCGTGTTGGGGACCAACCACATTTAATGAGTAGTCGTAACTCAACTGATCAGCTTTCGCCATCTAATATGAGGCACTAGAAGCAGCTGCCTTATGTGTTTAGGGAGCACAAATAATACAGCTGGTCTATAGAACATTCGTCCACATTTCATTGTGAGAAAGCAACCCTTTCATGCAGACATCCGTACAGCTTGAAAGAACATTATTTTGGAGGAATAAATTGTAGTAGTGCTGCAAATAAAGCTGGTGACATAACCATTTCATGGCTATCAACATTACAAGGCACCTTACCACCCACTCTGCAGCCTGTCCAACTTTTGCAACAGGCACCAATAGTGGACTGGTTTCCCCTGAAAACGGATGCATGATCACCACTGTGGGTCGTTAATGTTTCATGGAAAAATGGGTTGCACAGAGTGATTCGGTGGGTTAGGGTGCTAAAGTGGATATCTTTACAGGATTGTTTCTGGCTTTGTTGCAAATGTATTTTTGACTTACCCTCAAATGCAAGCTAACAAAAATGCCATTTAAAAAGAAAAGGAAACCTTCAAGGGAGTCACATCTAGCCACACCAGCACACATTACAGCTTTACAGAGGGCTTCCCTCTCTGTACGTGGCTCCCAAAGCTGGAAACTGTGGCTCACCCGCTGCTTAAAGCTGTGTTGCAAGTTCCATATGTCACTGCTGCTGTGCCATTTCCTAACCACAAGTGGTTAGGTTATATATGTACAGACCAATGTGCATACACACATGACCACCTCTGTTTTAACAGAGACTTGTGGATGGTGGGCTGAATGCCCTCCTGTGTGACAGAGTTTGAAGGGAGGACGCTGATTAATGCAGTGCATGGACTGTATTTTAAGTCCACACAGGCTAAGTGATATGCCCCCAGAGCACAATCAACATGTGTAAAATATGTAGCACTGATATTTATTAACTTCCTGGCTGTGGCAGTATGCTTAATGGAGTGGTGTGTTACCAAGAGGTGTGGATTTGACTGTTCTAAAACTTTATATGTTTTTATGTGGGAATAAATTAGATTATATTTTCATAATCCTGAATATACATTATGGAAGTGCTGCTATTTGAAACCTTCCATTCAGTATTGAAATACCACACATTCAGTCCTTAAAACATAGCTGCTATTTTTTGCAATTAAGTCTTGAGATAATTCTTCATTTCAATGATGTAATTAACTTCCATGAAAGCAGTTATAATTGTAAGAGTCATTTGTTCTATATCTCATATTTAAAACAGGATTTTGCATTGATTTCCACAACCACAGTCTAACAGGAAAGAAAAGAACTAGATTCCTCTGACAGTAATGAGCTTCCAAATGTTCTTAAAAGCTTAAAATAACAAATAACTCCTGGGTTTTATGCTAAAAAAACTAACTATTATCACATAATTAATTTTTAGTATCTTGTGTGAAACTAAGTCATCACTATTTCTGCAATTATGTGAGAGATCCCTGAACACTGATATTACATAGTCTGTAATAAGACATGCTTAACACCTCTTCCCTCTGTGAATAAGATTTAAGCCACTGTTTAAACAGTTAATCTCTCCGGTCAAGTTTGCAATGGCAGATCACTGTGTCCGACTTCTCCGCAAGCATGTTAGTACAGCTACTTCTTCAGTTTCTGAATAATGAATCAAAATGTGTCAGCATTGCTTTAGGGGTATGTAATATTTAATTAAATGAAAGAGAAGTTAAACCGATGAGTTACACTCCCTTGCTTTGAGACATTAAGGTTCCCGCCACAGTTTATGTATAATTTCATACATTTGAAAGAATTTAAACCTTGAACTTCCTCAGATTTTGTTAAAAATTCCTTGAGATACTTTTGATGTGTGGGTTTTTGCTGACTTGGAAAAACATTATTCTAAACGTCTTAACGTCTTAAACCAGTGGTTTTAAACTTTTCATAAGTAATTTACAGTAAATACATAAAAAATATTAACTCTTAAGCTCAAGAGAAGTATAATTAAAAACACATTATGAGACGTACTATTTCTAAGTGCACAAGAACACCAGCATGAAATGATGCTACTCTCAACTCTGTAGGTTTCCAAGCCAATGAAGTGATCGACAACTCTTGTAAAAGTTTTGAAAGTTTTTTCCCTCAAATGCAGAGTTTTATAATAATATTCAGTTTGCCTACCTGTGCCAAAGGCTTTCCCAGGTTCACTGCCATAAGCTCATTATGTTGCCGCACAACGCCCGACCCTCAACTCTTCCTCTGTGTGTGTGTCTCACTCTCTTAGTAGCTGTAATGTGGGCATTCCTGCAGTCAGACCAAACAATAAGGGATGTGCTCCCTGCCTATGGACCATTACATCATCAACATGTCCTTATATGGAGCTTTGCATTGCAGAGGCTTGCAAGAAGGGGGTGTGCTTGCTCGTTTGTGTGAGTGTGTGGTGTGTTCGTGTCTTAGTGTTTGAGCGAGTCTCCTGAAGAAACTGTTTAACTAAAGGATGTGGCAGAGGAGAGGGAAAGGTTTTTGTTGACGTATGTAATGTGTGAAATATCTGCCCGGTCTGTCACTGCTCCGGAGGCAGGGAAGTAGGTGAGGAGAGACGAGGAGTTCAAGTTACAGTATTTCCTTCTGGCTCTTGTCAACTTAGGTCATTTATTCAGCCAAGGAGGGAGGAAAAAAGAATCAGCTTGCAATGTTAATAAGAATTTCTTGGATGAGGATTTGTAATTGAGACCAAAACTGAAGAACAAGACAAGGCATGTAACACATACAGTATCTCTGACATGTGAAATGTGTAGTTACAGCCCACACCCCTGACATTTTGACAGTTTGACTGGTTTCAAATGGTTTGTTAGATATACTGTTGCTGAGTGCCAATACCTACTTGCTGGAGTGCCTACATAGTTTCAGTAAGGAATGCTAACACTGCTAACATCAAGGTAAAACTCAAGGTAAAAAATACTTGGTCTCATATCATTATTAGGGTGTTTCGAACTGTTGTTTTTGTGCACATAATGGCTGATTTGTTTCCAGGAATGTATCTATTCTCTCAGCAAGTGTCCTTAAATTATTTCTAGTATTAATACCATTAACTCTTCACAGGGAGATTTGGTACATTATGTCTTTATACAGGCATAGGTGCATGAGAAATGATTACTTTATATTAGAGGAACACTTTGACACTTGGGAAATAAGCAAACCGTGTGTCACTTTTACACTTTGGTTTTTCTATGAATTAGTGAGAGTTAGAGGTGGTGGTTAGCAAGCTCTTTCTGTCTGTTTTTGGTCTTTACACTAAATTAAGCTAAGCTAGCTTTCTCCTGGCTTCCCTTTCATATCCAACAGACTGATATGAGAGTGGTATCTGTCTCTTCATGTAAGTCTTTGCAAGAAAGCAAATAAACGCATTACCCAAAGTATGAACAATGCTCATAATACCTCAGCATGTGAGCGGCCCTTACATGTTGCAGCTGTGGTTGTAATGGAGCTAATTTTAACTCAGTTTCATTATAAAGTGGTCAGGTTTTTTTATGTATAAAATCTTCAGCTGCTAACTAATAAGTTATTAGAATTGTCAAACAATGTCAATGGAGTACAACAGTACAACTTTCCTTCTGAAATGTAGTGGGACAAAATAGTAACAGTAACACAAAACTATACCTGAGTACTGTTACTTTCCACTACTGTTATGTATCTTGCAGCAAACACTGTGAGAATATCTGAGGTGAGGGTTGGATAATTAAACATCTTACCTGTGGGTGTAAAAGTGGCTTTAAGCTAATGGCTATACAAACAAAACAATGGATTTTCATGTGGGAGTATAATCATAGTTTAAGCCGGCACACATTTCTCTTTATCAGTGGCACATTGTTCAGTTCACAATGCCTCAGTCTTAACTTTCATTATCAGATTGCTCTTACCTAACTCATACATTTCTCTGACTATAGCTGGTGACTAGTCTCAACATTGTGCGTCACCAATTATCATATGATGGGAGCAAATTTTATAGAGATTTTTCAGGGTTTTTCTATTGTTGTGAGAAAAATGTGCCCTGTTTATTCAAACAATAGGACTGGTGACACTGCATGATGCACAAACATATGGGCAAGTGACTTTAATACTTCCTGACAAACATGGTGCAAGAACAATCTCATGTTTGGTGTAAGGCGAAAATGTATGACATACAATACGACATACAAAAAGACAGCAAGTTAGTCACATATACCTAACAGTCTGTAAAAACAAGTGCATTCTGTCACTACGCTTCGGGCAGCACTTTGCAGTTATAAGTGATCCCAGCAGTGTAAGAGAATAACAAGGGCAAGACTCTTCCTGTCTCCTGCCCGCTAAATAAAATATGTCATGGCTTCACAATGGCTGAGGTCACTGTTACTAAATGTTACGAGCTTTACCAACCACGCTGGAGATTTGCCCAGATTAATCTAAAGCTGCACTCAGCAGGACTTTTATGTTAAAATAAAAACATGTCGTACATATCTGACCAACACAAGGATGCAGATTAAACACACATATTGTAAGTGGTCAATCGATGCACGTCATTTATTCTGACTTCATGACCCTTCCTTTCAATTTGCACAATTACAAGTGCCTGGTTGTCCCTTTTCCACTGTCATTAATGTCTGGCTTTAAAAGATGTAATTACACAACAGACGTATAATACTGATAGGAAATGAGGCTGGTGTGTTCACGTTGTGTTCACATTGAGTCAACTTTACACTGAGTCACCAACATCTGAACAACTTTATTAAGTCCAGAAATGTAAAACAGGAATCTCCCATCTTTGACCAACAGCGTCTTCCAAGCAAAATTTGATTTGGTAAACTGCTGACGAATACAACGAATGCCAGCATACACACTGTGACTTGCAGTCTGTTGGTTTAGTGGCAGATGGAGCAGAGTTCATGTGTCGCAGCAGGAGCCAGACACAACTTGCAAATTCCTAAAAAAAGTAACAGAAAACATGTGTCCGGACGACTTATTTATAAAAAAAAAAAACTGCAATTAATCATGGTGTTTTTGACCAATTCGAGGAGGCTGTTGTTGGAAGACAATGAATGAGGCTGTATGAAAAAGTTTGGATGGCCAGTCTGTGCTCACAGCGCTGATAGAAGCCAAGGATACCATTTGTTTTTGGACAGGAACTCACCAGGTTGCCCGTGTAAACACACCAAGTTTGATTTTGTTTGGAAAATAGTTCAAGTTTTAAACTTGATATTGAAAAGACTGAATATTTTCTTTAAGCACCATATGGTAATTGTCACATGTGTTTTTGACAGCTAAAGGCCAGAGGTTTAGAGGCTGGAGGAGTTGGAAGCACAACCAGAACAGCGCAGTTGAGCTTCCTGCTGAGACTGAAGTCTCAACTCTGTCTCTGTCTCTCACTCCTCAGAGAGACCAGTTCCTGTGTCCACTTGATTTCTGCAGAGACTTTACTCTGAAACGCTCTAGAGTCTTTTAAGTAGCACTGTAATGCTTTGCCACAAGGCTATGGGGAATTGGTGAACTGTAGTGCACACTTGGGTAAAGAAGGATTGATTGCATACAATTTAAAACGCTCTTCACATTTCACAATCTGCAGATTCAGAGTCACAGAGTCCAACAACTGCCCACTGAGCTCCAGCTCTGAACTATGATGTATTTAATTTTTGTGTTCTCCCCTTTTTACTGCAACAAACTGTTTGTTCTTGGAACAAACAATTCGGTCATCCAAAATTAGATTCTATTTCTGGATCTGGACATATTCGGGCCCCTGAGTACTGTACACTTGAAACAGATGTCAGGGATCAAACACAAGAGCAGGCCACACAAACATGTTTGCTGTGACAAGCCTCTGCCAAATGACAAATAGTGGGGAAGTGAAGATGTATTATGTAACCTCCGTGGGATGACTATAATGCTGACAATACCCCGAAGAATGCAGAGGTTTGGGATTTGGTTTGGATGAGCAACGTGTGCGGTTCGGGAAGGCAGTTGTTAAATCCAGAGGCACGATCTTCCGGCATTTCAGCGTGTTCTTCAGAGCTGGAAATTCCAAGAGTACAAATGACAAAACATGAGCTACACAGATGAATGAATGAATGCATCTGCTTCATGAAGCAGCAGATGATTTGTGATTAGAAAAACTAGTCCCACTTCAATTGTGACCTGCTTTCTCAGGCTGTTTTCAGACCGACATTTAAAAAAAGCTGCCTCAGGGCATCCTTGTGGCCTAGCGGTTAAAATGCCTACCTTATAATTGCAAAGTTTCCAGTTTGACTCTTACTGGGGACCTGTGTTGCATGGCATAACCCTCTCTCTCTCCTCGTGTTTGCTGTCTGCACCTACACTGTTGCTGTCAAATAAAGTGCCAAAAAACTATTTTAAAGGAAAAAAACAAGTTGTCTAAAAAAAGAAAAAAGTAGAGCCAAGATCAGCTTTTAGCACAACAACATCCTGAAATGCACTAAACAGGCCATGCATACTTGGCAGATGACTTTGCAACATGAATGAATGGTGTCATTTTACAGTTTACCTCATAATTGTCAAGACACAGGCTGAAATGAAACTGTTATGTGGTGTCTCATAGACCTCATAGCTCCTGTGACACTGGAGAGATGCAAAAATGGCAGCAGATGAAAATGTCGGATCCCAGTGGAGCAATTGATAAAGCATAAATGTCATATTTCCATCATTGTTTCCCACACAGTTTTGGCTGTTTGAGGTTGGACTGGTGCTCCATCTCATTGCTCATCTTTTTCTGCAATGGTTTAATATCAACCCACAACCTAACATTTGCAACCAGAAACAAATTAATTTGCATTTTCTTTTCCAGATTTTATGGAAAACTTTCTGAACTTTTCTGGGTTGTTTCTGTAGCAACATGTTCACACCAATACAAGGGACTGTATTTGGTCTGAATCCTTGCTTAGACCTCAAAGACTTGACCTCTACTGTTAGGGTTACGTGTGTGAACACATGATATGAGATATCCTTGATTTCTGTTACTTACACAGTCTCCTGCTACATGTGACGAAAAGTACAGCTGTCATCTGAGCACATTAAAGTGCTGCAAATGCGTTCAGGCAAAGACACACATGTTAGAGTTTGTAGCTGCACATTTGTGTGTGCATGTGCGCTGGCTGGTACCTGATACAAAGCATGAATCTTGAAAACCATTAATGTCGAAACCAGATGGAAACGAGAGATATCGCAGAGTGTAATAAGTGTTCCTACCTGTGTGAGAGCTACAGGAGTGAATGCATGTCTGTCTGACTCTTTTTTTGCCCTATAGCTAAATGTGTGAGTTAATGATCTGATCAACTGTCTGCAGGCTGCACAACCAGACACAGTCAGAGATAAAGACACACACTCACCCTCTGCATTTAGTGTGATTTGGTGTGATTTCTGGTGCACATCAGACAAACCGCCTCTCTGCAGCCGTTGCAGACGAGGTCTGGTCTTGCCCCGTACACTCAGCGCTGACACGCACATGCTTGTGCGATACGCACAGCCCAGGGGCTGATTACCTGACATACATACATGACATCATCGGCTTGTAATCAAATCCATATGTCTCCTTCCCTCCTCTCTCTCTCTCCAAGACTGTCTCTATCTCTTGCTGGAATTCTGTCTCTTTTAATCCAACCATGACTTTGTCTCCATGTTCCTCTTTCTGTTTGTTTTTCTTTTATCCACTGTCCCTCTCTCATGTCTTTCTCTCTCTCTCCTTCACAGTGTTTCTGTCTTTATCCACCACCTATGTTTTTTCTTCTGTCTGTCTCTTGTTTCAGATCTCAGCCTGGGCCTCAGCATGGGCTCCACTGTTAAAATGGAACGTGATTTTGATTGCCAGGCTAAAAACTCTCATGTGGACATTTGCTGGCCTTTTATGGCAAAATTCTGGTTTTATGGCCATTCTCTGGCTGAAGACCTTTTGCTTATTGTTGTGATGACATGTTATAGAGTCCAAATAGTTCTAATTGGCTGTTAAAGGTGGACTTGACTCATCTGTGTTTGTGTTTTCCTTCTTTAACTTACATTCTCTTGTTTTATTTATTGCATCTCTTCTCTTTACGCAACTTTACCTTTATTCTAGCTTTAGTTATGTAGTCAATATAGTCAATGCACCCCATGTCTGTACCTTTGCACGAGGAGTGTGTACAAGAATGTGTTTGTGTGTCTGTCCCACTAATGAAACATGAGAATGATAGTAAGGTGATGCGACCTTGACCTTTCAGGATTTTATTGGGTTATTTTTCTTCTCCAGCTGCTTCACTCACAGAAGTTTTTAGATTTTCCTTCATTTAAGTTTGATGTGAATGTTAACAAGGATTTAACTTTTATTTTCAGACTTAGAATAAAATCTGGATAAGTTCTTCCCTTTAAAAAAGAAAATTGTCAAACTTACGTATTTCTAGGGAGATTTTACAGATTAGTCAACTACCATTATTAATATTAGACTAACAAAAAATCCAAACATGTTCTTTTCTGTTGAGTCTGAGTGTCTGTGTCTGTCTCCATTATTCACTTTTACTGTTACATAACAAGGATTTCACTGTCCCATGTATCCTCAGGACACCCATCGAGTTCTTCACTTTTTTCACTTAGATTTCAAGATTTTTGTTTGTGTTCAGCTCCACTTCATATGATTAGAAAACAAATCTATGAAACCATTAACAACAGATACAATAAGCTCATTACACAGCCCTCCCCATTTCTGGTGAGGATGTGTAAAAGAAATGAATTTGATAAGAGACGTTTTAACAATGACAAACCATGGCTTCATTGAGACAAACTATTTTAGCGTGGTAAAGGTACACAATAGCTCATTTTTCTTAGTTCGTGAAAGGATAATCTTTTGTTTATCTTTGTCAGCTCCAGTGATAGGAACAAATAGTTCTCTGTACCCAACTGCATAACGAATGAAACACGTCATCCCACCATGGGGTGATATAAGATTATGGGCGGGAATCAATCATGCAGCTACAGATTGAAGGGCTGGATGAGGCAGACAGGCTGTAATTTACAGACTCACAACAGCTATTGTCTAACAAACGGTCACACTGGGAATGAGAAATTAAGAGAGGTGTGCAGAAGTTTGTGTGTCTGTGTGTGTGCAGTCGACAAAGCAGGCGTGTGTCTGCTGCCCTCAATTGGTACAGCTGATAATCATTACCCCTCCAGCACTGTGGACTTTGATGTAAATCGCAAACACTTAAGGAGGATGTTGCGATCACTGTTTGCACAAATGTGGTAGATTTCAAAGGCCCAAGGCCACACATCAACCACCAGCAATTACATGTACAGTATGGCAAGAGCTTGGCACCGGCTGGCTTTACATAATGTATCATAGACTGCAGACACAGACGTCCTCACATGTGGTTCAGGACCATTTCAGATCAGAAACTTTTGAAAAAGATGAAAATGCAACCGCGTCTGTGAGAAATTACCTTCATATACAACTAATAAACAGGAAATGCAATGCTGACCAGCTTACATTTTATTACGTTTGTTGAATAATATATCTGGTTAGTCGCAGGTGTATTAGTTCAGGTTAAGGTTAGGGAAGGAGCATGGTCTGGTTCAATACAGAAAAATCTGCGCTGACTTGAGATACGACCAAAATGACAGGTTTTACTAACCTTAACCAAAGTGCTTTTGTTGAATTTGAATTTGTCACTACAACATAACTGGGAAAAACAATTTATTACCATATACATTTCATTTCTAGGAGACACGGTTGGCAAATAGAAATGAGCAACAACTGACACAAAATTATCATGTATGAGACACCTCTTTCGCTCCATCAGTCCCAGCTGCTGATATTTCATTGCCCACACAAAGCAGCTGTCATCGACACCACCCATTATGTTCCAGATGTGTGTGTGTGTATGTATGTGTGTATTCATTTTGGTCAAACTGCTCAAACTGGATATTATTTAAGTCTATAAACTATATAAAATTGGATTGTTAGAATATAATGTGTATAATAATGATTCAGTTGTGATCTCTTATTTCTCAGTAGGGTAACTCGTATTGCACAGACTCTCATTAGACTTCACACCCAACTCTAACAAGGACAATAGCTACACAATAGGACATGGGTCTTGTAGCTTGACAACAAATTCACAGGAAGAGCGGAGGTGTACACACACTCTAATCTGTGCAGCTGTCAAGTGAGCAGCGTAGATCTTCCTCCGGAGACTCTTTGATGGTTTCCTGATGGATTAGTATTGATCTGCAAGAGCTGCTCTCTAGTCAGATTTCAAGGAGCTGAGCTTTCTCAAATCATCAAGTCAGACAGGATGAAACGCTCAGTGCCATTTTTCCCACCTGTGTGCTTTTAGATCTTCCTGTTAATCTATTCTTTTGAGATATAAAAGCTGTATTTTCACAGCTCATGATGCTCCAGCCTCTATATGGGTTTGCAAAGTAATTAATAAGTAGGGTGAAGCAGGCATTTGACTAACAGCCCAGCCGCTGCCTAATCTCTTAATGTTTGCCTTCCCAGGGGCAACATCCACACCCCAGCCTCACCTCTGTCCTAATCAGCCCCTCAGCCTGCACCAAAACAAAGGGTGTATTTACACAGTTTAAGATAACTGCGCTTCAAAGCCAGCAGTGCTGAGGCTGTGTTTAAGAGGGAGCATACATATCTAAATGGCGGTTCAGCCTGGAAAAATTACAGTGTGACCACCAGCCAATGGAGGGGGGTTTTAAGGAAAAGCATGTAGCATCTCCCTGAGCTAATACAGTTTTCAGTTTAGCCACCCACGCTTTCCGACACACATTTACAGAGCAGTTAGGACAAACAAACTTCTGTTAGACCTACAGCAACAGAGGGAATTCAGCCATCACTGCTATGTATCCCTCCTGCTTAGATATCCAACTCATTTACTCATTCTCTGACTTATCTACAAACACTGTCCAGCATCTTTAAACACAGGAAATGGGTTTCCTAATCTGGTCATCCTTTCACAACTGCATTAATGGAAAAAATCCAAAAGCCTCCATGAAATCCACTCCACTGATAGGGGTGTCATCACATTGCTATTTCAGCACTGGCTTGTTTAAGGGGACAAATCCAGGGTCGGTTTGAGTCAGAGGAGAGCGTTGATGAGCTGCAAGGCAACAATTTGGACAAGGAAGGGGTTTACGTAACAGATATGAAAACACACTTTCGGCATTTAGGTAGCAAACAACATCATCCTGTGTGTGAATTTCCATTTAAGTAGGGTGTTTAGCCGGCCAAGATAAGTTCTTGTTCTAGCCTTTTGAGTTGTTAAAACAGAAGCATTTGGTATCTAGTAAATATGTCATAACAACATGAAAAACATATTGTCATGTGAAAATGACAAGGGCCGTAGTATTGCACATAAATATGGTCATACACGGATGACACAGTAATAAAAGTCTCTTCCATCTTGATGTAAAACATTCTGCTGAAGGCAAAACTTCAAAAGTTTCTAGTTTTTGGTGCAGATGGAAATTTCCATCTCAAGTGAATGCAGCATAAAATCACATTTGTTTAATCCAAATAACTGTAACTGTACAGCACTGAGTATTCATGTCAACATAATCAGTGTGGAAAGGAATGTAGTCTGTTCCAGTATCTTAACTCTACATAGAAAATCAACCATTTTTACTAATTCGTGGCCTAACAACATATACATAGCTGAAGCTTTATGTATCTATGTTATGTGCATTTTGTATTTTACTTTCTTTTTTCTGTTTTCTTTCTGTATTAATTTCTCTTTCTGATCCCTCTATCACTGAGAGCCTGTCTGTTCTTTCTCTTTCTGTTCTCTCTCTGTAGATGACACACCCCTGACAGAACTCACCAGATGTCCTCATTCGTCATATATTTGAACCCTCTCATAACGTTTTGGCTCTGTTTAGTACTACAGAGGAGCGGGACCTCAGATGACACATAATTTTTCAGAAATAATGGCTCACATGTGAAGGGATTAGTGTGATTAGAAGCAATGACAGGTGATCTGTTAGGTGTTGTAGTATTACAACAAATACAGACACACTGTAGGTGAGTGATGTGTTAACCTAAATGAAAACATTGTTTTTCATTCATTTCACTCATTTCTGTAATTTAGATCACACACACAGCAAAGTAAAGACCAGTGCGAGCTTCAGTGCAAATCACCATGCTTTATTCACCAGATACCACTTTGATGAGAGAAAAATAGACAAAAATGTCCCCTGCCTATTGTAACAACTTCCTTTACATGTTTTATTCGAGGTGTTTTCCTCCCTTTCACTTCTTCTCTTTGTCTCTTTCTGTCCCCGTCCATCCCTTTCTTGTCTTCCTCTCTTTCTCCTCCGTTCTTTTCCTCTCCCTCGTCTTATCTTCCTGCTCCTCTCTCACCATTTCCATCACAACCAGCCAGCTGCTTGCTCACCCTGGATCCTCCCACTGGCTGCTCACCTCTTTGTGTTCAGGAGGAATGTAAATGATAGTGATTCGGGATGTGGGGTGTGACGCTTGCATTTACTTTAGCGAGACAGAGCTGTGATGGACTGAGTCTGTGAGTGTATGTCGGACTCCCCTTGCAGAGTGCTCAGTGGGGATGAGACCCTGGCCGGGCGGTGGTTTTGGGATCCTGGACACAAACTCTTTCTATTGTCTGTTCACTTCCTGTTTCAAGCTTTGATTCTAACAATTATTTGGCAACTGACCTCAAATTGTCTCCAACTCTGAATTAAAGTGAGTAGAAGCAGATTGAGGCTCTTACCACTTACCCGCCACGTCATTGCTTCAATTTCTCATGGATTGTTGTATGTCATCCCCACATCTGTAGTTGTTGTTGCAACTTTTTTATCCCTTAAAAGACATATTTTTCTTGGTAGTGTGTCATCCCTTTGTCTCCTGTCTGTTATTTAGTCAATGCACAAAATGATGCATTTAATTTAATTGAATTTAGGTGCTGTAAAGAGCTTGACTTAACTTGTTTCATTTGTGTTTTTTGGTTAAGACAACTGGACTGGACTCTCTAGACCAATGACTGACAGCTGCTATCGTGAGTTGTCTGTTGACATATGGGAATCTTTCCCATCAATAGCTTCCCTCCCACATCATGTCAACACAGTTTTAGCCTAGCATGCTAGCTTCCACTTTTGAAGTCTAATGCAAACTTAACAGCTCAGTGGGTTCTCCTAAATGTTGAATGTTACAAAGGGACAGATGTTTTTAAGAGCTGTCTTGTATCAGTGGTCACAGGCAGCTTGACAGAGGCTTGAAGCTTTACAAATATGTCAAAAGTTATCCTCTTTTGAAAAAATAAAAAGTTAGAATTCAAATTTCATTTGGACAACACTGTGCCTAAAGTGATTAACTGTAAAATATTGTGAAAATCTCAAAGGTTGATGTTCAGCATGGCAAATGGAAAAAATCCATGTCAGTATGTTTGTACTGAAGCCAGTGAATGGATATCTTTTCCAAATGTTTTTCTGGTCAACTTTTATCCTGCAGCCTGGATTAAACAGGTCAGATTTGCACACTTGTGTAGCTGTTTTAACCGTGACTTTATGCCACGCCAGTCCATAAAATTTGAAACCTCTGAGGGAAGTGGAGAAAAGGGGGCATGTTAGGGATACCATGGTACAGGGCATTGGTGCTGTTTTCAGATCTCTTGGCTGCATTAGGCTTCCCGTGGCAGAAATACTTATAATGTCGATGAAGTGCACCAGTGGGATACCTTAGTGCATGTCGAGGGGCTGGCTGAAAGGCTTGGATCAGCAGTGTTATTAATGAAAGGACTGAATGTTGGATTTTAGCCCACCTCTATTCTGGGTGATGTCACCGTCTGGATAGACACGACTAGTCTCACCTCAGTGACTGAACACAACAGATGGCTCACATCTGGAGGGAATCCAGAGAGGCATTTTAGCACTGAGGGTTATGAGGTTTAGCTTTGTCCACTGACTTTCAGTGATGATGAGGATTGATGGTGATTTTATTTTTCTTTTAGTGCAATTAGCTCTGGCTGGGTGCCTAGTCTTGAGAGGTTTTACAAGATATTTAAAATATGTAGAAACATCTCTTGGCGTAGTTGCATGGATCTTTACATGCATCTCTTTTTTTCCTATGTTCTGAAACATTGAAAGTAAGTTTAAGAATTTCCAAAACATATTTCTTTCTTGTTAATGTTTACAGACTCATAAAAGCAAACCCAAACAGTTCTCTTTTTATTAACTTTGCTGGATGATACAACACATAAAACATATAAAATACTACATGTGCCCTATTTCTTAACATTTTCTCATTTTTCTTTTGAACATAGCTGTCATATCAGAATGTTTTGCAAATGTAAAATGAGTCAAATAATATTTCACTGACAACAATAATGGCATGCAAAACTAATTTCTTCATGCATCCATTTCTAATGCAACAGCAGTTTCAGACTGTTGGCCACTCAGTAGCTTCAGTCGCTGGGGCTTAACTGGAACTCAGTGTTTTGTTTGATCCTTAAAATGCATTTAATTTTACCCTTCTCAGCAACAGAAAGGCTTTCATTTAAATGTAATATTAAAATTTGGATGCAGTGTAGTCCCTCTGAAACAACTCCAAGGCCTAACAGAGCAAAAGAATAGCTGCTAAATCAGATTTTTATGTTATTTTGGGTTGAGCATAAATCTGGCTGTAATATACGGCTTCTTGAAATGTGAGCTCATAATTTTCTTTGTTTGAAAAAAAAAAAAGAGTGCGCCTTTGGAATGAGCTCATGCTATACTTACATTAAATTAGAGAGATCCAGGCATAGCATTTATTCTCTCTTGTGTTTGCTCTTTCTCCAAACCACAGATACCGTGCCTCCTCCTTGGCATGCTGAAACTTAAATTGTTGGATGCTTTTAAACAGATTATAGGTGATATGAGGGGAGAGGGTTTACAGATTTTCTCTGCTCTGGCACAGAGATACTGTAAAATGAAATTTGAGTGTCTTTCTGTTGGGACTCAGATTGGGACTTTTGAATTCACCCAGGTGACTGTACCAGAGTAACCAGAACAAATAAAGTATAAAACATTTTATGTCACACTAGGCTCCTTGCAGGAGCCTCATATGGGTTTAGTATCCAACCTTACTTGTCTCCTTACTGACATGGATACTTCCTCTTTCTTCCACTTCACTAAGCCTTGAGAGGCTCCTGAAACTGGATAGACCCTTTAAACCATTTTTCCACCCTTTAGTCATACCACTCACCCACCCACCCTTCCCCACCTCTGTCACTGCCAGGAGGATTTGCTCATATTCAAGCCCAAAAACATTTGTCCTGAGATATCAGCCTCTGGACTATGACAAAAGTCTGATTTCATCACTCTAATCTTTTATGGCAAAGCGCACAGGCCATTTTAAATCCCGCTGCAGCCCCATCAAAATATAATCTCCCGGATGTCTTTATCCTTCACTGTTACAAGGGTATCAAACCAAGTGCCAGCCGTTCATGGCTCACCGGCTCCTCACCAGGTCAACAGAACGTCAGGATAGGAGATTTTTGAGTAAAACTAAATTGACTGCATAATTTAATCTTGGAAAAATACAGTGTAATTGAGGTTTTGGGCTCGCATCAAAAGAACAGTTTCACTCTGGAAATGACTTCTAGGAAGAGTGCGGTTCAGAGTTTTGGGCGGAGGAAGGTGGATGTAGTTTGTTTTGCTGTTATGATACTGCAGCTCAGACAGTGTATTCTACTACACACTTTGCAGCCCATTAATTTATAAATTATTAAACCGGTAGGAGCCATCAGGCTTGTTGCGCTGGCGTATTAATTAGCTTGGCACTGGTCTCGTCTCCTGCCATAAAAAGACAGAATTCGGTTTTCTTTTAAGTCATGCATCTTATTGAGAGTTAAATTACATTTCTGCAGTGTTTTTGCAGAGACTTGGTGGGCTTATAAAAGATTAAACTGTTCAACATTGCTTCCACATTCTTTTATAAAAAGATATTTCTCAGCACATTACTCACAGATACATAAGAATTAGCTTTTATTCATTTCCTTGAAATATGTATGAAAACAGTAATTATTATTGTGGGGAAAGGTGTGTCTGAAAAGATAATGTTTACTCTCATATCTCAACCCTGAAACAGACCAGTGCCAGCTTTTCTCCAGTCTCATAACCCTGCAGGAAACGGTCTCATCAATCATCTCCAGCACCTTGCATCGGATCTGGGAGAAGGGAATTTAAAACCCAGCCGTGGCTTCTATTTCTTGGTTTCATTAGAGTCTTGTCAAAGGCCAGGATGCACTGGGACGGGGTGGTCCCTCTGACAGCTCTCTATTGTTTCCTGCCAAAGAGTCAATCCCCAAAGTTTTAAATTTTGGTTTCCATATCACAGCTTGACACCCGACCACCTCAGTCTCAACATGTCCTTCTCGAGACCAAGCAGTCAGCCTTGAGATTCTTTCTCTCCCACAATAACCACAAATTTACTTCTTACTTTCTTGTACAAGGATTTACAATGTAGGAAACCTAACATCTTAAAATTCCTTTGAGATGATAAATGTTCAAGATTGTAAGATTACTGAATACAAGAAAATCCAACAAAGAAGGAGCTGTATTCATAAGCAACAGGTAACCAAAAACATCAGCTTTGTTTTTCTGTCTCTGTTAGTCAAACTTTGTCAAGGAAAAGAAAATTGAACCCTGTTCCTTATAAACATGTGTAATTAGCAGTTACCACCTCCGAATTAGTTGCTTCCTAACATCCTGAGAAAGTTACAAGAGCTATTTTCAATTTTACATAAATCCCATAAAATCCCAACAGTGGCTGCAGACACAGTGGCTCAAGAAAGGCGATTTGTTTCATAGATGGCAAAATATTTACCTGACATTATATCTGCGGCTTCTTATACTTTTCAGCTGCTTCTACGAGAAAACTCTGCTTTGTTGTCAATCTTTCTGTTCCACACACCTCATAGTTTTTCTGATTATTCTGGTCAAAGCCACAATATAAAGGAATAGTTTAACATTAGGGGAAATATGCAAATTCACGTTCTTGTTGAAATTCTTCTCATTAAAATACCAATGCATGAATAGCAAATACAATAAATAGAAATAAATAGCAGTTTAAGTGATGATCTGTTTTTGTGGTGTAAAGTGAAAGCAACAAAAGTGGCATGAAACACTAACCCCACTATCGCTTGCTTTGTTTACACAGCACAGTGTCCTTCATTCAAGATGAGTGACAAGTACTGAGATGTGAACTTCTCCAAATGAGAGGAAGGACTTTTAGACAAGCATTTGCATACTGTAATGTAGCGGGGAAATAAAAGATAACCGATCATGCCAAATACAGTCCCACAGGAGGAGTTTCGTTGCCTAAGGTCTGGCTAAACTGGCTCTTCCTCCCACAGGCTGAAACAGGATATGAGATCATGAGAAGTGTTGACAGGAACATCCTCAGTAGGCTCATCTCCCATAGCTTTGGCAATTAGGATTTTTTTTCTTTTTAGTTTTTAACTTTAACTAACTCTAACTCCTCATATATATCTAAAGTGATGATGGAGACATGCTGTAGTGAGGTATTTAAGTTTCCATGTGCTTCATTTTGCCTTTAAGTGATATCAATGACCAGTCATTCACCAAAATAATAGTTTTGCTTTCAGTGTGTCCCATACCAATGACAAATACTGACCCTTAGTGTGCAATTAATAAT
Source organism: Trachinotus anak (assembly GCF_046630095.1). Taxonomy (NCBI): domain Eukaryota; kingdom Metazoa; phylum Chordata; class Actinopteri; order Carangiformes; family Carangidae; genus Trachinotus; species Trachinotus anak. The sequence continues at coordinate 3,354,144 of NW_027273877.1, forward strand.
TGTTCATAACACACTGTAATACACACTGTGAGCAGAGATAAGAACATTAAAATGTTTATTAAGATATATGTCAACAGCCATAACTTGAAGCTTTCGTAACTGGTGTATAAAAAGTTGACAAAAATGATTAACAAGTAGTATGAAGTACATATTTGTTTACTGATGTTGTTAATTAAATATGTATCATAATTACATTTAATATTGAAGTATTTGTTTTTAAATGCTTCTTTACTCTCCCCCACAACTCATTTTTTGATCTGCAAAGTTTTTAAACTTAAGGTGTTCTTCATGTGTGTAATCATGCTGTATATCATTAAATATGATTATAGCTATAATATAGGCTACATTATCAATTATCCATTAACTATTTTTGCATCAGTTACAGATGCTTATAGTTTTGGCATAATAAACTCTTAAACATGCTCCTTAAACATGGTAGTGAACCTGCTTACATCTGCATTATAGTGTGTTACTGCCCATAAATGCTAGATAGGGGCTGTTAACATCAATATCCCATGCATCCATCATGTTAATGACCCACCACAGTACAGCAGTAATATTGCCTTTGTTAAAAAAGAAATTTGGGGGTAGAAAAGTCGCCACACTGATTCACTTTCCCCTTTTGCACAATACATCATGGGCATGTCCAGATAGTCCATTCACCGCAATGAGACATTTGAGTTGGCAGATCCAGGCAGGCGCTTTCCTCCCTCCATATTTCACTCACTATCTCGACACTGACTTGGCCAGGAGCACAGGCACAGGCTCATTGTTCAGACACTGCAGCTGCCAGCTACGAGGACGTAATGTGCGAGTTTCTTGCTGTCGCTTCCTTCCAGCCTGACAGGACGGCAGCGAAAAATGGCTTCCCTTGCCATGCCCTGCCAAGCTGTAACTCAAGAAGGTGTCTGCTAGAACAAATGTGAGAAGAAGGTAAATTGGAGAGACTAGCCCTCGCTGGCGTGTAAATGTATCCTCTACAATGTCAAGTTTGCATGTCATTCTTTGGATGTTCTCTGTTGCCTGATGCAATTTGAGTCTCGCCATCATTGGCAGTCTGCAGCTCTGGCAGAGGCCATGCACGGTTCACAGCAAGTGTAGAAATGTCATGCTAACTCTACATTAGCTGCATTTTTCCAGCTTGACCCCAGCCCTCCACCCTTGGTGCTATTTCCTTTCACAAATAGAAGATTAGCTCATACATCACTCCTGCAGATTCCCAGTCACCATAATCATTTGTCAACCTCTGTCCAGTTGACCATTCAGTTGTTCCTGCTCTTTTTTTTAACCCTCTCAGACATTTACATGTAAGTTATCAAACTGCACTAATAACACTGCTGCTTACTTAATTTTACTGGAAAACTCTATATTTCATATTTGGGTGCCATCTTGCCATCACAAAGCACTATGTCACCGACTGCTCTTAATATTCATGCCACTAATAGTTCCAGTGTTCTGGCAACTTGATTGAAACACAACCATTGCATAGACACCATTAAGTCTGTTAACCTTGTCTAAACCCATACATAAACCCTTAGGTATTCACTATCAGGCCTTTACCCCCTTAAAGGAAAGAAAAGCAATCTCAGTAGAAAACTTTTTATTGCAGAAATTGATTGTTTTTTTGGGAAGAACCCTGTTGCACTTTGACACAAAAAGGTGATTTTTAGACTTAGATCTATAAGACTGACATGCAAAACAGAAACTATTTTGTCAGTTGAGCAGCTCTAGAAGAAGTTGCATCCTCAAATTCAATACCTGAGCTACAGAAATAGCTTACTACATGTAATTTCTATTTTAGGGTTGATACTTCTTCAATAACAAGTCTAAAAAAGGTTGGAAAAATACGAACAGAGTCTTACGTCCTTGTGGTTGGTGAGGTCTAATCGCTGCATTCTGTCAGGGAGATGTAATCACATTACGCCATGCAATGACGCCTCTCTGGGCCTAATTACCGCCCTGTTTACAGATGTAGTGGAGCAATATTTTGACACTCACACACACTTTAAGGTAAGAGTATACACATAAAAATATGCTTTCATGTGAGGGGTGTCTGTTTTTTGTTACTGGCTTCTGTCTCCTTACACTATGGTGGGTACTAGCACATCTGCAAAGCAGCTCTGCAGTAAACTGTGCATCTGTAAGTGTTGATGCACCTTGTGTCTATCATTTATTAAAAAAAACAAAAAACAAAACAAAGGCAAACAAAGATGTTAATCAGGAAAAAATGGCCCGCATTTGCTTCACACAGCAGTGTGCAAACAGCTTGTTTTATTATCATTGTAGTAGAAGGAAATGCTTGGCTCAAAGGCACAGTCCTACAAACACTGCTTATCTGTTTTTTCCCGGCCAGAACACAAGTCACCAAAGCAAACCTACAGTATGAGCTCACGTCTTTCACCTTTCAGCAGCTGGTGCTTTTATTTATTTGCAGAATCTGAGAAAAATCAAGCAGCATTAACTTTTATAATCATGCACATTTTGTGTATTTACACTTCAGTGTAACTTGATGCATGGCAGTGTTTAGAAAACATGAAGGCTCTGTCCATTTTCTCCACATGAATTAAGACAAAATAAGAAAATGCAGGGTCTCTTTTAGTTTAAAGCATAATATAAAAGCCCTACTGGCCACAAATACATCTCAAATGCAAGTTTTATCACCAGGATATCATTCTTCACTCTTAAAATTGATCTTAGACTGAGCAAAAACATTATTATCCAAATAAATCACTCTACAGAAAAAGTCATTGTGCTGCCGTTTATAGATAAAGTTGTGCAACTCAACAGCTTTTAAGGTTAAGTGAAAGCAAAGGAGGGCAAGTTTTCTTGTCTTAATACCATCAACCTTGTTGAACAGTAGATTCAGACAAATGAGCCTGAGGTTGAGGAGCCTGTGGAGCAATCTGCTCGTTATCTGGCCAAAACAGAAAAGGGAGTGTTGGCTGACCAGCCCAAATTAGGTCAGTAGCCGCTCAGTTTTTCCTATGATGTGGGAGTGATAGCGAGCATCTAGATGCTCAAATGAAGGTGATGTGTGAAGCAGTGGAATGGACTCACCTCTGCTTTTAGTTTCTTATCCATATTTGTTGATCACCATAACCTTATATTTGTCATTTGTCCATAACCTTGAATACCCTGTGATCTCAGGTTGGCCATCCTTTGCATCATCTGATATTTTAAATGAGAGGCAACATCAGACTTCCAGTTTTAGTCTTCCTAAGGAAATACAAATTGTCTTGTGAATGTTACATAATTATATATTTTAATATTAGATTTTTATTGATGCATTAATGTGTAAGTAGAATTTAAATGTTGTGGCTGGTCGAGGAATCCAACATTATGAAATCATAAAGGCCAAAACATCACATCTTTTTTGGCGAATGAGCCACCAAGCCATCAACAACCATCACATTAACCGTGTCTGTTGAGTCTTTGTTTCCCTCTGTACTGCTCTTCTCTGTCTGGACTTAATTCATCCATAAATTCAGTATTTGGGTGTAGATTTGTCGAAGAAACTAGAGGACATTCCCATAAAGTTTTACCAAGCAAAGTGCTGAGAACTCTCAAGCTAAACCCATTTGCTCCTGATTTTCGAGGAAATGAAGCCCAGAGATGCGGTGACGTATTTGGAGACAAGGCAGAGTGTGTTTTGAAAGATTGTAAAGGGGTGACTGCATGTCATGTGTGTGTTTAGAGGGTGTCGCTGAATGTGTCATAGTTGTGTGATTCCTGACCTCAACATGGGGGCTCGCTGGTGGGGCTTCAAAGAGCACAACTGCAAATATTTGAATAACGTCATATACTGTACAGTAGTCAGTTTGAGGAATAGCTCTCCCTCCCATAAAAGGAAATGTTTGACACAGAGCTTCAAAAAACACATTCTACAGATGTGTACTTCCCAGCACCAGCATATCATAAACAAGATATAATGTATTTTTCCACAAAGCCTAAAGTATCTCATAGTTTAAAACTGACCAGATAATTTCTGTTATCACATACTGTATCTCATCCTCACATTTATCACATCAAAACCTCCATCTGGCTTTGAGCAGGAATGTGTAATATGCACGAAGCTGAAACATTTTTGGGATGAATACAGGTGTCCTCAGAGTCAGGAAAGACGTAAGAGCTTTCACTAAGAGCTCAGCAATCACATGTCAGCTTCAGTTGATGAATGATGCAGATTTCTGTCTCCTCACCCACAGTTTTAGGAGTACTGATAATATCTTAACAACATATAGGTGTAGACAGATCCTGCTCATGCATGCAGTGGAATATGTGAATATACAGTGCAACAGCTGCTTGACAACTTCCTAGAGTATGCTGTCATTTGTACAAAACACTGTCTAACTTTAATTTTTTTTTCCTGCAAAGTTCACGGCCTGCCTCTCAGGTGAACTTGCAGAGGCAGGAAGAGCGATCATTAATAACCAAAAATCCCAGATCGTAAAAAAAAATTCAAAGTGCTGTGTTCTTTTTCAAAGAACAGGGCAGGTCTGGATAATAAGCATCTCAGCGATGATGAGGGCATCGCTGAAGAATGTTCTCGATCAGATCCACATGAGTGATGTCACCACCGCTGCAGTTAAGTCAACCAGATGGCATGAACATATACTGTGCGTCCTGCAAATCATTAAGAGCAGGAGGAAGGTCATGTGGTGTCATGGTTGCAGCTACTGTTGTTTTTTATCTGTATTAAAAAGCTTAAAAGATTATCACTGACTGTGCCTGGAAAATACATCAACACACTTTTACACGCACACTTTTTGCTTATTGTCTGCGAGCTGTTTTCCCCTCACACAACTTCCTCATAAAGGCCTGCATCCATTGTGCAAGAATAATGACTAATAGAGGACAGAAAATTACAATTTCAAGATTGTCATGGGAAAGTACACACATCTGAATAGTGTGAGACTTGAAATGTTACTGAAATTGAATGACATCCAACACCCACAGACTACTGAACATCGCCCAGTTTCAGATCAAGCAGCGGATACATTATTATATGCAGGAGATGGACAAAATACCAAATTCTACACTTCTGCACAGGTTGATCAATATTTGATTTTTGCTGACACTCTGCTGATGCTTTATGTTTTTATGTTGATACCAATAGCAATATTTTAGAGTTTAAAAGAAATCCTGCAATTGGCATTTCTGTACTTAAGTTTGTTGATATTTATTATTTATTGTCTCTTTAAGTGAGCCTGTATAACAGCAACCAAATCTCCAAACCAGATTGTAGACAGACTTGAAAAAGACATGTGAATCTGACCTTTAAGTAAGTTTTAGTCAGTGGTCAAAAGTGTCTAATTCAGGGCACTTTTCACCTTTAATAATGTGTTTTTTCTGTTTATTATTTTGCAGCAGTATTTGTGATGAGCAGCTGCCAAATTAAACTCTGGCAGCAGGAACGTATGCTTGATCACCCACAAAAAGAAACATTAGAAGATTAAAAACATAATGAAAAACCAAACTAAACAGCAGCAAGTGAGAAATTCATCCAACAAAAACCGGGACTCAGTAACACAAGACATTTTGCCTGTTTTCTCCCTTTGGTATAAAATGATCCCAGACCAGCTGGCTTGGTAAACATGACATTACATCATAAGAGTTCTAGGTATTCAGAGGTCATGTTTCAGACCGGTTTCTGTCATCTGGAGACGTCAACATGTGAAGTTGGCCGGTGTAGCTTTAAATGGCAAAGATAAAAGGATGAATTGGGGGGTTTGACTCGTGGTTCATATTTCCATACTGGGTTCAGTGCATCACATGACAACATGTATGTAACAGTTTGTTCCAAACATGAGCTTGGATTTAAGTTTTTTTACGCTATGCATGAAACCAAAGGATACAGATGGCCATAAAATTCGCTCCCTGCCCTTCAGTTCCTTACAAAAGAACAAAGGCGAGCAAAAGGCCTGCTGCGGCGTAGCTGTATGCAGTGTGTGTGTGTGTGTGTGTCTGTGAGCTGAAGTCATGTTTAAAGTAACATCTGTTGATGGTTAGGATGCCGCTCTCGCTCTCACACCCCTGCTGCTCCTGCAGTACCCGGCGCGCGATGAGGTCATCACTCATGGACGCCTGCTCAATCGACAATTAATCAGAGGGGAACCAGGTTCATCCCCAACCCCCTGCCCAGATTTACATGCTTTTTAGGACTTCCAGGGAGGAGGTCAGTTAGCAGTCAGAGGCTTCCTGCTATGAAAAAAGATCAAAATAATAAAAGGCAGCAGGAGAAGAGGATTTTATGAATGTGTGGCGCAGGAGTGTGTGCAAGAAAGAAAGGGAAGAAAGATGTCCAATCCCTGCTGCACATTATAGGATGCAGTCACAACTTGCTGTTTTCCAGGGCCCAGTAAACGGAAATGATTACATCCAGCTAAAATGCATCACACAACAATAGTGACTCCTGGTGCAACGTGGTGCCTCTCTTACTGTACATGTCAAAACACAGAGAGCTGTTTCAGCTCTCCTCAGACAAGTGATAAGTGGCTTTTCCTTTTAGAAGTCAAAGCTTTTAGGGGTTTGCCATTTTTCTAGCCCTCTGTAATAATGTTTTGGAAACAGTGCAGAACAGAACAGAAGCCGCTGAACAAACTCTGGGTTTTGTGCTTGGGCGAAGGACTAAAATGTCGTTTACTCAAGATCCCCAGGGATTCTCTGTTTCTCCCTGCTTGAGGCAGCCTTGATGACATGTCTACCTCAACATCTTTAGAGAGTCAGCGGACTGTTATATGACAGAAATACTTCTTCTCTACGTCTTGTTACCGGATGTTTTAACAGTGCAGAGGACATCCCCAATTTTTTTGACTGCTGTATAACTCAAGTTTATTGGATTTCAACTCAGGTCCAGTTTTGTCATGTTAGCCATCAGCTCTATCAGTTATAATAACCTTGTACCTTCAAAAGTGATGGTTGAGATCTGGGAACACAGGGATATCACTGCTAATCTGGCTCTGTCCAAAGGTAACAAAACCCTTCTAGCAGCACCTCTAAATAAAAATCAAAATAATTAACACCTTATATTGCACACTGTGTGTTGAGTGTTAAAACTTAACACACACTATGTGTTATTTATGGCCCAGTGCAGTGAGTTCCTGAAGTGTCAGCTGGTTCCTGACGACCTAACAGTGACAAGAAAACTCCACTGCATCCAACCAAGAAACGGTCCCACACATAATCCATAAAAATCAGCTTTCCTGACACCCAGGTCTGTATAACACATTGTTGTTGACGAAGTTGTAATAAATCCAAAAAACTGTGCAGCAAAAACTACTTTTAAATAATCTTGACAACCAGGTGTAACACCCACTGTTCAGGCTAAGATAGGAACACTGTCTTAAGTCCTCACATGTACATTCACAGCAGTGCCATATAATGTAGCACATAATTGTCCATGTGGCGGCACTGAAAAATATAATGTCTCATGTGAGGATTGTCTGGACAAACAACTTAGGGAGGGAATGAGGTAAGAGGACACCTCCAAACACACACTTTTACCTAACAGCTTCACACACGCTCACATCCACGACTGTAACAGAGCACTCAGCTACATAAACAAGGCTGCATCCAGCCACTGAAAACAGATGACAACAGCAGATGTTGAACACCACCCCACACACATTTTTACTTGCGTCTATGCACATGCGCTAACCCTGAAGTCCACTGGCAAACCCAAGACTGAAAAAATACACCCTCATCAACTATTTCCATGGTAATCTGGCATCTTGTTGAACATGCAGTGTGATTGATGCTTCTCAGAGCCGTTGGGGTAGTTTTTTTTTTCTTTTCTCTTTTTTTTTCTTCTCCTCTAAGTCGTATAAATCTTTTGCCTTTTCTCACGCAGTAATTAGCTCGGCCCTGGACATAGGCCTATTTTTCATGGCAGGCCGTTCTTCCTGACATGCTCAGTGACAAAGCACAGATCGTCGTCACACCATCTTCTGGTCCAACTCAAACACTCTGCTACAGCTGAAGTGCAATGATGTGATTGTCCCAAATAGGTCAGGGGGCCGACCTCCAGCTGTGTTTCCTTTTTGAAATTGATTGCTGAGGGTGCATGTGTGTGTTTTATGGCCGTGAGTCTGTCTGTGTGTGTTGTAGGTGAGTTCCTGGATTCGTGCGCATACCCTGTGTGTGTGTGTGTGTGATATGTGATATTGCTGAGGAAGCAGTAAACAGAGCACTGCCCAGTAACAGCTCTCTATGTGACATTTACAGAAGAAATCAGTAGGACGTGTTTCCTCCTCAGGCCTCCAGCCGTCTCTGTCTTTGCCGGCAACGTTAAACAGCACTTCCAAATAATTCAACCCAGCTTCATCTCACATTACAGCGTTTTATGGATCATGGTTTCACCATTGGGGGCGTTAAGACTTCTGCAACATGCCTGTACAATAATCTCAAATGGTCGTAATGTCTCGTAATCCGGCACATTTACAGTATAATGCCTCATAATATGACACAGATGGAATTATGGCCGTGATGAGGCTGTTTGCAATTTGCTGCATGAAGAGACACAGCATGCTTTAGTCTGTTATCAGGGCTCTTATATTATCAAGTACTATGAAATATAACCATGCATGATTCATTTAAGTGTTACCAGGATTCCTGTTGTAGTACAGAAGGGGTTTACAGCCATGCCAGCGGCTCTGTGAGGCTATGTGTAGGCTCAGCGATGCTTTGAGCTAAATCCTAGCATGGCTAAAAATCTGTTTGTGGTCTTAGGTCAGTGTAATAAAAACAGCGCAAGCAATTCTATCTAAAGCTATTCTAATATATGTCTATGAACAAGGACAGTTTGGAGAATTATGACATAATAGCACATTATGAAACACCTGCTCGTCAAGTGTCCTTCATTATGAGCTGCTGCCTCTGACCTTCACTGGCACTGAAATGCAGACTTATTGTAGCTGTATGATAGTTTTCCAGGGATATGGTTTTTCACTCTGGTTCACAAATATCCTCAGTGCTACCATAAAGTAGAGCTGTAAATGTAAAGCTTATTTGTGTCTTAAAGCTCAGACCTAAATTATCTGTCGACACAGTCTTGCCTCCCACTTGCTCGCTCGGTCGCTGGATCATCTCCAGAAAAAACTCTCAGTTTGCTCCAGGTTTGTGCAGAGTCGTTCAATAAAAGGTGATAATAAAAGTAAAGGACCTACCCTCGGTCATGGGAAAAACAATAATGGAATTCTTTAGGGTGGATTTTCCCCTGTAATCCCGATGAACACTTTGATTTAATGCTAACATTACATAGGTTTATTAAGACATGTACAATCTGGCAGCGCTGAGTGGCAGAGTTGGACCATTCTTTTACTAGCTGACAAACTACTCTTGAGCAAGGCACTCAAGTCTCAGCATTATTCAGTGGCCACTATTATTATCCTCCATCACAAGATCATGGGAAAAGACAAAAATCTGATCGCACTTCTTGCACTGGTTCAAGAGGCCCTGTAACTCTGAAGAACATGCTGACATTGACTCATAACGACACCCCCACCGCAGGGACAGTGAGGCAATTAGAAATGACAGATCATGCTAAAATAAGAAAGCTGCATCAGCTGTAATTTTTAGGTTCAGTTTGATACTGCACTTAGAGGCTGAATTGAACTTTAAAGTGTGTGGTGGTGCTGTTACGTGAATGTCACTTTACGTAGTTGTGCTTTTACTGCTCTGCCTGTTGGATCTTAATGGAGCATGCAGTGCACGTCACTGTGGTTGGTCTGTAGACGTGTTTTGTTACTTTTACATTTTAAGTATGAGACAGAAGCTGTTAGGTTCAATTCAGGAAGCAGATACAGCCTCGAAAAACAGGAATCATAATCATAAGCGTAATTCTCATTGACACCCTAATTTCCAGAGCTCGTCTAGTCTGTCTCATAAGCAACAGGAGGTTAACACATGCAATTTGCTCTAGCTGAAGAGCATCCAAAATTAGCATTTAAATCTGATATTCGACTTTAGAAACTGTCAGTTATCTCCTGCAACCAAAATGAGATTTTCCATAATTGCTTTCAAATCATATGTCACCATATCCTCCAAGGAAACCAAGATAAATACATTTACCCCTCCGCAGAGCTGAAGCAACGATTGTGATTATGTTTTTTCTTGTTGGAAGCCTGGCAGCTTTCCCCGTGCTCATACACACACTGACCTCTCGCGCTCCTGCTCCAGCAAGTTGGTGAACTCGTCACTCTTCTTCATGAACTCTCCGTGGTTTCTCTTCTCGTCCTCCAGCTTGAACAGAGCCTGTTTGTGTGCCTGTTCCACCATCAACAGCTGCTCCAGCATCCGCCGGTGTGTCTCCCTCTGCTTCTCCACTAATTTATCCAGCTGTGGAGGGAGGATGCAGAAAACCTGTGTCACATCTGGACTGCTGTGTTTCAGTCACAGTCTTTCAGGCCACTTTAGACTAAATAATTATTTTCTTTGATTATAAGTGAGAGTTGGTGTTACCTCTACCATGGGCTTCTCATAAATGTCCTCCTGCAAGTCGTCAGACTTGCCCTGAATGGTGTCTCTCTGCAGGGCCTGTAGGACCTTCTGTGGGGTGACAAAACCATATTTGGCCTCCAGCAGGGCCAAGTCAATTTTCTCTGCCTTCAGCACTGTGATCACCTCATCTCTGGCCTGCAGTTGGACAAGAAGGTGAACTTAGTTAGATTCAACTTTGTGAACTGTAAATTGTATATTTGTGTGAGAATATGAAGACACAAATAGGATTACACTGCTTTAAAGTTTGCAGGAGACCTTTCTTAATTTAATTTCTTTAATTATGCTTTTTTTGTTATTCGGTATATTATCCAGAAAAAAACAAAGTCCAGTGCTAAGGAATAGAAATTTCTACTCTGCTCTGTGTTTCGTGCACTGTATCTAGCCTTGTTGCCTTGTTGATATTGTACAACAACACTGCCAGGGGATTCCTGGATCCAGAATCACAGGAAGTGGTCTCAGCTGTTAGCTGTCCATTAACACAAGATTTTAGTCCATCTTGATTACCAACTGCCCACAGAGTCACCGTGTCTGACTCTATGTCCGACTGGGGTCAGTGCCATGTCTGCAGGCCTGTCTGCTGCTCTACTGGCTAAATGTTCCCAGGGCTAAATCCAATTTTGCTGCTTTTGCATCATCTCAACAGTTTAGATTACCTGCAGCTCTCCCTCCAGTAAGCTCAGTAGAAAGACGAGGTCATCTCGGGAAAGGTCCCTGGCCTTCTCCCTCCGACCACCCTTTGCAGCCCCAGTGGCGCTGCTACTTCCACAGGCACTGTTACTGTTCTTGGCCGTCTTATGATTCCTCTGAATGGTGCCGGTGTCATCCGGTGGCTCACGGTGTCGGCTGCGGCGCTCGGCCCTTCCCGAGGGCTCCTCTCGCTCTGCTGATCGCTTGCGTGTGTCGGCCTGCTGCTGCTGCACTGGCTTGGCCTTGGTTATGTCCTCCAGACTGTTGCTGCGGGATCTCATGTTCCTCTACCTGCTGAATGAACAGAGGATTAAAGGATAAGGATGTTTTTTTTTAATCGTGCACGCAGATGTGCACATGCATTTTCTGCACCATGTGTCATTGTGTGTATCTAAGTGTCTTTGTGTATCTTTCATTATTTATCTTTGCATTTAGTCACAAAAAAAAACAACAAGCAGAATACTAATGTGCCAAATTTGAATCCATGACCTTGACTTAGAAGGACTTGAAAAAAATGAAAGATTTAAATGCTTTTAAACTGTTATATGGAATCAATTTGTAATGTTTAGGGCATTGCAAGAGGGCATTACTTTGTGACTGATGACATGTTTTAATTTACATTTTCTGGCCAGAGGATTTGTGCATCAGTGTATATGGATGCTTCTTTCATTCATTAATGTTCTACATTTCTGAGACTGCCTTTAAACAAACTCTACACATTAGTCAATCCCAGAAGATAAGAAAATACTGCATCAAACAACACAATGAGCACAGAAATCCAAGGTACATGAATAATAGATGTAGAAATGTCTGGACTTTGCCGTCATCGTCCTCGGACAGTGTTCATGTCTAAACATAATGTCTGTTTATTGCATGTCAGACTGATATAACCTGTTCTGTCATCATACTGTAAGTAGACCATAAACTAGACCTGCGTCCTGCATCCAGTTCCACATTTGTCATCTGTGCAGCTCAGCAGCATGTTGTCATTGCCTTCAATATTATTATTAGTCACTCAGCGGAATAGAGTCGTCATCACCACATTGTACCACCGGCCACAGAGCATGATTATGCCACAAATTCTTTGACAGTGCGAGAACGTTTCAGTCCCGTCGCAATGAATTGCCCAAAGCTGTCGACCATCATTTATGGCTGATGAATTTCCCCACAACGTGATATTTTTTTTTCTAGAAAAAGGCTGCCAAATCAGTCTGCCAGAGGATTAAGGCACTGGAGAGCTGTGGTCTTCTTGTGTACCTACTTGGTCTGTTTTACAGATGTTGATAGGTGGTCTGATGTGTTTGGGCCTGGAGAGTGATCGGAAAAAGGGGTAACAGATGACTTAGTGAGCTATGAATAAAAAGCATCATGGCTACCTACCAAGGTCTGTTTGGAGTATACAGTGCGTCTTTGTAACATCTGGTTTATGAATGGGCCATTCAGTAACTCACTGACGATGATTAATCAAATTATGATAAATAGATGAACGTTGTAAGCTGCAAACTCACAGGAAAAAGAACTGTAAGCTCCTTCGCCAAGTAATTTATTACTTTCTCAGCATTATGTTCAGCTAAAGTAAATATATCCAAAAGGCAAACCAGAGCTGAAACAAAAGCATGCTGGGACTCATTTCTGAGTGTTTGATGTGAGAGAGAATAATCTGCCCAAAGGCATTACATCATCATCTATCCAGCTCAACTCACATCAAAACGTCTCCAGCTAATTGAGCTTGAGAGTTGCTGTTCCAGCTCAAGACAAGATTTCACAACAGTGTACTCACTTTTCTTGTTTGTAATTGTGCAACACAAAATAATGATGTCAATTTCAATAGTGTATTCCTGATAATATATTGCAAAATTTTCTAACATTTAAGACTTCCTCAGAAATGGGTGATTGGACACGCTTTTCTCTGTGCTTGGCTTTAGTAGTACCTCCGTACGGACCACAGAGACATTTTTGATTGTTAAACTGATATTTGCTTATATAAAAAGGAGGATTAGCAAAAAATAAAATCAAAGGAATTTGTAAAATATATTTAACAACAACATTTTTAAGAGTTTCACTGCAAGGATAGATCTGTTTTCAGTTTATATTCTGATCTGTCCAGTTGCTGTCTCATTTAGTTTTCCATGTGCCAACTACATTACAATTTACATGGTTCTCATACACAGAGCCACAGTAAAACTTAATTCCATCTACTTAACTACTGCTACCTAACTATTTATTTATGCTACTCTATTGTTCTACTCCACTACTTTTCAGAGGTAAAAATTGTACTTCTTACTTCACTCTGTTGACAGTTATTAAGTTTAATGTTTTTATGTACAAAATAAAATGTAATAAAACAGAGAAATAAACAAATCAAATGCATAGATTAAACTACCAAACAGTATTCAATATAGTTTTCAGTAATAATAATCCAGTACTAAATATATATATATGTCACTGCAACTGTGTCAACAGACATTTCTCCTGAATGCCTGCTATGCAAACTTTTAATTTTAATACTTTATTTTTTTGCTGATAATGCATCTGTATTCATTTGTCTGCCTGCCCAATAGAACAAGGAAAACAAAGTTAGAACTGTAAAATAATATTTGCCGCTGAGACAGAAATGAAAATCTCACCACAGCGACTGAATTTGCCTGAGACGACCTAATTGGAGCTTAGAAACAATGTGTTCGACACTCCTGCAATGTGTGTCCAGCCTCTGTGTGAGGCCCTCTGACAGTTTATGAGTAAGAAAGATGGCTGGGTGATTGCATTGTGCACACTCTAGGCAAGGCGCCACATGATTCAGAGCTGAGGTAATTCCCTGCAGTCTAAGACAGACTCCACATCGACTTACTCAGAGATCTGGGCTACAGGCGATAGACAGAACTGCTCAAAATGTTTGTGTGTGTGTGTGTGTGTGTGTGTGTGTGTGTGTGTGTGTGTGTGTGTGTGTGTGTGTGTGTGTGTGTTGGTACAGATTTAGGTAATGTGCATGCCTTTCTGTACAGTATCTAAAGGAAGGTGTTTGTGATCTTACCCAGAGCTTCACTAGAACCTTTCTAATGTTCTCGATACATAATCAACTCAGCTATTAGTCTCTCTAGCACAACTGCAGCCTTGTTAAATTTACAAACCCATGATGCAACAAACACACACTCACTCACACTAACACAAGCATGCATACAAAGCTTGAGGATACAGATTTGAGCTGAGATTGTGCAACAAATCCAAGGGTCACAGACATGTAACGCAACCCCGCTGGGATTCCTACATGTGCAAGTATCACGTATCTGCAAAATCTCCAAGATGGATCAGAAATATATCACATAGTTCATAAAAAGGTTCACTGAGGGGACGGGAAAATAGCTTCACATTGGATCTGATGTATCTCCAAATCAGTCCCTTACAGGGATTTGTATAAATGAGTTTTGAGATCAGTGTTGTATCTCTGGTGACTGATGGTCCTGATTTTTGTGAACTGCGTTATTGGTTACTGGAAACTTGGAGCAAATGCAGTCAAAATTGGAAACACCGGAATGGTGAGCAAAAGTCCAAAAGAGCTGTCCAGAACTGTACTGATTTGTGTTCACGGACTGATGTGAAAATAATCTGTTGAACTGCAGTTACACTGCTGAAAACACCTTTCTTTCATTATACAAGTACTGATTCCATTCAGGGATTTGTCCTTTGAAGATTTGAATGAGATCAGCGCTGCCTAAAATACACTTAATGTGCTGAAATTATTAGATGAACATAATGAGCTTTGAATAACAGGCTTTCACAGACTTATATCCAAAATAAACTTTTCAAATGTGAGAAAAAAAATAAAACAAGTAGACTTCAGCAGATTCACTTACAGAGATATGATAAAACCAGAGTTAATCCCTCGTTCTTTCATTAAGTGTTAAGATTCAAAATCCCATCACCTGCTGTCAGTTTTACAGCAACACAGTCCAAATCTAAATAGACACAGGCTGTAAATAGACGTTGGCAGCAGTGCCAGATCAAAGCTCAGTAAAAAAAAAGAGACTATTTGGAAATTTCCTTTCGGCCTTCCTTCACTGGAGGAGGCGAAAAACACAGGCTCTTAAAATGCTTATATACACCGTCTGCGCACATATTTCCTGCATGACTGCGTTGTGTTGTCCGCATCATCAGCTTGGAGAAGGTGTGAAGACAAAACTGCCAAAACAAGGTTAATTGGCCATCATCTGTGACATGAGACCTCAGATAACCCCGTCAGAGCCATTTTTATCAGATGAAATAAGAAATATCTGAATCTGTCACCAATGAAGGAATGGATATAAACATCATTATTTCACATGAAGTCAGGCTGCAGTTATCGTGTTTGTACCTGTGCTTCTAAGGCAGTAATAATGCATCATGATTTCCATCTGCTAAAGTAGTAATTGACTATAACAGCATGATTGAACGAGTGTGTGACATGTGTAAAACTGCCCAGAGATGACTTAACCATGCTTTGTCCTCTTACTAATCCCATCCAGTCAGTGTCAGGAGTTTCTGTCAGAGCAGCTTGAATAAAATCCAGTAATTTTTCATTTTGTGAGCAGGATCAGTGCCAGAAGGTGATGTTATGATTAACAGGTGCTCAGATCTTATGCAACCAACTTGGCTGCTTAGTTTGGTTTTGGCAATAAATGCAACACACTGAAAAGAATCATTTGAGCACAAGCACAATTATACGCAGAGGGAGAATTAATGAATGTCTTTTTTTTTTTTGGTTTAACAGGCTCTATGACTTTTCATGTCAGGTATGCATACATTTAGATATGGATGTATAACATGTGTGCAGGAGGATAATGGCTGTACCAAGTGGACACAACCACACTCATACAGTCAAAGCAACATTTGTTTTTAAACCAGAAACAAGCAGATATACCTTGTTTACTACCATCTTTGCTCAGCGTGTTAGCATCTAATTAGTACTAAACACAAAGAATAGCAGTGGCTGATGTGTAGAGCAGCACCATGCTGCCAATTTTTTGATCAATCATGGCACTGCAACTAAAAAACCACTGCGATCCATTTCCCATAAACCTACATAATAACCAAGATCTAGAAACCAGATCAGTAATTAAGCTTTGTATATTCAGTTTTTATGCCTTTCCCAGAGCCGAGACAAGCATTTTTTATGTTTGAGACATGACTCCAATGTAATGTCCTAAAAAATGATGTTGATGGGACTAAATTAAAGGTTGAAGGATCACCAAAGTGATCACAGTCCTTACGGGAACATTAACGTCTGTATCAAATTTCATAGTGATCCATCCAGTAGATTTTGAGATATTTCACTTAAAACCACAAATATCAACATCTTAGTGACACGAGAGGAACATTCAGAGTCATCCCTTGTGTATCATGGATATCTGTACAAAATTTCATGGCTATCCAGCCAATAGTAGTTGCCACACTGCTAACATGGCTCAAAGTTAGCAATATTAATAAAACAGCTTGCTTATTCATTCATAATTTCTCCTAACTCTCTCATTTTTTTCCCTCCTTTCCTGGGGTCCTTCCATTACCTTGTGCTCTCATTAAGCAGTGAGGACAATGTCCGAAGCCAAAAGCAAAGCTGTTACTGGAAACAGTTGGCAGTTTGGACAAGTCTAGCCGGGACCACCAACTAGCTACCAGGTCAAAAGGCTCATTCATTCAAAGAGTTTTTATGCAATGAACTCTCTAAGCCAGCCAGCCAGCCAGTCGCTAACTCATAAACCCCATAAAGTCCATCTATAATGGTCATCGAGTAATTTTATCACACATCTGAACACTTTAGAAAACGATTATGCTTATTATTTTGAGCTTTATGATTGTGGATCTTTTCTATGACTAGTGGGACTCACAATCTAAACTAGCACCACAACCCTGTTACACACACACACACATGAAAACCTTTTCCCGGATGTTTCCCAAGCTTGGTGAATATACCTTAAAGTACACGTTCACCGGGACATCAGGACCTTTTACAATGAGCACTTACTGTCTCTGAGAGATAAAGAAAGGGCTTTTTAGTGATGACTTCACTTTTCATGTGAGCTGGAAGTAATGCAGAGGGAGGGCCGTTAAACTCGAGAGGGTGAAAGGTGAGGAAACAGGTGTGCTACAAAAACTATACCTCTTCACTCTTTCCTCGCTCATACACGCGCACACGTATATGCGCTCACAGCAGCCTGTGTGGACAGTTGGCATGCAAGCAGTAATGCACACACAGAACATATGCGTGCATGTACACACCCACCGGTGCACAGGCACACACAAATCACAGAGTGAATTCCTGCAGCCTGACATCACACTGCTGTCAGCATGATTGAGGGGAAGAGAAACGCAGATCAAAAGAGAACAGAGAAAGGGAAGCGAGGGGAGAGAAAGATGTGGGAGCAGCAGTATGTTCTTTGGAGGATCTGCTGATAGTCTGCAGCTTAGTGCACACACGATATCATAACTGTAAGTTTAAATGTGGATTTCATGTATAAATTTGCAAACAGCTACAGGTGGGTTGAGTAGATTCTGTAACATTTCTCAACCCTTTCAAAATACCACTGGATAAACTCAGACATGCATGATGTTGCTGAATACAGGAGTTTTTCCTTGGCTCCTGAAGAGTTCACATTTTTGACCTAAGCAGAGACAGAATGGTCAGTTGTAGTGTTTTTCCTATTCTTTTAACCTTGAAGTGTGAGAGGATTTTGTTAGGTTTGGACAGCTGTTTGCCCCTGTTTGTGCTAAGCTAACAGCTAACCAGGTGCTGGCTGTGGCTTTATATTTACCATGCAGATATAAGAGTGGTTCATCTTCTCATCTAGCTCAGTAAGAAAGCAAATAAGAGAATATGCCAAAATGTGAACTTATTTTGCTTATGTACGTACTTCATGAATTCAGTAAGTATGAAATCTGTCAAGGTAAACAACAAATTTTAAAGAAAGATACATAAATGTTTTGCTGCTGTGGCCTTTTTAAATTTTGTGAAGCTCCTACAGCTACAGGAGCAGTCCTCCTCTCTCCATAACCCACACAGTCTGTGGCCCATGAAAAATTGATCATGTTGAGGAGGAAGCTGGTTTCCATAGAGCGGAGGGTATGACAAATCAGGTTTAAAATGCTAATTTCCATCTCAGCATGTATTGACTCAAAGCAGCACCATAGAGTCATACATCATTATCAGAGGTGACTGTGTACAGTAGTAGGTGAGCTACTGAAGCTGTGGTGAAGTCTGATCCGTGTAAAATCAGATCAGATGTTGCTTGTTTTTCCCCCTGTTAAAAGTCCTGGGTAGCTGTGATGAATGTGAGGTCACATCCAGGTACAGGGTTGTGTAATCAAATATCCGTTTTTAGTGTTGGACGATTGATCTCTTTTTTTGTTGTCATTTCACTCTCAGTAAGCAGTTTAGATCCAAGTGGATTTTGCAGGCATTGTAAGCTAATGTGCAGCCTGCTGTCTGTTATTTATTTGCATTGTCCTTTGCAGAAAATGTGACACACATGCTTGCATATTGCATTAGTTATTCATGAAATCAATTATTCATCCATCATTCTTTACACATTCCTCCTGAATAACGTCATGGCATCTTCATTTCCATCCACGCACATCGTTATTTGCAACCATAATTATGTGTAAGCATGTATGCAAGGCCATGCACTGAATGAGCAAAAAAAAAAAACAAACTAAAAAGACAGATATAAAAGCAAGTGAAATTCAATGTCAGTGATGATTAAACTACAAACTTACAGAGCCAGAGGAGGTTAGGAAGCCCTGAGATCCAAAATCACCACTTTTCCTTTTGCTCAGTGGGAGGTTCAAATTTATTTGGCAGAGCAGAGTGAAAACATCTTGAAATAAGCTTGATAAGAATATATAAGTCTTCATGTACTAGATTTTCTAGTTATAGTGCAAGACTTATTACAGTTATATACTGTCGAGTTTAGACAGTAACCGCCCAGTGCTGTAGCTTTAAAAAAAACAATGCCGAGATGTCTTAATGATGTGCAGACAGACAAACTGTGTGAATGCTTTCAGAAATACTATTAAGTGGCAATAAATATGCACCTCTAGAGAACACAAGGACAGTTTTAGATGAATACATTTGAAAAAAGTGTGGGTCCTCTTGAGAATAGTTGTTTCCATTGTAAAATATAAATATAGTTGTAGTGTTTCTAGTTGTACTGTTGCTCTTAAAGTGTTATTAACCAGTGTTAAATGCATCAGGAGAGCTAACAGCACCCAAAAAATGACTGTCAGAGAGCAGCACACAGTGCTGGAGGGGTTTCCGCCATCGAGCCAAAAAAAACGAGTGAAATGTTTACAAACAGTGCGGGTGTTGCCACAGCAACAGGTAGCGATCAGCATTCAGGCCTCAAGGTCGAATGAGGTGCCATAAAACTGTCGGAGATGTTTCCTGCAAGCGTTAGCGCTGCTGGACTGTAAAGCAACAAGAGAAGTGGTTTGGGAATTCCTCTGCACTGAAGTCGTCCACAGCTCAAGTCATTCCTCCAGAACGGCTGAGGAGGAAGTCCCCGGAGACGACCAGGCAGACAAACAGAGATGTTTCAGCTCACACATAGGCACACCGTTGTTTAAAGCTGTAGGATATATGACAGTGACTGCCTGCTGCAGGGCTTATAGCTGTTAAATTGCCTGTCTGGTGAAAAAGAACACTTCTGCACATTTTTTACATCAAGGCCTCCTCTCTGCTAGATGATGCAATCCCAGGAAATCTTTGGACTGGCCAGAAACTGTAACAGTGTCAGCTTCGCACATTTCCCCTGCAAGCATGTCTCACAGACAGGGATCATATTCAGTAACAGTGTAGTTCCACTTCTAAATCTGATTATATGGAATAAGCAACAACAATCAACAATCTTCCAGTGATAATAAATCTCACTGGTGTCTTCTGGAGGCAGAAACACTGAGCTCTTCCATGCAAGCAAGGGCCCTGAAATACTGTACTGTGCATGTCAGAGGGGATATCTGTCGTTTACTTGCCATCAGTACTTGAAGGACTAATGAAAGTTTACTGTTACAGAAATGACATTGCTACGCAATGAGCAGTGGAAGAGCACTTGTTTATTCACCAGGGGGCGCCATATTGCCATTAAAATTTTAATCTGCAAAGCTCAATAGAGTTTTCTATGTGCAAATCTCAGTAAAACAACAGAAATATAACAGCTCTTATATGTGAAGTGGCAGCAATAAAGGAAAACAACACATTATGCTTGATATTTACTGAATATTATATTCTATGCGCTTGATTCACTTGTGATTTTGAGCTTTATAAATAAAACTGACGTGACTTTACTTGAGAGAGATGAACTTTTTTACAGATTGTGAAAGACAAGCAATGAAACAAAGACTAGTGCATGTATAAACAAACTTCTGCTCAGATAAACCTCAGGATTAAATATTAAACCTTGGGAGAAACACTGATACGTTCTCAGCCAAAACAAACTAATGAATCTGTTTATGATCCCTGAGCTCATCCGGGTAACTTGACATAATGTTGCAGACTTAAAGAACAATGTAGGTGATTTGTCCTCTGGGAAAAGCGAAGACAGAGCATGGACCGGGACTTTACATTTAAAGGAGTTTTCAGTCTGGGAGAAGAGCCAAGTCTGATGTTAAACCATGAAATGTGGCCAAGCATACGTGCACTTAGTCTTGCTTGCTGCACCGAATGTGTAAATGCACACACACACACACACACACACACAATCTGGTTGTTTGCGTTTGAGCAGCAGTGTTGCCATGAGAATGTCTTTCTCGTGATCTCATGGCTGGCTCCTAATTTTGCATTTTACAGAGTGTGTGTGTGTGTGTGTGTGTGTGTGTGTGTGTGTGTGTGTGTGTGTGTGTGTGTGTGTGTGTGTGTGCGGGCATGGGCATGTGTAATGTCTTTAACTGAGTAGGTCTTCACAGTGTATTAGATTTTTTTATTTTTTGTCCTACCTCGTGCCAAGGTCTTCACATTTAAAGTTGGTCGAAGTGATGAAAACAAAAACAGACAGCAGTACAGAAGTTCAGCGACCTCTCAACCAGAACTGAGACCAGATGAGTTTTTAATGGGACCAGTCATGCTGTTTTGATTCAAGGAGCAGCGCAACAGAACATGACGCACATGAAGTGAACCTCTTTCTCCCACTGTTGCTCTTTAGAGCCACAAAACTTGACTCTATGTTTAGCTCAACCTCGATACATGTTCTAAACACGCCCAATATATTTAATATCCTGTATTAGCTTTCATGTCTTGGCAGGTGCTCCATGGTCAGTGTCATCAGACTGTAACCTTGTCTGTTTTGGAGCAGGTGATTATGGGAAAGAGAAGCCTGAGGACTAATGGGGTTTGAGTTGGCCAGTAGCTGCTGGGTGGTAATAATATCACCCCACTGTGTGTCACACTGACCAAATCAAAAGTGAGGGGTCATCCAGTTCAGTGGCGGCCTGGCTGGTGTGTTTCAGACGGTGGCATGACTTTGCAAGGCTGGATACTAAACTTTAAAGCTGCACTAATCAATATTGTGTCATGTGTAATGTGAGGAGTCATTGTAGTGACAAAGTGACGGAGAATTATCACCTGGCTCTGCACTTTACCTCAGCTGTGTGGAGCTTTTTAGCACCTTTAAGCTCATTGTTTTGGGTTTACAGCCTGCTGGCCAGGAAAAGACCCATCAGCAAGCTCATGTTTATTCACTCTCCCCTCCCATTCAGACTGATTTCCATTCATCCTGAGACAGGTCAGGTCAGTCACAACCATTTATCTATATATCTATTTATTTATCATTAACAACTAAACAGTGTTGATTCGAAAGATGTGTTCAGTTAAAGTTTTGGCTAGTCGCCAAAAAGATGGCTCTGCACCACAGCACATGTTTCGTTGCTCTGATTGGTCATTGGTCTGTCCAAGTGTGTCCTGTGGCTTTTTAAGACATTTTTCTCAGGTTTCAGACCCATTCGCAAATGCAAATAACTTGAAATGCACATTTTTAGATTAGTGGATCTCATCTGAAGTAAAAAAATCTTAGTACATACATATTTTAGGCTTTGTAACAAACATAAATATCAATTATTTTTTTTACCTAAAGCTGTGACTTGCTGGATAGGGGACAAGAGGAACAGTAAATAAATAATACCTCCCACACGGGTGACATGAAAAGCTCTGCAATCAGATAAAGTGGAGCCACACATGAAACAAATTATTCACATCACCACTGTGCAAAAGCTGCCAGCTGCTAAATTTGTTCCCTGTGAAGTTGAATTGTTCGAGCATGCCACTGGTTTGGTGGTCAGTGATTGAAAGTGGTTTAATTTATGTTTGGACCACTTTCACATTTAAATTTCAACAGATCTTATCCCCTCAATTAACAGGCATCTTTCAGAATTTTCCCTGGTTAGGCAACATTTTAAAAGCATCCAGATCTCTTTCCCAGATTTAAAATTCGATCCTCTGTTCCTCCACCCCCTCCACTGCCTCGAAAGGGTCCTGTGTGCCCAGCATGACAGAGCAGCTCCAGACAGATCCGATGGTAGGAAGGTGCGAATAGCTGAAATGATCTGTCACCACAAGGGCCACCGGGGACGAAGACGAATCACCTACAAGCCCCAGCTTCCAGACACTGTGATCCTTTCTGCTTAATCCCAGACATATACACACAGATAAACACATGCACTGTCAGACAAAACCTGCAAGTTCACTGTCAGATCAAAATAATGTTTTGATTAAAGTGAGTAACAGCAATATGAAGCCCAAAAACTTTTCCAACAATGGTGTCATCAAAATCTAGACCACATGACTTCTTTCTAATATGGAGTTTTTCCCAACTAGTAACACTTTGTGTTGCTGTGCAGCTTCAGTAACTCTGATACAAAATGATTTTTAATTCAAAGGCCATAAATACTAGCTTTGGAGGCATTTTTTGCCAATTCTGCACATCATCTAGGTGCTTTTCTGCAGGAATATTGAGCAGATGAATTAATCTGGTGATGATACCAGCAGGTTGATTACCAAAATAAACTTATCATAGCAGCCCCATCTTTTTGGTCATTTACAGACAGCTGTGTCACACCACAAAGAACAGAAATAAACTTCTGAGCAGATTCAGGGTTAGTGTTCTGTTCAGTTTAGTTTCTATTTAGGTTTTGTAGTCTAGTTTCAAAGCAGGTATTTTACACAGTCTATTTTTGAAATTCTGATTATATTTTTCCCTATTACCAAAAGGCAGTAAGGCTTAAATGAATCTTTTAACACATAAACAAGAAGATTACTAGATTAAAAACATTTGACAGATATATAAACACACACACAAATACTCTGTCCTTTTTACTGCAGGTTTTGGCAGTGTTTTTTAAAAGCTGGTGCATGTCTTATTTTAGGTTGTGATAATAACCTTGCTTTTTTTAAAATGTTGTTCAGAGGTTACGTGGATCTTCATTGGGACTCTTTGCTCTGTTCAGCCAGCAGATGGCAGCACTTTTTTATTTTTGGGAGTGGCCTTTTGGAGATTTTCGACTCAGAATGATGCTGTGCAGTTTCATCAGCCATGTCTATTTCATTTTAGCCTACTCAAGCATATAAAACTTTTTTGGCTGGGTTTGATGCGTGACCAAACAGTGTGAAGTGCAGGTAGACCACATACACATATACAAAAAGTGCAATCGTAATCAGGCTCTTGGTTTTGCCAGGATGAAAACATGCACATTTCATGCAGTTGACCCCACTAAAGTTGAAGGTGGGGTCTAAAGGTCTCAAGATTTTGTGCATTAGCCCTGGGACTGAGGACTGATGGCAGATTAGAGAGTCAAAGGGTTTGTCAGATGGTCAGCAGGCTGATACTTTGTCTGTAGTAATTGCATCTTTAGCTTTATGGTCCTCGAGGTCACCTGATATAGAAATGATCATATTTGAGTATGTCTGTTCATCTTTAATGTCTGGCCTTTCACTAAATGCAAAGTCACTCGGACAAGCAGTGACATGGAATACTATCAGTTCTCTGGTTTCTTTAATTCAGAATATTTTGTGAAAATAAAACCAAATGATGTGTCAGGTAAAAGTCCGTCCACTAGAATGAAGAAGGAGACAGATGGGTAAAGAAAAAATTGATGACAAGAGGAAACAAATAAGAAATATAGACAACAAAACCTGCAAAAAAAAAAAAAAGTAGACAAGAAGGCACTCATTCATTCACCGGTACGCTCCCAGTCTGTCCATCCATCTGTGTAGTGACAGAGGATTGACAGTGGAGGATTACTGGGTCACAGCATCCATCAGCTGGTCCACATGCTGTCACTTAACTCTGTTCAAGAGGTCGTCTCTCCAGTGTCAGTCAAGTTACCATTAATTCATGTATTAGCTCAAAGTGTGTACATTCAAGAATATAATCTAACTACTGTCACTGTCACCTCAATTTTTTATCTAAATTATGTAAAATATAATCATTTAAGCCTTTTTAAACCTGCTACAAGTGACTTTAATGATGCATTTACTGTCATTACGCTAGCTAATAAGAATAGTTTCATATGCATCACAATTTGAGCCTGAGCTTCAGTTCAGATCATCATTATCATAAAATATCAAGTCACAAGTGAAGCAGAAATATTTTGAAATTCCTCATTATCTCCCCAGCTAATGACTTACATGCCCTCCTTTTTTGCCTGTAATCCAAACTGTCCAGCAGCCGACAAACCCGCCAGCTAAAATTAGAGGTCATCCAATCCCCTGCACAGTAGAAGTGAGGAGAAGGCAAAAACTGCCTGGTGGTGTTGGACGACGTCCCGCTGAGGCACTGTACTGTTGTCTGCTGCATTTATGCTCCAGCCGGCCAAGGTTTCATTTATCAAGTGTTAAAGGTACTTTCTAAATCACAGAGCAGTGAAGGCTTGTAATTTAGATGCTGCGTATTTGTCCTATATTCCAAAATGAAGTATTTGAATAAACTTAAATGGGGAATTCAAAGCTGTCACTTTAACAGCAGTTATGTGAGCACAGTGTTCAGAAGAGGCCTGAGTCAGCAGCAGTGGTTGAGTCCCTTCACCTGCAGCCACTACCTCACAGGAAGTTGAGAGTTTAATCTGATTCCTGGCTGATGAAATCTTAATAAACTGCTGTCTGTGGCTAACACTTGTGCAGCTTAAATTAAAAGTGCTGTGCTGTATATGTGTAGGAATTGTGCAGTTTGTGGTCACATCTTTATGCATGTGGCTTTTTAAAATATCTCTGGATGACATTTTTCTTTAAATTCTTTTGTATTTGTATCATGTCCTGAAAGAGATGGAAAACTGCATATTGAAGAATAGATGATTTGTTCTTCAGGTCTATTTATTCAATTGTTTCATACTTATGACACTTTATACTTTATTATGCTTAAATTTGTCATTGTAGACTTTGCTTCCTTCCATCTTTCCATCCCCGTTGGCCTGTCCCCGGCTCAGTTTCCCAGCAACCTCCTCAATAAGCTGTCCAGTGAGTCACACCTTGGGCTATTTACAAGTCAAATGTCTCAACTGTAATTAGAGCATCGACTTTATGACACCATGCTAGTGAGTCCCATTGTGTCCAGGATAAGCAAATCAATTAGGTGGACTGTGTCTGATTTATGGACAAACGGGTAGATGTGGCGTTTGTGCGTTCACAAAGTCCTGAAGCGTCTTGTTGGCATTAAAGAGATCTCATTATATAGCAGCATATGAATTCATCCAGAGGAGGTGTGCTGATTTCAATATAACCTACACAGGTCAGTGGTTTTAATCCCCCATTCCACTAATAATTATAGCTCCAGTTTCATGCTTCATCAGCTCATGTCTGAAGAGGTAGAAAATGTCATCTGGTCACTACCTTTGTCTTTGGTGCTGGACAGGTACCATACAGTAGGTTTTTTTTAGTTCATTCACTTAAAGCAGCTGCTGTGTTTGTAAAAGATGCACTGAGAGAGGTGGGACAGAAAACCAAAACTAAAAATCATGAGTGACCCCTTTCACATATAAGTTCTCATGTGATAAATTGTTAATATGAAAATAATAATAATTGTCACATCTACCAAATAATCAACCAAAACAGACCGAATCGGAGGGGAATAGGAAGTCAAACTAAAATATAAATAACAAGAAGTATGTACTACTATTAACAAAGCATTGGCCTGTTGTGTCACTTTATAGCACAAGAGATAGTTTGTCCCACAGTAACCCCAACATGTGAAGTAGATGATAACAATGCAGTCCTCTGGCTCTTTGTCCATAGCTTTTTTAATATTCAGATGCTGTGCTACTTCCAAGCAGCAAACCAGCATTTCTCAGTGAGCTGAGTCATGTCTTCTTTTTCAAAACATCAGTGTGCTTCAGTTGTACAAGCCGTGCTGCGATTCTGTTTTCTGACTGAGTATCGGTGCATTGTTTTGTACCAAGTTAGAGCATGAGTCATCGCTGCAGAGTGCACGTCAACAGCCTTCAAGTCTGCTCCTTCAGAATTAATGCAATTTGGACGGGTTTTTTTTTTGCACAGTAGAACAATCCTGTTGGTCTTTGTATATAGAATATGTAACATATAGTGTATAAAGGTCTTTGCAAGGATACAAGGTTGTTTGAAGCTGCCCAAAGCTGCAGTTGTGGCTCCGGGCCCCTGCACTGCTTATGAGTCATCTTGGCAGATGGGTGTAATGTACCCCCCGTCAACCTCACTGACACTATGGGCCTCATCCCATACTGACACTGCAGCAATCCTGGACATGATTTGTACACACTGTACAAGACATGATTTGTACACACTGTACAAATCATGCCCATTTAAGACGAATCTGTCCAATGTGGTCCAGACTAAAGTGAGTAAATTAACTGTCACAGGGTGTGGCAGTGACATTTCTCAGCACTATAACACTCCTGTCCTGTCCTCTCCTCTGTTCCTCTTTGCTCTCAACATGCCTCACTGCTCTTAAATAAGAGGGAGCGGGGAAAATGTTAGTGGGTCATCAGAAAATAGCCCGATAATTGACCCTGTCATTTAGCAAATGCAGAAGTACCAGAGTCATGTTAAGACCTCTGATCTCAGTAGAGTCCATTTCTATAGCAACAGCAAACAGAGAAGGGAAACAATGGAGGCTTTAGCTCAAAGAGGAGTGTTTGCAGCAGGGTTCCTTGGCCTATGTGTGTGTGTGAGTGGGTTTTTTTTTCTGCAGTGCATATTTAGCACAAGGCTGCCACCTGTGTCGCTTTATCCAATCATGTTACATATGCCGAGAATTTCACAGCCAAAGCCGAGTCCCTGGTGGGAATACAATGCAGGAATAGCAGTGAGATGTGAGCTGGTTCACGTTGAGGTTGGCATGACACAAAGCTTTGTAAAGATTTTGTTTACGTAATGTATGGCTGCAAAGCAAGCTAAGCTAAGCTGTACCCATGAAGAACAGACTACCCTTTGCATAGGTTCAAATTTAGCCAGCTTGTAGTGTTATATCTAGTGTGGAAGGACACTGGGTAATAACAACATGCTCCCTGCTGATACTTTACATCCTAACATTCTTATGTTAAATGACTTTACTCCCCATGCAAGATTTTGCCGACAGAATAAATAGGCAACTCACTTAACTCAATAAATAGTGATTACATTCTCAAAAATGTTGGTTACTCTGACTTAAATGTCAAATCTTTTTCTCAAAGACGTCATTGGACGTCATTATCCACATGACCGTTTCTGCTGCTGCATAATGGAAAGCCCCGACCCTGTCACACAGCTTGCAGTGGAAACTGACTTCAGTAGACCCTCGTTGTATATTTAACATAGAACATAGGCACTAAATAAAGTAAAGGTGATGGCGCACTGACAAGTCCTGAGCAATCTAGATGAGCTACAGTTATAGCATCAGGAAGTGAAAAGACAGCCGGGGTTAAAAATCTATTCTGGTGATAAATGTTTCTGATTGCCAGTTGTTTCTTTATAATTAGAGTTTTAACATGTCAGTGAGGAGTCATAGTGTAGTTTTTGTTATGTTCTACATCATAACCATGAGTAGCAGTGTTTTCAAAGTGTTTTTGATGAGTAGTAGTGCAGTATGGCCTGGGATTTTGAATTGCAGTTACCTTGTGTCATGCTTACGCTTGTTTTTATTTATTTATTTTTGTAACTTTATTGATATTTTCAAGCTAAATGAATGGCTTCACTTAAGCAATGCAATGACACATATGCCTTTCAGTAACATATGTAGTCAGTTACATCTGTTAGCCACATATTTTCAGTCCAAGTTCCCCAGTATTTTATGTATTGTTCATAATATAGACTAACAATGGGAGTCCATCTCTCCAAACAGTTTTTATTGAGAATTTGCAGGTCAGTTGTCCTTTGTAGGAGGATTTCTCCAGTAATCACCATATAAAGTTCAGTTTCTGAGACACAGAATATCAAACCGCTGCTCTTATTGTCATGAGATTTTCAAGAGACTCAGTCTGATCTTCAAAGTGACTGTTGATGCTTTGATTTACCAGAATCCGGATAGTATTTGTTTGTTTATAAGGCATCGTCATTTCCTATCATTACAGCACTGGTTGTCGCAGACATGACGCAGGCCTGCACCATCTTCTTTCTAGCTGCGATGCAGATCAGCCTCACGAGAGTCACAAACCCCTTCTTATTTGTTCTGCATCTGATATTCTCCTACTGGCTCTCCCATTTTTCTTTTTCTGGTCACAGTGTGTAATGTGTTGTGTGGGGAGTGTAAAGACTACATCCAGAACCTTGTTTGAAACATTTAAAAATTGATGTGATAAGAACAGAGTCTCTAAAATTACATAAATGTTTCTCAGATATGACAAAAAATTGATTTGAGTTGTATGACGAAGCAAGTGATTAGATTTAACTGAATATGTAATGGATAAAAGTAAACTTCAAAGCCAGTGCTGCTTTGCACCTTTTGCATTTTCACACACAAAATTAAAGCCTTGAGCTATCATCCCCTGCTGAGTTTTTGATGCAGCTCAGGCAGCCATCCATCACTAATGCTTCGTGGTGTACTGATGCAGCACAAGCATTATTCACTTTTACACTTCCACAGAGATGAGCAGCGACTGTGTCTGCTGCAGCAAATCACTGTAACGGCTCAGTCCAGCACAGGCTTAAAGATATGGATGTGAATTATTGATGCACCTGGAGTCAAGTTGTTTTTATAGTGATACACCTGGAGAAGAGGCTCTGCTAAAGTAAAGTGTCACAGTTAAATGCAACACAACGATAATCTGTGTTTCATCATATGATACATTAAAGTGTAACATCCTGAGCAAACAGGTTGAGCTGACACTGAATTTTAGAAAACGATCCCTTTCTACACTTCAAAATAAAGTGCTATTAGCTGCTTGTCCTGATATAGACTTTTCCCTTTTTATAGCCATCTGTCCCTGAGCCTCTTCTGTTTGTACGTCTTCACTTGCTCAAATGGGAACAGCTTCTGCGAAAGCACCTAGGGACCCCATCTGATCTTTCAATGCCAACCCCGCTGTACAAACTGATCTCAGCTGATTTATTTTGACTTCACTTGACAGCAGAAGGCTGCAGGTCAGGCTGTGAGAGATAGAGAGAGACTCATGCTGGACAACACTGGTGTTTCTCTCTTGGTATATATAGTGCTCTTTTCCCAGAGCTCTGAGCGGTTGGTATTCTGTGAGAGAAACAGGATCCCCGCCATTTAAACAAGTCACTGTTCCTGCAGCCAAACGCCATGTGGCCCTCCATCCATGCTCTTCTTGTACTGGTCGGCCCCACTTCAGCCACGCACCGCTTCAACGCTACAACCAAACTAATCTACACTAAACTCAACTGAGCAAGCAAAGGTTTTGGTCCGTCATTTCCTCAAAGGCATTTATTCTGTCTAACAAGCACTATGTTTGAAGTATTACAGTACCGTGTGAAGTTTAAGTGTATGTGAACCCCAGTTCACATCTTGGTTTCATGCTATTCAACTGACTGACAGTGATTGTAGCACGACCAGAAACGTAGAAATGTACCAACAAAGGCAGTGAATAAGAAGCAAGCATGGACATAGAGAATGTATGATTTGTTTACCTCTGGGATACACATAATGCCCTTTGATAAGAGGTAACACAGACTATATGAGTCAGTAAACAACAACGCATCATTGCTCTCACATTCAAAAATATAACTGTAGATGTGTGGATGTGAAGACAGTACAAAGGTTCATCATACCTCTGGATTTAAACAGAGTCAGGCTGGTGGAATTTGCATGATCATGTTTTATTTGAAACTAAACACTAAACTAATTTAAACTAAACCAGAAATGTTTTTGTTTTTTTTTTTGTTATAAGTGAAAGTTATTCTGATTTGGTTTTTTAAGAAATTTAATTTTGGCTTGACATCCTAACAACAGTGTGTATTTGTCCTACAATTAATAAAGGTAATAAGTGTAAAGCATTTAATGAGATACAGTAGATGGTAAAAGTATTTGTCAACAAATTATGTCGGTTATGTGTATATCTTTTAAATAGTTTTGGTGTCCTTTTCTACAAATTAATTATAAAGTCCAGCTATTTCCAATCATAAAATGACTTTAACTCTGAATAATTTGATGATAGCTGAATGGAAATGAGGCCATCCACTTTAAATGTACAAACTATTTTGAATATGATGCAATTTATTACTCTGGTTGCAGCTCATGTTATGTGACTGGTTGCTGTGTAAAGATATGATGGGAATATGAGAACAAAAAAACTGTGGGAAAGCTCTGTTAATCTGACCTAGAAGCATCAAAATTCAGTCCTTTTTTTCCAGTGATTTACTTACTAGAAAACTGCTTGAAACTTAGCTAAAATCCAGGAGGATGAAAAAAGATTTAAGGTCAAACTACACACATCTTTGATCTGTTTTTAAGGGCTAATCAAGAAGAGATTTGCTTTGACTCTTTCACACGCACACACATTCATCCTAGCGTGGAATCCACCACCAAGCTCTCCCCATTGATGATGAATTAAACTCCTTCAATAAAGCCCCCGAGCCAGGCCGTCTAATCCGACCTACAGCTGGTGAAGCTCAAGGTGCAAGGAGGTTTGCCTTCATGCGTGTCCTGTTTAATGATCTCTGCCCCACTACCCTCAAACTGTCAATCAGGCTGAAAGAGAAGGTGTTGGCAAGGTGCTCTGCTGCAGAAAAGGCGACATTTCATCAAGATATCAACATTTGCTGTAATGCAGCAGCTTTACTCCTAAAAATACAGCAATGTCTACGATGCAATCTCCAAATGGAATACTATTTGTCTTATGAGTTGTTATTAGTCCAGCCAAAGAGTGATATCACCATGTTCATTTGATTGATTATAGAGACATAAAGATATGAGAGTATTAATCAGTAATCAGCTGTTTCCAGTGCCTCACAAACTCCATCCTCCTACATCATCCTGCAAAATCTCTATTAAAAAAATCATTGTAATAATGTTAATTAGAAAAAAATACTGCAGTCAAAATGTGATGAACGTTTATGTGGCTGCTCATTTCCTATGAATCATATGAGTTTAATCTAAAACTGGATTAATCGAGTGCAAAGATCAGAAATGAATTCCTATCACGCTTAACATCAATTGCTATGAGCAGCACATCCAATGAAACAGTCTCATTCCACTTCAACTCTCATCACCCTACAAGCACCATTCACCCTTAACTTGCTGATCAATCTGATGGCTCCTTGTTGTTTTACGGCAGATTACCAGCACCAGAAGGCTGTGGCTCTCCATCCCACTATCGTACGTGCTTAAACAGATTAACCTGCTACTCCTAGTCACATGCCAAATCCCAAGATGCATCTGGAGCGTGCTGGGGTGTCCTTCTGTCAGCCCAAATATTTACTCACAGGAGGGAGGTTTGTGTGAAGGAATCTTTCAACACCCGTTGATCCATTTTATTTATTTTACTACTAATATTGTAGTGTATTAAATGTCAGAAAAAAGTAGCGGAAAATGGCCAAGTACTTGCTTGTGTCTTTCATTTTGTCTGAAAAAACAACCCCAAATCAAAATATCCTATTCATAATAGGGAGAAAAGCAACAAAACTCAATTTAAAAATGGCATATCATTTGTTTATGCAGCTATAAATGCAACCATAAGCTTTTGTTTATTCATAACCTGCAAGTAACAGCACACCATAATGGATGCTGATGACCTTTGAGAGCAATGCTAATCCTTTTCTTGGTACCATCTTCCTTTTACTATGCTGAAAACCACAAACCAACACGTCATCAAACTATAGATGCCAGCACAGGACATCCCCTCTGAGCATGTGATAATAGCTTTGGCAT
The DNA here is from genome assembly GCF_046630095.1 of Trachinotus anak. Classification (NCBI taxonomy): domain Eukaryota; kingdom Metazoa; phylum Chordata; class Actinopteri; order Carangiformes; family Carangidae; genus Trachinotus; species Trachinotus anak. Next base: position 3,386,609 of record NW_027273877.1, read on the forward strand.
TTTTTAAAATCAAAATGGAAAATAATAATAATGATGCGTGTGTCTGAGTTAAACTCAGCTCAAGTGAAAACGCTTCATTGGCCTGACATTTGACTGTTGTCTCTCTCTGCCACTCCTCTCAGTATGTTTCCAAACTGAGACATGAGTGCAGGCCTGGTAACTTGACCCCCTCCCCTCCCTCACCAGTCCTCCCTGCACTTAGATACTGTATGACACTGTCGCAGGTTCTCATGGACACGCTGCCCTTTGGAAATTCCCCGGCTGCAACCAGTGCGACCCATCAGGTAACACCAGCATGCACTCGAGACAGTATCACTGCACGGGAGCAGATGAATTATCACCGCAGCTTTGATGTGGTGGGCAACAGGGTGCATTACCAGCTCCGGGGCGATATCGTGTTTTGCCCTCATCGGCAAAGTGCATTGTAAAGCATTGGTAATTTGCTGAAAATAAAAGTTAGCAATTAATAATTAAAGCTCCGTCACTGCAATCAAAATCAAATAGTTCAGATCTTTTGTCTCCTGGACAAATAAATGAAATCCAGTTAGACTGAAGTAAGATCAGCAGAAATTCCCTGACCCCCCCAGAGCCTCCCGTAGCCTCTCTGCTCTGCCCTCTAATCCCTATATCTGTCTAATTAGCAACAATCTTGCAGAAAAGCTGCTACACTGCAGATTAGGTCCCACTCTCTAAGTGTTCACTCAAGTTAAACATTTCCATGCATCTGTGATTTAAGCTTTTGTACATAACAATTAGATGTATCTTCACGGTATAATGAAAACTTTTCATGTACAGTATTTAAAACATTTATGATGGAAGGCTAAACAGCATTGGTTCTTTTAAGAGGTGTATTCCATATATCACTTTGCATTTGCTAAAGATTTTTAATTACATGTATTTACCAGGAAGGTGAGACCCCCCCACAGACACAGACACAGTCACACTGCATGCAAACCTTTGCATTTGCAAATGAATGAGATGAATATTAGCTCTGTCAGGGTTTGAGCACACACATGCCCTGACACACACTCTCACACGTACAGCCCCTCTAAGCCAAGCTCCAGTCTTACCTCTCGCAGCAAAGCTTTAGCCCACTGTGCTGTTGTGCCTCTGCAGTGCCACTGGCTGTGCCTTCAGCCTGCCAGCTCAGATGAAGCGTTATCCTCAGTGTGAATTTGTGCTCTGCTCTGCTTCCCGACGGTGAGTGTCCCTTTTCTCTCCTCCGTCGCGTCCTCAGCTGGCCTTGTACAATCCAGGTGGTCTGATAGGTGGGAGAGAAGAGAAGAAGAGGAAGAGGAGCGTCTCCTGACAGACTGAGGGAGCTGCTGCTGTGTGTGTGTGTGTGTGTGTGTGTGTGTGTGATGATGTCTGTGGCTGGGGATTGTGAAGAAAGACTGTGTGTGTGTTGTGCGTGTGTGTGTGAGAGAGAGAGAGAGCAGAGGGGGAGACACAGGACCTGCCATGCAGATATCAGCCCTGTTGCGGTTAAATTTAAACCACCCTCCCTTCTGACACCTTGAGCCATGGATGCCCTCCCTCTCCAGCACACACACACACACACACACACACACACACACAGCTCTGACGGGACCATATGGCCCTTGACAGAAGACTGAGCCCTTGGGAGTCTGTGACCGTCCCTGAGGAGAGAAAGAGTAAAGGGGGGTGTCACATAACGTGTGATATCAGAAAAACAAATCTGATGTGTGTGATTCCCTGCGTGATGCATCGTGATCATGTTCTTGGTCTTTTCGCATCATTCTTGAAATTAAGAGTACCCCTCAAATTTAGCATTGAACTCATATAATGCAGCTGGACTCTCCGAGCCCTGTAGACATACAGTGATGTTTAAAATCGGTGGTGTTCCCCTTTAACAAAGCCCCATTGGCTGATTTTTTTTTTCCACCTTTCTGTTGGGTGAGGTTGCACCACAAATAAGTACCTGACACTTTGAGTGCCAAGCCCTCCACTGGTTTAAAAAAACTGGGTAACTCTGATGCAGTCTGAGGCAGGAGGGTCACAGACAGTTGAGTCACAGCGGTCTCTCGGCAGACGTCAGAGCAGTAATAGAATTATTGGCATTGTTTGGCTTTAGATGGTACACAGAGCTGAAATAAACTGCTTTTAAATCAATTAGTTTTCCATTCAGAGTCTGCGTCTTTCTGAATGAGAAAAATATCAGAGCGAGGCAACCAAGTAAGGATTGACCTTCGGATATTTGTGAATGCGTGTTTCTTTTTCTGTATGTGTGTGTTTGTGTCTTTTGGTGGGTGTGTGCACGACCTGAATTGTGTAAAGACTCAGCCAGAGTCCTCCAGCTGTCAGTGGTTCCTCTCCTTTGACACACTGCCATAAATTTCCCAGCCAACTCTTTTTTCTTTTTCACCTTTATTTACCCAGGTGTGTGTGTGTGTGTGTGTGTGTGTGTGTGTGGCCTAAAGAGTCTATGCTGAGCCCTTTACAATTACTCTTTTACACGCTATGAACTCCCCCTATGCCACTTTTCAGCCGATGCATTGGTGAGACTTGTTGGAAAAAGAGTTTTTTTTTTTTTACTTGTTCTGCTTGGATTTTCCCGGCACGTTTAAGCAGTGATGCCACAAAATTCTTCAGCAATCAGCTCATTTTTGACTTTTCACTAAAACCCCACAGTACAGCTCTGGTCACTGCATTTGTATGTTGCTTTGTACAAAAGCATCTGCCAAATATATACATGAATAAATAGATATATGGTCAGAAAATAGTAATAAATGCCTGTTATAAATCCTCTTAGCCCAAAATGAAATCTTCAAATGTCCTCTGAAAATTAGTCCACAACTCAAATGTATTCAGTTTATTTTCATAATGACAAAGAAAAGCATTAAATCCTCTCTTTTGAGTGATCAGCATTTTTTTGCTTAAAAAAGAGCATTTGATTATGAAAATAGTTGCAAATTAATTTTTTGTCATTTAACTAATCTGTTAATTGACTAATAGTTGCAGTTGTGTGCAGGTGTCAGCCTCTTTCCCGTTAATTCTGACAGTTTCTCATCCCACTGGATTAACCATGTCTCAACATCAGTTCACATTTAAGGCTTGTAGATGAAATGTGCAGTGAGTGCAGAACAGTAGATGGGTACGGGAAATGTTTCCCAGCTCTTAGTAGAGTAGGAGAGGTGGGGAGGGGTGGGTGATTCAGTGAGGAGAAAATGATGTGAGATACTTCTAAAAAAACATGGGGTTTTTCAGCCTACAGTGGAATATGGGAAGTGACTCAGCTGTACTGGCTTCAGCTTTTTGAAATTGGGTGCACACCTACACAAAAATTTTGCCTCACTGTTAAAAAAACATATTGGATATGATTGTCATGAGCTCAAATAGACAGCTGACTCCACATGCTTGAAACCACAATTCAAAGACTACATTATATCAACAAATGAAAGCCTACAAAGAAAATATAACAGCAGGAAATTGTATATGAAGGTTTTTAAAGCTGTGTAGTGACATAAAATTGCTGCATGCTTTGTGTGTGTCTGTTGCCATTATACAGTGATTATAGACTATACCGCCCTTGCTGTATATTTATTACAGGAACCAGCAATCATGAGCCCTGTGCAGTGCAATGACAAGTAAATTCTGGATTTAATGTACAATTTTGCACTTACCCACCAAATCAAGAGAAAGGATTTATTAGTTAGTTATTAGTTAGTTATTCGAGCCCTCAAGACAGCTCCTAACGTAAAGCACTGCTGACTTTTATGGAGCTTTTAAGACAAGAAAATGGTCACAGAAAAACAATGTTCTCCAAACCCTCAATATATGTGTTCCACTGTGTTACTGACATTGTATTTTGACAGTACACAGCCAAAATTAAACCAAACTGTGTATGAATTGATTTATTCATTCAGTAAATTAGTGCATATCACTAGGAGCTTGTCAGTGTTTTCATTCTTTGCACACTTTTGGCACAGGCCTCTCCACTGGTGGAGCAGGTTTACAGCTTGGGTATGCTAAATGTTATGCTGATATATTTCATTTGGCAGCTCTGTCAAGCATTTTAAAAGCCATGTGAAGTAATGTAAGTATGTATGTAATGAACCTGTGTCCTGTGTGGTGAAATTTTATATGGTAACATAGTCAAAAATACATTGACTACGACTCAAAAGTAGATGAACAAACCTGAGCCCAGAGACTTTATGTGCAGGAGCCTTTGTGAGGGAGCTTTTTAGTTTTAAGTGCAAAAATCTATCTTTCACATACTAGAAAAAGTGTCTGGATATAAACCAGACACATTACTGGAAATTTGAGCACACACACGTGCAGAAAACACACCTTATTGTGAAGTCCAGGAATTTTACAGCATAAGTCCCAGGCTGGTCTGAGGCATGCAGTAACTTAACACTGGTCACTAATCACAAACATCACAAAATTAACCTCAGTGACAGCTCTGAGAGTGGCACGGCAGAAAGTGCAGGCCCAGAAATTTCCAGCTAGCTATCTTTCATCACTCGCAGATGGTCATGAGCGTGTGTGTGTTTATGATTTGGACATGTATATTACACGTGTGCGTTCTCATATCTGTGCCTGCTGAGTATCCTGTTACTTTACTCTCATTTCATCCATATCCAGTCATCTACTTTGTTTACTTTGAGGGTCTTTTATTGGAAAAATTATTAGCAGAAAAGGTAAAATAATATTATATGTACAAGTAACAAAATAAATCAAAGTTAGTAGGCATTACCCTGGACTGATATGCTAATAACTAACAAGTTTCTCAGTTATCTTCAGCTGAATATACTCAAACATATACTCTAGATAATGTCGTTAACTTAATAACTTCTATATAATAAATGAGTTTACTCACCATTTTTGTCCCTCTACTATGTACATATACACACTTGAAGTCAATGGGCTTTGCCTGTGGCAGCATTATCATCCAATGTAACTTCAGAGCTTTTGAATGGAAACTTTCACACACAATCGACCTTTGATTCTGGTTTTCAAACTGGAAAAACAGCTATTTTAAGTTTTGACAGAGATTCTTCAGTCAATTACTGGATGATTTTACCTCCAACGGCTTCTCTGTAGTGATGAGCTATCACAGACAGACGTTGCTTTGTGTTCAGGGGTCACAAGCGATTTGGTCTGATTCATACTTGATGATACTACAGGTTTAAATTACAGGTTTCAATCTTGCAGTGAAAACTAAAAACCCTGTATACAATGAAGTTGATTTTCATGAGCAACATGTGCCACAATTTGTAGACAAAGACACAAACACTTTGAACAGTCTCATGCTGACTTTCCACACCAAACTGCAGTGAATTACATCATGTCTTTGGTTTCTTGGGGGGTAAAAGACAAAAAACAAAAAAACTCTCCATCCTCCACACAGTAATTGCTTGAACCCATTTTCCATTAGTCTCTCAGTAAGTCAGAGCACCTGTGCCTGTCCAGTCCTCACTTTGTCTTACATCCACAGCCACCAGGGAGCAGTTTTATCAGTCCCTTTACGACCTGTCTGCTTGGCCTGTTCAATACGCTACGTGTCGGAGCAGCTGTAAATGGCCTTTCAGGACACTTCTCTCGGCACTGGAGAGCTTTTACAGGTCAGACTGGCCAGTGTGGATTTGTTTTATGTCACTGCATGTGTGTGCAGGCTTTCAGAGAGAGTATGTGATGGTCTGAATGACGGATGAGAGGATTTGGATGTAAATGGAAGTTTGGTAGAGCCTGTTTGTCCCCGTACAACCCCGTCACCGGGAAATTATATTGTGAAATTCTTTTACCAAAGGTTGTGATGGAAAATAACCACATCACACACACACGTTTTACTTATTCTGTAAGGAAACTGATGTAAAGTTTTCAGCAAAGTAACAGTGGACTCTCTGTTTAATATTTCCTCCCACTGAAATAACAGATACACACCAAACAGAGATACTTACACCAGAGAGGAATTGTCGGTATGAAGAAGATGAGAAAAGTAATTTTGAATTTGATTTTTATTGAGGAATGATTTGTTAGCTGCAATGTAAAACCATGCAAACATTTTCCACTTGGCTTTGCCAAGACGGTGTCATAAAGCACCGATTTATCTTACACACTATCTGACCCTCTTCCTCCTTCCTCTCTGCCTCGGCATTATGGGAGCGGGCAGTTTAAAAACAGAGGTATTTACGACTCAGCACTCTCCTCCTGGAGTTCCTGGAGCTCCACAAAACATGTGGGACTGGCAGTGTGACACCACCAGTTTAAAGATAGACATGGTTTTGGTTGGCTATCTGGCTATTTTGTATCAGGATCCATCTGTCTGTCTGCACACCTGCCTGTCTATCTGTCTAACGTGTGCAGTTAAAGCAGGACTGAACAGTGTATGAGAGAACTGGGACTGTGAAAGTGCCCGATGTTAAATCCTAAATTCAGAATTAGACTATCACCAGAATGAAGCCTCACCATTTTACTGTTATAGCTGTTTGAGGTGGAGCTATTTTAAATTGATTTATACTTGGTAGTTTAATGTGTTAAAATAAAGTTTTGAAATACTAATAGGATAATATTTCATGCATGTAAAATCTAAATCTGCACAATAATTAGGAACTATAGCTGTCAAATCTGTCAAATAATGGTAGTGCAGTCTTGTATAAAGTACAATATCTACCTCTAAAATATACTAAATATAAAATAACACATAATGGAAATACTCTGTAAAGCAGAGCATTTTTATCTGAAAATATGTTATTAAAATGTGTTCAAAATACATGAACAGCAGTAGCAATATAGCAGTAGAATAGAAGCAGCATCTATTTTAAATTAAAAAAGGGGGAAAAACATGATTTATCAAGTTTCAACTGTTTAAATGATGCAAGTGTGGAAAGCTTGAACAATTCTGCTTTTGGTGGGGCTCATATAAGAGGAGCTGTGTGTTATCTCAAGTGAAAACGCTGCTTTCATCCACTTTGACCTGGGCTTCAAAACTAAAGGGACCTGTCGCCATCTACTGGTCAAAAGGAGTAATCACCTGACTTTAAACCACAGCTGCAAACATAATGAGGCCTTGATTAAAACACAGCGACTCCACCTCTTTAAATAAAACGGGGTGTGGAGGAAACAAACAGCAGAGCCCCGCACATACAGCACCTGCAGCGTTTTGAAGTGAAGAGCTCAGACATGTCAGACAGCAGCAGAAAGAATTACATCCCATCAGGCCGACAGCTCCACAGGACTCCTCTGGCGGAGGTAAAGAGACACCTGGATTTTTGTAACGGAAATTTCAATGACAGTCATGAGGAACCACAGGAGAACATGGAGGTACGTGCAGAGATTGTCCATTATTTCACCGCCCCTGTTTATCTAACTGAAATGAGTTAAATCTGTCATCCTCTTACTGATCAACAGATATGCACCACAGATCAAGACAACGATGACCTGAGCAGGATGTTTGATGTCAGCACTCCTGAGAAAAGAACAGGTACCAAGTGGTGATCTATAGAATATAGTCTGCAAAGCTTGTAAAGCACTAGATTTACTTGCAAGGTGGTCTTCCTGCACTTCCTTCACAGAAAATATTTTGGAACCTGATCACCTGAACTCCATGCTGAAAGGGATGAAGGGGTATCAGCTGACAGCAGGTGACTTGGAGTTTATTAAAAAGATGAAACAAGAGGAAGTCCTTAAAAAACTGCAGGTAATTCTGGCTTTCTCTCTCCGTGCTGCTTGATCACAGTTGTGTTCTTCAGTTACGCCTTGATTTTTTTTTACTAAGATGTGAGTTTGCTGATGAATTTGGGATATTTTGACTGTCCTCAGGGAGAACTGGAAGAGGTGCAGAGGTCATTGAAAAGGGAAATGATGGACTATGAGCAGGCGTGTGCTTCCAGGAAGATGGCACAGGCTGAACTCAACAAGGTAAGGCTCTTTTTGAATTACAATAAACAAGGAAGGTGATGAGAGGATGACAAAACTCTTGCAAGTTGCCCTTTTTATCTTGTGAAATCCTTGTCTTCAAAATGTCAGCTATTCAGTAAGAAACAGAACAAGTTTGGCAATAAAAAATCTTAACTCACAGCTTCAAAGGCAGTTCTATACTGATACTCGGGCACATCTGACCTTTTTACCACCATAATAACTTTCTCTGTGTTCAAGCTTGTGTCTGTTAGAGGCATTTTTACTAGCATTTTATATTGCCTCTAAAATGGCATTATTTTCCCCTGAAAGGTCAACGATGGTATAAATATGAAGCTGAAGATGATGGATCCTTTGAGATCATTCCTCTGGCATTTACAGTCTGTTAGATAACGTTCAGTGGAAATTCACAAAAACCCAGGGATGTGATAACGTCCAACAAAGGTTAAGATGCAGATTGTATCCACAACTTCAAACACAAGCCCACTGAGCCTGCAGAATGAATGGTTTTAAAACAGCAAATACCAATAAAATCCTTGTACATGAAATATAGTTGGAAAGAAAACAAGAATTCATCCTGCTGATCCTCATGTATGTGCTGTTTTTCTTTCAGCTCCCATCTTGTGAAGATCTCACCGAGTGGGCACAGGTGGTCCTCAAAATGACACTGGCATCGGCCGAGTTGACAGACCTAGATGCCAAGTCTCTTCTGGCCATGGTGACGAAAGAGAAGGTCCAGAGAGCCATGGATGAGAAGAGGGCTGAACTCAATCGGATAGAGAAGACGCTGGCAAACAAGTAATGAATAGCTTGCGCAGGTGAAGCTGTGTGCCGCACTGGAGGCAGCCTGTGTTGCATTTGAAAGCATCATGCCAGTCTTTACTTATGTATTAGACTATTCACTTGGTTTTCCAATTACATATTCCTGTGAAGACAATATTATGCTTTGAGTTTTTATTTTTAGCTTTTGTAGCTTAGGAATGCTTCAGTAGCTTTAGTACTGTTGGCAATTTTCCAACTACACTGTAGATAAAATATAGGATCAAATACCAACAAACATCTGTGATAGGAGGAAGAAGACGGCTAAAGAGAGAGGGCAGCTTGAAAAACAGATTGCCACTGAACAGGTAAGAGTGGCTCCAATTTGTTTCATATTTTTTTGTTAAATAATTTTAACAAAAAAAATATTTTTATTTGTTTTCAGCTAAAGATACAGGGGTTAATGTCCCAGTTATCTGACCTGAGAGCTGAACTTGCACAAGAAGAGGTGAGAATCTGATTCAATCTTTATTACCTGCTGATTTTTGGTCTTCACTCTTGCAAAACATTGTCTTGAGGGGAGGAAAAAGGTAGCATCTAGTTCTCAAAAGAAATAATGTGGTTTCACAGGAAGCCTGTGAAGCTCTCGAGAGGCAGAGCAAGATCAAAGAAGTAAAACATCAAGGAAAGGGAAGAAAGAAGAAACCTCCAGAGAAGTTGCAAGATGCAACTAACCACCCTGTGGCTCCAGTTGTTGCTGGAGAGGAGACACAAAACATTGGCCTGAGAAGATCCAAGAGGATAGCAAGCAGGAGATGAAGCTTTTTTTGGTGTGTGTTTTAGCAACTTTTTTATTTCTCCAATATTTTGCTTCGTGACATCGATCTTTTTAAAATGTTATGCATAGTTTTTTTTGTGTAATTATGTGTAATGTATTTGTTGACCTTTATTTTTATAAAAAAAAATAAAATGATGGTATACCACAAAGTAACAAAATGACTATTATGAATTAAGTTACTGTTAGAAATAAAGCTTCAGTAATGTTAAAAAAGAAAACAAAAAAAAAGGACACCTCAGAAGAGTGAACACTTGTCAACACAAGGGCCTGAAGCCCAAACCCTCATGACAAACTGAATTAAATGTGACGTGTTTAATTTGTGGTTCAAAGGGAATTCAGTTCCTCTGTTCTATTTTTACAAATTGGCCCCATGTCACAAACAGCTCTCTAACTCGTGTTTTTCTGCGTCTGTAGATCAGCAATCCAAATCTAATCATACGTCAGTACGTGGTAATGCAGAGAATATTTTTGATTATGTGAGTTTATGAGACGTTTCCGAAGCTAAAACCCAATTTCTCTCTGAGCCAGTGGACGTTTTATCACACCTCATCTCTCTCATTCACTGTCACAGTTGGAAATGAGTCACGAGTGCTGTAATTTCCCTCAAGTAATTCTTGGACAGACAAGTGGCAATTTGGGCGTAATGTTGTTAATCTTACATTAACTCCCAATCAATCGGTCTGAGTGGGGAGGAAACAGAACACGCCACATTCACTGTCCAAGTCTGTAGTGGGAAAAAATTGTGCTGACAGAAGGAATGTTTCGAGGCACCTTCTTATGTTACAAATTAAGTCTGAACCGACGGTCAGATTTGTCAGTCATTTGCCAGGGTTTGATCCACAAACGGCTACAGTCTTGACAGCTGGAGTAACATCTATCTTCACAGCAAAAGTTCTGTTATATTTTTTTATCCCTGACTTTTCCTGCAATCTGGGAGGCTCATTTTTAGTCTTTCTGTAATCCCCAGGACCTGACAGGAGATTACCCTTTTTTCCCTCACAACTATGCATACACACACATATTTGTCTGATGGTCAAGCACAACGACCCGGCCAAGACCAAAGTAATACAAGCACAGGGTGGGAATCATGGATCCATATCCTGCTATTAAGTTTAATAGTCTAATATTAATCAAGCCACTTCACCTCTCCAAAAAACTTATCATGAGCAATGAGTGTATTCTGAAAATGGGTTTAGTTTTGGCTGCAGAGAGTTAATCTTTTTTTTTCTGTTATTCCTGCATTATTTCTGTTTCCTTCTCTGCGGCTCCAAGTTTCTCTGCCTGTGTTTGCCAGACCTGGAACCCTGAACTGCTTTTGAGAATCAAGGCATGGGAATGTTACCTCAAGTACGTCAATTTCAGAAATCAGATCTTGTTTACGGACCGAGTCCAAGCAGACAGCTGGGACCTGGCCCAAGGAATTGTGGGTCATGGATTATATACAAATTGTGCATGTCTTTCGCCTTGTGGCTGGATATACTTCCCTCTGTATTTAGGCACTTATGAAATGAGCACACATATTTTTCCTTTTTACAAAATAAACACACACAGCAGCTATTGTATCAATTGTCGCATATATATTATTGTGTAGTTTTGTATATTAAAATTAAAAGGTTATTTTAAGTGTATAATAATACCTTATAACATCTGTATGTACAGACACTGACTATAACTTCTGAGCTTCCACAGAATAACTAATAACTGCCGCTTTTGTAGTGTGATCAATTTACAGATAACTCTTTTTTTTTTGCATGGGTGCATTTAGAGGAAGTGACCACAAGGTGGCAGTGCTACAGACATTAACCTTCGAGTTCATACCGTTGCAGTTATTTTGGCCATCTTACTCTCCCATTTCTGAATATATACATTTCTGCACATTGTAACAGTTGATGATGTGTTTTTGATGAATCTGATGAGAAGGTGAGGTGAGAGTAGCAGATTGTTCTGGCTTTCTTCAAGCTAACTTACAAACACATGCATTTGCACATTTTCATCACATAATTTCTAAAGAAGTGTAGTTTTGTTTTGAAGGTATATTTACTTAACCACTTTACGTAGGTAAAATTTGAGGTACTTGAACATTACTTGGGTATTTTCTTTTCGTACTACTTTATACCAATATTGTGAAATGTTTTTACTTGACAAATCCAGATATTTGCACATATCTCTCTATATATAGAGAGATATGTGCAATGACCTTGGTCAGTGTTTTTGCTGTTGTAGTGAGTGGACACAGGTACATCTTATGGCCTGAAGGGAGTGAGTGGTTGGGGTGTTTTGCTGCTGATTATGAGGACAGTGAGGGAGAATGGATGCCACAGTCATGTTAAAGAACTATGTAGGTTTCACAGAAACTCCATATTCTTAGCCTTTACAGAATTAGATCTTTCTTAAATCAAGTATGATCCATAATTACCATTTATAAGCAGCATTTTGTGGGTTAGGGCCAGTTGTGGAAGAAGTACTCTGATCTTTTACTCAAGTAAAAGCAGCAATAGCATAATGTAGAAATACTGTTCATGCAGATGCAAATGTTGTAATTCATGCAATAGAGGGCTAACATCTGTTAAAACACTAGTGACAAGGTTAAAGAGCACAGCAGCTTTGGTGTGACAAGTTATTTAGTGTCAGACTTTTGCATGCCGTCGCGGACCATCTGTCCTCCCCTGTTACATTTCTCTGTTTAGCTTGGACACTGAAACAAGACAGTCCCCACTCCACTGCCAAGGAAAACCCTGTAAAAGTACATTAGTTAGAGCGATGTCTGAGACCAGAGGAGGTGAGGCCTGTGACACATGTATGAGCCGCCGTGCCAAGTCTAGCGATGGCAGGAACACATTTGCACTCGCTAAAGGCATCCAAATCTCAGTGTGGAGGCAAAGTGTGAAACCTACTGCTCAGGTCTTGTGCCAGTCCCACTCAAATCCCAAACCGAGAGAGCACTTCTCGAGAGGATGCGTCTCTGTGATGTGGTTTGAGATGACCGCAGACACCAAAGAGGTTTGGTTCCATCATTGGAGTGAAGGGTCTGAAATAATGTGAATAGCATGGAAGAAAAGAAAAGCCAAAACTACATCTAAATTCATGAATAATTTGGAGGTGCATAAAAGTAAGAGTAAGAACAAAAAGAGCAAAGCATTTGTTACTGAAGCCATTTGTTTTTGCTCTCTTGCAAGGAATCCACCAGGGAAAGAGAAGACAGGAAGGAAGGATGTCTTGCAGTTGCTCGTAAACCAAATAAAAAATAAAATGCATTAGGCTAAACATTGGACAATACCTGCATATGCACAGGCAATTTGTGGATAGTGAACGTATGAGGAGAACAATCTTCAGCATAGTTCAAGTCCCCAAACTGCCTATTCCCTTTCTTGTAGAGTTAAATCAGAAAATCAATATCCATACAAAATTAATATAGAAATATATTTATAACAATGATATACAGCTATATATATTAATGCATATATGTATATAGACAAACCTATGGACAATTTGTGCCATATTTCACAGATAAAGTGCTAACATTTATTTATGATGATGACTTTAAGATGAACCAAGTATTATAACATGTTTATCAGTGAGCTTAAGGTGGATCGATTTGGAGCCAGGATTTCTTTATGCTAAGTTAAGCTAAGATTCCTACCCCTGGCTGTTGTTTATATTTACTGTACAGATATGAAATGCCATCGGTCTTCTCCTCTAACTGTATTTCCCAAGATAAGATAAGACAGACGTGTTCGATGATGCCGACCTTTCACGTCTGCCAACATTTTTGTTCCATGATCTGAATGAGACATATACTGTACCCTGACAGACATTAAGATATTCACTACATTTCCCAGCACTTTTTCAAACAGCTCATATGAAAAATGCTATGAATACCAGTATCCCAAAAAAGGAGGCAAAGTGCCTCCGAACACACCTGCAGTCAATTAGTCCCTCCGCCTGCTCTATCTCATGTAACATACTCAAGTTCACTTCAATCAGATGACTGTGAATTCTTGCACGCAGGATTACTTGAATCTACTGTACAAGGCAACTCGTGCCACACGTGTTACACACTGTGTGTCTTATTGTGTGTGTCCCATCCTAGAAACTATCAAGTCTATGTTTGTTCAGATGGTGCCGTTTACTTTTACTAAGGAAAAGAAGTATTTCAAATTTCAGGTTTGCATTGAGATTTAAGAGGAAAAAAACCTGCATCAATGTAATATAGTGTTTAAATTCATTTCTAATTACTAATGTCATGAATACAGTTAATCATTAGTTTAAGATGTCATTTATCAACAGAACAGCACAAATTTTACTTTATAAGAACTATTAAATATCCCAAGAGAGCAGGTACTTCCCACACCTCCCTGAGAGCAGCTTTATATTCAATTTTAACTTGATATGAACAAGATGTGCATATACACATTTTACAAAATACATTTTAGCTGCAGCTGTTGACAGATATATAACATTTTGAATATTTATTTTTAAGTTGATGTATTTTGAGAATCTGTTTCTTCCATAGTAATTGAAAGTGGAACATAATGTCAGGACTGTTACAAACAAATTTAAAGAAGGACTATAAATTGTTGCCTTTCCTTGAGAAATATTGAATAGATTAACTATATAAAATCATTTATATGTTCAATTGTGGAATATATCCTAGTGATGATAGGTCCTGAGCAGACATTACCTTATTTTGAGAGGTCATAAGGCAAAAAGCTGCCGTATACAAAGTCCGTTATCCCTTGTGACTTGTAGGATTTATCAGCTGTAAACATTAACAAACCTCCATCATGTATTCTGAGGCAGCAACTTTTTTTCAATCAACACAGTCTGTGTGTAATCTCTCTGCAAGTGGCTTGACTCAGCCAATAAAAACTAGTCCTCCTGGCAAGTGAAGAGAGGGCACGCTCAGTCCGTCAAAGCTGGACAAACTGGGCGCAGAACCGAGCTGCTGAGGAGGCCCAGACCCACTGCAAAGACCAACAGTAGCCTTCTGCCTTTCATTTTCCTTTTCTGGTCTGGCTATATTCTTATTATTATTCTGTCTCTGTTTTGACTCTGTCTTTCTTCCTCTCTCTCACACTCTCTCCATCCTCATCTCTGTTCCTGTTCTTTGAAATGGCATGTGCCGTTCAGACGCTCTGTGAAGCTGCCAGATTCCCCCCAACATGAATATGATGTGAGGCAGGTCGAGATGAATTCATCACCACTGTGGCATTGAGTTGTGAGACCGAATGGAGTTGACAAAGCCTCCCGGAGATGGCTGACATCAGCTGTTTCCATCTCTGGAAGTCATTTTGCTAGAAAATAAAGAACACCAAGATGTCAGTGTAACCTTAAGTGATATATTCCTTTATATTTATGGGACAGTAGGAGGGAATTTAATTCCCCTTAAATATCAACATCACTTACTACTCACACATCTAGCAGAGGCAACCCTCCAATTATTTCTCACTGGGCTACACTGACATTAATTATGTCACATCTTTATTATAAAGATTGGGCAGTTAGTTGATTACAGCTCAGATTAAAATATAATACTGTTATGTCATTTGTGGTTTTGGCTTTGGAGCAAGAGAGCGACAGCAGAGATGTAGTTCTGAGAGGTTCTTCAGCAACCTCACCAGCAGGAGATGGTCCTCTGCATCAGTCATGAATGGGCTCAGTTCTTATTCAAGTGGCCTATAGAGACAGTAGGAATCATGTCCTGTGTGTTGGGTGAAACACTGTGTGAAATTGTTTGAGAGTTAACAAAATGTCAGACTTTGACACAAGAGACCGCTGTTTGCTCTCCATTTCCTACTGACAGTGAACATTTGTGTCCCTGAGTCATGCCCACAGTCGTAATTATAGGGCTTCTTTTTATCCCTATATTAGTGAAATGACACTTTAATAAGCAGATATTGTAACAATAGAGAGAGAGAAAGACAGAGAAAATCTTTTGATGGCTAACAATTTAAGTTTAGGCCCGAATAAAGATAGGAGATAGGAGATAGGACAGGATCGCACAGAGTCTAGACCCTGGTGGTTAATTGACCTCACTAGTAGAAGTAGGCAGAGCATAAAAGACTCACAGGCTCAGCGGGAAAAATTACAGCATGTTATGGGAAAATTTCAACTAATGCAATATTAAGGTTGTAATACAAAAACTATAGCAGTAACTACAACCAATTAGGCACATCTCCATGCTTGTTACTAATAGACCTCTTACTCTGGGCCATCTCACCACAACACTCCCTCACTTTGGCATCAGTGTCTCAGCCTGTGTGGTAAAGCGGGGCCAGGGTCAGTTTACGCTGCTCCTCAGAGGAATGCTGGGAATTGTTTGCACTGTCTGCTTCAACTTCTGCTGCTTCTAGCCTGGCTCAGTTTTGCTGTTTCTGGATACACACACACACACACATGAACTCAACTCGGAGTTGCTTTGGTGTTATGGCTGCAGCATGTTTGTCTTAATGGTGTCTGAGAAACATTGGATGGACGTTGAGTTGTGTGTATGTGTGTGAATGTCTCAGTACGAACCCGTAATAGACAGATTCTGGGATAAACATTCACTTTCTGATGCTGGCGAACGCAGCATCCTGGTCTGGTTGGCGAGCGTAAAAGTGAGCCTGTTTTGAAGATATTAATGCAAATATTTTGCCAAGTGCAGAAATAAAACAGGGCTTTGTGGCTTTATCTGACACACAAGCAGGAAGGAATTCAGCTTTTTTTGCTTCAATCGCATGCACAAAAAAGTATTTCTGTTCAACATCATGCTCCCTTACTTGACAAATGCTCCTGAAAACACAGGACAAGGCTCTCTAATGATTCTTTCAACTGTTTCACAACATGGAGCTGAAATACCTGTGGTCTGGTGCTCTTCATAGTTCAAAGCATGTAATGTGTGCTGCAAATTACAGTATGCCCTAAATAATAGGTGGAAAAAAAGACATCCATCATTTATGTTGAAATTATCTTCAAATTAGTTTGGACAGCTCTGACAGTCGTGCTTCATGGCAAAGAGGCAAGAGTTTGGCTCATTGTCGAGATCTTCAGGCTGTGATATTTCATACCTTCACCTCCAGACACGTGAATGTCAGACAGCTGCCATTCCTGACTCCAGAGGAATAACATGATCTTCATCACATTAGAAAATAAAAGGAAGTATGCACACACCAAAATATTCTAAGTGCCGTAGTTACAAGATCAAACACTGGACATAATTTGTCCTCTATGTGTCATTCTAGAGTAGCAACATATTTCTTTTGTTTATACCAATTACAGTGATTATTGTGGTTTAAAGTTTGCTGCATCTAAATGTGGGTTTGACCAAGACTTTTCTCAGATTTATGATTCATTAGGCTACAGAAAGTCAAAGTAAACCTGCTAGTAATGAGGCTAAATCATAGACAAAACAGGCAGACTTTAACTTAATTGTAAAACACAATTTTCATGTTTAACATAGCTTTACATAAGGCACAAAGACAGGGATGAAAGAAACAAAAATCTTCATCAGCAGAATAAAAATTACAGTCCACCGAAAGCTATGAATAAAGACAAAACTTCATTGTGGAAACACATGCCTTCACCCTGGACGTACAGACTTACCTTGTTAGTCTTATTTTTAGCCATATTAAGGTTATTAGAGTGTGAGAATGGAGACATGTACACCACTTGTATGGTGTTCAAAGGCAATATTTATTTGATCCCCTGGACATGATGAGTTCTTGTTGCAGCCTAATTCCCGAATCCACTCTGTGCTGTACCACTCTGCTACTACTCCCAAAGGAACTGCTGTTAAACTCATGTTTATGTTCTGTTTCATGCCGTCTGGATCCTTTTATAATTGCTTTGCAAAAGAAATACTGGTATGAGGGTAAAAGAATCACATCTTTGTGTTGAAACCTTGAATACTGAATACTTATTTATATTTCAAATATGGTCAGTTTAAATCTCCTCACTCATTTAACAAGTTTGAAAGATACACTTTACACTTTAATCCAAGCCATACATTCAATGGCTTTGTCATGATTATGAATTAATGAGGAAACATTATTCCCTTGTTACCATTTGTATTATATATTTCAATAAATATGACGGAATATATGATTAATCAATAATGAAAGTTTATGTTCGGCGTAGACTTAGCACTGAAAGACAGTCAGCAAACCTTACAAATAGCTGCAAGCCACTGATAATAAAAGTTCAAATTCAATACTGACACTTAGGAATAGCTTTATTAGAATGGAAATTATGTCCTGTTCAGGTTTATGCCAATTCAACAAGCCTCACTTCGCAGCAAACTCAAACATTTGCCCCAAACCCAGTGGGCCCAGACTTTGGCCAGACCTCGGCCCAGATAAACAGACAATGACTCAGCGGCTTTTCAAGCTGTGAGCAAGCTCTTTTTTGGATCCACCTAAAATTGATTAATTTACTTCCCCACCATCAAGCAGCGGGGGTTTCCAGTCCACACATATCTGGCCCCCGTTCCAAGGGCAGCAGAGGAATGAAATGCAAGCCAAAGCCTTTGGCTCTAACTTACAGCCAAATAAATAAAACATTCGAGAGGGAGTCGCTCCTAAAGCTGCGGTATTCTCTCACATACATGGAGTAATCTTGACGGACAGAGATTACCTTCATGTTCAAGGCCAATGGAGTGTGCTCAGAGTCAGATGAAAACATAGTTGACATAATGTAGATGAAAGAGGGGAAAGTGCTGTAATTCTGTGCATATGGCATGGAAAAGATGCAAGAGTTGTAGCTCTAGTATAGACATTATTAGAGACCATAAATTCCCAAACGTTAAAGAGAGGAAATCATCAAGTCCAAACTGATTTAAAGGCTCTGATAAAATGAAATATTTAGTCTTTAATCCAGTTGTCTGGATAAAAATACACCATTACCACTTTCTTCTCTGTAAATATGCATATGTGCAAAACTGAAATGAACCCATTTTTCCAGTACTTTTAATCTAATTACCATCTCATCCAGTAAAATTTCTCTATAAAGAGTTGGTGACTAAGAGACTGCAGGGAAGTAGAAAAGGTAAACAGTAATGGATCATTCACCATTTTCATAATGTGATTACTTCTGTTGTAGGTAACCCATTACACTGCCCAGAAACACAGGGACATAGCAGTGGAAACAGATGTATCATGTCTTCTGTGGCTCTGAAGGAGATTTGTCACATCTGAAAAAATAACCCTGATGATGTCGTCCAGGTAATCTCAATTCATGTTTGTCTATTTTTAATGAAAACCTGTCTTACAGACTGGTAGTATGAAGCTTGTTGGACATCTACAGGCAGCAGGGGTTAAAACTAATGCATTGATAATATAGTTCTGTGTCCATTAAATGTGGGTTTAATCAGTCAAATATGCTGGAGTTTTCAGAAACATCCAAGTTTCCACTTGTAATCATGACTTGGATACTGCCGTGAGCACTCTGCACAAGTCAGAAGCTAATAATTGCAGTTATTTCCATTTGCAGTATAACAACAGATGCTATCAGGTGGAATTATGGGAAATGCAGGATCTATTGTTTTTAGAGCTTTTTGACCATAGTTTTATTTGTCTCCCATTTTTCGGTACTAAATGGTACTAAATTGCTGAAGTATCCTTTTAAAGAAAAAAAAAAGACACACAGACACAGCTGGAGCTGGGGGCTGCATTCTGGGAAATGTAGGAAATCAATAATGCTATTGTTAGTTGGGGAAAGTTGGAGAAAAGTGGGTGTGCAGACAAAAGTTAATAACAACTCATCTGGAAACAATTTACATCCCAAACTGATCATATCTAACAGTGTTGCACTGAAATACTACCAGAACCAAAGCTTATTCAAGCATTTACTTCAGCCAGCAAGTTGGTGTAAAATCATTAAGTTTTCCTGGTCTGCTCAACCCAGACGATTGCATCATAGTAAGGAAAACATTAAAACAGGAAGGGATCTGCAGCGTGGCTGCCATCCACAGCAGTATCCATACACATTCCACACATTGGCACATTTCCAGTGCAGTGACACAGATGAAGCTAGAAAGGAGGTTTAAAATATGAGGACTTGGAGCACAGAGTGAGGGTGGTGTGCCCCCATACAACCCCATTATTTCTGACTTCAGGCTTCATGACCAGAGGAAATGTTGGCAAAGGCGGTTAGCAGCTAATGATCCTTTTCCTGTGATATCACATGGAACTGGTGTGCTTTGGTTTGCTCTGTAATTGGCCTGACTTCACCAAAGGAAAATACACACTGACACAATGAATACACAGTATTTTGTTGTTTCTCCAATGCTAAGTGGCACGACCAGTATTATGTTTGTGCAAGCTGTCCCACATGGCATGCATCATGAATGGCCCACTCGCTGTGAGATTTTATGATAATATTTGACTTTCTTAGCAGTTTAGATCTTTCAAAGCATCGGTCTGGTGTTTGTAAGAGCTCTTTATTTTCTCAAAAACTTTACCATACATCACTGGAAATTCAAGCTGCTCTGCCATATTTTGTACATTATATTTTGTGTCCAAATCCAGTTAAGAAAGGCATCTTAAATTCAGCTCAAATTATTCTCAACCGTTGATGTTGTGCAGCTACAATAAGGTATTTTGGATCGGAAAAACTTCTGCAGTTCCCCTCAGCTTTGCAAGCATCACTGACCTTGCCAGATTGACAGTAGGTAGCTAGCTAGCCTGCAGATTTCACCAATGAATCAGACAGGGAAGAAACGGAGTGAGGCCATATACGTTTGAGCCAAGATCTGAATCTGGCAGTGCTGCTGGTGAAGGAGAGGCACAGGCTCATTCCCATGACAGAACTGATGCATCCCAATAAGACACAGAAATTTGAGACGGCATTTTCATTGGATGCAAAATTGGTAAACACCCCTGATTGCAGGATGAGTCATCACACATTTGAAACCGTTTTATAGGAAGAGGAAAAGACAGGGATTTTGATGTAAAAGAATGGTATAACAAGATAAATGAACAATTAACACAGGGGCATGGGATTAAAACTGGTAAAATGCATTTTTGATTTCATGGGGTTTTAAGTGCCTGCAGTATATACTTTAGGGTTAGTTGGAGAAGCTACATGCTTTGTGCTTTTCAGTCAATTAAGCTGTTTTAAAGTCGACCCCCTACCACTATCTAAATGATTTTCTTTAAAAAGTCTGGTGCTGCTCACACGGCTTGCTGGCTTTAATGAACAGATTAAGACAATCCATTATCCCCAAACCTTTTGTATCCGGTTGCTCTGTGCTCGTTGTCATTCTGCCAAATTCTCAAACCATCCACCAAAGATGGAGAGGAACATTTCAGGTTGCAGCCCCAGCTCAAAGCAGCCTCTGAGACGACCGGATTAACAGCCAGACAGAAAAATTCAGAGGTGGTCATGAGAGAGCAAACAGCTCGTCACCGCATTAAGTAACTGCTTCCAGCAGTGGGCTTGCTTGTTTCACTGTGAGGAAGTACTGCAGACAGTGCTGACTGATGTAAAACCTTAACCTTATAACATATGTATGTTGTGACTTGGAACGTATACATAGTTCTGCCTCATTGCATTGGGACCATTAGCCTTCTTGCCCCACAGCTGTAACTGGTATTTAGTTTGCATCATTTTATGTAATGACATCATGTAACTACAGTCAGGAGCCGCATCTGTTGACGACTAAAGTCTCGTTGAGCCAAAATCTTTAAAGCGCTCTCCACAAGGGACGAAAAGCAGATCCACAGTAACGGACAGAGCTCTGTTATCCATTTACCAATTATATATAAAATAGTATATGTACACGTCCGCTGACTTTAAACCTGGGATAGTTTTTCTTACCATGAAAATAGGTGGTAGGAAAGTTTTAAAGTGTCACATATCCACAATGACTGGTTTCCAAAAAGGGGTGACAAAAGGAAATCCCTTCATATGAGCTTGATGTATGAACATTTGAAAAATGTCATGCTGGCAAAGCAGAAAATCCACTGAGAGCTCATAAATCTCTCCACGCAGCTTTAGAGTTTGTCGTAGTTGAGGGCCTGCATGATGGATGAGGTACAACATAGATATGACTTTGCTGCATAGTTTCTCAGATCTACCTCTGACCGTTTGGTACACCACGGATATTCATTGTCTGTAGCAGATTAGCAAGCAACACAATGAGGTTCACCACTTTAAAACATGCATAAATGGAATAATGTTTCTTCGCGATGACTAACAGATGTTTCTAAATTGAAATGATCAGTTTTATTGTTTTCTGTGCAAGGGTTTTGGAATTTGTATTTCTAACAGACTGTACGAAAAAGATTTGGGTTGGGGAGGATGGTTGAAATTTATGATTTTGGCTTTTTTTTTAAAAAAAAGAAAGTACAGAAATAAAATGAGTCACGAAATTTATTTCTACCAAAGAAGTGGACTAACAGACCAACATTGCCATCCCTATGTCACGAGTGTGGCTAAAGGATTGCAACACCCTCCTCCAATTTCTTAGAATCAGTCCTGGTTTCATCTTAAAAGGTTTGTGAAAGAATATATTGTTCCACCAAACATAGAAACTTTATCCATTAGTAAAACTGTTTTGGTTGTTTTAAACATGCTTTATATCATAGGTTAATTATATATGACACATTCAGCTTCACAGCATTTCAGTTATAATTTAGAATAATGTGAAGTGGGAAAAAAAATGGCACGCTCTTTCGAGACATAGTGTTCAGTCCCAACTAGAAAATAAAGCTTTGGTAGGGGCAAAAAAGTACCTTTATGATCCATTGTGCCCACAAAAGACATAAAGTATTAGACATGGAGTATAAGTAAAGTATTCTTATACAAGTAATCTCACTAGAAAGGGTGGAATAAAATACAGATCTGGCATCCAGAAGCGAGACAAGAAATCACATTGTGAAATACTCAGTCGTTATTTGTCAAAAATACAACAAAAGAAAAACCCTCTTCTTCATTTTTCTTTGGAGACACATTTGCCAAGTCAGTGGTCACGTTTAACACAACCCGGCTATTTGAAGATTGTAATGGCTGTTCTTGTGAAATAAGTCATTGCCTCCAGTCTCAAATCTTACATTTTTCCCATAGACTCTGTTCCATCTGTAATAAAATGTCTTCACCTAAATTTTAGCCACAGTCTATCAGCACAAAACTTTAATTGACAACCTTTAACATTTTTCACAGCTGATCACATTTTCCTAAATGCTTAATTATTTCCTGAGCACCTTCTCCACTGCATTTTTCTGCGTCGTTATGTGACTTTATGAGATGTTCTAACAGACTGGTCTCATCGACGGCCAAATCTGACAGCTGTGGGTCTGCTGAATGGAAAAAAGTCAGGTGATGTGTACAGAAGCTGAGAGTGGGACTCAAATAAGTGGTGACAGAACTGAAGCTAGGGTACACTGTTGAATTTTCTCCTCCTCTTGCATTTACTTTGTTCTTTCTTTGGGTAAAACCCACTGAGCAAACAAACTGTCTTATATCATGAATACAGTTTGTAACGTCCCATATGTGAAACAAATTACTGACCATTACATATGCATTTAGTTTGGAGCCCTGTGAGGCAGCCAAAGCAGAGTAGGATTACATTTGATTAGTTTGGGCAACTGTTCTCTAAAATATTGTGCATAGTGTAAATTTTCTCATCTGGTTTACATGTTTGTTCAGATACAACAACAGCATTTTCCTCTGAGGGTTTAAAGAGCATTTCAAAATCTATTGTGATTTTTATATTAAAAACATGTAAATGTCAAGAATGAGCCTCCATGTTTAAGTTTTGAGAATCACAACAATAAAACCAATCAATTATAAAGTGGTCAAAGATAAATGAGTCCCCTGACTGTACAAATGTAAGAGAGGTGTGCCAGGAAAATAAATTTAAAACAGTCGTCCAGTGTAGTATTGGTTTTGGAGCATAACATGTTTCTGGTTCTCCCTAAATGGTGGACGAAGTCTGTGCTGACCAACAAATTATATTCACGGAGACTGGACTAATCACATTTCAGTCAATCACATGGAAGCCATTCATAGCTGCTGCAACATTAGGTAAACATTTGAGCTGTTTGACAGGGCATGCTTGTAGCTTTGAGAGTGAGATCCATGGATAATGTCAGTTTTTAAGACCAAAACTTTGGAAAATAGCGTGAATGTCCTGAAGGGGTCTCAGTCTTTAATCTCACCTCCCAGTTTTTACTGAAACTTCACATGGAATCTGAATACAAAGCACAAACCAAACCAGTGCTATTGTTACAGTGTGTCCACCTGTTAGCATTATTCATGACTATGCGCTGCCAATCCCAAGATGAAAGAAAAGCTCATTGAGGAACAGGAAACATCTTAGAGTTAGTGCCAAGCTCGTCTGTGCTGTTCATGTTGCTGCAGTAACTTGGCCTTGAGATCTAGCGGGTTAATAACTACACGACCAGGATGTCTGCATGCAGACAGGTATGACATCAGTGTTTCCATGCAGCTGATTGCTTGTTGTTCTGTCTGGTGTATGCTGGGAAAACAGATTTCTTCTCTCTGAACTTCATGAAGAGCAATGACAAATGAAGATCTGGTTAGTGCATTAGACAGAAGAGAAAAGTTTTTAGGTTGCTGAAGGTTTTTTTTCTTTTCTGTCCATAACTGAAGTTCTGACTATTTTCATTGCACATTCCTTCAACAATCACAAATTAGCACTGTGTGCGATTTTTGGTGCGAAGACGCTGACAGTGAAATTAGTCAAAATGTTTTCTTTATAAGTGAGTCGTGCATGAGGAAGGACATGTTAAAGAACTAAAATAGCAACACAAACAAAAGCACAAAGAATAACTCCTCAAATGTGAACCAGCTGTTCAGAGTGTGAATGTCCGCCTGTCTGCCTCTGGTTGTCCTTCAGTACAGTGAAGAATTTGGACACAAGCTGAATATTTTTGACATTTTACACCAAAAACTCTGGGGAAGCTTCACATGGCAGTGCAGAGCTACATGTACAAGCAAACTGAAGCAGGCCTGAGGAGCCTTAATGTTTAACATAGCTCCTCTCATTTAGTATCCACATCTTCATTTTCTGACAAGTAACTGTTTGAGTGTGGTGTCTTGTGTTTTATATATATATATATTACATCTCCCTGCCAATGACTGAGATAGAAAAGCTTTCTTGAATCAACAATTTTAGCCACGTTAACTGTAGCTGTAGTGATGGCAATGCTGGTCAGTCCACTTTTTTGGGGCCCCCTCACTAATTTGAATTTGTCTTACACTTTTATTCATTAAATACTTGCAGAACAAACAGCATTAGCTTCAATTGCACTTTGGGTTTAGTGCTAATTTGCAATTGTGAGCCTGCTAACATGCTAAACCAAGATGATGATCATGGTAAACATTATACCTGTTAAACACAAGCACCTCGAAGTAGCCTACTGCTGTAATGAATACAGCCTCACAGAACCAGGAGCATGGCTATAGACTCCTAGTTTCTTTTATTGTAGTCGAGGGTTCAAATGAGGGGTGAAAAAGCAAGAGAAAAGTACAATTCTAATACTGAGTAAATGTGAGAAGTAACAAGGTTTTTTCCATGTTGGTTTAAAAGTCCTCAGAAAAATGGAAATTTGAACAATTGGAACATCTTCTAAGTAGTCCTTGTGGTGAGATTTGCTTTGTCAACTACTGTGTGTGTACTAGTCACAAAACCCCTCCTCTCAGCTCAATGTTGAGCTCAGCCAGCGCTGGCTAACCAAAGTGAGGCCGTGCCCTTAAATCTCTCTGCATGCAAAGAATGCACTAAGACGTCCAAGTCAAACGAGAATCTTCCTCCTTGTGATATACAGTTGTGCAGCTGATTGGGTTTCCTCTTTTCCCTCAGTTTGCTTCTGTATATAATAACCTCTAATGCTGCAAACATGTAGTTCCAGTAGTGGTTTCTCTCTCACACAGCCCCTGTTTTCTTCTCTCCTTCTCTCACATACATGGACAGATCCAGTGCTTCTCTTCTCTCTCAGCTCGAGCAGCTCCACCCACCTGCAGATAAAAGCCAAACCCTCACCAGGGCTGCTGTTCAGCGTCAGTCCCAAACTCCTCAAAGTCTTGTGATACTTCCACCCTGCAGCAGCAGCACGCACACAAAGGTAAGGGATGCATCACCACTGGCACCGCAGGATTTGATGATGTTTTCGTTGGCATGGCTGCCGTGTTTAGATTTGCTGCAGAAATAGCATTCAGTAAGTAATAAGGCATGATCAAGCTTACCGTTTGTGTTTTTCATGCATTGTTGTCCGATTGCTTGGCAAAAAATGACAAATAATGTCTTGTGTGAATTCTTGGAGCAATACATGAGTAACTTTTTGGATGGCATGTGATTCACAGAGCTAGGACTAATGAAAGAAACATGGAAATGGATGAATAATTTTCTTAACTTCCATAAAGTTTCATAAGACATCCTATTTCACTCTCTGCTGTGAGCCTCTGCTGACAGAAGTCTTTGTAGATAATGTCTGACAGTTTTCCTAATGCAAAGAAAATCCAAAAGAGACACCTGGGAAGAATAACTGCGGCTTAAACTTGTTAAAATAAATGCATGGTGCAGCATCTTGACAGGATTTAGCATCAGATAATGGAATGTCTTGACATTTCAGAAATTTTAGTTGCATGTCTTTCAACACAGAAGGAAAAAATGTTGGCACTTTTCTTCCAGTGTTTGGGATAGAAAAGGATTCACTGTTGAGGTTATTGTAGTTCTAACTATCTCACATAAATAAGAGGAAAACAGGATTTAAGTCAATTTTAGAGAGAGGCTTTCTGGCAGCACATTGGGTCTGAGAAATGAGTCAGAGATGGAAAGTTTGGGCTTCAGGAAATCTTTCAGGCAACTTATTTCTACTCATCTTCTACCGAAAACATGCAGAAGTGATTGTTTTCCGTCTGATTTTTGCCTCTAACCTCTTAGCATAAGTTGACCACAGAGTATCTGAGTGTGCACCTGCCAGGAAACAGTTGGGAATCCCTGCCTCACACCAACTGTGGATTTATCACAATGTTAAACATGTCCAAGGTTCGACTGCTGTTTCTTCAACATTTCTTTCCGCTGCAAGTGAGTGGAAATGATTATAATAGCTGCAGTAACTTGCATGTAGAAGTAGGCTGCAATAGCATGAAAGCAGATATGCTTTTACGTGAGTAGAAGATGTGGAAAAGAAGTTTTAGATACCAGAAAGGTCAGTTTTTATGGAATGGAGAGCAACTTTGTTAGATCTTCTGTCAGCATTTGCAGCTGTTTCTAACTTCCAGCTCTTGATTTAAAGTGATCATGTTTTTCCTTTCTCTGAGAGAAAAACTCTTAATTAGGGGAAAATGTGGTTAAAGCAGCTCACGCACTTGAGGTTGAACATGTCGAACAATTAACTTGCTGAAGGTTTTTGATTACCGTAACACTTGTAAGGGATGTTGGCATCAGCAAAATGTTGTTCTGGATTTTTGTCATCCAGTGCTAAGCAGCAGTGCTGTGGAAACACACATAACACTGTTCTGCAGATGTGAGGTCAAGAAAGATCAAATCAGGAGAATGCAGAGCTTTGGGATCCTTGACTTGATGTATATCTGCTTATGCTGGAAGAGGTGATGAACTATTATCCGTTGTGGCACCATGTCTGGACTAACCACCAAGATGCATTCATAAATTTTTGGCGGTGTTTGTTTTGTTTTTCTGGAGATGCATGCTTTCTCCATATTAGAAAGAGGAGGAAAAGGTAGATTTCCCATTACAGCAAACAGTTAGTTTATACTTGTTTGGAACTTGAAGTTATGATCTGGGTTACATTTTCAGAAACAGACTATAATATTGTCCATTCACATTTTATGAAGCTGAGCTCCATCACCAAATCATCACCTCGAAGTTACCTCAGGATTTATAGTTTTAGGTCAAGTACAGTTGTGTTGCTTCTTTTTTTTTTGAGGTTATAAGTGTGTTTAAGTGTGTCCAAAGGTCTGAGGGTAGCTGGATCTTCTCATGTGAACTCCTGAGTTTGGCCCCAGATAGACTCCAACACTCCAAGTTCTTACAAAGTGCTTCTGTGCAGTAAGTGTAAAATGTTCAGCTTGCAGCAAACTGACTGTATTTACTGTCACTTTAAAATGAGTGATCACCATAAACTGTGTTCTTCAAGGGAAAAAGAAGAACTTGTGCACTCAGCAGAATATCACTACAGCTCTTTTGTAATGGTATTGAGGCTGTCAGTTATTTACTCATAGTATGTCATTATTATACCCCACAACAGTTTGCTTTACCAGTTTTCTTCCACTGATTTGAGACTGCTGAAAAATGCTTGGTATGAATGCCAGTAACTAATAACCACTGCCAAACTTCCAACCCATTTTTTCGCATTTTTTAAAGGAATAATTTGACATTTTGCAAAATGTGCTTTTCCATGTTTTTTGTGAGAGTTAGATGAAGGGATTCATACCACAGCCACTTAGCTTAGCTTAGCATAAAGTCTGGAAACTGGGGGAAACACCGAGCCTGGCTCTGTCCAAATCTTTCAGTGCTAAGTTAACAGGCTGACAGCTATAGCTTCAGACATGAGGTATCAATCCTTTCATTAAAGTCTCAGCAAGAACGTGAATAAGCATATTACTCAAACAGTCTAGTCAAAGCTCAGTGAGCTGGCTTGTTAAATTTATTGCACTACAGTTGCAGTTATTCCTTTGTTTCTGACAAAAGTAATAATTCCTGTTATAGATCAATGACTTACTTTTAGGGCATCATAGAGGGAGCTGGATGCTGCAGCAGAGGCTGTGAATGCTTCTAATTAAGTTTGTTGAGCTCAGCTTTTGTTGATGTTGAGATGCTGACACTTGTTTGCTTTGAGCAGGAGATGCAGAAACTGCGAAGGCTGCAGAAGCAAACCAGTGTCAAAGCTGCAAGTTTGAACTGCCAAACTTTGAAGGAAAATCTGTGCATGACTAAATCAGATGCAGATCTGTCAGCAGGTTGTGACTTTATGTATTTGTTACACTGTTAATGTCCCTTGACTGTATTTTCTCTCTCTGTCTCACACTCATACTTCTTCAGTTCTCACCTACTGAACAGGAAGCGTTTATGTAGCCTGGAGAGAATGTGTCTCTCGATCCTGCAGCTGCAGCCTCTGTGATTTGAGGCCATGTGTCCAGACACTCTCCTGCTACTGTGCAGAGTACTGCAGCCTCAGAAATGTTTCAAAATATGAAACCTAACTGTGGTAATTTTGCATTGTTAATCAAAAACAAAAAAACATTTCAGCAAGCGATTAAACTCTGATAGTGATCCATTTTACCCTGTGTGTGCAGCCAGTGGTACTTTAGTTTAAATACACCATTCTGGAATTACAACTTAAAATTTTGCAGATTTATTGCAAAGTATCTTTTATCTAAACTCCTAAGTCGAGTTGTAGTCCTTATTATCCCTCGTAAATACTCCACTGCAAAAACATCTGGACAGTAGGAAAAGGGAGGATCATATTTTTTCTCTGAGTGGCATATTTTACAGGGTGACTGTGTAACACATTAAGCTTCCCCAATACTGTCGTCATATATATTACTGTCACCGGTCAGACAATCTATATGTGTTGCAGTAAGCCCTAAATGATTGCGGACCATTATATGATCTCAATAAATTGAGATGTGTGCAAAAAGGTAGAAAGTTTAGAAAATGCAGATGACTGAGATCCATAATGACTAATCGCTTGTAGAAATCTGTGCATTATGCAGAGCTACAGCTGAAACTGTCAACAATAAATCACAAGAAACCCTCTCTAAAAGCAACATGTAATCACCACCTAGTCATCTTTAAATATTACACTGCTCCCACGCTCCCAGTTTCACCAATTACAACTCCTCTGGAGTTTTTTTTTGCCCACTTGTACGATATTTTTGATGTCCCATGTGTTTAAATTGCAAAAACACTCATCTTAGGATGTTGGAAGTCTTCTGAGGTATTCATGGTCAATTTGTGACTGAGCCTTTTTGGCAGTTTTATGGCTTTATCAGATTAATTGGCAGTGGTGGATGGAAGATTCAGATACTTCATTCAAATATAAATAAATATATTCAACAGTAAAGGTTTTTGATCTGCAAAAATGGCCCCTGTGACTGATATATTTTAAAATTGTTAATACTGATGCATCAGTGTGTAAGCAGCATTTTACTGTTGTAGCTGGTGAAGGTGGAGCTAGATTTAGACAGGAAATCACTAATATTTGCATAACAGAAGTAAATGGAAATGCATTTAATTAGTATTTTCTGGAAATCTATTCAAAATTTGCCTTAGACATTGGAAATGTAGCAATAGGCTCCAACTAAACACTACTTTTTTGTTTGGGAGCCACTGTTCTCATCTTCAAAACAGTTTATTCTATAAGTTTTATCACATGAAATCTCGTTCTGAAATAGTAACTAGTAAGCTACCAGATAAATGGAACGGAGTAAAAGGTACAATACTTACACTGAAATGTAGAAAGTATTAAATAACATAAAATGAAAGAGGTAAAGTACAAATACTGCAAAATTGTACCTAAGTACAGTACTCCGGTAAATGGATTTAGTTACTTTCCACCACTGTTCACTGGAAAGGCTCTGAAACAGAAGAAGGGAGACCACATGTGGCCTCTTGCACAGTGTGGGCTGTTCTTCCCTGATTTACACAGTACACAAAATATATTTATGCAGCTGCAAACTGCAGAATTCCCCTCTGGAGTCTGTGGTTTAAGCATAGTATAAGTGATCAGATCTGATTATTGGCCAAACGTTGTTATTGCCTGTAAAAATAATCATTCACCAGCGGAGTGTCCCTTTGAGAGCCAGTGCAAATATGAGAGAGAGCGAATAAAAATGTGGCAAAACCGCACGAAGTTCAGGCGCAAACTTGGAAAAGTCCAAAAAACCGCACAAGTGTTTCTTTCCTGCTGTGCAAGATAGTGGAACATGTCGTGTATGAATAAGCTCTCATCAGAATAAATATTCTCAGATTCAAAAATACATTCTTCCCATCCTTGTTTCCCATTGATTGGTTTTCTCTGAACATGTGAAGTATGTAAAAATCTGAAGTGCTTCTTAGCTCTGAGTTGCTATTAACTTCTGTCCACTGACACCGGATACTGTGTTTTGACAGAACTCAAAGCTAATAGGAAAATAATTCTCCACCCGCTCCGATCATTGCCTGAAATGAAAATTGTGGCTAGACATTCGGTGACTTGTGGTTCCCAGAACTGTAGTAGAGGGAAAATCTGTCGATGAGATGGGTGAGGAGGTAGAGCAGACTGGGTGGTGTGTGTGTGTGTGTCTGTGAATGTGAGGGAGGTGTAGGTGCAATTACGTGCATGTACATATGTGTTTGTCAAAGGTTTGCAGGAGCAGTAAGCAAACACTGCGGCTGCCAGTTTGAAACTCACCCGGATGCTACTTCCCTTCATGGTCACTTGGTTATTTGAAACATCAGTTTAAAATGTTACCACCTCAAAATGAGGGTTTTCAACCCACCTAAAGGTCAGCTAACCTCTTGTCTGCCTTGTCGAATTTGAGGCTGTAGACGTCTCTGAAGGCGACTCCGGCCTTCGCTCTGCAAAGAGATCGAGTAGGTGTGAAGGAATGCTGAAAAAGAGCAAAATAGGTCGGCGAGGAACCGGAGCGGGTGGAGCAGACGTGCACTTTTTGCCTCAGTTTTCAATATACTGTGAGGCAAAACTCAATGGTCTCCTTTCCCATCAAGATAAGCTGGGTTGTGGGGGGAAATGAAAATGTTTCATGATGATTGAGCTGGGATAAATCACCTGCTCAGAGACAGAGAGGGCAGTGAATTCATAAAAGAAAAACAGATTCAGGTCCAGAATATGCTCAAAGTATGACTTGTGGTTTAGTGAGAATAATGCAGCATTGAGAGACTTGTTGCTCTGCAGACTGTGGATGGAAAATAAAATGCACAAAACCAATATCCAGTATTAATTACAGAAAAAACAAAAATAAATCTGATTGTACAAAAGTGTGTAAATCAACCAGCAACTTTTCTTACCATTGGAAGCACATTTAGTTCTCCACCCAGGTCGTGGAAAGCAGGAGTAAACAAGACTGATACAAGTATCGATGAGATAGAAATGGAGTTTGGCGCCCTCTGTTGAACCACCAGCCTCACTACTGGCTTTGTTTGCAGCTGAGTTGTTCACTTCCTTCTCTGAAATTTGTCACCAGAATGTGAGAGAACAAGGTTTGAAGTTATTGTAGGTAAAATGTGACTCAAAGTGATTATTTTGCATCATAATAATAACCTGTTTAAATAGCATGTTTTGTTTAATTATTGTAAATTGAATAGACCCAAATATTTAATTTGGTACTGGGAATGGGGAATTTATGGCAGTTTTTATAGAAAGAGGTTATGTAAACCATTAATCACAGTCTGTTTTCTGTTGGTAAATTAATCAACTTATAACTTCAGCTCTGGATATCAGTGCTTTTTTTTTTTTTTTTTGCTTTTTTGCTTTAAGTGTCTCTTGTGCCTGCAGAGCCTCCAAGTATGGTCGCCCAAGAGAATAACTAGAGATGTTTTTCTTATAAAGGTTAGATAATACACAGGAACAGCTCTCACTCACATGCATGCAAATAGTCACACACACACACACACACACACACACACACACACAGGTGCATTCCCCAGATGCTGTCTTGGAGCTTAGGCTACTTCTGTCAGCTGTTCGTTGCATTCCTGTGTGTGTGTGTGTCTGTGTGTGTGTGTGTGTGTGTATAAACTCGCTGCACTCACAACTATTATATGTATTTTGCATTATTTTGAACGTATTGCTGCACCATCCAAATCTGGAAAAATACAGAGTTGTGGACATTTTACATTCCTTATTTCAATTGGTGCAGCAGCTGATAAGATAAAGCACAGCTTCGGTTTGCTGTTGCTCAGGTGATCTAGCAGGTTGAAGTGTCACAGGGCAAGATACCGAACCCCAAGCTGCAATGAGTATGAGAAGTATTATAAGTCAAATTGAACAAAAGCATATGCCAAATTAATGTGTTGCACTATTTATATATAATACAAAGCAGAAATTATATTTTAACAAGGTCTTCAACATTTTCCTTCATAAAAAATAGTTTTCATTGAACAGATTTGTTTTCACTGCATGGATGAGCGAAACCCATGCTCCCCAGTTACTAGAGTTTTGATAGTAATGTCTTTATTTTGGTTCAGTGACAGTTTGTCTTTAGCCCTGTCCTGCAGCACTGCCTGCTATCATTGGAAAAGAAAGACCCTCTGCAATCTGTTTAAAACACAAAAGCCAGGCCTCACCACAAGCAATTAAGACTGGCACCCGTATCTGTAAGCAATGACATGCCTCTGTTCCTCATCATTTGTTTATCAAGCAGTAGAGTCCCCCATCTGGAATCAGTCAGGAAAGGAACACAGAGGAGAAATGGAAATTTGATTATTTTCAAAGCCAAGCTTGAGGTGATAAAAGACTTGTGGCTCATCACCAAGTGGGGCCGGCTGTGGTTGTAAGTGTTGGCAAAGAGTTTCAGAGGGAACCAGCAACCATTCTGGGGTGAGCAATCTTTGTTGCATGGGATTGTCATCAAGTGAGGGGAGTGTAGGTGTCTGAAGAGGTTTCATCAAAGTGGAGTTCATGCAAAGACTGGAAAAAAAAAAAAAGCAAGAAGGTTGTTTAAAAATGGATTGTGCTTGGTCTTGAGACGTGAAGAGGACACAGTCAAGTCAAGTAGATTTTTGTTCTTGAGCTGTCTGTCTACATATATACAGTGGGATATTTTTTGTTCCTTTAGTAACATGATGAAACAATAACACAAAGCAAGAAAGCAACGGACTACAGGAAGTGTGACTATACAACACAGTGCAGCACCACATTGTGAGCAGTTGAAACATAAATCTGTGTCCTGTTAAAAACCAGTTAGGGGATCCATGACATTTTGAGTAACATATAAACTATAGGTTATTGAGTTTTTAAATGTTTCTGTAAATCAAAATTTATAAAATTCCTTCACATTTCATAATATGGCTTTAAATGTCAAATTTTAAAGTCTGAATCCAAGACTATGAAGGAACTGGCAAAATAACAGATCTCCACTGAATAGCAATGAATTTCCTAGCTGCCAGTAATGTGAGATCAAGACATGTTTTATAATGTGAACCCCCCACTGTCTTGTCCAGACCCTGTACACTGGTTCATGTCATGTGCTTTTGTTTGGCTGGTTTCCTACTGAGCTGAATGATGGGAACATGTTAGGTATTTATTAATTCCACACACTATGTTGTATTAAAGGCACCAAACAAATATCAATGAAGAACTTCCATACAGGCATCACCCTTTATATTGCCTCCCGGAGATCCTGTGTCCGAAGTCTTAAAAGCTTCTCTAGATAAATGAAAATAAATCACTTTATCTGGTCTGAACACAGTCTACAGAGCAGTTATATCTCCCTGTCCCTGAAACTTCCCCTTTGATATTCAAGTCACAAGAGTCATACAATCATGTTTCCCATAAGTTGCCATTTTTAGGCTTCGGTTTTTGTACGAAGGAGATTCAACATGTTAATCAGTGATTTTCAGAGGTGCTGGATTCTGTTACCTTTAGACTGAGCGAGGCGAGCTGGGTGGTGTTTTCACTTGTCAAGCTAGACATGATGCTGCTGAGGATGCTCTATATTCCTTCTGTAGAAGGTGATGAGGATGGGAAGTGTGCTCTTGCCTGCAGCATGGTGCTGTTGAGGCACAGTAGCAAGAAAACCTGCAACTGCTGGGCAATGGCAGTCACAGCGTGATGATGCTTGACTGACCTCCTCAGTCAGAAAGTCCAAGATCCGGTTGCACAAAGAGGTTGTTCAGGCCCAGAGTGGTCAGATTGTGTTGAAAGCTGAACTGAAATAATACATATGGTGTCATCTGCAGACCGGCTGGGTTGATAAGTGCTCTGCAAGATTTACAGTACTAAGGATTTAGACAAATTGTGTTCACTTTTTCTATGAAGTTTTAGATTTAGGGGGATTTTTGTCCGGGACACGGCAAGAAAAATAGCATTCAGCAGATGTTTTGTAGATGGAAACGGGGCTCTGTTCTCCCTCACTAGTAAAAGTGGCACATTTCTGATTTTATGCTTTTAACAGTGAAACAAGTCACCAGTGAAAAAGCACACAGCCTGTGATATTTCCAGGTCTCACATTGAGTGAAAAAAACAAGGTGGAATCATTTTTCATGTTCGGCGTTAGTCAAATGAATCGCACAAATCTGAAGTTTCAAGTTATCGTGAAACACTGCCCAGTCTCCAACACCATGTGAATCCGTGAAGTTCAGGTCTAGTCCCTTGGTGATATCCCAGACTAAACTCTCCAGTTGTTGAGTAAACCCATCAGTGCAAATTCTGGTAAGAGTTATTTTGTCAGAAACATTGGCTGCACCATGAAATATCAGATACTACAAGGAATTTGAGCTCCACAGGGCTTTTGAGCCTGGTGATGAAAAATTGTCCTTGTTGCCCCAGAAACAGACCTGTTTCTGTTTATTGTGCCCCTATTAAATTCTGCCACAGCAGTTGCTGAGCTTCCTTAGGTTGTCACATTAAAAGACATCCAAATAAAACATGAATACAATCATTAAAGCAAGAAAAAATGTAATGGATAAAAAAATCGATAAAACAAACAAAGCAGCTGATCTTCATACAGAACAACAACATAAAATTATCAATAATATAAATAAATAGTTCCCTAGTCAAATATCCATACAAAAAGTGGGATATATATGTTTGACCAAACTATTATGACAAGTAGTGTTAGAGGAGATGCGTGTTTGATGTATTTTTATGCGGAAGCAGAAAATGTCCTTAACTCTGCTCC
Source organism: Trachinotus anak (assembly GCF_046630095.1). NCBI lineage: Eukaryota > Metazoa > Chordata > Actinopteri > Carangiformes > Carangidae > Trachinotus > Trachinotus anak. The sequence goes on from NW_027273877.1 coordinate 3,421,896, forward strand.
ATGTGTCTCCAAGACATTCGGTCACCACAGATGAAACTCTGCCAACAGCTGCATCCAGCCTCTGAAATGAGCTCTGTTACTCATGCAGCTCGTCCTGTAAATGGGATAGGATGTGTTTTTGTCTGCCTCGTCTCTGTAAACCATGAAGACTGACGTATCCTTGGAGGTTGGAGGGAACATGTGTTTCAAAGCAGCGGCCTGTCCTCTTTGTTTTGCTGACTTATTGTTTTACGGAGGTCGTCTCGTTTCCTCGCCAAGCATATGTTCCTTTTTTGTCTGCAGAGAATAGTTTGCTTTGTATGAGTGCAAAGGGTTTTGAGTCCAGTGAGTGGTCAGTTTAACATCCCCATGTGTGACATCATGTTCAATTTAGAAGATCAATACTTGAGGATCAATCCCTTGCTGGTTCTCTATCTAAAAAAAAGATGTTTAACAAATTATTTGTTTCAACACTAGGGTTTGGGGAAAGATTTAAATTTAGTCTGGTTATAATATCAATACGTTGCACTTAGACACAACTTATTTTCTGCTGTTGTTTTACAAATCAGTTTTTCAACTGTGGTGAAACAACCAATGCATGTATTGCTGTTCAGATACATGCTAAACAAGTTAAATATGTCCATTCATCTGAAAGACTGTCCACTGTCCTTAAACCTCCACTTCTGTTTAACATTCAGATGTCTGTATATGTTGCTGCCAACCTAAGCTTCTCAAGATGCTTTATAAGCATCTTTATTCATTTCTATTGTTATTCATAGACCGCTTTTCAAAACCAAAACTACAAAGTGCTTCTCACAATCAACACAATAAAAGAAATAAATAGAAACAGCCAAGTGAAATAAAAAGCTCAAGAAAAATCAGGTTATGGTCTCTGGTGAAAGTATGTTTTAAGAAAAAGTTTAAAGCCCCTGAAGACAAAGACTCTGTCCCCTCCAGGTTGAAGCTGGGCTTCTGGAACAGATTTTTAAAAATCCTCTGCCCAAGGATCTCAAACTATATGCAGGTGTGTATAATGAGCCAGGCCACAAAGAACCTTAAAAGTAATCAAAAATCAAAAGTTAATCAAAAATGTCTCAAAATCAATTCTTAAACATACTGGGGGCCAGGGTAAGGAGGCCATTCCTCTTGGTTCTGGTTAAAATCGAGTTCTGTACAGTCTGTTGTCAGTCAGTAGAGTTTGGATTAAAGTTTGAGGCTTTTGCAATAATCAATGCACAAGGACATAAAAGCACATAACGGTGTTTTCAAAGTTTGAATTATGTCATATTTTTGTTAAATATTGATCAGTTCAGTTCTAACATGGCAATTCATAGTTGTAGTTGTTGTTCTGAAATGCATGAACAGTGAAACAGATCAGAGATCAGCAACATAAATGTATGTATTCACCATTTATCGACATTCAGTCTCATAGCTTAACAGGCTCTGTAGTCTCTGTCCATGGTGCTGGATCTATACATTACAAATGGCATCTTTTACTTGAGGAGGCCTCCAAATTCAGCCAGATGGATGTGGTAACCATTAACAGTGGAATAAGAATGATCATCCAGTCCTTGATATGAGGTTTTTTTTTTTTTTGTTTATGGGTCATGTTGCATTTTTAAGTCACTTTTTACATACATGTCCTCATGTTGCTGTCCTTGTTGATTACTGTTTTTGTTGCATTTCAGAAGATGTGTGGCAATAGATATATAGATCCTTTATAATTACAGCAAAACAACAGAAATTGAATATTTTAGCCTGAGATTTCTAAGTTGTCTGCATGTACAAAGCCCATTATTAAACCAGAGATGTTTTATATTGATATCTATTTCTCAGACAGGCTGAAAAGATACAGTTTTATAATTTTCCACTTCTGATACATTTATTTTTAATGCCGCCGTCCTTACATTCCTCAAGGAAAGGGGTGTGTCTCAGCATAACTGTATCAGGGCCAAAATATGTCTACCAGGTGGGGATCTCAGCTCAGTGTTACAAACCCCAGGCCTCTGTGAAAGGTCACCACCTGACATTCATCGGACCTGACATTCATATTTTCGCAGGGCTCAGCAGCAGCTAACACCTGGCTGGAATCCTGTGCATTGGCCAACGTCCCACTCATGCCTTGAAAAAAACCCAGAGAAGTGACCGAAAGTGAGGGGAAGTAGAGGAGAAACCACACGAAGGAAGTGCAGGACAAAGAGGGAGCGACAACCTTCAGTTTGAGAGGAGTAAGAGAATTTGTGGTCTTGCGTGGTGGGTGCCATGCCATGGCTGTTGATACAAAGTCAATTCAAATTAAATTCAATCAAAAATGGGGAATCACATGTCAACCTCAGTTTTATACATTTAAGTCCATGTATGATTCATGTATATAATTTTTTTGAAAACATGTGTTACCTGAATTTATGTGGATGTACAGTATATTTAATATTGTGAAGCTTGGTTGTGAAGTTTGGTCGAATATTTTAAGAAATATATTTTTTTTGTAATTTGTATCTTCCCACAATATTATCTAAATATTGTTTAAAGCATTTAGGAAGCCAGTTTTTTCAAGATGTTTATCAAGAATAAGCCTTGAAAAAAATCCATCAAGTGTAATTATAGCATGTGAACTCATACTTTAAATTAAAACCCAAATTTTCAGATATATTACTACAGACATACAGTCTGAAGTTTGCTTGTTGCATAGTTTGATCATAGTACTGATTGTGCAGATCAACTACCCAGGTTAGGAACTGTGTGCAGTAATCATCTTCAGCCTTACATTACTGAGTTTGCTTTTTTTATATAATTGCCCAGAAAAATGTAAGCAAGTCTAATTTCCATTGTTTCAGCTCTCCAAAAACTTTGATCTCTCTGATTCTGTTTCAGGACACATAAATACCACAGAGGAGGAAAACATACATTCACCTATCACTATTTATTTTCACACCGTCCTGCTGGCAGCACTTACCCAATCTCTTTAGTGTAGACATGTTTAAAGGATTCAGGATTATGTTTGAAACTGACCAAGTTCCCTATGGGGCCTCTTAATTACGATATATGTTTTAGCAATGTATGCAATATAATTCATGTCAAGGATATGAGACTCTGAGGCTTCTACACATGTGTAAACACAGGGAAGGAGAGGGGCTTTGTTTCTTTTTCAGTTTGACCACAGTGGGTTTCATAAGTCCCAGAGGGTTGGCTTTTGAAAGTATTTCTTCATTTTGCTGCTTGATCAAAGAGCACAGCCTGCTGGTCACACACTAATATAGCTGCTCTCTGACGAATTTCTGCTTTTATAGAAGAGTTGAATGCTGTTTATCCAGCTGGCTTGGGCTTAGGGACAACAGGTTTATAGCAGAAAGACTTTGTTGCATATTGAAGCTTCAGATGCAGGTCTTTACCAGACAGAGAAGGGCTGGCAGAAAGCACGATGCCGTTGCATCATCGGAAGTGTATCTCATACAAAGGACATAAAAGTCAGGATATCTTAGCCTCTGATTCTTTGATTTTCAAGGCATAGTGAGAAGGACAGTAAGCTAAAATAACAAATTATGATAAAATTCACTTTTACAAGTTGTGCAATAATTGGTTGAATATGATTTAGGATGCAATTAAGTGTCAGTGATAGAAAAAAATCAAATGCACTGGGCCATACTGTGCTCATACTAGATATAGATCATTTCAATGTCCAGTATCCATGATATTAATGTCAGGATGGATTTTGTTTTTATGGATCTGCAAAAAATGCACATAGCCATAGGGAAATATAGTACTTTTTATTCCACTGCATTTATTTGATAACTTCAGTCACCAGTTACTTCCTAGATTCAGATTAATAATATAGAAAAACAACTAACAAATACATTTTCATAAGATGAGACTATTGAAATTAACACTATATTAAGTCAGTAAAATTAGCTCCAACTTTATCAGCTGCAACATCATCACATTAGTGTAATAATATATAATACTACAACAATAATAATAAAATACAGTGCAATAAATTATTCTACAATGGAACATTCTTCTTAATGTGTACTTTTACTTTAAACCTTAAACATGTTTTTAATGCTCATACTTGGATACTTCCATTTGGATGAAACAAAAATAAAGCATTGTTTATCTTAAAATTGTTGGTCTGGAGTTGCAAAGAGATATATCTATTTATATCTGTGTACATTTTTACTTTTTGTTTCTTACCCACTACAGAAAAATGGCGGCTATACCCCTCCAGTCTTTTTATCTACTCATCACAGTGTTCCAACTGTGTTCATTACGCCTGGCCCATGGTGGGGCATATTATGGACATAAGCAGCCCCCTCAACAGCACCAACCCCTGCCACAATACAATGATGGTTACCCTCAGCAACAGTTTTTGGGGAATGAGATGCCACTTATGCCGTTAGTGCCTCAGTACGGAAAAGAGCTTCCTCAGCTGCCTTTGCAAATGGGCAAAGAGAGGCCACTGACTGAGGGCAAAGGTGAGCTCAACTAGTAACTTGAAAATGTTATTAATGTTTGATTTACTAAAGGGACAATCCTAATATACTATTAATCAAATAACACGATCTGTTTGAACTTTTAAGGACATTTACGCTTAAAGCTAAACCCATATAGGTTCTTACACACACAAGATTTTTAATAAATGCCTAAGTGTTGTATTAGCGTTGGCTAATCTTCCCTAATTCATTCCATAATTATCACAAGATGCTATGCTAGCTGTTTTCAGTTGTCTCTACAATGTTCTGTGATGAATCTGAAATTGTTTTATGTCACCTCTCCAGACAAACAAATCTGTGGTCTTGATGTTCCCTCACAAAATCTGACATAACAAATAATCAAATAAATATTAGATCCCATCATGACCATTTGTGATTGGTTTCTTTTCTTGATCAGTGCTGATTTAGTGGGTCAGTATTCACATCTGTCCACCCAATGTTTCCTCTTTTTCGCAGGTCAGACATTTCCAAGAGGGGCTAAAGGCCCACCTCCCCTTGGTCCTGGTGGAGAAGGTTTGAGAGAGGGACCACAGGGAATTCAAGGACCCCCTGGACCAATAGGACCAATAGGACCACCAGGACCACAAGGCCCCCCGGGACTAACAGGCCAGGCATTGCCAGGATTACCAGGAAAGCCAGGGGCTCCTGGTCCTCAAGGTTACCCAGGAATAGGAAAACCTGGCATGCCAGGATTGCCAGGAAAACCTGGGGGACCAGGATTACCAGGACCAAAAGGTGACCTTGGTCCTAGTGGTGGTGAAGGACCAACTGGACTTCCTGGGCCTGCAGGGCTCCCAGGTCCCCCTGGACTCCCTGGGATTTCAAAACCAGGAGGCCAGGGGCTGCCAGGACAACCAGGTCTTCTAGGGGAGCCTGGCCAAAAGGGTCCACCTGGGCTACCTGGTCCTCCAGGCCCCAAGGGAGACAAAGGCTTTGGTCTACCTGGTTTGCCAGGTTTGAAAGGACCTGGCGGACCACCAGGTCCACCTGGAAATGTGGGCATGCCTGGCATTGGTACACCTGGCCTCAATGGTCTCCCTGGACAACCAGGAATACCAGGAAAGTCTGGTCCTCCTGGAGAGCCAGGACTGGCAGGGCCATCTGGTGAAAGAGGTCAACCAGGACCACCAGGCTTGCCAGGAATTGGAAAACCGGGAAAAGATGGTTTTAGAGGGCAACCAGGGCTCCCAGGAGGGAAAGGGGAACCAGGCCCTCCTGGTTTACCAGGGGGTCCAGGATTGCCAGGCTATGGTAAACCAGGGTTTCCAGGACCCAAGGGTCACAAGGGACATGCTGGTCTTCCTGGACCTCCAGGCCCTAAAGGTGAGAAAGGTCATGGAGGTCTTCCAGGAGTCATTGGTCCCACTGGTCCTAGTGGTATGCCTGGCCCACCAGGCCCAATAGGGCCTCCTGGTAGTCTGGGTTTCCCAGGGCAAAAGGGAGAGTATGGTGTTGGGGGACCAAGAGGAAATCCAGGAATGAAAGGTGAATTAGGGCCTCCTGGTCTTCCGGGACTGCCAGGCAGGTCGGGAGAGGGTGGACAACCAGGCCCAAGAGGTTTACAAGGGCCCACAGGCCCTAAAGGAGAAGCTGGTGTTAGGGGGTTACCTGGTTCCCCTGGTGCTACAGGATTACCAGGACCAAGAGGAGAGGGGGGACAACCTGGAGAGACAGGCCACCAGGGACCACAGGGAATTCCAGGGCTTACAGGACCCGGAGGACCAATCGGACCTCCTGGGCTGCCAGGGCAAAAAGGTGAAACAGGCCTCCCTGGTAAACCTGGCTATCCTGGTGATGGAAAGCCAGGACCCCCTGGTCATATTGGTCCTCACGGTAACCCTGGCCCAAGTGGCCCTCCTGGACTTCCAGGGCAACCAGGACAACCTGGACCACCTGGTCCGCCAGGACTACCTGCTGTATCTCCTGATCTTGGACAGATCCTCCCTGTCACTGGCCCGTACACTGGCCAAAAACAAGGCTACAAGAAGAACGGAGGCGAGATTGGTGTTAGTGGCCTGGAGATGCCTGCATTCACAGCTAAGCTCACAAATCCATTCCCTCCCGTTGGCTCTCCAGTAATCTTCGACAAACTTCTGCACAACGGAAATCAAAACTACAATCCCCAAACTGGTATCTTTACTTGTAGCATACCAGGGGTCTACTACTTTGCTTACCATGTCCACTGCAAAGGAGGTAATGTGTGGGTGGCACTGATGAAGAACAATGAGCCAGTGATGTACACTTACGATGAGTACAAAAAGGGCTTGCTGGATCAGGCTTCAGGGAGTGCTGTACTCCCATTACGACAAGGAGACACTGTACATGTACAGCTGCCCTCAGACCAGGCTGCAGGACTTTATGCTGGTCAATATGTCCACTCAGTATTTGCTGGATACTTATTGTACCCAATGTGAGAAATGTGTATAAACAAAAGTGATATTAATGACATATTGATGGTAAATTTTACCATATTGATAAGAAAACTACTTCAGGCTCAAAGGTACAATATTGATCAAGTTAAATGGTTCACAATGAGAGATGGCAGACTAATCTTTTTTATAGCAGCAACATACTTAATTGAATTATTCTTTAAATGATATACATCACATCTGTATTTACATGTAGCATTGGAGTCTCAGAAGGAGCAGTTATGAAATAATGAGCACAATATGTATATATATATATGAATATATATATATATATATATATATATATATATATTGTGATAAATCATCTGGTTGTTGGTTATGATATGCAGTATTAAAAAAAATAGGTCAAGAAATACTACCAAATATCTCAGTTGTCATAATTCTTGTATGTTTACATTGTGCATTTATTCTTATATCCATACATACACAATATATCAGTGTTCATGACTTGGCTGGAATAATTCCTGGAACATCGAGGCTTTTTGTTGCAGACTTGTATTTACTTTTCACTATTTTTTTTATTGCTTTACAGTTATAAACTGGGCACTGGGCACATAAGATCATGGTTTCATTGTACAATGCATTTACTCAAAGTTATCATAACATACAGTTGGGTTATGTAGTTGCAGTCATCATGCAGTTATTAAGTTATTGTCAGTCTCTTTATGTTATTTGGAAAATGCAGCTTTTTGATAGAAGAGAGTATTTTGTCTGAAAATCTTATTGGATATTTTATCCAATTTCATACTATATAGCAGTCCAGAACAGAAAAAGTACTTGCAGTTTTTCCCATAATTTGGCAGATTAACTTTCTTTTGATTCTTTCCTTTTGGCTACCAATGTCAAAGATTTGTTTTGTTTGTACTAAATATGAATTCTTTGAAAGGTTCTTTTGTCAGCTTGTCAGTATTCTCTGTAATTTATTTGTTTGACTACTGATTACTTGGGATTGTTCTGTTTTTTGCTAAACAGTAAGTGAGGGAATTCATTCCAAAATGTAGAACACAACATATAGGTCCTGTGGCAAAAAATAACACAAATATTCAACAATGCTCATACCCACTCATATCTGTACGCGTCAGTATTTTACAGTTTTTTATGTAGTTTAGGTGTTCAAACTGTGGATGTGCCATTTTGGAATGAAATTCTTTTCAACATTTTTCTTCCTTCCTTTTTTTACTTTGGACAATGGTGCACAGCATAAGCAAATTGAAAATTGTGCCTAAATATGTGAATTTTGGTCTGTGTTGCTTTTACTGGTGACTTTTAATAAAGAAATGAAAACAGCTGTCTTGACTTGATTTTCATTATCTTTACACTTGTGCCTTCATCTGTATTTGTATGCTTCATAAAGTGGAAAGCATTAATCCAAAATAACATAACATGTGATACAAATACTTAATGTCAGTTTCTATGCCATTATGCACTGAATAGACAATACCAAGTGTCAGATTATCTGAGCAGTAAGTGAGTGACCAGAAACAGAGCGACATTGAGGCTTGTTTTCACCGACAGACCTGGGAACCAGGAAAACGCACACAGTATCTTTTTATGGATGGATTACAGAATGGGCACAGGTCCAGGGGACGACCGGAAAGACACACAATCCAAGAGCTGCAACAAAACTACAAAGAAATGTAGAAACACAGATGCAACAAACAGGGAGAAACAAAACTCTACTACAAATAGAAAAGCCTGTGGGGAAGCCAGTGAAACAACACATGAAACTGGTGTCTTTAATATCTAACTCCTGATTTTGATTTTGATTTTCCTTTCTTCTACAGTTGTCACCATTAACATTACATTAACTTTATATTCAACTGTCTCACCAGTATCATCATATATAGAGTATATAATCTTTTATTCTTTAATAATTTGCAACAATTTATTTTTCTTGTATTATCTTACACAAAACACAGGCTTAAGTAACTGTGAATAATTGCACATTTATTGTAACCCTGGCTGTAGTGATATTGTCATATCAATAAAGCTAGTTTGAATTTGAGAGATTCTGACCAATCACAGTTCGAGATGTCACACTTCCTGTTTCCCCCGTCACTTCTCCTGTGCACGGATGCGTCCTGCTAGTGTCACTCTTCGCGTTTTACCCAACATATCGATACTTTCAGGCTTTGTATGCGTACTGACACATAAAAAGTAAGTGCTATGATTAACCTCCGATGTGTTTCCTGTGTATCAGTCTAAAAACTTTTGCCGGGCGCTTATCTGAAACTACAGAAACCTAGCCGACGCTATATATGTGTTGCTAACAGTTAGCTCGTATCCAGCGTTAGCCTAGCTCGTTTGTAGTTTGTCCTGATATTGTGAAGAAATAAAACATCTCCTGTTCAATTCTAGTTCATGCTCCTGCTCAAGAATTGGAGGGGATGTTCTTACTTTTGCATCGTCATTTAACCTGCTTACCGTCGATCGATTAATCGTGTATTAACCGCAGCTGTACTCTTAATTTTGACCCAGTGTGTTTTCCTTATAGATATCCACCATGGCTTCTCGAGCAGGTCCGAGAGCAGCAGGTACAGACGGCAGTGACTTCCAGCACCGGGAGCGGGTCGCCTCACACTACCAGATGAGGTAGGTTTCCCTGACCTGTGTGTGTTAACACTATTTAAACGGGCTGGGGGGGTTATACAGATAACATCTGTGGGAAAGGTGAATATATGAAACAATTTAGATACCGGGGAGCCCTCTGCACTGTTACCACTTAACTTCTGGGAAAGAGCTTCAGGATATATGGACCAAAATCCATGTGTCTATTAGCAGTTTAAAAAACATTTACAATTGCAGACTGGATGGATTATTTATTGTGCGAACCCCTTTTAAATCATTTATTAACATTTATAACTGCAAGTGACTGACTGAAATTTGAAGCATAGTAGTGTAGTATTAATACATTATTGCTAAATACTAATACAGCTTTTAAGTTCAGCTTTCAAACCCTTTATAAATACCTTATCAGAAAGTGGTAGCTCGTTTAAAGAGTTGTATTCATTATAGTCAAAACTATATATCCACAATATAATACACACACTACATTCTTGAAAGCCAAAATGTTGCATAAGTGAAATTTGATGTGTCCCCATGCCTCTCATACTTTACATGTTTCTTGAAAATATGCGAAGTAAAGTATGGTTCCGGTTTTTCAAAAAATAAATGCATCAGTGACTTGAATTTTCGAATTTTTTCTGACTTGCTTTGCGCAGCGTTGCCTTGAAGTCTGAAATCCGTAAACTCAACATTGTCCATCTTCTGATCTGGATCCTAATGGCAGCTCAGGTAATGGCAAACCACAAATAACTGACACAAACCTTGAAAAAATCTGTTTTTATCCACAGACAGTTGTGTAACAGCTGAACTAGTTGTAACTCTGTTCTCTGTGTTCTCTCTCAGGTAACAGTGAGTCAGCTGAGCCTGGTGTCCCACAAGGTGGTGGCCTCACCTTACCAGTGGGAGTACCCTTACCTCCTGAGCATAATTCCCACAGTCTTCAGCTTCTTGGCGTTGCCTCGCAACAACATCAGCTACCTGGTAATCTCCATGATCAGCGCCGGGCTCTTCTGCGTGGCCCCACTGATCTACGGTAGCATGGAGATGTTCCCCGTGGCACAGCAGCTCTACCGTCACGGCAAAGCATACCGGTTTATCTTCGGCTTCTCGGCCGTGTCGGTCATGTACCTGGTGATCGTCATTGCTGTGCAGGTGCACGGCTGGCAGATCTACTACAGCAAGAAGTTGCTGGACCAGTGGTTCACCACCACACAGGAGAAGAAGAAGAAATGAGTACACTCAAAGCATGCATAGCACTGAGATCTTTTGTTAAATTTTTTGGAAACCAGTCACTGAACTGTTGGATTGAGCCAGCCAAGACCAAGAGAAGAGACTCCCAAAAGTAACATTGTCATTTGTCAATTTTTATATATTTATATTTGACGGTTGTTTGCTGAGAATGAGTCTTTGGACACCTTGTGACTGCCATCATTCTGTATATTAATCTGTCTGGCATTTCATTACAATAAACTGTAAATGTTTTCTGTTTGTCTTTCTGTATCTCTTTATTTTAGGTAGTGACTGTATTAACACACCAAGGATAACAGGGGAAAACTGTAATAACATGTAAGCTGATGTTTGGAAACAAATACAAAAATAAATGTAATTATCATACTGGATCGTCAGTCAGTCGTGAATATTGTTGTCTACTACAACAAAAAAGGTCACACCTAACAAAGCACACAAGGTCTTTTTTTGAAGGATGAGGGGCCGAGATAGTTCAGCTGTTTTGTGAGTGATCTCTGGTTTACAAAAACTAACAATTACCTGAAGGCATTCAGATTCAGATGCAAGAACATGAACTAGAATCATTGAGAACAATTGTTTATATGTGTAGGAAAAGTATAAAGTGTATCGAAGAAAAACATCAAATTCAGTTGAGAAGACAAACTTTTTTTTTTTTTGTTGAAAATCACAAATACCCTCAATGCAGTTAACTTGTTAGTGTCAGCACGATTTACTGTATATTTAGCAAAAAAATGTTAAATTGTGAAGTCAGACGATGTCAAGGTTTTCCACATAATTACATTATTTTGACTTGAAGTGCATAACATTTCCATACCCTTTAACTAAACAGAATTAATGTTTGAAAAATATATCCAAAATGTGGAATATGAAATCCAACACCAGAATTCTCAACATGATTTACATTATTTTACATATGAGAAAGTACAAGTGTAATCTATTACAAATATATGACTATATGGACACCACAGCAAAAACAAACAACCTAACTATTCATATTTTCAATGTGATATGCGGCATACTATTTCCATTCCTATTTTTAACTAGCCCAAATCATCCCATATATCAAAAAGGTATAGCAGTAAAATCTATCCAAACAATTTCAAAATGAAAAAAAAAACCTTTCTGTACCGATGATTTTTCCCTAAATATAAAAAAAAAAAAAAACAGGAATATTGCAAAACTCATCTAGAACACATTTACTCATTGTACAGCAATCCTAGAGTATCAGCTTAATATCTAAAACAGCTTAATATCTAAAACAATAAGAGATAATGAACAATTCTTCACTTTCTTTTGAGTATTACATGGTAATTAACTATTTGGCATGTTTCACTGAAACAACCAGCATCTGCCTTGTTTTGGCAAATAATATTTTGATAGAGTGGACTGTCTGACTGACAGTGTTTTTGAGCTTCATTTAAGCATGAACATATTTCCCTTTCAGGATCTGCCGCACCTGAAAAAACAGAATTCAAATTATGAACATGTCACTCACACCGTGTGATTTATCTGTTAGATTTTTACACTACATTCATTCATTCTGCCATGGGCAAACATGACCTTTTTATTTAATTTCATTAGCTTAATGGTCACAGCATTCTTCTTCTTCATCCAACAAGAATCTTATTGCATAACAAACTTAGTTCCTCATTACAGTATGTTTTGAAATGCCTCACATTTTGGTCAGTCAGTTACAGTTGTAGTTAAAGTCATTATTTCACACCCTACCTTTTCACCAACGGGTCCTTCAGGCGCCAGCTGAGATGGAAGCTCATTTTCAAAGTTTTTGGACCCAGGGTCAGCTCCTTTTCTCATCAGCAGCTTCACCGCTTCCACTTGAGTTTTATGATTTTGCAAAGCACTGACGATGTGCAGGGCAGTGTTTCCACTAAATGTCTGAAAAATACAAATGTAGAAGTACACATTACATGCAACCACTGGTAAATTCAATTTCAAGTCTTCCTGGTATCTAGTGAGATGCTCATTTGATATGATGTGTAAAATGCTTCAAATTACTCTTGGTTTATTTCATTCTATTTTAGCATAGTTGTCATTAGACATTAAAATTAAGTAGGCAAGTTCTAGGTTTTTTTGACTGTCATGTCATGTTTGAAGTTTAGCATCAAGTTTTATTGTCTACAGGTTAACTAGTTTGCCAAGGAGACATCTGCTTTAGGGTGGAAAAAAACCAATGTCACAATATCATAGCCTGTAATGTCATGAAAAGATGACTAACCTTAACATTTACAATGGACAGTGCAGATGGCTGGTCAAGGAAAAGTTGCAACAGCTCCACATTTGCCTCCTCAGCAGCCATGTGAAGAGAAGTTCGTCCACTTTTCAGATCCTGTGGGAATGAAATAAGAAAAACATAGCATGAAAACATTTTTGTGTCCTCCATCAGGCGATCAGGTGACAATGCAACAACGTGGCATTGTAATCCCTAAGAAAGTGAGTCTAATGTTTGTCAATGTATCATAAAATAAAATAGTCCTTTATTAGTCCTGTGCCGGGGAAATTTGAATTTGTATCATTGAGCAAAGAGGACTGAATTTGTAGTGAGGAATATGACTTTCAAATTAGTACATTTACTCTGACTTAGCGTTTATTCCACCATGACACAGAGCAAAGCACAAAACAAGTGAACCCAAGCGGTTAAGTGCTTATTTGATAGCCAAACATTGTCCTTGTGATAGTTACCTTGGTCCTGTGAGAGGCGCCCATGAGCAGCAGAGTCTGGACACATTCAACGAACATCTGTCTCCTCTTCACCAGCTCCGCTGCCATATATGAACACGGATTTTCCAGACACCTCTGCTCTTTAATGACTGCATTGTGAGACTTGACTGCTGCATGGAGTGGGGTTAAACCTCCAAAGAGAGAACAGTACTACTCAGTCACAAAGACATTTTTTTTTACATTATCGTCACCAAGTTTTCAGTAAAATAAAAACTCAGCCTCACCATCATAATTGAACATTTCAATCTCAATTGCTTGCCCACTCCCTGTTAGGGTCCTACAGATGCTCTGTGAAAATAAGGGTGTGAAAAAGAAATCAAGATATAGAAAACAGAAAACAATACAATAAACCTTAAATCTCGAATAAAGTATAACTTTACATTTTCTAAACACAGCATGTGCACGAGTATTATTATCATCATTGGAGGTTTCTTCCTGTTAAAAGGGAGTCTTTCCTCCCCCCTGTCGTTTCTAATCAGAGCTTGACGGGGACCTCTGCTGGTCAAACTTAGAGAAAATGCTGTCATGCAAAATGTTTCACAATTTATCAACACATGAATCTCTTTGAAGCAAAACTAAATAGCTCCATAGATAAACAAATTAATCCATTAATGAATTAGTGAATGAATACATAAATAAATAAATAAATCTGTTCCATTGCATACGCCAATTGTCTGATCAAATGGGGTTGATTCTTAGGAAATTTTGAATTCCAAGACTCAGTGTGTAGGGTCAAAGGCTCTGAGAAACAAAATTCAAATGTCTGACAGAATAGCTCAGGCTGTTAGAGGTTAGAGGTTCATCGCTGGTTGGTGATGCTGAGATCATGGGTTTGATTCTGACCACGTTCAGCCAATTTTGAAGTCTAACGCCCAAAATGAGGACTCAAAGGTGCTATGAAACATATGTCAAGTGTCTAAACAAAAATCTTAGGCTGGTAATTCTGAGATCATGGGTTCGATTCTATTCTACTAGGATATTTAGTCAGTGGGTTTGACATGTTCGTGTATGTTTGCACTTGAGGACCTCATCCTACGTTGTAATGGTTTGTTTCTTGTTAAATATTAAAACCTTAAAAAAAACAAAACACATTTAAAATGTTTAATTTTATTTTAATGCTGTTTTTGACTATATTGCATCCTCTCTGTGTGTGTGTGTGTGTGTGTGTGTGTGTGTGTGTGTGTGTGTGTGTGTGCGCGCTCTGCCCCCAACACCTCAGGTGTGCTGATTGTGCACTGATGACCCCTCCTCCCTCTGTTGCTGTCTGTGTTTGCCTTCTCAGACAAACACATTTTCTGAAGGAACTATTTACTTTGGAAAATATCATCCATGGAGCCCAAAAAATCGCAGTCCACGCTGATATCAATCAACACAAGGTGAACACAAAAACGGGGGGTCAGCTTTCAGCTATGACAGGTGAGTTTTGCTCCAGTGGACACATCTTTTAAACCTTAAAACTATCTCTATGTAATCACTTTGTATTTGGCGTGCTGCCATTTTACTTAATTTTCTGCCTTTGAATGATGAGTGCTCTTTGTGTCTGCAAAGATCATTAGAAACAACATTCACTACATTATTCACTCAAAATTGCTAGTGAATTTGCATCTGTTGATTGTCATTTTGCCTCAAATCTTAGTCACTTTGCTTCTGTTTGTCGGCGTTTGTGCTTCTTTCTTGTCATTTTGCTTCTGTTTGTTGTCGTTTGTGCTTCTTTCTTGTCGTCTGTGTCTCTTTGTTGTCATTTTGCTTAATTTTCTGCCTTTGAATGATGAGTGCTCTTTGTGTCTGCAAAGATCATTAGAAACAACATTCACTACATTATTCACTCAAAATTGCTAGTGAATTTGCATCTGTTGATTGTCATTTTGCCTCAAATCTTAGTCACTTTGCTTCTGTTTGTCGGCGTTTTGTGCTTCTTTCTTGTCGTCTGTGCTTCTTTGTAGTCGTTTTGCTTCTCTTTGTTGTTGTTTGTGCTTCTTTGTAGTCACTTTGCTTCTGTTTGTTGTCGTTTGTGCTTCTTTCTTGTCATTTTGCTTCTGTTTGTTGTCGTTTGTGCTTCTTTCTTGTCGTCTGTGTCTCTTTGTTGTCATTTTGCTTCCTTTTGTTGTCCTTTTGTGCTTCTTTCTTGTCATTTTGCTTCTGTTTGTTGTCCTATTGTGCTTCTTTCTTGTCGTCTGTGTCTCTCTGTTGTCATTTTGCTTCCTTTTGTTGTCCTTTTGTGCTTCTTTCTTGTCGTCTGTGCTTCTTTGTAGTCATTTTGCTTCCTTTTGTTGTCCTTTTGTGCTTCTTTGTTGTCATTTTGCTTCTGTTTGTTGTCCTTTTGTGCTTCTTTCTTGTCGTCTGTGTCTCTCTGTTGTCATTTTGCTTCCTTTTGTTGTCCTTTTGTGCTTCTTTCTTGTCGTTTGTGCTTCTTTGTAGTCATTTTGCTTCCTTTTGTTGTCCTTTTGTGCTTCTTTGTAGTCGTTTTGCTTCTGTTTGTTGTCCTTTTGTGCTTCTTTCTTGTCGTCTGTGTCTGTTTGTTTTAATTTTGCTTCCTTTTGTTGTCGTTTAGGGTTTGGGTTAGCCCAACAAGCTCTGATGGAAATTCATGCAGGTGGACACACATTTGTATTCCTCCTCTCAGCTTCTACTCTGTTTCTATGTTTCATCCTCATATTGTGCATGTGACAAAACAAGGGGAAGGCTCTTTTATCTCATACTTTCCACACAGTGGCATCAGGACAGTATGAGCATCAACCCTGTCCCCTACACATATCATCATAGACAGACTAATTATTGCAACTGTCATGTCCTCCAGTTAAACATGTTGGAGGATAACTAACAGTGCGCTGTAGGTGCACTAATGAAAATGTCAAATCATCTTTTAAAATGATAAAACACATTCAAGTCTAAAAAAAACACATGTACATCCCACCTGTGAGACACAGGACACAAGGGCTCACTGTTTAGTTTTTTCTTTTACTGTTTACTCATTACTTTTATTTCTTATCTCACTATATCACAAATCATTGTGTACATTTTATTCAAACTACACAACAGAAATTCAACATTTTTTTCAAAAATGATGAAAAGAAAAAGAGTGGATACAATTTATATTATTAACACTTATTTTCTCTTTTGCTTTGTAGATGGCTGCAGAACAACGGCACATTGACAAGGAGTCTTCAGGTCAGTCCAAATCCACAACAATATGCCATTTTTCACCGCCACATTTCACTATCAGCTATAAATTGTGCAAAAGTTTATGATTGTTCACTTTTTGACTCTCAGCTTTGTTGTATGTTAACTCAGATGCTGCACCGGTCCAGTGCCTGGAGGGGACCACAGACGCTCCACAGACGGACGGAGGAGACGGCGTTCCTGCGCTTCAGTTCGGACGTAAGATACAAAATATTTGAAATGTTGACTTGTTGCTTAAAGCCGCCTATCTCAGGCCTTTAAGCAACAAGTCAACATTTCAGATATTTTGTGTCTTACCAGCACGTGCGCATGCACACACCCCCTGCTGAGGGGGTTTGAAGTGGAGGGGCTGCACAACTTTGTTTGATATATATGGTTTATTAAAACAGTTGGAAGGTTAATAATATTTTGTGTAATATAACCCTCACCTTTCATCTCTCCAAACCTCGGGGAGGGGACACGGCCCCCTCACCCATTCCCAACTGCCAAATTGGGTTTTTGTCATTTGGACACTAGCTGGAATCGAACCAGGGACTACGGGGTTGTCGCCCATGCGACCACATTGTGGGGCGGAACGAAACCATTATACCACAAGTTCCTCCCTGAATGGAGTAGTTTTCGGTTTGCATTTGAAGCCACTCTCTGGGTGTGGACTTAAACTGTGAAGTTTAAAAGTCACATCTTTGTGTGGGTAGAGGTCTATCCCTTTGAATTATCAAACTAACCATAGTCGCAAAGGCTTTGTTAGACCTTTTAATTCTTTCCTTTGAGTGCTGTCCCATGGAGTTTAAAAGTCACACCCTTCTGTGGGATTTGAACCCAGGACCTCCAACAACAGGGTAGAGGTCTATCTCTTTGAGCTATCAAGCTAGCCATTATTACCAAGACTTTGTTAGATGTTTTGACTGTTTCCTTTGAGCGCTGTCCCATGAACTTTAAAAGTCACATCCACCTGTGAGATTTGATCCCATAACCTACAACAACAGAGTAGAACTCTATCCCTCTGAGCTATCAAGCTAGTCATAGTTCCTCAGACTTTGTTAGACCTTTTGACTCTTTCCTTTGAGCGCTGTCCCATGAAGTTTAAAAGTTGCATCTCTGTGTGGGATTTGACCCCATAACCTCAAACAACAGGGTAGAACACTATCTCCCTGAGCTATCAAGCAAGCCATAGTTACAAAAACTTTGTTAGACCTTTTGACTCTTTCCTTTGAGTTCTGGCCCATGAAGTTTAAAAACTGCATCTGTCTGTGGGATTCAATCCAACAACCTTCAACAACACCCCTCTGAGCTATCAAGCTAGCCATAGTTGCCAACAGTTTGTTAGACCATTTGACTGTTTCCTTTGAGTGCCGTCCCATGAAGTTTAAAACTTGCATCTCAGTATTGGAGCAAACCAGCCGACAGGTTACTTCCAACGTTCTGAAATAAGCCCTCAAACACCCTGAGCAATCCGAAGACTACCCTCTGGGTTGTGGCCTTCAAAAAGGATTGAGTCAGATGGGGTTTGAACCCTTGCCTTCCAATTACCCTGTGAGGCACTTAACCCCTTGAGCCACCAGGGCTGGCGTTTTTGCAAAAAAATTTGGGTATTTGATTGAACCAACAGCCTCAAGCTCTCAGGCGGTGTTATCTGACCATTTTCTGTTAACATTTGAGTTTTCAGTCATGGACTACACAGCATCTGGGGAAAAAATCCATTACAGCAGGTGTCTGTCTGTCAATACCGTTCGCAAATTCAAAGAAAGGATCTCATCAGTACTTAGCCCACTGCCATGTATCAATGCAGTAGGGAACAGCTCTCTTAACTTCATATCCACACAGGTTGATGAGCTTGTTGACAGTACTGCAGCCTCACTGCGTGCAACTCTAGATACTGTGGCCCCTCTGATGAAGAAGGTAGTGAGTCAGAAAAGGCTAGCTCCATGGTACAACTCAGAAACACGAGCTTTAAAGCAAAATTCAAGGAAACTACAAAGAAGGTGGCGTTCTACTAACCTGGAAGAATCTCGAAAGGCTTGGAAAGACAGCCTATTGGCGTATAAAAAAAAGCCAGAACATCCTATTATTCATCATTGATAGAAGAAAACAAGAACAATCCCAGGTTTCTGTTCAGCACTGTAGCCAGGCTAAAAAGCCTACTCTTGATCCTGATCTTTTAGCCAGTTATAGACCTATATCCAACCTCCCCTTTATTTCCAAAATCCTTGAGAAGGTTGTTGCAAACCAGTTATGTGATGATTTGCACAGAAATGGTTTGTTTGAAGATTTTCACTCAGGTTTCAGAGTCCATCATAGCACAGAAACAGCTCTGGTTAAGGTTACCAATGATCTCCTCATAGCCTCAGACAATGGACTTGTCTCTATACTTGTCCTGCTAGATCTTAGTGCTGCATTTGACACCATCAATCATAAGATTCTATTACAGAGACTACAGCATATGGTCAGCATCAAAGGAACCGCACTAAGCTGGTTTAAGTCATATCTGTCAGATAGACTCCAGTTTGTTCATGTTAATAATGACTCCTCTGTCATCACAAAAGTCATGTTAGTAAAGCTTATAGTGAGGGCTGGCTCGGGTATGTCCTGACCCATCCCTTAGTTATGCTGCTATAGAGCTAGACTGCTGGGGGATTCCCATGATTCACTGGGCGCTCTCTCTCTCTCTCGATGACTTCATGCCATTAACTTTGTATTTTTTTTTCTCTCCCGTAGTTTGTGCTTCTCCTCTCTCTCTCTCTCTCTCTCTCTCTCTCTCTCTGTCCTCATTCTGCAGGTATCTCTGCCTCTGGAGCAGCAGGATCCAGGTCCACCACTACTCATCTTTACTATTAACCACTCTTACCTGTCATTATTATTGATAACACCATTACCTAAACAGCTGTTCCTGGTCTTTCTCTCTCTCTCTTCTGTCCTCTCTCCTCCCCCCACCCCCTCTTTTTATCTTCTCCTTAACCCAACCGCTCAAGGCAGACCCCCCCACCCTGAGCCCGGTTCTGTTGGAGGTTTCTCCCTGTTAAAAGGGACTTTTTCCTCCGCCCTGTCACCGAGTGCTTGCTCTTTGTGGGAACTGTTCGGTTTTTCTCTTTAACAAAGTTAGGTCTTGACCTGACCCTGTAAAGTGCCTTGAGATAATGTATATTATGATTTGGCGCTATACAAATAAAATTGAATTGAATTGAATTCAACACAGGTGCTGCACCAGTCCAGTGCCTGGAGGGGACTGGAGACGTTCTACAGACCAACGGAGAAGACGCCGTTCCAGTGTTTAGGCTCCCATGTAAGATACAAAATATTTGAAATAATTAGTTGTTGCTTAAAGTCAAAGATACCAAAATCTTCTGTCAGAAACAGTTTAGAAGCAGAGAGAGTGCTCGGCTGCTGATGTTCTCTTGGTACCAGCTTGTGTCTAACAATAGTTAGACTCACTCAGACTCAACAAAGCTTTTCAATCTGGTCTTTCTCTGTGTGTGTGTGTGTGTGTGTGTGTGTGTGTGTGTGTGCGTGCGTGCGTGCGCTTGTGTATGCTCCACCCCAACTCCTCAGGAGCGAAAAGTTTTTGTCAGTGGTGTAACACTCTGGAAGATATACAACATATACTCATGCATTGTAGGAAATATTATTTACAGAGGGAGAGACCAAGAAACACAACTTGAGGCAGGGCAGGCATGGAGTCTAAAATCATCATCCAGCACAGGACACAATTTCAGGGAAATCACAAGGGGATTGCTAGCTTTTATAATACAGGCCGCATTAGGGAATAGGGTGTAACCATCATCATCATCATTATTAGTATTAGGAATAATATATTTTGGATATTTTTATTCTTTTTCTTTAGGATTCACTTGATCTAAAGACATGACACTACACATTCTGACACACTGGGTGGCGATATCCACCTTTTCACATACACTGAGCCGCCAACAAACACACAGAAGAACAACAACTCCTCAGGTGTGCTGATTGTACACTGATGACCCTTTGAATACATTTAAATTAAATACTCATTATCTATTTTCCAAAGCCACAGGGAGCCACAACAGAGGGATGAAAGAGCCACATGCGGCTCTGGAGCCGCGGGTTGCCGACCCCTGACCTAGTAGATCTGATGATGCAAATTCAATTTTTTAAAGGTTTAGTGAGTGAGTGAGTGTGTGAGTCTAACTGTTGTAGATACAAGCTGGTACCAAGAGAACATCAGCAACTTAGAGCTCTCCCTGCTTCTAAACTGTTTCTGACAGAAGATTTTGGTATCTTTGACTTTAAGCAACAACCAATTATTTCAAATATTTTGTATCTTACATCGGAGCCTAAACACAGGAACGGCGTCTTTTCTGTAGGTCTGTAGAACGTCTCTGGTCCCCTCCAGGCACTGGACTGGTGCAGCACCTGTGTTAACGTTGCCTGAGAGCTTGAGGATGTTGGTTCAATCAAATGGCCAAATTTTTTTGCAAAAACTCCAATCCTGGTGGCTCAAGGGGTTAAGTGCCTCACAGGGTAATTGGAGGGCAAGGGTTCAAATCCCATCGGACTCGAAGAAGCAGTGTCCAAAGGAGTGACATGGTGGCTCACAGGGTTAGTGCTGAGTTTTCAGCTTGTGGGTTCCATTCTAAGTTACATTTTAAGTAGAGCAAGTAGAGAAAAAGACTCAAAACCTTACAATGACACTTTCACGGTGTACCAACACCAGTGGTTTATGGTGTTAGTGGGCTACTCTGGAAACTCAAAGATTGTAAGTTCAAATCTTCCTTATTCTTTTTACTTTTGGCATCCAACACCCAAGGACAGACTTGATATATTTAACAAAGAATGCATCATTGTGTTAACCCCAGTGGCTCAGAGTTGTAGTGTGTTCCACTGCAGAGTGAGGGCTTGTTGGTTCAAGTCTTGGTTAATCCAACTACATCATTTTTTGATGTTAAAAACTTGAAACCTTTTAAAAAAAGACTTTTTATTTCTTCATTTGAACTAGTTCCAGAGCTCAGAGTGTTTGGGGGCTATTTTAGAACATTGGAAGTAACCTGTTGGCTGGTTTGCTCCAATACCTAGACGATAGAAAATGTCAAAGATCATTTTTTTTCGCATGTCTAACTTGGTAGCTCAAGGAGCTAGAATGCTCTTCTCTAGATTTTAAGGTTGGCGGTTCAAATCCCCCAGGGAGGAATGCAACTTTTAAACTTCATGGAACAGCACTCAAAGGAAACAGTCAAAATGTCTAACAAAGTATTGGCAATTGTGCCCAGCTTGATAGCTCAGAGGGATAGATCTCCGCCTTGTTGTTCGAGGTTATGGGAGCAAATCCCACAGGTGAATGCAACTTTTAAACTTCATGGGACAGCGCTCAAACGAAACAGTCAAAAGTTCTAACAAAGTCTGAGTAACTATGACTAGCTTGATAGCTCAGAGGGATAGAGTTCTACCTTGTTGTTGGCGAGCCTGGGTTCAAATCCCACACAAAGATGTAACTCTTAAACTTCACACTTTTAAAGCCCCCCACACCCAGAGAGTAGCTTCAAATAGAAACCGAAAACTTCTCCATTCAGGGAGGAACTTGTGGTATAATGGTTAAGTTCTTCCCCACAATGTGGTCGCATGGGCGACAACCCCGTAGTCCCCGGTTCGATGCCAGCTCGTGTCCAAATGACAAAAACCCAATTGGGCATTAGGGAGTGGGTGAGGGGGCCGTGTCCCCTCCCCCCCCAACCCCGTAGTCCCCGGTTCGATGCCAGCTCGTGTCCAAATGACAAAAACCCAATTGGGCAGTAGGGAGTGGGTGAGGGGGCCGTGTCCCCTCCCCCCCCAACCCCGTAGTCCCGGGTTCGATGCCAGCTCGTGTCCAAATGACAAAAACGCAATTGCGCAGTGGGTGAGGGGGCCGTGTCCCCTCCCCCCCCAACCCCCGTAGTCCCCGGTTCGATGCCAGCTCGTGTCCAAATGACAAAAACCCAGTACGGAGGGGTGAGGGTGCCGTGTCCCCTCCGTGAGGTTTGGAGAGATGAAAGCTGAGGGTTATATTACACAAAACAAATATTAACCTTCCAGTTGTTTTAATAAAACATATATAGCAAAGTTATGCAGCCCGTCCACTGCAATTGGACTCCCTACTGCCCAATTGGGTTTTTGTCATTTGGACACGAGCTGGCATCGAACCGGGGACTACGGGGTTGGGGGGGGGAGGGGACACGGCCCCCTCTCCCACTCCCTGCTGCGCAACTGCGTTTTTGTCATTTGGACACGAGCTGGCATCGAACCGGGGACTACAGGGGGAGGGGACACGGCCCCCTCACCCACTGCCCAATTGCGTTTTTGTCATTTGGACACAAGCTGGCATCGAACCGGGGACTACGGGGTTGGGGGGGGAGGGGACACGGCCCCCTCTCCCACTCCCTACTGCGCAATTGGGTTTTTGTCATTTGGACACGAGCTGGCATCGAACCGGGGACTACGGGGTTGTCGCCCATGCAACCACATTGTGGGGAGGAACTTAACCATTATACCACAAGTTCCTCCCTGAATGGAGAAGTTTTCGGTTTCTATTTGAAGCTACTCTCTGGGTGTGGGGACTTTAAAAGTGTTAAGTTTAAGAGTTACATCTTTGTGTGGGATTTGAACCCAGGCTCTCCAACAACAGGGTAGAGGTTTGAACCACTGAGCTATCAAGCAAGGCATATTTGCCAAGACTTTGTTAAAACTTTTGACTCTTTCCTTTGAGCGCTGTCCCATGAAGTTTAAAAACTGCATCCCTCTGTGGGATTCGATCCAACAACCTTCAACAACAGGGTGGAGATCTACCCCTCTGAGCTATCAAGCTAGCCCTAGTTGCCAAGAGTTTGTTAGACCATTTGACTCTTTCCTTTGAGTGCTGTCCCATGAAGTTTAAAAGTTGCATCTCAGTATTGGAGAAAACCAGCCGACAGGTTACTTCCAACGTTCTGAAATAGCCCTCAAACACCCTGAGCTATGGAACTAGGTAAAATGAACAATTAAAAAGTCTTTTTTTCTTTTTAAATGTTTCCAGTTTTGGACATCAAAAGTAGATGGGTTACCCAAGACTTGAACCAACAAGCTCCACCTATCCAGCATAACACTCTACCACTCTGAGCCACTGAGGTGAACACATCAATCCAACCTTTTGAAAGGTTTCAAGTCTGTCCTTGGGTGTTAGATGTCAAAAGTAATACAAATAAGCAAGACTTAAACTCATTACCTTTGATTTTCTGGAATAGCCCACTGACACCATAAGCCACTGGTGTTGGTATGCTGCAAGAGTCTCTGCTCTACTTAAAAACTAATGGAGAATCAAACCCACAACCTCAAAACTCCAGAGCATAGCACTAACTCTGTGAGCCACCACATCAGTTCCTTGAAGTACACTTCTTTGAGCAATCCGAAGACTACCCTCTGGGTTGTGGCCTTCAAAAAGGATTGAGTCAGATGGGGTTTGAACCCTTGCCTTCCAATTACCCTGTGAGGCACTTAACCCCTTGAGCCACCAGGGCTGGCGTTTTTGCAAAAAAATTTGGGTATTTGATTGAACCAACAGCCTCAAGCTCTCAGGCGGTGTTATCTGACCATTTTCTGTTAACATTTGAGTTTTCAGTCATGGACTACACAGCATCTGGTGAAAAAATCCATTACAGCAGGTGTCTGTCTGTCAATACCGTTCGCAAATTCAAAGAAAGGATCTCATCAGTACTTAGCCCACTGCCATGTATCAATGCAGTAGGGAACAGCTCTCTTAACTTCATATCCACACAGGTTGATGAGCTTGTTGACAGTACTGCAGCCTCACTGCGTGCAACTCTAGATACTGTGGCCCCTCTGATGAAGAAGGTAGTGAGTCAGAAAAGGCTAGCTCCATGGTACAACTCAGAAACACGAGCTTTAAAGCAAAATTCAAGGAAACTACAAAGAAGGTGGCGTTCTACTAACCTGGAAGAATCTCGAAAGGCTTGGAAAGACAGCCTATTGGCGTATAAAAAAAAGCCAGAACATCCTATTATTCATCATTGATAGAAGAAAACAAGAACAATCCCAGGTTTCTGTTCAGCACTGTAGCCAGGCTAAAAAGCCTACTCTTGATCCTGATCTTTTAGCCAGTTATAGACCTATATCCAACCTCCCCTTTATTTCCAAAATCCTTGAGAAGGTTGTTGCAAACCAGTTATGTGATGATTTGCACAGAAATGGTTTGTTTGAAGATTTTCACTCAGGTTTCAGAGTCCATCATAGCACAGAAACAGCTCTGGTTAAGGTTACCAATGATCTCCTCATAGCCTCAGACAATGGACTTGTCTCTATACTTGTCCTGCTAGATCTTAGTGCTGCATTTGACACCATCGATCATAAGATTCTATTACAGAGACTACAGCATATGGTCAGCATCAAAGGAACCGCACTAAGCTGGTTTAAGTCATATCTGTCAGATAGACTCTAAAAGTCATGTTAGTAAAGCTTATAGTGAGGGCTGGCTCGGGTATGTCCTGACCCATCCCTTAGTTATGCTGCTATAGAGCTAGACTGCTGGGGGATTCCCATGATTCACTGGGCGCTCTCTCTCTCTCTCGATGACTTCATGCCATTAACTTTGTATTTTTTTTTCTCTCCCGTAGTTTGTGCTTCTCCTCTCTCTCTCTCTCTCTCTCTCTCTCTCTCTCTGTCCTCATTCTGCAGGTATCTCTGCCTCTGGAGCAGCAGGATCCAGGTCCACCACTACTCATCTTTACTATTAACCACTCTTACCTGTCATTATTATTGATAACACCATTACCTAAACAGCTGTTCCTGGTCTTTCTCTCTCTCTCTTCTGTCCTCTCTCCTCCCCCCACCCCCTCTTTTTATCTTCTCCTTAACCCAACCGCTCAAGGCAGACCCCCCCCACCCTGAGCCCGGTTCTGTTGGAGGTTTCTCCCTGTTAAAAGGGACTTTTTCCTCCGCCCTGTCACCGAGTGCTTGCTCTTTGTGGGAACTGTTCGGTTTTTCTCTTTAACAAAGTTAGGTCTTGACCTGACCCTGTAAAGTGCCTTGAGATAATGTATATTATGATTTGGCGCTATACAAATAAAATTGAATTGAATTGAATTCAACACAGGTGCTGCACCAGTCCAGTGCCTGGAGGGGACTGGAGACGTTCTACAGACCAACGGAGAAGACGCCGTTCCAGTGTTTAGGCTCCCATGTAAGATACAAAATATTTGAAATAATTAGTTGTTGCTTAAAGTCAAAGATACCAAAATCTTCTGTCAGAAACAGTTTAGAAGCAGAGAGAGTGCTCGGCTGCTGATGTTCTCTTGGTACCAGCTTGTGTCTAACAATAGTTAGACTCACTCAGACTCAACAAAGCTTTTCAATCTGGTCTTTCTCTGTGTGTGTGTGTGTGTGTGTGTGTGTGTGTGTGCGTGCGTGCGTGCGCTTGTGTATGCTCCACCCCAACTCCTCAGGAGCGAAAAGTTTTTGTCAGTGGTGTAACACTCTGGAAGATATACAACATATACTCATGCATTGTAGGAAATATTATTTACAGAGGGAGAGACCAAGAAACACAACTTGAGGCAGGGCAGGCATGGAGTCTAAAATCATCATCCAGCACAGGACACAATTTCAGGGAAATCACAAGGGGATTGCTAGCTTTTATAATACAGGCCGCATTAGGGAATAGGGTGTAACCATCATCATCATCATTATTAGTATTAGGAATAATATATTTTGGATATTTTTATTCTTTTTCTTTAGGATTCACTTGATCTAAAGACATGACACTACACATTCTGACACACTGGGTGGCGATATCCACCTTTTCACATACACTGAGCCGCCAACAAACACACAGAAGAACAACAACTCCTCAGGTGTGCTGATTGTACACTGATGACCCTTTGAATACATTTAAATTAAATACTCATTATCTATTTTCCAAAGCCACAGGGAGCCACAACAGAGGGATGAAAGAGCCACATGCGGCTCTGGAGCCGCGGGTTGCCGACCCCTGACCTAGTAGATCTGATGATGCAAATTCAATTTTTTAAAGGTTTAGTGAGTGAGTGAGTGTGTGAGTCTAACTGTTGTAGATACAAGCTGGTACCAAGAGAACATCAGCAACTTAGAGCTCTCCCTGCTTCTAAACTGTTTCTGACAGAAGATTTTGGTATCTTTGACTTTAAGCAACAACCAATTATTTCAAATATTTTGTATCTTACATCGGAGCCTAAACACAGGAACGGCGTCTTTTCTGTAGGTCTGTAGAACGTCTCTGGTCCCCTCCAGGCACTGGACTGGTGCAGCACCTGTGTTAACGTTGCCTGAGAGCTTGAGGATGTTGGTTCAATCAAATGGCCAAATTTTTTTGCAAAAACTCCAATCCTGGTGGCTCAAGGGGTTAAGTGCCTCACAGGGTAATTGGAGGGCAAGGGTTCAAATCCCATCGGACTCGAAGAAGCAGTGTCCAAAGGAGTGACATGGTGGCTCACAGGGTTAGTGCTGAGTTTTCAGGTTGTGGGTTCCATTCTAAGTTACATTTTAAGTAGAGCAAGTAGAGAAAAAGACTCAAAACCTTACAATGACACTTTCACGGTGTACCAACACCAGTGGTTTATGGTGTTAGTGGGCTACTCTGGAAACTCAAAGATGGTACCAAGTTCTCTTGGTACCAGCTTGTGTCTAACAATAGTTAGACTCACTCAGACTCAACAAAGCTTTTCAATCTGGTCTTTCTCTGTGTGTGTGTGTGTGTGTGTGTGTGTGCGTGCGTGCGTGCGCTTGTGTATGCTCCACCCCAACTCCTCAGGAGCGAAAAGTTTTTGTCAGTGGTGTAACACTCTGGAAGATATACAACATATACTCATGCATTGTAGGAAATATTATTTACAGAGGGAGAGACCAAGAAACACAACTTGAGGCAGGGCAGGCATGGAGTCTAAAATCATCATCCAGCACAGGACACAATTTCAGGGAAATCACAAGGGGATTGCTAGCTTTTATAATACAGGCCGCATTAGGGAATAGGGTGTAACCATCATCATCATCATTATTAGTATTAGGAATAATATATTTTGGATATTTTTATTCTTTTTCTTTAGGATTCACTTGATCTAAAGACATGACACTACACATTCTGACACACTGGGTGGCGATATCCACCTTTTCACATACACTGAGCCGCCAACAAACACACAGAAGAACAACAACTCCTCAGGTGTGCTGATTGTACACTGATGACCCTTTGAATACATTTAAATTAAATACTCATTATCTATTTTCCAAAGCCACAGGGAGCCACAACAGAGGGATGAAAGAGCCACATGCGGCTCTGGAGCCGCGGGTTGCCGACCCCTGACCTAGTAGATCTGATGATGCAAATTCAATTTTTTAAAGGTTTAGTGAGTGAGTGAGTGTGTGAGTCTAACTGTTGTAGATACAAGCTGGTACCAAGAGAACATCAGCAACTTAGAGCTCTCCCTGCTTCTAAACTGTTTCTGACAGAAGATTTTGGTATCTTTGACTTTAAGCAACAACCAATTATTTCAAATATTTTGTATCTTACATGGGAGCCTAAACACAGGAACGGCGTCTTTTCTGTAGGTCTGTAGAACGTCTCTGGTCCCCTCCAGGCACTGGACTGGTGCAGCACTTGTGTTAACGTTGCCTGAGAGCTTGAGGATGTTGGTTCAATCAAATGGCCAAATTTTTTTGCAAAAACTCCAATCCTGGTGGCTCAAGGGGTTAAGTGCCTCACAGGGTAATTGGAGGGCAAGGGTTCAAATCCCATCGGACTCGAAGAAGCAGTGTCCAAAGGAGTGACATGGTGGCTCACAGGGTTAGTGCTGAGTTTTCAGGTTGTGGGTTCCATTCTAAGTTACATTTTAAGTAGAGCAAGTAGAGAAAAAGACTCAAAACCTTACAATGACACTTTCACGGTGTACCAACACCAGTGGTTTATGGTGTTAGTGGGCTACTCTGGAAACTCAAAGATTGTAAGTTCAAATCTTCCTTATTCTTTTTACTTTTGGCATCCAACACCCAAGGACAGACTTGATATATTTAACAAAGAATGCATCATTGTGTTAACCCCAGTGGCTCAGAGTTGTAGTGTGTTCCACTGCAGAGTGAGGGGTTGTTGGTTCAAGTCTTGGTTAATCCAACTACATCATTTTTTGATGTTAAAAACTTGAAACCTTTTAAAAAAAGACTTTTTATTTCTTCATTTGAACTAGTTCCAGAGCTCAGAGTGTTTGGGGGCTATTTTAGAACATTGGAAGTAACCTGTTGGCTGGTTTGCTCCAATACCTAGACGATAGAAAATGTCAAAGATCATTTTTTTTCGCATGTCTAACTTGGTAGCTCAAGGAGCTAGAATGCTCTTCTCTAGATTTTAAGGTTGGCGGTTCAAATCCCCCAGGGAGGAATGCAACTTTTAAACTTCATGGAACAGCACTCAAAGGAAACAGTCAAAATGTCTAACAAAGTATTGGCAATTGTGCCCAGCTTGATAGCTCAGAGGGATAGATCTCCGCCTTGTTGTTCGAGGTTATGGGAGCAAATCCCACAGGTGAATGCAACTTTTAAACTTCATGGGACAGCGCTCAAACGAAACAGTCAAAAGTTCTAACAAAGTCTGAGTAACTATGACTAGCTTGATAGCTCAGAGGGATAGAGTTCTACCTTGTTGTTGGCGAGCCTGGGTTCAAATCCCACACAAAGATGTAACTCTTAAACTTCACACTTTTAAAGCCCCCCACACCCAGAGAGTAGCTTCAAATAGAAACCGAAAACTTCTCCATTCAGGGAGGAACTTGTGGTATAATGGTTAAGTTCTTCCCCACAATGTGGTCGCATGGGCGACAACCCCGTAGTCCCCGGTTCGATGCCAGCTCGTGTCCAAATGACAAAAACCCAATTGGGCATTAGGGAGTGGGTGAGGGGGCCGTGTCCCCTCCCCCCCCAACCCCGTAGTCCCCGGTTCGATGCCAGCTCGTGTCCAAATGACAAAAACCCAATTGGGCAGTAGGGAGTGGGTGAGGGGGCCGTGTCCCCTCCCCCCCCAACCCCGTAGTCCCGGGTTCGATGCCAGCTCGTGTCCAAATGACAAAAACGCAATTGCGCAGTGGGTGAGGGGGCCGTGTCCCCTCCCCCCGTAGTCCCCGGTTCGATGCCAGCTCGTGTCCAAATGACAAAAACCCAGTACGGAGGGGTGAGGGTGCCGTGTCCCCTCCGTGAGGTTTGGAGAGATGAAAGCTGAGGGTTATATTACACAAAACAAATATTAACCTTCCAGTTGTTTTAATAAAACATATATAGCAAAGTTATGCAGCCCGTCCACTGCAATTGGACTCCCTACTGCCCAATTGGGTTTTTGTCATTTGGACACGAGCTGGCATCGAACCGGGGACTACGGGGTTGGGGGGGGGAGGGGACACGGCCCCCTCTCCCACTCCCTGCTGCGCAACTGCGTTTTTGTCATTTGGACACGAGCTGGCATCGAACCGGGGACTACAGGGGGAGGGGACACGGCCCCCTCACCCACTGCCCAATTGCGTTTTTGTCATTTGGACACGAGCTGGCATCGAACCGGGGACTACGGGGTTGGGGGGGGAGGGGACACGGCCCCCTCTCCCACTCCCTACTGCGCAATTGGGTTTTTGTCATTTGGACACGAGCTGGCATCGAACCGGGGACTACGGGGTTGTCGCCCATGCAACCACATTGTGGGGAGGAACTTAACCATTATACCACAAGTTCCTCCCTGAATGGAGAAGTTTTCGGTTTCTATTTGAAGCTACTCTCTGGGTGTGGGGACTTTAAAAGTGTTAAGTTTAAGAGTTACATCTTTGTGTGGGATTTGAACCCAGGCTCTCCAACAACAGGGTAGAGGTTTGAACCACTGAGCTATCAAGCAAGGCATATTTGCCAAGACTTTGTTAAAACTTTTGACTCTTTCCTTTGAGCGCTGTCCCATGAAGTTTAAAAACTGCATCCCTCTGTGGGATTCGATCCAACAACCTTCAACAACAGGGTGGAGATCTACCCCTCTGAGCTATCAAGCTAGCCCTAGTTGCCAAGAGTTTGTTAGACCATTTGACTCTTTCCTTTGAGTGCTGTCCCATGAAGTTTAAAAGTTGCATCTCAGTATTGGAGAAAACCAGCCGACAGGTTACTTCCAACGTTCTGAAATAGCCCTCAAACACCCTGAGCTATGGAACTAGGTAAAATGAACAATTAAAAAGTCTTTTTTTCTTTTTAAATGTTTCCAGTTTTGGACATCAAAAGTAGATGGGTTACCCAAGACTTGAACCAACAAGCTCCACCTATCCAGCATAACACTCTACCACTCTGAGCCACTGAGGTGAACACATCAATCCAACCTTTTGAAAGGTTTCAAGTCTGTCCTTGGGTGTTAGATGTCAAAAGTAATACAAATAAGCAAGACTTAAACTCATTACCTTTGATTTTCTGGAATAGCCCACTGACACCATAAGCCACTGGTGTTGGTATGCTGCAAGAGTCTCTGCTCTACTTAAAAACTAATGGAGAATCAAACCCACAACCTCAAAACTCCAGAGCATAGCACTAACTCTGTGAGCCACCACATCAGTTCCTTGAAGTACACTTCTTTGAGCAATCCGAAGACTACCCTCTGGGTTGTGGCCTTCAAAAAGGATTGAGTCAGATGGGGTTTGAACCCTTGCCTTCCAATTACCCTGTGAGGCACTTAACCCCTTGAGCCACCAGGGCTGGCGTTTTTGCAAAAAAATTTGGGTATTTGATTGAACCAACAGCCTCAAGCTCTCAGGCGGTGTTATCTGACCATTTTCTGTTAACATTTGAGTTTTCAGTCATGGACTACACAGCATCTGGTGAAAAAATCCATTACAGCAGGTGTCTGTCTGTCAATACCGTTCGCAAATTCAAAGAAAGGATCTCATCAGTACTTAGCCCACTGCCATGTATCAATGCAGTAGGGAACAGCTCTCTTAACTTCATATCCACACAGGTTGATGAGCTTGTTGACAGTACTGCAGCCTCACTGCGTGCAACTCTAGATACTGTGGCCCCTCTGATGAAGAAGGTAGTGAGTCAGAAAAGGCTAGCTCCATGGTACAACTCAGAAACACGAGCTTTAAAGCAAAATTCAAGGAAACTACAAAGAAGGTGGCGTTCTACTAACCTGGAAGAATCTCGAAAGGCTTGGAAAGACAGCCTATTGGCGTATAAAAAAAAGCCAGAACATCCTATTATTCATCATTGATAGAAGAAAACAAGAACAATCCCAGGTTTCTGTTCAGCACTGTAGCCAGGCTAAAAAGCCTACTCTTGATCCTGATCTTTTAGCCAGTTATAGACCTATATCCAACCTCCCCTTTATTTCCAAAATCCTTGAGAAGGTTGTTGCAAACCAGTTATGTGATTATTTGCACAGAAATGGTTTGTTTGAAGATTTTCACTCAGGTTTTAGAGTCCATCATAGCACAGAAACAGCTCTGATTAAGGTTACCAATGATCTCCTCATAGCCTCAGACAATGGACTTGTCTCTATACTTGTCCTGCTAGATCTTAGTGCTGCATTTGACACCATCGATCATAAGATTCTATTACAGAGACTACAGCATATGGTCAGCATCAAAGGAACCGCACTAAGCTGGTTTAAGTCATATCTGTCAGATAGACTCCAGTTTGTTCATGTTAATAATGACTCCTCTGTCATCACAAAAGTCATGTTAGTAAAGCTTATAGTGAGGGCTGGCTCGGGTATGTCCTGACCCATCCCTTAGTTATGCTGCTATAGAGCTAGACTGCTGGGGGATTCCCATGATTCACTGGGCGCTCTCTCTCTCTCTCGATGACTTCATGCCATTAACTTTGTATTTTTTTTTCTCTCCCGTAGTTTGTGCTTCTCCTCTCTCTCTCTCTCTCTCTCTCTCTCTCTCTCTCTGTCCTCATTCTGCAGGTATCTCTGCCTCTGGAGCAGCAGGATCCAGGTCCACCACTACTCATCTTTACTATTAACCACTCTTACCTGTCATTATTATTGATAACACCATTACCTAAACAGCTGTTCCTGGTCTTTCTCTCTCTCTCTTCTCTCCTCTCTCCTCCCCCCACCCCCTCTTTTTATCTTCTCCTTAACCCAACCGCTCAAGGCAGACCCCCCCCACCCTGAGCCCGGTTCTGTTGGAGGTTTCTCCCTGTTAAAAGGGACTTTTTCCTCCGCCCTGTCACCGAGTGCTTGCTCTTTGTGGGAACTGTTCGGTTTTTCTCTTTAACAAAGTAAGGTCTTGACCTGACCCTGTAAAGTGCCTTGAGATAATGTATATTATGATTTGGCGCTATACAAATAAAATTGAATTGAATTGAATTCAACACAGGTGCTGCACCAGTCCAGTGCCTGGAG
Source organism: Trachinotus anak (assembly GCF_046630095.1). Taxonomy (NCBI): domain Eukaryota; kingdom Metazoa; phylum Chordata; class Actinopteri; order Carangiformes; family Carangidae; genus Trachinotus; species Trachinotus anak. The sequence continues at coordinate 3,454,907 of NW_027273877.1, forward strand.
GGGACTGGAGACGTTCTACAGACCAACGGAGAAGACGCCGTTCCAGTGTTTAGGCTCCCATGTAAGATACAAAATATTTGAAATAATTAGTTGTTGCTTAAAGTCAAAGATACCAAAATCTTCTGTCAGAAACAGTTTAGAAGCAGAGAGAGTGCTCGGCTGCTGATGTTCTCTTGGTACCAGCTTGTGTCTAACAATAGTTAGACTCACTCAGACTCAACAAAGCTTTTCAATCTGGTCTTTCTCTGTGTGTGTGTGTGTGTGTGTGTGTGTGCGTGCGTGCGTGCGCTTGTGTATGCTCCACCCCAACTCCTCAGGAGCGAAAAGTTTTTGTCAGTGGTGTAACACTCTGGAAGATATACAACATATACTCATGCATTGTAGGAAATATTATTTACAGAGGGAGAGACCAAGAAACACAACTTGAGGCAGGGCAGGCATGGAGTCTAAAATCATCATCCAGCACAGGACACAATTTCAGGGAAATCACAAGGGGATTGCTAGCTTTTATAATACAGGCCGCATTAGGGAATAGGGTGTAACCATCATCATCATCATTATTAGTATTAGGAATAATATATTTTGGATATTTTTATTCTTTTTCTTTAGGATTCACTTGATCTAAAGACATGACACTACACATTCTGACACACTGGGTGGCGATATCCACCTTTTCACATACACTGAGCCGCCAACAAACACACAGAAGAACAACAACTCCTCAGGTGTGCTGATTGTACACTGATGACCCTTTGAATACATTTAAATTAAATACTCATTATCTATTTTCCAAAGCCACAGGGAGCCACAACAGAGGGATGAAAGAGCCACATGCGGCTCTGGAGCCGCGGGTTGCCGACCCCTGACCTAGTAGATCTGATGATGCAAATTCAATTTTTTAAAGGTTTAGTGAGTGAGTGAGTGTGTGAGTCTAACTGTTGTAGATACAAGCTGGTACCAAGAGAACATCAGCAACTTAGAGCTCTCCCTGCTTCTAAACTGTTTCTGACAGAAGATTTTGGTATCTTTGACTTTAAGCAACAACCAATTATTTCAAATATTTTGTATCTTACATCGGAGCCTAAACACAGGAACGGCGTCTTTTCTGTAGGTCTGTAGAACGTCTCTGGTCCCCTCCAGGCACTGGACTGGTGCAGCACTTGTGTTAACGTTGCCTGAGAGCTTGAGGATGTTGGTTCAATCAAATGGCCAAATTTTTTTGCAAAAACTCCAATCCTGGTGGCTCAAGGGGTTAAGTGCCTCACAGGGTAATTGGAGGGCAAGGGTTCAAATCCCATCGGACTCGAAGAAGCAGTGTCCAAAGGAGTGACATGGTGGCTCACAGGGTTAGTGCTGAGTTTTCAGGTTGTGGGTTCCATTCTAAGTTACATTTTAAGTAGAGCAAGTAGAGAAAAAGACTCAAAACCTTACAATGACACTTTCACGGTGTACCAACACCAGTGGTTTATGGTGTTAGTGGGCTACTCTGGAAACTCAAAGATTGTAAGTTCAAATCTTCCTTATTCTTTTTACTTTTGGCATCCAACACCCAAGGACAGACTTGATATATTTAACAAAGAATGCATCATTGTGTTAACCCCAGTGGCTCAGAGTTGTAGTGTGTTCCACTGCAGAGTGAGGGGTTGTTGGTTCAAGTCTTGGTTAATCCAACTACATCATTTTTTGATGTTAAAAACTTGAAACCTTTTAAAAAAAGACTTTTTATTTCTTCATTTGAACTAGTTCCAGAGCTCAGAGTGTTTGGGGGCTATTTTAGAACATTGGAAGTAACCTGTTGGCTGGTTTGCTCCAATACCTAGACGATAGAAAATGTCAAAGATCATTTTTTTTCGCATGTCTAACTTGGTAGCTCAAGGAGCTAGAATGCTCTTCTCTAGATTTTAAGGTTGGCGGTTCAAATCCCCCAGGGAGGAATGCAACTTTTAAACTTCATGGAACAGCACTCAAAGGAAACAGTCAAAATGTCTAACAAAGTATTGGCAATTGTGCCCAGCTTGATAGCTCAGAGGGATAGATCTCCGCCTTGTTGTTCGAGGTTATGGGAGCAAATCCCACAGGTGAATGCAACTTTTAAACTTCATGGGACAGCGCTCAAACGAAACAGTCAAAAGTTCTAACAAAGTCTGAGTAACTATGACTAGCTTGATAGCTCAGAGGGATAGAGTTCTACCTTGTTGTTGGCGAGCCTGGGTTCAAATCCCACACAAAGATGTAACTCTTAAACTTCACACTTTTAAAGCCCCCCCACACCCAGAGAGTAGCTTCAAATAGAAACCGAAAACTTCTCCATTCAGGGAGGAACTTGTGGTATAATGGTTAAGTTCTTCCCCACAATGTGGTCGCATGGGCGACAACCCCGTAGTCCCCGGTTCGATGCCAGCTCGTGTCCAAATGACAAAAACCCAATTGGGCAGTAGGGAGTGGGTGAGGGGGCCGTGTCCCCTCCCCCCCCAACCCCGTAGTCCCCGGTTCGATGCCAGCTCGTGTCCAAATGACAAAAACCCAATTGGGCAGTAGGGAGTGGGTGAGGGGGCCGTGTCCCCTCCCCCCCCAACCCCGTAGTCCCGGGTTCGATGCCAGCTCGTGTCCAAATGACAAAAACGCAATTGCGCAGTGGGTGAGGGGGCCGTGTCCCCTCCCCCCGTAGTCCCCGGTTTGATGCCAGCTCGTGTCCAAATGACAAAAACCCAGTACGGAGGGGTGAGGGTGCCGTGTCCCCTCCGTGAGGTTTGGAGAGATGAAAGCTGAGGGTTATATTACACAAAACAAATATTAACCTTCCAGTTGTTTTAATAAAACATATATAGCAAAGTTATGCAGCCCGTCCACTGCAATTGGACTCCCTACTGCCCAATTGGGTTTTTGTCATTTGGACACGAGCTGGCATCGAACCGGGGACTACGGGGTTGGAGGGGGGAGGGGGAGGGGACACGGCCCCCTCTCCCACTCCCTGCTGCGCAACTGCGTTTTTGTCATTTGGACACGAGCTGGCATCGAACCGGGGACTACAGGGGGAGGGGACACGGCCCCCTCACCCACTGCCCAATTGCGTTTTTGTCATTTGGACACGAGCTGGCATCGAACCGGGGACTACGGGGTTGGGGGGGGAGGGGACACGGCCCCCTCTCCCACTCCCTACTGCGCAATTGGGTTTTTGTCATTTGGACACAAGCTGGCATCGAACCGGGGACTACGGGGTTGTCGCCCATGCAACCACATTGTGGGGAGGAACTTAACCATTATACCACAAGTTCCTCCCTGAATGGAGAAGTTTTCGGTTTGTATTTGAAGCTACTCTCTGGGTGTGGGGACTTTAAAAGTGTTAAGTTTAAGAGTTACATCTTTGTGTGGGATTTGAACCCAGGCTCTCCAACAACAGGGTAGAGGTTTGAACCACTGAGCTATCAAGCAAGGCATATTTGCCAAGACTTTGTTAAAACTTTTGACTCTTTCCTTTGAGCGCTGTCCCATGAAGTTTAAAAACTGCATCCCTCTGTGGGATTCGATCCAACAACCTTCAACAACAGGGTGGAGATCTACCCCTCTGAGCTATCAAGCTAGCCCTAGTTGCCAAGAGTTTGTTAGACCATTTGACTCTTTCCTTTGAGTGCTGTCCCATGAAGTTTAAAAGTTGCATCTCAGTATTGGAGAAAACCAGCCGACAGGTTACTTCCAACGTTCTGAAATAGCCCTCAAACACCCTGAGCTATGGAACTAGGTAAAATGAACAATTAAAAAGTCTTTTTTTCTTTTTAAATGTTTCCAGTTTTGGACATCAAAAGTAGATGGGTTACCCAAGACTTGAACCAACAAGCTCCACCTATCCAGCATAACACTCTACCACTCTGAGCCACTGAGGTGAACACATCAATCCAACCTTTTGAAAGGTTTCAAGTCTGTCCTTGGGTGTTAGATGTCAAAAGTAATACAAATAAGCAAGACTTAAACTCATTACCTTTGATTTTCTGGAATAGCCCACTGACACCATAAGCCACTGGTGTTGGTATGCTGCAAGAGTCTCTGCTCTACTTAAAAACTAATGGAGAATCAAACCCACAACCTCAAAACTCCAGAGCATAGCACTAACTCTGTGAGCCACCACATCAGTTCCTTGAAGTACACTTCTTTGAGCAATCCGAAGACTACCCTCTGGGTTGTGGCCTTCAAAAAGGATTGAGTCAGATGGGGTTTGAACCCTTGCCTTCCAATTACCCTGTGAGGCACTTAACCCCTTGAGCCACCAGGGCTGGCGTTTTTGCAAAAAAAATTGGGTATTTGATTGAACCAACAGCCTCAAGCTCTCAGGCGGTGTTATCTGACCATTTTCTGTTAACATTTGAGTTTTCAGTCATGGACTACACAGCATCTGGTGAAAAAATCCATTACAGCAGGTGTCTGTCTGTCAATACCGTTCGCAAATTCAAAGAAAGGATCTCATCAGTACTTAGCCCACTGCCATGTATCAATGCAGTAGGGAACAGCTCTCTTAACTTCATATCCACACAGGTTGATGAGCTTGTTGACAGTACTGCAGCCTCACTGCGTGCAACTCTAGATACTGTGGCCCCTCTGATGAAGAAGGTAGTGAGTCAGAAAAGGCTAGCTCCATGGTACAACTCAGAAACACGAGCTTTAAAGCAAAATTCAAGGAAACTACAAAGAAGGTGGCGTTCTACTAACCTGGAAGAATCTCGAAAGGCTTGGAAAGACAGCCTATTGGCGTATAAAAAAAAGCCAGAACATCCTATTATTCATCATTGATAGAAGAAAACAAGAACAATCCCAGGTTTCTGTTCAGCACTGTAGCCAGGCTAAAAAGCCTACTCTTGATCCTGATCTTTTAGCCAGTTATAGACCTATATCCAACCTCCCCTTTATTTCCAAAATCCTTGAGAAGGTTGTTGCAAACCAGTTATGTGATGATTTGCACAGAAATGGTTTGTTTGAAGATTTTCACTCAGGTTTCAGAGTCCATCATAGCACAGAAACAGCTCTGGTTAAGGTTACCAATGATCTCCTCATAGCCTCAGACAATGGACTTGTCTCTATACTTGTCCTGCTAGATCTTAGTGCTGCATTTGACACCATCGATCATAAGATTCTATTACAGAGACTACAGCATATGGTCAGCATCAAAGGAACCGCACTAAGCTGGTTTAAGTCATATCTGTCAGATAGACTCCAGTTTGTTCATGTTAATAATGACTCCTCTGTCATCACAAAAGTCATGTTAGTAAAGCTTATAGTGAGGGCTGGCTCGGGTATGTCCTGACCCATCCCTTAGTTATGCTGCTATAGAGCTAGACTGCTGGGGGATTCCCATGATTCACTGGGCGCTCTCTCTCTCTCTCGATGACTTCATGCCATTAACTTTGTATTTTTTTTTCTCTCCCGTAGTTTGTGCTTCTCCTCTCTCTCTCTCTCTCTCTCTCTCTCTCTCTCTCTCTGTCCTCATTCTGCAGGTATCTCTGCCTCTGGAGCAGCAGGATCCAGGTCCACCACTACTCATCTTTACTATTAACCACTCTTACCTGTCATTATTATTGATAACACCATTACCTAAACAGCTGTTCCTGGTCTTTCTCTCTCTCTCTTCTGTCCTCTCTCCTCCCCCCACCCCCTCTTTTTATCTTCTCCTTAACCCAACCGCTCAAGGCAGACCCCCCCCACCCTGAGCCCGGTTCTGTTGGAGGTTTCTCCCTGTTAAAAGGGACTTTTTCCTCCGCCCTGTCACCGAGTGCTTGCTCTTTGTGGGAACTGTTCGGTTTTTCTCTTTAACAAAGTTAGGTCTTGACCTGACCCTGTAAAGTGCCTTGAGATAATGTATATTATGATTTGGCGCTATACAAATAAAATTGAATTGAATTGAATTCAACACAGGTGCTGCACCAGTCCAGTGCCTGGAGGGGACTGGAGACGTTCTACAGACCAACGGAGAAGACGCCGTTCCAGTGTTTAGGCTCCCATGTAAGATACAAAATATTTGAAATAATTAGTTGTTGCTTAAAGTCAAAGATACCAAAATCTTCTGTCAGAAACAGTTTAGAAGCAGAGAGAGTGCTCGGCTGCTGATGTTCTCTTGGTACCAGCTTGTGTCTAACAATAGTTAGACTCACTCAGACTCAACAAAGCTTTTCAATCTGGTCTTTCTCTGTGTGTGTGTGTGTGTGTGTGTGTGTGTGTGTGTGCGTGCGTGCGTGCGCTTGTGTATGCTCCACCCCAACTCCTCAGGAGCGAAAAGTTTTTGTCAGTGGTGTAACACTCTGGAAGATATACAACATATACTCATGCATTGTAGGAAATATTATTTACAGAGGGAGAGACCAAGAAACACAACTTGAGGCAGGGCAGGCATGGAGTCTAAAATCATCATCCAGCACAGGACACAATTTCAGGGAAATCACAAGGGGATTGCTAGCTTTTATAATACAGGCCGCATTAGGGAATAGGGTGTAACCATCATCATCATCATTATTAGTATTAGGAATAATATATTTTGGATATTTTTATTCTTTTTCTTTAGGATTCACTTGATCTAAAGACATGACACTACACATTCTGACACACTGGGTGGCGATATCCACCTTTTCACATACACTGAGCCGCCAACAAACACACAGAAGAACAACAACTCCTCAGGTGTGCTGATTGTACACTGATGACCCTTTGAATACATTTAAATTAAATACTCATTATCTATTTTCCAAAGCCACAGGGAGCCACAACAGAGGGATGAAAGAGCCACATGCGGCTCTGGAGCCGCGGGTTGCCGACCCCTGACCTAGTAGATCTGATGATGCAAATTCAATTTTTTAAAGGTTTAGTGAGTGAGTGAGTGTGTGAGTCTAACTGTTGTAGATACAAGCTGGTACCAAGAGAACATCAGCAACTTAGAGCTCTCCCTGCTTCTAAACTGTTTCTGACAGAAGATTTTGGTATCTTTGACTTTAAGCAACAACCAATTATTTCAAATATTTTGTATCTTACATCGGAGCCTAAACACAGGAACGGCGTCTTTTCTGTAGGTCTGTAGAACGTCTCTGGTCCCCTCCAGGCACTGGACTGGTGCAGCACCTGTGTTAACGTTGCCTGAGAGCTTGAGGATGTTGGTTCAATCAAATGGCCAAATTTTTTTGCAAAAACTCCAATCCTGGTGGCTCAAGGGGTTAAGTGCCTCACAGGGTAATTGGAGGGCAAGCGTTCAAATCCCATCGGACTCGAAGAAGCAGTGTCCAAAGGAGTGACATGGTGGCTCACAGGGTTAGTGCTGAGTTTTCAGGTTGTGGGTTCCATTCTAAGTTACATTTTAAGTAGAGCAAGTAGAGAAAAAGACTCAAAACCTTACAATGACACTTTCACGGTGTACCAACACCAGTGGTTTATGGTGTTAGTGGGCTACTCTGGAAACTCAAAGATGGTACCAAGTTCTCTTGGTACCAGCTTGTGTCTAACAATAGTTAGACTCACTCAGACTCAACAAAGCTTTTCAATCTGGTCTTTCTCTGTGTGTGTGTGTGTGTGTGTGTGTGTGCGTGCGTGCGTGCGCTTGTGTATGCTCCACCCCAACTCCTCAGGAGCGAAAAGTTTTTGTCAGTGGTGTAACACTCTGGAAGATATACAACATATACTCATGCATTGTAGGAAATATTATTTACAGAGGGAGAGACCAAGAAACACAACTTGAGGCAGGGCAGGCATGGAGTCTAAAATCATCATCCAGCACAGGACACAATTTCAGGGAAATCACAAGGGGATTGCTAGCTTTTATAATACAGGCCGCATTAGGGAATAGGGTGTAACCATCATCATCATCATTATTAGTATTAGGAATAATATATTTTGGATATTTTTATTCTTTTTCTTTAGGATTCACTTGATCTAAAGACATGACACTACACATTCTGACACACTGGGTGGCGATATCCACCTTTTCACATACACTGAGCCGCCAACAAACACACAGAAGAACAACAACTCCTCAGGTGTGCTGATTGTACACTGATGACCCTTTGAATACATTTAAATTAAATACTCATTATCTATTTTCCAAAGCCACAGGGAGCCACAACAGAGGGATGAAAGAGCCACATGCGGCTCTGGAGCCGCGGGTTGCCGACCCCTGACCTAGTAGATCTGATGATGCAAATTCAATTTTTTAAAGGTTTAGTGAGTGAGTGAGTGTGTGAGTCTAACTGTTGTAGATACAAGCTGGTACCAAGAGAACATCAGCAACTTAGAGCTCTCCCTGCTTCTAAACTGTTTCTGACAGAAGATTTTGGTATCTTTGACTTTAAGCAACAACCAATTATTTCAAATATTTTGTATCTTACATGGGAGCCTAAACACAGGAACGGCGTCTTTTCTGTAGGTCTGTAGAACGTCTCTGGTCCCCTCCAGGCACTGGACTGGTGCAGCACTTGTGTTAACGTTGCCTGAGAGCTTGAGGATGTTGGTTCAATCAAATGGCCAAATTTTTTTGCAAAAACTCCAATCCTGGTGGCTCAAGGGGTTAAGTGCCTCACAGGGTAAATGGAGGGCAAGGGTTCAAATCCCATCGGACTCGAAGAAGCAGTGTCCAAAGGAGTGACATGGTGGCTCACAGGGTTAGTGCTGAGTTTTCAGGTTGTGGGTTCCATTCTAAGTTACATTTTAAGTAGAGCAAGTAGAGAAAAAGACTCAAAACCTTACAATGACACTTTCACGGTGTACCAACACCAGTGGTTTATGGTGTTAGTGGGCTACTCTGGAAACTCAAAGATTGTAAGTTCAAATCTTCCTTATTCTTTTTACTTTTGGCATCCAACACCCAAGGACAGACTTGATATATTTAACAAAGAATGCATCATTGTGTTAACCCCAGTGGCTCAGAGTTGTAGTGTGTTCCACTGCAGAGTGAGGGGTTGTTGGTTCAAGTCTTGGTTAATCCAACTACATCATTTTTTGATGTTAAAAACTTGAAACCTTTTAAAAAAAGACTTTTTATTTCTTCATTTGAACTAGTTCCAGAGCTCAGAGTGTTTGGGGGCTATTTTAGAACATTGGAAGTAACCTGTTGGCTGGTTTGCTCCAATACCTAGACGATAGAAAATGTCAAAGATCATTTTTTTTCGCATGTCTAACTTGGTAGCTCAAGGAGCTAGAATGCTCTTCTCTAGATTTTAAGGTTGGCGGTTCAAATCCCCCAGGGAGGAATGCAACTTTTAAACTTCATGGAACAGCACTCAAAGGAAACAGTCAAAATGTCTAACAAAGTATTGGCAATTGTGCCCAGCTTGATAGCTCAGAGGGATAGATCTCCGCCTTGTTGTTCGAGGTTATGGGAGCAAATCCCACAGGTGAATGCAACTTTTAAACTTCATGGGACAGCGCTCAAACGAAACAGTCAAAAGTTCTAACAAAGTCTGAGTAACTATGACTAGCTTGATAGCTCAGAGGGATAGAGTTCTACCTTGTTGTTGGCGAGCCTGGGTTCAAATCCCACACAAAGATGTAACTCTTAAACTTCACACTTTTAAAGCCCCCCACACCCAGAGAGTAGCTTCAAATAGAAACCGAAAACTTCTCCATTCAGGGAGGAACTTGTGGTATAATGGTTAAGTTCTTCCCCACAATGTGGTCGCATGGGCGACAACCCCGTAGTCCCCGGTTCGATGCCAGCTCGTGTCCAAATGACAAAAACCCAATTGGGCATTAGGGAGTGGGTGAGGGGGCCGTGTCCCCTCCCCCCCCAACCCCGTAGTCCCCGGTTCGATGCCAGCTCGTGTCCAAATGACAAAAACCCAATTGGGCAGTAGGGAGTGGGTGAGGGGGCCGTGTCCCCTCCCCCCCCAACCCCGTAGTCCCGGGTTCGATGCCAGCTCGTGTCCAAATGACAAAAACGCAATTGCGCAGTGGGTGAGGGGGCCGTGTCCCCTCCCCCCGTAGTCCCCGGTTCGATGCCAGCTCGTGTCCAAATGACAAAAACCCAGTACGGAGGGGTGAGGGTGCCGTGTCCCCTCCGTGAGGTTTGGAGAGATGAAAGCTGAGGGTTATATTACACAAAACAAATATTAACCTTCCAGTTGTTTTAATAAAACATATATAGCAAAGTTATGCAGCCCGTCCACTGCAATTGGACTCCCTACTGCCCAATTGGGTTTTTGTCATTTGGACACGAGCTGGCATCGAACCGGGGACTACGGGGTTGGGGGGGGGAGGGGACACGGCCCCCTCTCCCACTCCCTGCTGCGCAACTGCGTTTTTGTCATTTGGACACGAGCTGGCATCGAACCGGGGACTACAGGGGGAGGGGACACGGCCCCCTCACCCACTGCCCAATTGCGTTTTTGTCATTTGGACACGAGCTGGCATCGAACCGGGGACTACGGGGTTGGGGGGGGAGGGGACACGGCCCCCTCTCCCACTCCCTACTGCGCAATTGGGTTTTTGTCATTTGGACACGAGCTGGCATCGAACCGGGGACTACGGGGTTGTCGCCCATGCAACCACATTGTGGGGAGGAACTTAACCATTATACCACAAGTTCCTCCCTGAATGGAGAAGTTTTCGGTTTGTATTTGAAGCTACTCTCTGGGTGTGGGGACTTTAAAAGTGTTAAGTTTAAGAGTTACATCTTTGTGTGGGATTTGAACCCAGGCTCTCCAACAACAGGGTAGAGGTTTGAACCACTGAGCTATCAAGCAAGGCATATTTGCCAAGACTTTGTTAAAACTTTTGACTCTTTCCTTTGAGCGCTGTCCCATGAAGTTTAAAAACTGCATCCCTCTGTGGGATTCGATCCAACAACCTTCAACAACAGGGTGGAGATCTACCCCTCTGAGCTATCAAGCTAGCCCTAGTTGCCAAGAGTTTGTTAGACCATTTGACTCTTTCCTTTGAGTGCTGTCCCATGAAGTTTAAAAGTTGCATCTCAGTATTGGAGAAAACCAGCCGACAGGTTACTTCCAACGTTCTGAAATAGCCCTCAAACACCCTGAGCTATGGAACTAGGTAAAATGAACAATTAAAAAGTCTTTTTTTCTTTTTAAATGTTTCCAGTTTTGGACATCAAAAGTAGATGGGTTACCCAAGACTTGAACCAACAAGCTCCACCTATCCAGCATAACACTCTACCACTCTGAGCCACTGAGGTGAACACATCAATCCAACCTTTTGAAAGGTTTCAAGTCTGTCCTTGGGTGTTAGATGTCAAAAGTAATACAAATAAGCAAGACTTAAACTCATTACCTTTGATTTTCTGGAATAGCCCACTGACACCATAAGCCACTGGTGTTGGTATGCTGCAAGAGTCTCTGCTCTACTTAAAAACTAATGGAGAATCAAACCCACAACCTCAAAACTCCAGAGCATAGCACTAACTCTGTGAGCCACCACATCAGTTCCTTGAAGTACACTTCTTTGAGCAATCCGAAGACTACCCTCTGGGTTGTGGCCTTCAAAAAGGATTGAGTCAGATGGGGTTTGAACCCTTGCCTTCCAATTACCCTGTGAGGCACTTAACCCCTTGAGCCACCAGGGCTGGCGTTTTTGCAAAAAAATTTGGGTATTTGATTGAACCAACAGCCTCAAGCTCTCAGGCGGTGTTATCTGACCATTTTCTGTTAACATTTGAGTTTTCAGTCATGGACTACACAGCATCTGGTGAAAAAATCCATTACAGCAGGTGTCTGTCTGTCAATACCGTTCGCAAATTCAAAGAAAGGATCTCATCAGTACTTAGCCCACTGCCATGTATCAATGCAGTAGGGAACAGCTCTCTTAACTTCATATCCACACAGGTTGATGAGCTTGTTGACAGTACTGCAGCCTCACTGCGTGCAACTCTAGATACTGTGGCCCCTCTGATGAAGAAGGTAGTGAGTCAGAAAAGGCTAGCTCCATGGTACAACTCAGAAACACGAGCTTTAAAGCAAAATTCAAGGAAACTACAAAGAAGGTGGCGTTCTACTAACCTGGAAGAATCTCGAAAGGCTTGGAAAGACAGCCTATTGGCATATAAAAAAAAGCCAGAACATCCTATTATTCATCATTGATAGAAGAAAACAAGAACAATCCCAGGTTTCTGTTCAGCACTGTAGCCAGGCTAAAAAGCCTACTCTTGATCCTGATCTTTTAGCCAGTTATAGACCTATATCCAACCTCCCCTTTATTTCCAAAATCCTTGAGAAGGTTGTTGCAAACCAGTTATGTGATGATTTGCACAGAAATGGTTTGTTTGAAGATTTTCACTCAGGTTTCAGAGTCCATCATAGCACAGAAACAGCTCTGGTTAAGGTTACCAATGATCTCCTCATAGCCTCAGACAATGGACTTGTCTCTATACTTGTCCTGCTAGATCTTAGTGCTGCATTTGACACCATCGATCATAAGATTCTATTACAGAGACTACAGCATATGGTCAGCATCAAAGGAACCGCACTAAGCTGGTTTAAGTCATATCTGTCAGATAGACTCCAGTTTGTTCATGTTAATAATGACTCCTCTGTCATCACAAAAGTCATGTTAGTAAAGCTTATAGTGAGGGCTGGCTCGGGTATGTCCTGACCCATCCCTTAGTTATGCTGCTATAGAGCTAGACTGCTGGGGGATTCCCATGATTCACTGGGCGCTCTCTCTCTCTCTCGATGACTTCATGCCATTAACTTTGTATTTTTTTTTCTCTCCCGTAGTTTGTGCTTCTCCTCTCTCTCTCTCTCTCTCTCTCTCTCTCTCTCTCTCTGTCCTCATTCTGCAGGTATCTCTGCCTCTGGAGCAGCAGGATCCAGGTCCACCACTACTCATCTTTACTATTAACCACTCTTACCTGTCATTATTATTGATAACACCATTACCTAAACAGCTGTTCCTGGTCTTTCTCTCTCTCTCTTCTGTCCTCTCTCCTCCCCCCACCCCCTCTTTTTATCTTCTCCTTAACCCAACCGCTCAAGGCAGACCCCCCCCACCCTGAGCCCGGTTCTGTTGGAGGTTTCTCCCTGTTAAAAGGGACTTTTTCCTCCGCCCTGTCACCGAGTGCTTGCTCTTTGTGGGAACTGTTCGGTTTTTCTCTTTAACAAAGTTAGGTCTTGACCTGACCCTGTAAAGTGCCTTGAGATAATGTATATTATGATTTGGCGCTATACAAATAAAATTGAATTGAATTGAATTCAACACAGGTGCTGCACCAGTCCAGTGCCTGGAGGGGACTGGAGACGTTCTACAGACCAACGGAGAAGACGCCGTTCCAGTGTTTAGGCTCCCATGTAAGATACAAAATATTTGAAATAATTAGTTGTTGCTTAAAGTCAAAGATACCAAAATCTTCTGTCAGAAACAGTTTAGAAGCAGAGAGAGTGCTCGGCTGCTGATGTTCTCTTGGTACCAGCTTGTGTCTAACAATAGTTAGACTCACTCAGACTCAACAAAGCTTTTCAATCTGGTCTTTCTCTGTGTGTGTGTGTGTGTGTGTGTGTGTGTGTGTGCGTGCGTGCGTGCGCTTGTGTATGCTCCACCCCAACTCCTCAGGAGCGAAAAGTTTTTGTCAGTGGTGTAACACTCTGGAAGATATACAACATATACTCATGCATTGTAGGAAATATTATTTACAGAGGGAGAGACCAAGAAACACAACTTGAGGCAGGGCAGGCATGGAGTCTAAAATCATCATCCAGCACAGGACACAATTTCAGGGAAATCACAAGGGGATTGCTAGCTTTTATAATACAGGCCGCATTAGGGAATAGGGTGTAACCATCATCATCATCATTATTAGTATTAGGAATAATATATTTTGGATATTTTTATTCTTTTTCTTTAGGATTCACTTGATCTAAAGACATGACACTACACATTCTGACACACTGGGTGGCGATATCCACCTTTTCACATACACTGAGCCGCCAACAAACACACAGAAGAACAACAACTCCTCAGGTGTGCTGATTGTACACTGATGACCCTTTGAATACATTTAAATTAAATACTCATTATCTATTTTCCAAAGCCACAGGGAGCCACAACAGAGGGATGAAAGAGCCACATGCGGCTCTGGAGCCGCGGGTTGCCGACCCCTGACCTAGTAGATCTGATGATGCAAATTCAATTTTTTAAAGGTTTAGTGAGTGAGTGAGTGTGTGAGTCTAACTGTTGTAGATACAAGCTGGTACCAAGAGAACATCAGCAACTTAGAGCTCTCCCTGCTTCTAAACTGTTTCTGACAGAAGATTTTGGTATCTTTGACTTTAAGCAACAACCAATTATTTCAAATATTTTGTATCTTACATCGGAGCCTAAACACAGGAACGGCGTCTTTTCTGTAGGTCTGTAGAACGTCTCTGGTCCCCTCCAGGCACTGGACTGGTGCAGCACCTGTGTTAACGTTGCCTGAGAGCTTGAGGATGTTGGTTCAATCAAATGGCCAAATTTTTTTGCAAAAACTCCAATCCTGGTGGCTCAAGGGGTTAAGTGCCTCACAGGGTAATTGGAGGGCAAGCGTTCAAATCCCATCGGACTCGAAGAAGCAGTGTCCAAAGGAGTGACATGGTGGCTCACAGGGTTAGTGCTGAGTTTTCAGGTTGTGGGTTCCATTCTAAGTTACATTTTAAGTAGAGCAAGTAGAGAAAAAGACTCAAAACCTTACAATGACACTTTCACGGTGTACCAACACCAGTGGTTTATGGTGTTAGTGGGCTACTCTGGAAACTCAAAGATTGTAAGTTCAAATCTTCCTTATTCTTTTTACTTTTGGCATCCAACACCCAAGGACAGACTTGATATATTTAACAAAGAATGCATCATTGTGTTAACCCCAGTGGCTCAGAGTTGTAGTGTGTTCCACTGCAGAGTGAGGGGTTGTTGGTTCAAGTCTTGGTTAATCCAACTACATCATTTTTTGATGTTAAAAACTTGAAACCTTTTAAAAAAAGACTTTTTATTTCTTCATTTGAACTAGTTCCAGAGCTCAGAGTGTTTGGGGGCTATTTTAGAACATTGGAAGTAACCTGTTGGCTGGTTTGCTCCAATACCTAGACGATAGAAAATGTCAAAGATCATTTTTTTTCGCATGTCTAACTTGGTAGCTCAAGGAGCTAGAATGCTCTTCTCTAGATTTTAAGGTTGGCGGTTCAAATCCCCCAGGGAGGAATGCAACTTTTAAACTTCATGGAACAGCACTCAAAGGAAACAGTCAAAATGTCTAACAAAGTATTGGCAATTGTGCCCAGCTTGATAGCTCAGAGGGATAGATCTCCGCCTTGTTGTTCGAGGTTATGGGAGCAAATCCCACAGGTGAATGCAACTTTTAAACTTCATGGGACAGCGCTCAAACGAAACAGTCAAAAGTTCTAACAAAGTCTGAGTAACTATGACTAGCTTGATAGCTCAGAGGGATAGAGTTCTACCTTGTTGTTGGCGAGCCTGGGTTCAAATCCCACACAAAGATGTAACTCTTAAACTTCACACTTTTAAAGCCCCCCACACCCAGAGAGTAGCTTCAAATAGAAACCGAAAACTTCTCCATTCAGGGAGGAACTTGTGGTATAATGGTTAAGTTCTTCCCCACAATGTGGTCGCATGGGCGACAACCCCGTAGTCCCCGGTTCGATGCCAGCTCGTGTCCAAATGACAAAAACCCAATTGGGCAGTAGGGAGTGGGTGAGGGGGCCGTGTCCCCTCTCCCCCCAACCCCGTAGTCCCCGGTTCGATGCCAGCTCGTGTCCAAATGACAAAAACCCAATTGGGCAATAGGGAGTGAGTGAGGGGGCCGTGTCCCCTCCCCCCCCAACCCCGTAGTCCCGGGTTCGATGCCAGCTCGTGTCCAAATGACAAAAACGCAATTGCGCAGTGGGTGAGGGGGCCGTGTCCCCTCCCCCCCCAACCCCCGTAGTCCCCGGTTCGATGCCAGCTCGTGTCCAAATGACAAAAACCCAGTACGGAGGGGTGAGGGTGCCGTGTCCCCTCCGTGAGGTTTGGAGAGATGAAAGCTGAGGGTTATATTACACAAAACAAATATTAACCTTCCAGTTGTTTTAATAAAACATATATAGCAAAGTTATGCAGCCCGTCCACTGCAATTGGACTCCCTACTGCCCAATTGGGTTTTTGTCATTTGGACACGAGCTGGCATCGAACCGGGGACTACGGGGTTGGGGGGGGGAGGGGACACGGCCCCCTCTCCCACTCCCTGCTGCGCAACTGCGTTTTTGTCATTTGGACACGAGCTGGCATCGAACCGGGGACTACAGGGGGAGGGGACACGGCCCCCTCACCCACTGCCCAATTGCGTTTTTGTCATTTGGACACGAGCTGGCATCGAACCGGGGACTACGGGGTTGGGGGGGGAGGGGACACGGCCCCCTCTCCCACTCCCTACTGCGCAATTGGGTTTTTGTCATTTGGACACGAGCTGGCATCGAACCGGGGACTACGGGGTTGTCGCCCATGCAACCACATTGTGGGGAGGAACTTAACCATTATACCACAAGTTCCTCCCTGAATGGAGAAGTTTTCGGTTTGTATTTGAAGCTACTCTCTGGGTGTGGGGACTTTAAAAGTGTTAAGTTTAAGAGTCACATCTTTGTGTGGGATTTGAACCCAGGCTCTCCAACAACAGGGTAGAGGTTTGAACCACTGAGCTATCAAGCAAGGCATATTTGCCAAGACTTTGTTAAAACTTTTGACTCTTTCCTTTGAGCGCTGTCCCATGAAGTTTAAAAACTGCATCCCTCTGTGGGATTCGATCCAACAACCTTCAACAACAGGGTGGAGATCTACCCCTCTGAGCTATCAAGCTAGCCCTAGTTGCCAAGAGTTTGTTAGACCATTTGACTCTTTCCTTTGAGTGCTGTCCCATGAAGTTTAAAAGTTGCATCTCAGTATTGGAGAAAACCAGCCGACAGGTTACTTCCAACGTTCTGAAATAGCCCTCAAACACCCTGAGCTATGGAACTAGGTAAAATGAACAATTAAAAAGTCTTTTTTTCTTTTTAAATGTTTCCAGTTTTGGACATCAAAAGTAGATGGGTTACCCAAGACTTGAACCAACAAGCTCCACCTATCCAGCATAACACTCTACCACTCTGAGCCACTGAGGTGAACACATCAATCCAACCTTTTGAAAGGTTTCAAGTCTGTCCTTGGGTGTTAGATGTCAAAAGTAATACAAATAAGCAAGACTTAAACTCATTACCTTTGATTTTCTGGAATAGCCCACTGACACCATAAGCCACTGGTGTTGGTATGCTGCAAGAGTCTCTGCTCTACTTAAAAACTAATGGAGAATCAAACCCACAACCTCAAAACTCCAGAGCATAGCACTAACTCTGTGAGCCACCACATCAGTTCCTTGAAGTACACTTCTTTGAGCAATCCGAAGACTACCCTCTGGGTTGTGGCCTTCAAAAAGGATTGAGTCAGATGGGGTTTGAACCCTTGCCTTCCAATTACCCTGTGAGGCACTTAACCCCTTGAGCCACCAGGGCTGGCGTTTTTGCAAAAAAATTTGGGTATTTGATTGAACCAACAGCCTCAAGCTCTCAGGCGGTGTTATCTGACCATTTTCTGTTAACATTTGAGTTTTCAGTCATGGACTACACAGCATCTGGTGAAAAAATCCATTACAGCAGGTGTCTGTCTGTCAATACCGTTCGCAAATTCAAAGAAAGGATCTCATCAGTACTTAGCCCACTGCCATGTATCAATGCAGTAGGGAACAGCTCTCTTAACTTCATATCCACACAGGTTGATGAGCTTGTTGACAGTACTGCAGCCTCACTGCGTGCAACTCTAGATACTGTGGCCCCTCTGATGAAGAAGGTAGTGAGTCAGAAAAGGCTAGCTCCATGGTACAACTCAGAAACACGAGCTTTAAAGCAAAATTCAAGGAAACTACAAAGAAGGTGGCGTTCTACTGCCCTAACAACCTGAGCTATTTGGTCAGACCTGTGATTGCTGTTTCTTAAAGACTTGCACTCAGTGTTTGCATTGAGTATTGAATTTCAAAAGTCACAGAATTTAACTAACTTAAATTCACAGAATTTAACTTCTTTGTCATCCAAACCAGTCTTCTCACAGCCTGAGCTACTGGTCCTGACATTTGAATGCTATTTCTCAGAGACTTTGAGTGTTTGCACTGAGTATTGAACTTCAAAATTCACTTCAGTCTGATCTATTTGATCAAACAGTGGACTTGTGTTTCCTAGAGCTTTTGGACTTCAAAATTCACAGAGCCTCTTAAGAATCAAACCCACATCTTCAGAACTATCAGCCTGTCTTCCAACAGTCTGAGCTATTTGATTAGATGGTTAGCTCTTTGTTCTTAGAGCCTTTCATCTTACTGGTGATGAATTTATAATCAAAAACAACGGCCTTGTGGGCCGATGATGAGGAAGGGATAAGCACTACTCTTACTACACTTTGGCTGACGCTGGGACTGGGATTGAGCCTTTGACTATGAAGATGTTCAAACCATGACTTTTAAATTTGAATTGTGTTGATGCATAAACACTGAATTCTTACCTGAAGACTGAGAACGTGGCCTTTCTCAACGCACACGTGCAAAGGAGATCGGCCCCAGAAGTCACAAGTGTTGATTTGTGCTCCGTGTGCCAGCAGGTCGTGCACAATTAAGTATTGATTGGTGGCAGCTGCTATATGAAGCGCTGTCTGTGTAAAAAGAGCATGAAAATCAGCATAAATGATATGTTGTATGTGAGTACTATTCGAGTGAGGTGAACATATTCAACCTTGTTAAGCATATGTACCTGTCCGTTGTGCTCTTTCTTGTCCAGAGAGCCACAACTAGCCATTTTTGCAGCAAGCACATAAGCCAGGGCCCGTTTACCTTGTGCCACTGCTATGTGCAGAAACCTGGCAGTTGAAAAAGGAAACGGCCAATTACATGATATCCACATGCAAATTATGTCTATGTGCCAGTCTTAATCACATGGACCATTTATTCAGTACTTTTAGATAACTTTCAACCCTTGTGGTTTCAACTAAGCGAGCTTCAACCATTTATCTATCTCTTTTGGCAAACAATTTGCTCATTCAATTTAGCTATTTCAAACATTACTCTCAATTGTTTATCAATTGTTTATTTATCACCATTTCAACCATCACTTCCATTACAATCTATCACTCTTAGCCAACTGTCTCAACTTCTCTGCTGGCTTGCTTACCTTTTATGCATGCCTAATCCCCTCTGACAAAGAGGTTATATTTTCAAGGCCCTGTGGAGATAGGTCTGGCTATGGTGGACTGTTTTCCGCTGCGTCTGTATTACTGAGCTGATTGCCCTTGAACTCAGTGGCGGGAAGAAGCATGGGCCAGGGGAAAACCAGCTAAAATTTGGTGTAGATCCTGATCTGATTCACTATGAATTTGATTTATTTTCCTAGGAAGTCTGTTGTATGTTTGACATATGCCTTGGCAGAGGTCTGCGCTCTCTGAGTGCTCTTATAGTTTGACAAGAACCTCACTGGTTTTCATGAATTTATTACAAAATCAGCATCATGCCAATTTCTAATCATATAACAAGTACATGTACTGTGTTTGGGAATCACTGGTCTAAATGACAACTCTGTTCATCCATACATACGTGTCACCATCTGCATCTTGCATGTTCAGCAGCTCAGGGGAAACTCCGCCAACTCTCTGTGCCTCCTGCTGTATTTGCCACTGGAATAAAGACATTTTGACTTCTGCAGTCAGAGCCACTTGTCCCTGCAGAGCTGGATGTTGCACTTGTTCTGGGGTTATGTGGCCATTTTCAGTTGAAGCAGGGGGGAAATGAGGGGGGGTAAATGGGTTCACTGGTGCTTGAGGGCCCAATAAGTGAGGGCTCACATCACTGGCAAAAGGTTCAAGTTTTGCAGATTTAAATTCATGCTCCATGCTCCATTTCTGAAAGACAATTTTCCAAACTGTTACTATAGTTCAAATTGTACATAATTTTATGTAAGCATGTGAATGAACTTTGGTTATCTTTTGTAACAGACACACCCACATTTGGTGCTGCCTTTAAATGATTTGCATACTAATCTTGAGAAGCTCTACTTTGCTGCCTCGACTTCTTCCTCATACTCAAAGTTCATGTATTTTCATAAACAAAACAGGTGTACACATTTATTTAAAAAAAACTCAAATGAAACCTGACTCCCACATATATTGTTTTTTTTACAAACACATGGATAAAAGAGACGATTGCAACATTTCTAGGAAATCCAAAACCTACCACAAAGCTTGTGTAACTTATCTTAAACTTGTCTTGTCATGTTCATGTCCATGTCAAAATACCTGTTCATAAATCTGGCGTTTCATCTTCAGCAGTTCTTTCACTGTGTTCTTCTTCTGCAGAGCTTGGACGTATCCTGGTGGCCTGGGATCAGTGATGAGAAAGCCTGGGGGAAAAAACAGCAATAATGTAATGTAAAATAATTAAAAACTCCTGCTTTCCCTCTGAAATGTAGTGGAGTAGAAATACAAAGCAGTCGTGGAATAAATCTAGGTACATTTTCTCAAGTATTTTACTTACGTACAGTTTTGAGGTACGTTCTTTACATGTTGGGGAAATATTGTACTTTTTACCACAATACATTTATCCAACAGCTTTAGTTTGATTGATTGATTGGTTGTTTGATTGACTGATTACCGTGCAAGCACTTTCACTTCCATAGAGCTAAAACATGCAGTCCCTGGGATTATAAGGGCCAATGCTTTAAGATGACTTCTACTGTAAAAATGTGAAATATGAATGTTTAACTACTTTATGACTCATTTTGCAATCAAAGCCCAAGGTTGGTTAGGTAGCTCTCTATGTGTCAACAGTCTGACTAATTCAGCACACAAATAAGTCGGTGGACTTCCTTGTCCCCCTCTGTCTTGAAACAAGTAGAGTCACGTGCTCAGGAGCAAGAACATTAGAGAGAGTAGGTGTGTAGAGAGAATTCAATAGTTTTGAAAATGGTGCATATCTGTTTACCACAATTAAACACTGACCTTTATAATCCTGGCTGAAGTTGGTGGCCGTTGACAGGATCTGGTTTCCTCTGGTCTCACTCAGTCTTGGATCCAACATGCTGAAGGTGTTATGCATTAACACAGCGCACCACTTGTAGCGGCGGTTTCTCTTCTCTCACACACCTGGAATGTAGACATGCTGTCAACACAGTGCAGTTCAGTGCGTGTATCACAAAGCAGGTTCACCTGCCTGCACCTTTCTGCTTTTCACCACAAGCTGAAAGCTGAAATGAGGAACAACTGCCACCTGGCACAACTTCCTGGTTGACACGTTACTAAGAAAGTTTGATGTCAGTTTCAAAGTAAAGGTATTAAAGTTCATACCGGAGGGTAAATCCAGTTTACTTTAGTTTCCTCACTTTTTCCTTATAGATAAAGTTCACATTAAATTTCAGGCTGTTTCATGAAATACAAAATTACATAAGGGTAATAGGATCTTTTTTAGGAAAATAAGTGTAAAGTAAATCATTACCTGCAAAGAGTTTGTGAATAATAAAAATAATACAAAATTATCTGTAAAAAGTCTGTGCAACCCGTCAGTTCGACGTCCAAAGTAGCTGCTGATGTTCAGTTGATATGCAAATGACCACAATGCTCTGCATACATAAGCAAAACTTCTGAACAATAAAGCCTTTATAAGCGAATAAGTAACCTTACTGTATTGCAAACTTAACCTATGATTACTGAGAATAGCAGGGAAAAAAGTCAGTTATATGTAATTAGTTAAATAGTTATGCGTACAGCAGAGTATATGCTAAAGAAAATACCATACTGTCTTAGTTTTTGTAATATTTTTGACACTAAGTTTGTGGGAAAAAAAGTAGAAAATCCAAATTTTTTTATTTGTTACATCTGTTAAAGACTTACTGGTCAACCCTGGCAGCACCACTGGAACATCTGCTGGATGGAGCCTCTGTCTCAGAGCTGAAGCCTACACGAACTTAAACAGCAAGTACAGAATAACTTGCATTGCAGTTGGCACAAACCACTCCCTTGGGTCCCCCCCCCCCCCCCGAGGAAAGGCAGGTTGTGCTTTGCTTTAGTCTAAATACAGCCTGTGTTTGTTTGTCATGACTGCAGAGGAAATAAGGTCTTATTTTTAAAAAGCCACTGATCAGACTAATAGATTTGTAGGAACTTTGTAGAAAGTTCGTTTTATGGTTACAAATTAAAGTTCACGGTCAACTTAGCTAACTAGCTAATGATTAGCTACATAGAATGTAAAGAAAGATAAAGAAAAAGTTTGTTGTCAACCACTTTTATACCAGCCAGCTTTATATGTGATCATGTGGGTAGAAATTATATTATTGGCCTTTTTTCAGTCTCCAAATCAGTTACCAAAATGCAACAGGAAAATTCATAATCAAGTGAGCTCATTTTTGATGACATTTATTCTCCCAGAAAACATGTTTCCATACATAAGAATTGACGCCATACACACACAGTTTCATCAGTCAAACCCATCACATTTCCAACTAAATAATGCCTGCTGAACAGAGTTCCTCTTTGCTCCTTAGCTACAAACTTTTTAAAGGTCTGGACATCTGGAACATCAAACTTGGGCTTAAATGTCTCTTTAATGTTTTAAGAAGCTCAACAGGATCGTACACTACTTTGATGTTTGCAGCCATTTTAAATCTACTTCTCTATTTTCATATTTTTTTAAATTTAAACAGTTCAATTAAACCCTTTTTACTCGAGATTAAATTCAAGTCATGAATAAATATCTATTAGTAAATTGTGTTCATATCCCAAAACAGACTTTAAACCTTTGCACTGAGCAATTTCATACCTTCCATGGACTCTACAGTTTAATAAATAACAGCACAACTATCCAGAGCAAACATTAAACAATTTCTGAGACATGTTATTCCTCCATCACTGGCTTTCTTTCTGTTTCTGATCCACACAGTAGACAAACATGTAGAACACAGTAGACAAATGCTTGGCAACAGAATAAATACTGACACTCATTTACACACCTCTACTTCTTCATGGTTAATTCTTTAAACCTTGAACTAATTTAAATATTTAAGTTCCAATGGTATCGTGAAGCTCTCGTTGCATTAAGTAATTTACTCGGAAAAACACTGAACTCTCAACATTTTAGTGCAATAAAACTGCTTAATTGAGTTGTCTGTAAGGATGCATATTTTTGCATAATGTGACAGATAAATTTAATAAATAATTAATTAATCAAAGTGAATCTTAAACATGTTTTTTAACAAAACCTAACAATCAGGTCTAGCAAACAAAAGTGAAGCAGGCAGAAAGATTCACAAGAGGAGCTTCTGTCAAATTCAGTGAAATATACCTATTTATATATGCCTGTTTGCAACTTAAATGCCTTCACATATTGTGTTAACACTGAAAGCCAACATTGTCTGCCAGTTCCTCATTATTGCCTTTCATCGCATGTTTGCTCATAACACAATACATATCCAGACCTTTTACAAATGTTCAAGTATGTAAAAGAACATCACTTTCAGCGAAAAGCAACCTTGTCAGTTCATTAACTCCCATTCCTTCCTCCCCTTGTTTTCAAACTTTATGTCTTAATCCCAACTGTTAGAAAATATATATATATATATACACATATACATGTATAGACTCTTGTTAGTACACAGCTCCCACGAGACAAAGCAAAAAATATAAAGTGCTCGAGGGTCTGGAGCAACAAAACATCACAACATGACCGTTGGAAGATCATTCAAGGGTAACAGTAACGTGACTAATTACAACAAGTAAGAAAAATTAGACAGTAAGCTTCATTAAACACCACTGTGGAAAGATAACAACAATGTGAACTACCATCAGCAGAGTTCCTACATAAATAAGCTCAGAATTCATGCACCTTTGGAAAAAAGGAATACTGCATGCACACTCCTGCTAAAATTCATGTCTAATGTAGTGTGCTCTCATCTGCTTTAAGGAAAAATAATCTGATTAAAAAACAGTGAGAATAATGACAAAAAGTCCCATTAGTCAGTTCAAATTTGTCCTGGGTTTCCAGTCAGTGGTTAGATTCATCATCAACGTCCTTCTTCTGGAATGCCTTTTGGAAAATCAGTGCAAAAGAGAGTGCAGGTGGTCCAGCATGAAGAGCGGTTGTTTCCATCTTTGCTTTAATGCCTCAAGGGGTCTGAAGCCTAGGTGTGGCCTAATGTTGACAGAAAAATAACAAAGACAGACAAGTTCAGTAAGAAAGGTCGACATTATAATTCACTTTCACTGGCATTAATCAACTATGGTTTGTTTCTACACCCAGCATCAAGCTAGCTCAGTTGCGTGGCAACTGCTTGTTTTTACGATGGCTGAACATACAGCAGCTGATGTTATCATTTAGTGTGCCAATTTCCTGGTAGACAACTGTAAGATCTAAATTCATTTTACATAAAGCTGCCATTCAGACTTATGTAAGCCCATCGCAGAAGTTTTTTTTTCCATAAACAAGAAAACATTTTGTTAAATTTTGAAAAATGTAAACCACACAATTCAAAGAAATTAAGTTGAATTAACTTTTCTTTGTTGAATTTACTTTCCCACTGAAACGGTAATAACTACATGCACTTAAAAGTAAAATTACAGGAAGCAGAACCAGTTTTACTATTTAATTTCTAAAGAATATTACACTTCATACGCAGACTGAAGGAGACACTGACCTGAGATGTATTTTGCACCAATTAACATCAACATGCTGCCCATGATGTAGAAGCCCAGGGGAACGCTGCTGAAGATACTAGTTTCACCTTTTGGCCATCCAAACAAAGGGCCGATAAGCGCACCAGGAGAGACAGAAAAAAAAATCATTCTCCAGCTTGATTTTGTTTTCATTTGAAATAATAGTTTATCTCAGAATCCCTAAGCATGTGCATCAATATTCAGTGAAAGAATATTCACAGAATATTTAATTCAGTTTTGACTGTCAGGACAAATTTAGTCATATAAATCAACAAATTACAAACAGCAGGAAGATTAAAAATGTCCTATAATTACAGATTAAGCCTCAAACACATGATGGTACGACTTGCAGCCTTATGGATTTAGAGCCACAGCAAAGGGACAGTGACACAAAGTGGGATTAATGAGTAACACTGGAAGATAACCACTTGATTTGACTACATGAGAGTACTGATTTTGTTCCCCATCTCTTACATTAAAAATGCTACAGGAAGGGATTTTTTTTAATGCTCAGTATGAACCAGAAGAACAATTACAGCCACCAATAATCCAGTATTGTTTTAAAATAGACTTGTTAAGCCACACTGGAAGTGACAACTCAAGTTTTTGGTTCAAGGCTTTGTCTGTTTTGGGCCTGAACTTGGCTCAAGTGTGAGTGTAGTCCTGCCTACCGTTTCCATTACAAACAGGCTCTGTCGTCTCCCAGTTCATGGATTTCTGGACCGCCTTCTTCCATCGTGCGTACCGAAACTCGCTCTCTGAACACATACACAGAAACTGTTCACCTTTACTGTTTTGAGCAGCAGCTGCTGAGGACACACAGGAACATCATCGTCCCATCAGGCGTGTGTAGAGAGCAGCAGTGGCTCACTGTACCTTCAGGGTTGATCTGAGGCTCAAACTTCTCTGATGTGAC
Organism: Trachinotus anak; assembly: GCF_046630095.1. NCBI lineage: Eukaryota > Metazoa > Chordata > Actinopteri > Carangiformes > Carangidae > Trachinotus > Trachinotus anak. The sequence goes on from NW_027273877.1 coordinate 3,480,516, forward strand.
TTCACTCAGGTCCTCTGGGCTCAGACTCCACACGCTCACCCCCTCTGCTGCTCCGGCTGCCATGGCTGCACCGAGCGCTGTGGTCTCAGGCATGGACGGCTTCACTGAAAACAATTTTTAATCAGACATAAGGACAGAATCTGCAGAATTTGCATTTTAGGCACAGTCTGGAAATATTTAGGGGCAGTTAGATTATGTACTGGACTAAAGATTGGCACATAACCAATAATTTTTAAACTGTGTGGTTAGTCTACACAATGCCAGGCAGTAATATCCTTTACACGACTACAACAGTGTGACACAACAGGACTGCTGCGCCGTTGAAATGCTCAATTCACTCTCCACTGTCTTTGGATTGTGGGTGGTATGTAAAAACACATTCGGAGTTGTTTTTCACCCTAAACGATGACATCATGTGATGCCTTCACATCAGATAAATGTGTGCATAGTTTTGCACTGGACATCAGAGTGACCTGCTGGCTGAGGAACCAGTTTGATCACTGCCAGCGTTTGTTTATTATGCAACCACGTGGCTGTCACAAGTTTCCATTTGGCATGACACTTGATTGGTATGTGCCAATCCTCTTAACTGCGTCCACATTTCCCTCACTTGCGTCTTTCCCTTGCATCTTAGCAGAGAGGAATCAAGGAAATGTGTTTTAAGAGAAATGATAACGCCCTGTCTCTTCAGTGTCATTTTCTGTATTTAAACTCTGTACAGATGAGCTGAGCCATAGTGGATACCAATGAGCTATGCCTACTGGCATAAAGTAATGTAAGTGATGTAATAATTATTTGCATTCATTCCCTTTGTGACTTCACAAACAGAAATGAGAATAAAAAAACATCCTCACATGGAAAACTGAATGATTTGTGGGATTGCAGAGCGAGGAACGATCAAATAAGGGAAATGTCATGTATGTACCCACTGATCCCTTTTGACTCGCACGTGACTAAATACCTAATCACATGATAAGGAATGAATGGAAATCTTACCAACAGGGATACAGAGAATGTCAGCCTGCAGCTGCATCAGCAGCCTGTTGGACGTCATTCCTCCATCCACCTGGAGCTGAGTTAGCGGGATGCCGCTGTCCTGGTTCATGGCATCCAGTATCTGCATCCAAACAAACATCCCCAGTTATTACACACATAGCTGCATCTATTCACACACATAAGAAATAGATAGAAATAAACATGTCTTGTGTCTTGATGGGGAATTTTCACACCTCTCGTGTCTGGAAACAGACAGCTTCCAGTGCAGCAAAGGCAAGGTGACTCTTATTAGTAAACTGAGTTAACCCACATATGATCCTGTGACACAGAGAAAGATTTAGACTGAGTGAATCAGAGACTAAGATCTATTTCAGCAGGCTGTGTGAATAGTTTTAGGCAGGTTTACTACACTACAGAGAAGCTCTTGGTCTTACCCTCTCGCACTAGGCTCCCAGTAAGGTGCATAAAGACCCGAAAATGCAGGAACAAAGTAGCAACCGTAGGATGTACCAACTGAAGCAGCCAGCTTCTCTGCACAGAGAAAGAAACATAACCGGAAGATGCATGTTCTTTTAATGACTTGTACTTCTTTGTTGTAGGGTGCACAATAGCTGGGAACACATGTACACAACTTTGTTTATCATCTAAGAGTTCAGAGGACACCACAGTCCTGTAGAAGTTGACCATTACAATGAACAAAGACGAGCAGGACGTACCGAGCTCTTCAGATGATCCAATGATCCCCAGGTTGTCCTGCAGCCAACGAACCACAGCTCCAGCGATGGCCACAGAGCCCTGGCAAGAAGTAGCAGGAAAAAAAAGAAAGAAAATAGCGCAGCTGTATCGACATAATCACAGATGGAGAACCTTTCTTTCTTCTTTACATATTATAAGTAATATTCACATCAAAATTGTATTTAAGATGCTGTACCTCCAGTGCATAACAGGCAGGTTTATCCCGACCAAGTTTGTACGCCACAGTGGTCAGAAGGCCGTGGTCAGACATGACAGGCTGCAAAACGACAGGAAAATGTCACTGCATTCAATGTGCACAAGGATGTCACAATTTATATGAGTGCTTAAGATACAAATGTTAAGTGATGTACCTTGGCTCCAGTGTTTCGCAGGAGAAAGCAGCCAGTTCCATACCTGAAACACAGGAAAAATATAACTTTATGTTGAATTTCTAAGAAAGGAGATATACATTTCCCATAACATGACCTCTGTCTAATCTACAAAAAACACAAGGCTTCTTACGTGTTTTTAGCTTGCCCGTCCTGAAAACACATCTGTCCAACCAGTGCGGCTGACTGATCCCCAAGACACTGATTTAAAAAAACATATATACATTTATCACAAAGTCTAAGTGTTGCACACTGAGACAATGTTAGTGGAGTAAAAAAAAAAAAAGATAAACTTACCCCTGAAATAGGAATACCTGACAGAGCACCAGATTTCTGTCAAAAGAAAAGATTTATTGTTGTATAAGTGAACTGTATGTTTTTTCCTGGTTAAGTCCATTAAATGAGCATTTTAAAGATTTTTTTTCCAGCAATTTGTTCTATTTCTGGTTGTACCACCACTTCACAATTATAAAGAAAAATGTTCATCGACGGGGCATGAACTGTTGTGATTGTTTTCAGTCAGATGTAGAAAATAAAATAACTAATTATCATAAACTTGAAATTATACACCTGGGTATAATTCAAGGGGGCATATTTGTTGGTCAAATAACAAATCAACTGTGATAACTTTCACAAAAAATACAAATACATTCAGACACAAGTGGAGAGACACATTAATTTTTAGTCACTATGAGCAACAACCTTGCCCAGACAACACTGAAAACAAAAGGGAATTCCTCATTATTTGACTACACGAAGCCAAATAACAAAACTGTACCGATTTGAATTCTACCACTGCATTTTTACATACGGTAAACTGCAACAATGGAAACACAGTGAAGTAAAACAAGGGCAAGTGTGAACCTGTGTAAATGAAAATGTCTTCACTCCTACTTGAGGATGTTGTTTAAGTGATATGTTTAAAGACAGAGGATAAAAGTCAGTTAAATACAAGAGTGAAGAGATTTAGGAGACATGATGGGACGCTGCAGTGGGAGATAGTATTTCAGGAAAACTGTGGGCGTCAGTGACAACCAGCTGAGCAGCATGCCACAACAGAAGCAATGAGGGACAGGGACCATCCAGCACATTTCCAATACAGCATATATGTATGCCCTCATATTAGTGTGAGTTAGCGTGTCTGCAAGTCACTTCAAAGTCACTTCAACTAAAGAGTTCATTTTGGACACTTTGTAAGATTTATAAGAGGACAGAATTTAATTAGAGTTTCAGTCTCGTTTGCTGCAGTTGATAAAGATGGGAGCCTGATTACACAAGAAGAAAGCTGTGGAAACTGCTTTCAGTCAATTATACAATGTTAAACTTCCCCAACTATCCACATCTAATTGGTGTCAATATGTATTGTGGTAATTAGCTCAAATGTTTAATAGCTTGTGCTGACAGTGCATTACAACACCATATGTACCACGTTAGTTAAGAGTTAGTTACAACTAAGCAGCAGTGAATGTTGTGCTTCTGGTTTACAGCTTGGTTACTGCATGAAACGCTAAGCATCTTAATGTTTCTAAATGCCCATTAAATCTGTTAAATGTTCATTTCACTAATGGGATACAATTTTTTTTTTTTTTTTTTTAAATGACAGCTGGTTGAAAATAGTCCAAGCTCTGACTTGTTTATACGACTTTCCAACAAGTAGTAACAAGGCAAAATCCATTCATTAATTAATTGTAACACCTCAGCAAGTGAAACATCCATATGAATCTTGGAAATGCACTATGTGATGGTGTATTTGCTCTGGCCACGGAGAAGCAGGGTGGGTTACTTTGCATGATGAGGTAAAATAGTGATGGCGAGTCTTACTTACCCGGCTAGAACATATTTTCTACCAGTGAGAAAAGAGAGACAATGGCACACAAAAAATGCCTAAAAGGATTTCACAGTCAACCTTCATGCACTTAAAACAGTCTGGAAGCATACTAAGAAAAAAAAAAAACACAAACAAAAATCTCTATTATCTTATCAGTGCCCTGTTGCATGAGACAATCCACTCTTTGAACACAGCACTAGAGTCACACTAGACACAGCAGTGAAATCATTAGAGTAAAAAGTTAATATAAACACTTTTTAGTGTGAAAGTGTAGGTAGACTAGACTTGGCACAGACTGACTGACTTACCATGAGACCATATATTTCTGAAGAACTCCTCACTCTGGGCAAGATCTCCATGGGAATACCAAAATATCTGATGGGAATTAAAAGAAATGAATAATTAAGCCAATTCTGTATTCTATATGAAAACAAAAACCTTTGAATGTATAAATTACTGTAGCATGAATTTCAAAGTAAAAGCACAATTTATTTCAGTGATATTTTTCAAATAACAGGCAGCATGGTGGAATGAAAGACCAATGAAAGACAGCTGTCATACTTGCAAAGTTCTGGGTCCCAGTCCATTGTGTGAATGTTAAACAGCATGGTTCTGCTGGCGTTGGTCACATCTGTGCAGTGGACTCCGCCCGACTTGCCCCCTGTCAAACACTGTTGAACAGCCATAAAAAAATGAAAAAAAATAAATAAAAAAATAAAAAACAAAATCCCAGTGACACCTACACAACTGTTGAGGCAGGGAGTCTGTACTCTCTTACCCAAATGAGCCAGGAGTCAATGGTGCCGAACATGGCGCGGTGAGACACGACGGCCTCATGGACCTCGTCCACGTTGTCCATCAGCCAGCGAAGTTTCACTGCGCTGAAGTAAGTGCTAATGGGGAGCCCTGTCTTATGCTGCAGGATGACAATGATTGAAACAACTCTGCTAGTGCTGCTACTAGCAATGTTATCAGAAGTCTGCATTTCATTTTAAATTGCAATGTGCTGAAATCAATATGAGACAGGAATTTAAAAAATGACTAAGAGGAGAAAAGAGAAAAGAGACTGCTTAGAGAATTAGCAGAACAGATGAGGATCTCACCTTCAAGTGGTTCTTATTCCTTCCTGGTGTTTTGTTAATTAGACGTTCAACAGTTGATTGAGTCCGCAGATCCAGCCAAACTGAACAAAAACACTGTGGTTATTTCACAGCAACCAAAATCAGTCAAATTCAACAGCCCTGCGTGAGTTTGCTGCCAGTTTTTACTGCGACACAACACAAGTTCCATCTAAGGCTTTTATTATCAAAGAATGTCAGATCTGTGCCAGGATAAATGAAAACGATGTACAAATAATGACAGAAACAAAACAAAACTTTACCGATTGCATTGTAGAGGGGCTCTCCTGTCTCTTTGTCCCAAACAAGTGTGGTCTCTCTTTGGTTGGTCACTCCGATAGCTAGACAAACACAAGCAACAGACTTTAGCTCATAAACACCTCTTTGAAATAGATGGAAATAATGTCTGAGCACTGCTTAAAGACAGCAGGGGTAACATAAGCCCCATGTTTGCATACCTTTAATGTTTGAGATGTCTATGTTGAGCTGGGTGAGTTTTTCACATGTCCGCTCCATGCACTCGTACACTGACTGCAGAATTTCTTTGGGGTCCTCCTCTACCCATCTGAAAATCAGGACAAATACAACGAATAAGATCTCCACATTTCTAAATTGCATGAGATATTTTAGGAATTGTGTTTTCTTTTTAACTGGATCACTATAGTCTTTTCACTTACCCTTCTTTGGGGAAGCTCTGTTTGATTTCCACCTGATGATGACTAAGGAGCTCTGCTGTTTTTGAATTAAACACCTTTCAAAGAGAGAAAACATCCCAAGAGAACGAAGGTCACGTTAGGCAATGACATATTACTTTATGCTTCATTCATCCACGGAAAACTGAACATGCAGTTCATCATGTATGTTGGAAGGGATTTCACATTCTCCTTTTGTTATTTACATTTTCTCAGCAGTTGTGGGATTCGAATTGACATCCGTTGACTCAAAAACCTGACTTTCAAGACTCCAGGCTACTGCCCTTCAGGTACAAACAGACCAGTTGTTTGCTGATTTTCTATATTATGTTATTACCTTTTCTGATGTAATTTCAGACACACCTTCATTAATAACTGGAAACTAACAATATTGCAACTGGAGGACAGAAAGAGCAGCTCAGGCAACAACCCAACACATTCAATAGAATTATACTAATACAAAGTGAGTTTGCAAGCTTTTTGCACACAGCAGCACTGTTGTAATTACTTATAGCCCATGTTTAGTCACATTCAGTCCTAAAACAAAACTGAAATTAATACATTTCTTTCTATAAAAAAAAAATAAAAAATCACCATCGAGCAAAAATTCACTTCAGCAATCTGTGACCAGATGTTTTGTTTCTGTCAGTTTGAGGTGATTCATGCATTATGCGCACAACTATCAGCCACACCCAGAAAATAAAAAGAACAAACCTGTTCTTTAAACTCGGGGAGTTTGAAAGCAAAATCAATCATTTGTTAGAAAAGAAACATTGCATGAAGACTACTGTGAAAGTGATGCTTATTTTGATTACCAACTAGTTAATCATGTCAATTATTTGATTAATTATTGGGTTGATGAGATGTCATAAAACTGTTTTGTCCAACTAACTATACAAAACTCAAAGATATTTAGTTTATTTATTGTAATGGAAGACCAGCAAATATTCACATTTGAGAAACAAATACAGGTACAAACTGATCAGAGAATCCTTATGTCTCCTGTGTTATTATACTGCAGTATGGCTAAATTTAAATGACCTTCTCCATTAACACGTTAAACCATATCTCTCAATGTAAGAAAGCTACAATCAGAGTCCTCCTGTGAAACACTTAATCGCAGAATGATTTGGAGCTATTAATATAAAGCTCTTCTGCATGAGTACAGTCACACAGAAGCTGCAAAATACAGCCAAGGACATGGTTATGGGCCGGATATTAAATGAAACACGGCTAGCTGCCACCGAGAGGAGTTCCTCTTACCAGAAACCGAGTGGAGCTTGTTCCCTGGTCGATGGCAGCGACCAGCGGCCCCAGCATTATCCGGTGTGAGGACGCGGCCATGGTGCCGTTCATGGGCAGCCCCGGAGCTTCGGCACCGCGCAGGCGAGGAAACCGACAACCACCGCCGGCGAAATCGGCTCAACCAAAGTCGGGCGTTCTGTCGCGGCCTTCCTACGTAACGTTCGTCCCGGCCATCAGTGATGACGCAGCCAACTGCGTCCTAGAAACAGTGGTGTGAGAATCTTTATTCACAATTTGTGTTTTAGACGTCACAGTTTTCTCACAATCTTTTTCACATGCAGTCAGACGTTGAATTTAGTCAGACGTTTAGCAGTTTTCCACCTTGTATCCACTCTTTCATATTCATTTAATCATATTTTTACCTCATACAAACAAAAACATGCATGTGGAATTTTATATCCGTTCTCCATGAATATTATTATATTTTAAAAGGTATTTGTGGGAGTTAACCGGCTCTCAATGTGATATTTACTGTGTTTTATTTAATAAAAATAGATGTTCCCATACCGGGAGTCGAACCCGGGCCGCCTGGGTGAAAACCAGGAATCCTAACCGCTAGACCATATGGGACGTTACTTGATTTAAAAGTCATATGTTTATATAGCTATTTCTGAAACATATTGTTTGTTTCTCACACAATTTTAGTGTTCTTGGCGTAAATAAATTTAGACGTCATTACATGTAAAACATTTAAAAAAATCATCTTTTGTTTGCTTTTTTTGTTTTTGATCCTGAACGATTACAAACATTTCTAATTTTTTTTTTTTTTTTTTGCCCACTAGGGGGCCATAAAATATCGAAACAAACCTTAGCAATGAAGCTACCATTTGCGATCAAGGTGTCCCACGACCTCAGAAAAATTTTTATTTATTAACAAATTTAGGCATCTTTTTGTGTGCGTTTTTTAATCAATATTTCTTATTGCGTTTTTTTCACCGTGACATTTTCTTTTAGCTTGTGGGCTCGTTTGCTCGGCGATCGACGATGGCGTCATCAGTAACGGACGGTGTTGTCATTCTTGAAATGTGGGAAGCGGTTGTCTGTGTTTATTTGGTTCGTTTTAAATTCTCTGTCGCACTTTAACCCACCAAGACCTAACTAAAATGTAAGTAAAGTGATACACTGGGGTATTTCATTATACCTCCATTATTCATTCACAGAGCCAGTGAATTATTTAGCCCTGGGCAGGATTGCAGACAGTTAAACACGTTAGCTGTCCATGCTAAAGGTAATCTAACTCATTGGTGTCTGCTAGCTAATAACAGTTTTTTTTGTGCATTTCCAGGGCCGACTACTGGAAATCACAACCGAGGAAATTCTGTCAGTACTGCAAGTGCTGGATTGCGGACAATAAGCCTGTGAGTGGGTCGAAATGTGCCGTGCATGTTGCTCAGGACTCCACACATGTAATGATTATCTCTTTCCTCATGTATGTTTTGCTTTGCAGAGCGTTGAGTTCCACGAAAGAGGGAAGAATCACAAAGAAAATGTGGCTGCTAAAATTACAGAGGTATTTAAATTTAATGTATTTACTTTTTTACTTGTGTGTTTAAAAGGGGACTAAATACTTCACATTTCAAGAGTGAAATGCTGCTATTTTTTTACTTTTGTGCATAATATGATCTCCAACAATAAATGGAGCTAAACTTAACTGTTTTATTTCTACTTATCTGCTCTTTATATTTGCCCTCACTTTGCCAAATAAATAACATGCCTACATTTAATTAACTACCTTCCTGTCAGTTGACTAACTGGCTAATCGTTGCATCCCTCATTAATGTTTATGTAAACCACAAATGAAAATGTTTTGTATTCATCGGTGGGGTTGTCAATGACACACAGGCATGAATACTAACAGCCAAGAAAAACTTGCCTGTTTTGGCACTGCTCTTAGGACTGGCAGGGGAGATAAGGTCCAGGCATAACACTCTGGCTTGAAAGCTCTCTTCTGATTGGCTATAAGCAGCTGTCACTCATGTCCTCCTATCTTTCTTTCTGCAGATTAAAAAGAAGAGCATTGAAAAGGCGAAGCAAGAGGAACGTATGTCTAAAGAGTTTGCAGCGATGGAGGAGGCTGCGATGAAAGCATATCAGGAAGATTTGAAGAGGATGGAGAAGGAGGCAGCAGGTAATTAATTTTACATCTTATTGAAATGAAGTGTGATATGTGGGCTAGGAGGAACTTTTGCTCTTTGATTGCATTTATATTGTTTTTGTGTTAGGATCAGGTTCCCCAGCCCAAACAACAACAACAACAACAACAACAACAACAATCATACAGCCAAAACCTCAGGCAAAATCCCAGCCCAGAAAACAGCAAAAGAAAGAAGAGAAAGCAAGGAAGAAGTTCCCACAGCAAACAGAAACACAGGTTTGGGTTGAAGGACAAACAGATGATGGACACACATACTATTACAACACCATAACTGGAGGTAAGTAAACATGAAAATACAACTCTTCACGTGAAACTGTCAATTATATGAGCACATTTCCTCATTAGTTTTATATTTTCCAGTGTGGTTGTGTTATAATGTTGTCTATGCATTTTAACTGCAGAATCTCAATGGGAAAAACCAGAGGGTTTCCAGGGAGAAAGTTCAGCCTCTGCACAACCTGGACAGACTGAGGTTAATAATAAAATGTTTTTGCATTGTATCGTTATTGTTATAGTTATAGTATGAATTTATATCTTTACATTGTGTTTCTCTTTAGAGCTCTTTAAGCTGTCCTTGGATGGAAGCCGTCAGTCCTGATGGTTATACATATTACTATAACACAGAGAGTGGAGGTGGAATATGTTTTTATGCATTTACACATTCTTCCACTTTGAGATTCTTCGTTGATATTGTGTCAGATAATCACATGCTATGTCTCTCTCACCTCACAGAGTCCAGCTGGGAGAAACCAGCAGACTTTCCTTTGAATGAGGAATCTGGATCTGGGTCCAGCAAAGAAGAAGAGAGTCAGGAGGAGCCCTCAACCCCTCAGCCTGAGCCACTTTCAGGAGAAGAGAGCTCTAATGGGGCCCAGGCATCTCAGGAGGCTGAGGTCCCTGAACAAGCCAGTCAGCAGCCCAAAGTCCTAAAGATCAGCTTCAGGGTGAGAGCAGTCCTGGTACTGCATGAGTACTAGTAAAAATAATTTAAACTTCTGCAGGTTCAGATTCTATGAAAAAAAAAAAAAAAAATCGAGACCTCACAGTTTTCCATGTTTTTTGTTTTCAGAAAAGGAAAGCAGAGGCTGAGCCCTCAGAAAAGGAGGGAGAAGATGCCGGTGATGATACTCCTAAAGAGGATGCGGGAGAGATGAAAGAAGAGGAAGAGGTCCAAAGCACAACAGCTGAACCTGAGGAGAAGAAAGAGGTAGAGGCAACACAAGCCAAAAGGCCCAGAGCTGCCAATCCATATGGGACCTGGGAGCAGATCCAGCAAGAGGAGGATCCATAGTAAGAGAAGAGTTTGAACCTGTTAATGTGCTGTTTGAATGGTTGATTAGGATACTTGTGCACAAGGGATTGATCCATTAATTAATCTCAGTAGCTACTTAAAAAGCTCTAAGTTGTTGTTTTTTTTTTGTTATTTCCTCCCCAGCGCCAATGTGGACTTACAGTTGCCCCAGGTGGAGGGAAGCACAGCCAGCGCTCCAGCTGACATGCCACCAGAGCCCAAACCCAAGTTCAAGGAGCGCATCATCACCTCCCTTGGAGACGAAGGCGGACCTGCTTCATTCAAGAAAAACAAAACACAGAACGGCAAATCCAGGAGCCTCCGACAGAGAGACAATGATGACTGACCCAAACACATCAAGACGTCAGGCCAGAATGCGGCAGAGTGAGACTTTTACACAAATACAACTCTTTCTAGGAACGTGCTGACATTTAAGATGCAGAATTTTGGTCTTTGAAGTGTGCACGAATATCTATTTTTTGTATTAACATTTTTTAGGACAGATTGGCCTGAAAATCTTTTTTTTCTAATCTTTAAAATGTCTACCATCAGACACAATCCATGCTCTTTTCTCTGGACTGAGATCTGTCATAATGAAGGCGTGCAACACTTTTATAGTCTCCAGGTTGGTATTATTCCATATACACAATATTGTATTGGCATCCCAGCGTGATAATTTTAGTGAAAACATGTCTTCTTGTAGCCTGGTAATCACAGATGTATCCATACAGAGCAATTCAAAAACTTTTTTTGTATTTTCAATATCTCTATATTTTTTTTTTTACCAGTGCAAGTTATGAAATGCTAGAAAGGAATCTTTGTGGAAACACCATTGCAGTACTTGTCAGTTAAAGTGAAAGAATGTCGTACATTATAAGATGGGAAAATGTGATTTCAATAAATGATGACTGGATACTGAGAAAATAACTTTCGGAATTATTTTGAAAATTCAACTGATTGGAGGTGAAGCTTTGCAGCCACAACTGAATAAAGAATCATCATGATTAATTTTCATTAATTATGAAAAAATTGTCTAGCCACGGTGAAGAAAACATTCATTTAGAATAAGAGATGACCAGAGAAAAACTACTGGAGGTTGCTGGCACACATACGCAGGGTGTGACATGCTTTTGGTGAGTGTGTATAAAGCTGATAGGTGGTTTTACCACACCCTCATTGGCAAAGAACCATGAAGAATACTTACCAACAATAAACAGTACCGATGTCTGTTTATATTCAGTTTTCCTGAATGTAAACTACTATTTTTACTGGTAAAAGTTGTAATAATCGTAAAATATTAATAATTTATAGATAAATATTACTCATCTGTAAAGCTGTAGCCTTATTTAGTGAATGACCATGACACACAATACATAATTTAATATTTTATTACAAAAATAAAAATCTTTTAAATATGAGGGATGATTACAGTTCCTCTTATGTTGCATCCTCTGCAATGTGACTATTGCACAAGCATAAATTGCAATATGAATATATATTTCTGCCCTAGTCACAGTACTGTAAGATGTATTGGAGAAAATCATCCACTAAACCACACACTGCATGTTCAGTCCACCTGACAGGAAGTAGTGTTGGGTGTCAGTCTGCAGATTGTCCGGACTCTGGTTGGCTCAGACTGCTGCTGCTGCTACTACTGCTGCTGCTGCTGCTGCTGCTGCTGCTGCTGCTGCTGCTGCTGCTGCTGCTGCTGCTGCTGCTGCTCTCCACCATCTCCAGAAGAGCCTCCCTCTCTGCGTGTTCAAGTACGTCAGAGACCAGGTCATCGAGAGCCGCCCCTCCTCTCATGAACTCCTACACATGGACATATGACATTGAGTTTAACTAATGAGTGTGTTCAGAAATTAAAAAATATTTGTTTACAACAGTTGCTTGTTTTACAAGTTCGCTGGAGGAAAATTAGAAGAATGTCAAACAAACTTTATAGGTTAACAGTTTCTTATGATTTATGCAGAATTTGGACATAACATCTAACCTTTATGTCTCTAGTAACATATCCAGTCCTGTGGTCTGTGACACGATCCTGGCTGAAGTTGTAGGTGCGAATCCTCTCTGACTGAGAGCGTGTACCCACCTGTAGTTAGGCACATGAGAATTACTATATATAATTTTACATTAATTTTATTGATCTCACGTGAGAGGCGTTTACTCACCTGCTGCTTTCTTGCACTATGCCTCTGTTCAGTAGCTTTACCCATCATGCTCTGGTGGAGCCGGGCCTTCAGCACACGCATGGCGGTGTCTCTGTTTTGCAGCTGAGAGCGAGTCTGTTGACATTCAGCTGTTATGCCTGTTGGGAGGCATAACAGCAACCAGTGCTGATGTTTACATGAAATGAAAACAGAGCTGTCTGTAAATGTTCCAAAACTCTACGAGCGGCTTGAGAACTCTTCTGGCATGTTTTACCGGTGGGGAGATGAACGATGCGCACTGCACTGTCTGTTGTGTTGACACTCTGGCCCCCAGCCCCTCGAGATCTGAATGTGTCAATGCGAAGATCCTTTGGATCAATGTGGACATCAAACTAGTAACACGGAACGCAAAGAACATACATGGAAACAAATATTTTTTACCATACCAATTAACACAGACTAATGAGGAAGCAGGTGGTAAAGAGACGTGTACCTCCACTGGCTGAGGCAGGATAATGACAGTCATGGTTCCTGTGTGGATACGCTGCATCCTGGAGGACAGGCCCACCTCAGGGATCCTCTGCACCCGGTGTGTTCCTCCTTCATGCTTCAGATGTCTGTACACATTGTCTCCAGCTATTCTTACTGCTGCATGGTGCAAACCACCTGTGACACATTGTCAACAAAAAAAACTTTTTCTGTCACTGACTTGTCCTAGCAACAAATCACAGGCTTCTGTTTTAATAGTTATTGCAGTGCAGTGCAGCAGCTGACAGTGTTATTAGCTAAAACTGTGTTTGACGAGTCAAAATATTTGCTGCTCATTAAAACTCAAGAGAATGAATGATAGAGAAGTATATGCAAAAACACGACTCACCGTACTCAGCAGGTGTGTAGTTATAAACCTCAAAGTCCCAGTTCTTGTAACATGCAAAACCCTGGTACATGTCAAACATTTCTTTGTTGAATTGCTGACAGATGTCACCTAAAACCACATACACAGATAATAGAAGTATAAGAAAACATTATTTGCAAGCTGGTAAATTTAAATAGTAACAAACAGAACAGGAAATTAACTGTAAACTGGCACTCATACCTCCTGTTGTTCGTCCTGATACAACCTCCAGCAGGACATTACTGCAGTCAAGAGGGTCAGTTGGCACAAGTGCTTGAATCAACTGGAGAGAGAGAGAAAGTCCACTCATTAACACTGAATGATCTACTCATTTCAGTATATATTTATTAAGATTTTGTGTTCTCACATCTTTTCTCAAGGCCAGAATTTTGCTGGAGATTTGCGCCTCCTCCTCTTTCAACAGCTGGGTCAGTTGTTCATCTTCATCTTTGGTGCCAGCTGAACCTGCAGCCAAAGAGAAAAGAGAACAAATATTGAAGAAAAATCAGCTGTAAATGCACATGAATGTTCTAAGGAAATTATTTGTACAAGAACAACTAATTTCCTATGTCATGATCAAATTATTACTTTTGTCCTGCATACATTTATTACTGACAGAAATACAAAAACACTCACTGTGCAGCAGTGAAGACACTTCCTCACGGTCTATCAGGGCTTGTTCAATGCAGCCAAATAGATTAGCCAGAGGCAGCAGCTCTGTGTGTTTCTTTGTGAGCACTTTTCTGTCTGACTCGTCGAGGTGAGCATGCTGTAACTTCCCGCTGAGGTCTCTGTGCTCCTCCATGAGCTGCTGAAGGTACCTCTGAACAGACTCATGCTGATACAAGTCCCCAAGATCGCTGTGACTGAGGCGTTTTGGTGCTACTGCACCCCAGCGAGCCACCTCTGAAATGTTAGCATGCTTCAGACTGATGTGTCCTGTCAGTGTCCTCCATCCTCCTCTTCTTCTTCTACTGCTGTAAACCACACGGCTACACAGTGAGCACAGTCGAAACCATCGGTGGACGAGCATGTCACTACATTTAACAATATAACAAAAAAAACAATAAAACAATACTTATAAAAACAATATTTAGACGTGTTGTTGAGGTGTTTTCATTGCACCTGTAGCTAGCAGTACGACAACCCGGATGTAGTTTGGGAAACGAGGTCGAGATGACGCGAGAAATGAATTCTGGGAACTGTAGTTTGGTCCAGCTGTAGCGCATCTCTCAAGTTACCCATTTATTTATTTGTTAATTAATTAATTTATTTTATTTAAGTATGTTAAACTAGTAAACAACATCCTAATTATCATACTCACTGGCTACAGTTTCACTTACGACATTACTTAGCTAGTACAGTTAGCTAACGCTAAACATTTCAGCAGTTAGCATCGATTTTGTCACTTTCTTGCTAACTGAGGTCAAAATGTCAAACTTAAGAGGCACTGATGACGGTAAAATGATATTAACTAGTTAAATATGACTACTGAAAAAATAATAATAAATAGAATTGGTGCTTTAATAACTGAATGTATGAAATGTGATTTTGTAAACAATGAAAAAGTGTGAACTTTGTTAGCCAATTATTAGCTAATTAGCTACTCCATCCCTGTATTAATAATTAACTCATTATTTTCTTTTCTGTAGTAACTGTAGCTATAAACTAAATAACTATGCATTAGCAGGTGTATATTTAAATCCCTAACATTTTGTGATGTGTTCAGGGGTGTCTGCAAAATCAAAAGACGACAATTGTAAATATCATTACTGGCTGCCAACTTACGAGCTAAAATGTGACTTCTAACTGGTGGCATTAACAGTCAGAAGGTTTTGCATTAACTTTACTACAGTTTCATTAACTGTCCCTCAGAGGCACAGGATAATCCTGGCTTTTCATTAACCAAGGCAGTGGAGGATGTCAGTAAACATGGCTGCGCCCAGATTGAGGCCCTGAAGGAGAAAGAGAAGACACTCAACTCCCTGCAGGTTCCCCTTTACCTTTAATTCACTATAGGCTCAAGCTAACAGCACATATAAACTTACTTAAAAGTAAGATGGTTAATTACTGCAATGTATTGGTCGGGAGTAGACAATTGGTTTGAATGTGTTATGCCTCCTTTTGTAGGCAACTCTTTCAGATGTTGAGACGAAAGGTGAGATGGCAGAGCAGGAGCTGAGATCTAAAGCGAGGGAAATCCTAGTGCTGGAGGGCGACATGGAGCACCTGGAGCGGCAGACAAAAGTCCTGCACGATCGCTGTGTTTCCATCAGCAAAGAAAACACAGAGCTCCAGATCCGTTTGTGTGAGGAGGAGGAGAAAGCTCGCATAGCACGGGCAGGGTTCAACACCTATCGGAAGAAGATGGAGGGTCACAGAGCAGCCGTTTTGCATGCGGCGAGCCAGACGGAGGCCCATAAGGAGCTGGAGGAGAAGAGAGCACTGGTCAGGATGTTGACACAGAAGAAAAAGGAGCTGAAGAAGGATTTGGAGAATCCAAATGGAAACGCAGTGCGAATGGCAAAGGTGAAGAAAATGCTCCTTTGATAACACGTTCATGTGTGCTCTTCTCTTCCTTCATTTGTTTCCCTTTCACACAGATATGCAGAATCCATAACCATTTGCATTTGTTTTCTGCAGAGGGAGATTGATGCTCTGAAGTCGGAGATCTCTGTGACGAGGAAGGCGGTAGCTGAGAGGAGAGGGCGATTGCAAAAAGAGAATGAGACTCATACCCAGATAAAAAGAGACATAGAGGTACAGCAAAGAAAACTTTATTGATAATTTATACTAGGCTTGCATTCACCCTTCCAGGGCCACATGGTGACGTTTAAAAAAAGAAAACATTAAGTGCAACACTATTACACATCTGTTTTTGTTTCCACTGGTTCAGATCCAGAACAAGCGCTATGAGGCCATCGTCAAGCGCCTGCACTGCCAACTGAGCAGGGCCCAGGCTGCCCACAGGTAGAAACTACAGCGATGATACCATCGATATTTATACTTAGATGAAATGCTTATGTAAATTTATTCCAGTTAATGTTTTGCACAGATGTTAGGTCTAAATTTATTTACCAAAAGTAAAGAGTGAAGATGACAAAATGACATTTCATCTGCTTTGTGACAAAAACAGCCCCAGAGCCCAGAAATGAGGAACATATTTGGTTGTTTATGATACATTTAAAATGGGAATTTTCCAAATTTTTCATATTAAAATCAATCAATCCATCACTTTTCATCCCGCCTTTGAAATTGCTCCAGCATCACAGTAATGTTCATCATATTAAAAGCTACTAAACTATGTCTGCTTTACTTCAGGCAAATGTCTGAAGACATCTACCACATGGAGAGACAGCTAGCTGAGCTCAAGAAGCAGCGGGAGTCGCCACGTGACTCAGCGGTCAGTGGCCACTAAACTGCAGTGTCAGGCTTGGTTATGATTCATGATATGATGATATGATTTTGTTATCAGATTAAATATAAACCTGTGTTATTAGAATTGTGCTGTTACTGCATTTGAACAACAGGGGGCAGCAGTGTCAACTAAATGTCTGACTTTATCTGTTTAACTTGATCTCCGAACCCTCACCTGGACTCTTTTACAGTAGTTTGATACCAGATGTTAACATGGCAGTTATTGCTGAATATGTTCTTTTAAATGCACATGTTGTGTAATAGATAAAACAATAAAAGTATTAAAATATTTGCCTTATCACATAATTTGATTTCCTTTGATAACAGGAGAGCACGCAGGAGGCTTTTTAGCGGCTGCTCTAAGACTAAATCCGGGGCAATAACAGGGGGGCGTGGGATGGGATTTTAGGTCAGGTGCTGACAGCGAATCAGTGAGTGTCCACAACAGTGACCCGTGCAGAACAAAAGCCAAGTGTCCACACTCTAACTGGCGATGTGATGGTGTTGTTTTGGTACACGCTGTTCCAGCTTCTGCTTCACTGGGTCGCTTGATGGTCTGTGAGGTGACGGTCCCACCGCCGGCTAACAAGGGCGTGACTGTGCTACTTCAGCCATAACTCAAAACTAATTAAACAGTGAAAATGCTTTTTCTGAACATCACTCCACATCAGAATGTATTGCATCAGCCTCTGAGAAAACTTGTGATCTCAAGATATAGACGATAAACCTCTTTGCATTATTGGAGCATTTATATAAAACCAAGAGAAGTCAAGGAATTGCTTGTGCAAGGTCTGGAAAAGCTGTGGGAATATAGATAAATGAACAAATGTGGATTTGGACTAAGTGAGGATGATATATGGGTACTTTCTGTGTTTTTGTCATCTCCTAAGATTTTTGGCGTGTGTGTGTGTGTGTGTCTCCTGATAATTGACTGATAGTCAACAACGAAATAACACAATGAACAATTTCAAGAGAAATACCAACAACTATTTCACATTTAAAAAACTATTATTTCATGAAATATTAGTGAAATAGCTCTACAGCCTCTACAGCTTAAATGTATAATAAGGGATTCTAGTCCGCTGTATGGGAGGTAAAGGGAACATGTAATGAATTACCCAAAAGTTAGGACTGTTTTCATTACCTACTCAACCACAAATTGCAGTTAAGTGGACCATTTCCTTAAAGGTGCGCTAGAGGAGAATATCCAGCCAGTCTGGGTGTCTGTTATGCTGCAGCACTGCCCTGTGTGACTGACCTTATTAGCATGTTCTCAGCCTGACAGCCCTCTGCTCTATCCTGTCATCGCTTCCAAGCCCCGGGGCTCCTCCACTCTAACTGTCAAAACACACTAAATTACACACAGCAATTTCAGACATAAAGTCACGAGTTTATGTGCAACACAGTGCCCAAAAAAAATCCTCTTAGAGAGGACAGGCCATAAATATACCGCAGAGACACTGGCAGAGTGCCTTTATATTTTCCCCCTCTGAGCATACACATTGTACAGTACAAGCACGTGCCTGCACACTCACACCCACGGTGCCACTCCTAACAGTGTGACCTTTTAAAATACCCAACATTTTCCACTCCACGTTTCTTTCTATGCCATAGTGGGGAGATGTTAAAATCAAAATCAGTGTGCATTAGTTGATTTTCAACCACAGTAATGCAAGTTATGGATTGTCAAATGCACTGTGCTGCACTTACATAACATACAGATTTCCGCTCTGAAGAGCAGTTCCTTGTACTCTGTAAGAAACTCTCTCAATGAATGCCATTCATATCATCTGTCCAAGCTAATTAAGCTAAGCTAATTGAGGAATGAATTTAACGACAGCCTTTTACCACATGCTGGTTTTATTTATTTGGCTGTGACACATTTGTCTGCTCCATTTTGGCATCAACCGTCATTTAAAAATATTCTTGGCTGCTGAAATAGAGAACATAGAGGGGGGGGTTTAGGGATTTACTGTCCAGTGGGAACTGGAAAATGAATAAACTGATGAACATATGTCAATTTAAATACTTTTTTTGTTGTGAAAGACATAAAACAGTTGACTCACTTCAGGTATATCACAATATTTTACCACACTAAGAAGCATCTAACGTTAAAGTTGTCATTATTTGAAGACTGGTTTGCCTCCCTCCAAGAAACATCTGTTTCATCTTGTGAAAATTGTTCGACAAGCTTTCACATCGTCTGAGAAGCTCTGCAGAATGGCTGAGCTCATTTATTCCTCTGGACGACATTGCCAGTTTCAGCAGATGCAATGTGCTGTTTATTAATTTTTCACTCTCCAGAGAAAGTAGTGGAGGGTGAGGAACGAACATATATACAGATAAGACTGAATGCAGCAGTGAGTCGGTGCATTGACCATATGATGATAATTAGGGTTAATATTTTTCCATCCAGCCATGAGATGGATTCAGGACGGCTTGTTGCTGCAGAAATTTCACTTCGCTCAGTTATAACCATTATTGCCACATCTTCTCCATCTCATGCATCTTTATGTGTGTCTGATTGGCACTTTTACAGCTGTTTGCATCTCTGGCTAGCTGCCAATGTATGTTAGCATGACGGCAGAGACAGCTGACCTGGAGTATGAGAAATCGTTATGTGCATGCCTCGAGTGTAATAAATTCCTGAACTCGTACTCCCGTTTTACAGCAGAGTTTGGCAGACTCTGCAGAAACATAGTGGTAGAGGTGTAAAAAGAAATGATGATGTACTGTGAGAGTTGTCTGTTCTGCTGGTTGAGGGGTGTGTGAATCTAAACTGCATGAAAAAATCCAAAATGTGTGTTTGCATTGGCTGATTTCCAGTCGCCCAATTCAATATTAGCTGTTTCTAGCTGTGGTCTAACTAGATTTGAGAGGCAGGAACTAGAAATTTTTAAATGATTAATGAATTATCCAAATTGTTGCAGATGGATATTTAAATATAAATAGTTTTGTACACATTTAAAAACATTACACAACCCCCAACATGTGTCCTGTTCCCAGCCTGGTGAGTGGTGGGTGGCACTTCAGCTCAGCTGGCTGTGTGTATGTAGACAATCAGCCCAGCCGCTGTGTGCAAACACACACCCAAGTAAAGTTTTCTTCTGTGACGTCAGCAGCTCACGCCACAAAAGTTTGCACCTGAGAAAAGCTGGGATGTGCTTTCAGAGAAATGTGCATCCTCCCCCCTCCCAGTGAGTCAGCAGAGGACACAGTGTTTGTTTCTCAGACAGAGAAACAGTTTCAGAGGTTTAAGAAAATTTCAATTCCCAGTGCTGCCAGTAATTGGCTTTAAGAGCTTTAATGCTTTACAGACCCCCAGGCAGGAGTATAGTTTATAGTCAACATGCGTATGGATTTACCCCCAGAGACCAGGCACAGTTTATTTACTTTCTTTTGTTTGTTCAAGTAATTACTGTCTCTGTAAAGTTATCCAGACACTAAGCAGTAATCCTGATTCATGAAACAGGTCCCTGGTCTGTGTCAGTGCAGGACAAATAAGTGTGTAGTTAACCAAATTAAAAAGAAGTGAGGAGGGGAGACCACTGCGACTCCCTTGGTCTCTAATTGCTCCTGTTGGTCTTTGTCAGACTAAACAACACATCAGCAGCTTTCCCAGACGAAACCTGCTGACTTTATAACCAACTTTAAACATCCTGCCCTTTTTTCATCTTATTTTCATCTGCTCAGATAAACAATAGTAGCAGTCAGCATGTGACTCATTTATGGTTTAGTTCATTGTCGCGGGTGAGTCATGAGGGAATTCACTTAAAGTCTCAAGTTTCCAGAGGTGGAGATGGAGCCGTGCCTTTTCCTTGGCACCAGCTGCACACAGAAACCAGGTGAAGGTGTTCAGAGTGAACTTAGGGTGTGGCCGGGAGTTAGTCCGAGGAATGTTTTGATTTTAACAGTTTACTGTGACTGTGGGTTGAGAGAGCATGGCGTGGCTGAAAGGTCTCGCTGAACTCCAGGAACTAGCCCAGGCCAGAAATAGATGTAATAAATGAAACCTTTAACCCACAAGCACGCCCGTAATGAAGCCTCACCCTGCTATGTACCTGAGCATTGTAAACACACACACACACACACGCATCCTTGCCTTCACATAGCAACAGGACTTGTGACATAAAGCGATTTGTTTACACGCAAATGAGTCATGAATCCACTTTCATACACACAAAGGAACGTGTGTATACACTGTACTGTATACGGCCTGTATCTGGCCCCACTGCCAAATGTACATCTGGAGGTGTGCAGAGTCAGCTTCACACCCACCCACCCAGCACTGAGTCATTTTTATAAATGTGTTCATCCATCACCATGATTAGTGACGGAGGAGGCAGTCGGATCTTTTACGTTTTAAGTTGCATTTAGAAAATCTGTCTTTCAAAATGTTATTCAAGTAAAAGTATACACGTTTTATTGACAAAAACAAACTTAAAGTATAAAAATACTAGAGTCTGTCAGTGTATCTTACTATTTATTATGCTGCTGGATTATTATTACTGATATATTAACATATAAACAGTATTCTAATGGTGTAGCTGGCAAGGAGCTGAGTTGTAATTGAAATGGAAATGCTCGAGTAGAGTGCAGGAAGGAATGAAGTTAATGTACATCGTTAAGTTTCCACTGCTTAACACATGTGTTGTGTAATGTTTGCTTGAGCCACAGCTGCCTGTGTCTGTGTATTTGACATGTATTACATCTGTCCTCTCTACAATGAGCTGAGCAGCTGTGTCTCTGCTAAAGCGGGAAGTTTAGAGAAAAGTAAAATATGAAGGAAAAGCCTACAATTTAATCTTATTTCAACATACTACACAACATTATGTAGCTAATATTCCTCATGTTTTCATCTAATGATGTTCTACGTAGAGTACACAGTGATGGATTCACATGCATTCATATTAGCCTGGTGTGTGTATTTTGGTCTCAGGTTGTAAATGTAAGCCACAGCGCCATTTTGTCCCAGCACACCTTTGGCTCACTACTTATAGATACTGTGGTAAATAAACAGTGTAATCCAGGACCACAGATGCTTTACATGCCGTATGCAGGCATGTATGCAGGCAGCGCTGCAAACGTGCTGGCCTCACTTGAAACTGCAGCACAGGAGATGAGGAGGCTGATTTTGCTCCTCCACAGAAAGTAGGGCAGCTTGGGAGCGGCAGGGAGTCCCGGATCTTCCCTTACGTCACGAGAACAAGTGTGCGTGCGAGCTGGAGGAGGGGGGCATGTCAGAGCTCGCTCACTCTCTGTATCCCAACTGCAGACAGAACAGTGGGGCAGTAAATTATGAATGAAAATGAGAAGGAAGCAATGGAGGGAAGCAACTGAAATTCAAGGATCTCCTCTCCCCGGCCTCGTCTTCTCACACACATGTAGAAGTGTCCCGAACATACTGTTCCCTATTTGTTTCCCCTCACACAGGCACAGAGAAGCCACAGCTGCAGTTTTATCACTCTGTGGTGTTTTTTTCTCTCTTTTTTTTTTTTACAGGGCTCTGAACATCGGCCTTGTCTTACATGTACATGACTCCACACAAAAAAGAAATCTTATATCATTTTTTAAAAGGTTTAGTCACATCTTAGATTTAGCCAGCCTTTGTGTGAGAGCAGACATTGTGAAATAGTGAGGGATACAAGACATTATGACTCACCAACTGCTAATGTATTTCAATATATGTATATCAATGGATATTAGTGTATTATTACTGAATATTAGTATATTTGTGTCATATTTTATCCAGACTCATTCGTGCTCCTCTGCCTTCTCCTTCAGTATTAAATATGAAAATCATCAGTACATGAGCTTCACTTTATCTCCCACAAACCCTATTACATGAACTAGAAATGTAGGTTCAATATGGGACAGTTATAAGATATCCCTCTCGCTGCAGGCTACAGAAATAATGACAAAGAAGAGGTCACATGCTGTAAATTGGATGGTATGGCTGTACTTCTCATGTGACACTTTAAAAAGAGGCTCCAGACTGAGATAAACACATCATGCAAACAAACCTTGCGGGCTTTTTTTCCACAGAACAGGCTGCTTGTTTACCACTTAGCACTGTACACCAGGTGCGTGTGGGTGTTTAGATGCCAATATTTGCCTTTTTCCTGCTGGTGTGGGGTTTTTTTTTTAAGGAGAGCATTAATGGTCTTTGCGGCTGCAGGCCCCACAAACCATTTGCATGAAGAGGACAAACAGAATTAAAGTTCCGTTGTTATGTCATTTCGCTGAGGTGTTTCATGCAGCACGTTTATTACAGCAGGTTTCTCTTCATGTCAATCTCTTAGCACCCACAGACAGACTCCCTCAGGGAATAATCCTTCAAAACATGTTGCATTACAGGCTTCACTGTCGCATAGCTGTCCTTTCATCTGGAGCCTCTTTGTGAGTCATGACAGCAGCTATGTCCCATTAGCTTTGACAGATCAAATACAGCTACAAAACACAATAGTGTGCGGGTAAAAACCTGGAAAGGCAGTGGCTTTGTTGTTCAAAGCGCTGAGATCTTCAGTATTTTACACTTTCTGCCCACACTCCGATGTATCGTGACTGCAGGTGAAGCAATGACCTGCTTTAGTTTGCCGTCTCTCAAAGCTTCCTCTGTGCCTGGCGTGCATGTGTGTGGGTTTCTTTGGTTATGACGAAGAGAAATAATTTACTAAGAACATTAGAATGAGACAAGAGGAGATGTGAGTTCATCTTGAAGCTCAGGGTGTGTCGAAGTTTCTTTTCTATTACATCAGTAGCGACAAATGACAATGCAGGCATCTGTGTAACAGTGTGAAAAAGACAATTCAGGAATGTGTTAATGATTGGAAACTGTTTATGGGGACAGACGTAATCATAGTGATTAAGTTCTGGAGGTTTGATTAAGTATGATTTAGTGCTAATGTGGTCATAAAATGATTATTAATCATTATTGACGAGCATAAAAGAAAACACTGACATTAGGTAAGTTATCATGTCAATAGGTGCAATTTATTTACAGTATAGGTTTCATTTGATGTTTCATGTTAGCGTTTCGTTATAACATTCTGAGAAACTCAAGACCCAAAAGCACAAAACAATCAAAGAAGGCAGGTAAAGAGTCTTTCATGGTATGTTCAAAACAAGGCAAACAAACCAGGCAAGGAGTGTGCAAAGAGTTGGCCGGCAGACTCGCAGTCCAGCAGGTCATGGTATGCAGGAATCAGGTATGCAAATTAAGGCCTGGAGAGCTTGGCGTACACAAAGGGGATGATTAGGTAAATGGGAACAGGTGTGTGCAGGGGCGGAGAGCGTCCAGCAGGCGGGAAACTGGGCAGAGCGGAGTGGTTGGGTCTGAGGCAACTTGAGAAATAATGTTATGTAACAGCAACTCAGTCCTTAAGTTCAGCCTCAAAAATTTTTCAGTGTTGAAATTTGCAAGCATTTGCATAAAACCAGCTGTTCCAACCCAGCTCTTTTTGGGAAAAGAAGGCAACATAAAACCAGATGTAGTTAGTTAAGCAAAGTTATTTATTTGTAAGGGCCTTGAGGAAACTGATATATAACTGATAATATAATTTGGGGACCACACATCCTATTTAGCATACGCACAGTGCCCCAGGCGGGTTACACACACGGAGGCTGCAACCAATGTCACTTTTCCCCCTGAAATTTCTTTTAAAAAAATGGAAATTATGACATAAGAGATGTGTAACATAAAGCTGCGGTTTATCCATAGTTATCTTCCGAAAGTATTTCTGAAAGCAGATAGAAACTGGCAGTTTGTAACAAGTGTTTGATAGTTTTTTCCTGCCAGGAACACATTTTTATGAGGGGAAAACTAAAGATGGAATCATGTGTTTAAGGGGTCTTAAAAAAGATGTCCACAGGGCAAAACAATATGTTCTGCTATGTAATATAATTACAGTAATCTCATGCCATATTCCTGCACAGCAGACTCTCTGTGTCCTACGCCTGACGTTCATATTTCATGCAGCTATGCACCTGTTCTGTTAGAGGACTGATGAGGACACTGAGTTCCCGCTGGAAATGTTAAAACAATGCACAGAATAGAAATGTCCGTGCATAGGAGTTTGTGTGTGTGTGTGTGTGTGTGTGTGTGTGTGTGTGTGTGTGTGTGTGTGTGTGTGTGTGTGTGTGTGTGTGTGTGTGTGTATAAAGGCATGCTAAACGGCTGTATACTATATGCAGACACTGCTGGAACACACTGTACTTCTCAAAGCCCAAAACCCCTCAGCCAAAGAGAGGAGGGGTGGGTTACTACACCGTGTAGCCCACAGTAGGGTTGACCTAAATATCAGCCTATGTATATCTGTCTTTGTGTCATGACAATGTGGTGCAATGGTAAAAGGGAGTGATTATTTCGCAAGTGTTTATCTCTGTTTAAGTTTGCTCCGGTTTTCTTCCTCTTTCTTGATGAATACACTGTATTTAATCTATCAGCCGAGATGTAGGATGTGTAGGTCAAGTAGCCTCAACCTTGTTTAAATACATAAAGTGAAGAAAGTGGAGGAAGAAAGAGAAACACGGTACTGAGAACATAACAATAAAGGTGGAGTTACACACTTGT
Organism: Trachinotus anak; assembly: GCF_046630095.1. Taxonomy (NCBI): domain Eukaryota; kingdom Metazoa; phylum Chordata; class Actinopteri; order Carangiformes; family Carangidae; genus Trachinotus; species Trachinotus anak. Next base: position 3,506,059 of record NW_027273877.1, read on the forward strand.
CCTCCATCTGTTTTAAGGAGACATCCATGATTTCTGTTCCTGCCTCACAATCCGTTTGCTGTTCATCAGCTGGTGATAGTAAATTAGTATCAGCTGGAGGTAGTTGCATCCAGCTGAAGGTCACATGTCTTTAATTGGCTCAAATGATTGTAAAGTTATATAACATGCTAATTGCAAGAGCAATGGTCTTAGGTCACCTGCAGTCATGTTGCACACAAATAAAATGCTGCAAAGATAGAAATGATTCAGCAGAAGGACAGTTTGCATCAACAGAAGTGCTAATTTTTGATGTCGTGCTTGGACTGCACGTATCTGTGTGTGTGTGTGTGTGTGTGTGTGTGTGTGTGTGTGTGTGTGTGTGTGTGTGTGTGTGTGTGTGTGTGTGTGTGTGTGCCCGCTCCTCTCTTCTTCTTGCCTCAGCTTGCATTTTCTTCCTGCTGATGCTGGCTCCACGTGTCGCTGTCTGCTGCCTGGAGCCCGACTGAAAACGTGAGACAGACCCGCCGATTTAAGGAGGAAAGAATTTAAAGAAACACATCCAAGTTTTGAGGATGATTGTCTTATCTAAACATCCAAATGAGAGCTCAGAAACCAGATCTTCAGTCATTCCACACAATGCAGCCACTGACACTGTGCAACTAACATTCAAAACAACAACTTTCTATTTGGAAATTAAATGTTGACCAGGATTATTCTTGTTAAATTTAGATTTAAAAACAAAAATGTTAATTTTTAGTTGTGCACAGTCTTGCTTCAACACGATGCCTTTGGTTCCTTGGTCGAGATATCTTTACAGCTGCTGCAATTTATTTTTTATAATATATTATTTGTCATTAACACACTTGGAAATGTTACTCAACTAGTTACTTGTCAAATTTAGCTTTAATGAAAACAAATTCTACTTTTGGATGACCTTGGTGACCATTTGAATAAGTTACTGATGTGATAGTCACAACTTTGTACTTTTAACTTTCTTATGCTGTAGCTCTGAATATGCAAGTTGTGATGTGTGCAGATGTTTCCAAAAATAAGACTTTTTATCCTCTACTTAAAACATGATATTTAATGCTTTAAATGTAAAATGTACTTAGTATATTGGCTTAAAGATGATGAGTGGCGGATGGGTTGGCTGCCCAAAAAACATAATGAAAGTGGAGATGAGAGTGACGTGAGAAGTGAAGGGCGACATGGGGAAGAAAGAGGCGGCTGCTGATTTCTCTTCCTGCTAGGAAGCAAACAGGAAACTCTGCAGTGATAGATGCTGACCTCAGACTGTGCGTGTTTATATTTGCATGTGTGTGTGTGGTTGAACACCACGTACCAGACATGGGCTGAGTGAGGGCTCGAAGACAAGGAGGATACAAAAAAAATAGAGCTTTAGATGAACTGAAAATGAAAGAAGGCAGCTCAGAGAAAAAATATCTGTGTCTGCACGGCTGACTGACCCAGATCAGCTGCATCTATGTAAAACGGTTGTTTAGGCTGAGCTGCAGGAGGGAGGGAAGCAAAATTACTCCCAAGGCAGTACTGCGTCAAGAAAACAAAATGCAAACGAAGGTCTGTTGTGTCTGTGGAAGCACCCGTGAGGCTACACTGGAAGGAAAGATGATCTCGGAGCAAATATGCTTAGGGAAAGTCAGGGTTTGTTTAACTTCGCTGTGTCAAATTATCTGCACACTGGTCACACCCGCTCTCCGTCTCTACAAACAAAAAGTAGGATTCGTGAGTTTCTGTGAAAGGGCTTTGCACCTTCTTGCAGATGTGTCAGTACAGGCCGGCAGATGCCAAACAGATGAAGCCTTCAACCGCTTATTTACCTATTTAAACAAAGCTTTCAGTTTCTAGGCTGATCTAGGGAGTTTTCTTTCTTTGTTTTTTCTTTCTTTTTTTAACCAGATCTGTGCTCCCGCTTCTTTGAGAGGCCTCAGGCTTTGCTGGCCATTTGGTGCACACCTGCTCAAAAACACCAGCTGTGGTGAGTTTACACAAAGCGAAAGTCTGAATTTCTAGCACACAACACTGCACCGGTTCGACCTGGGAGATCATCAGCGGCGTCTTTCAGAACGAGAGGCACCATATACCTTCGCTGGGCGTCTATTTTTGAGATGTGCTGTGTTTTTAGGTCACATTACAGTGTCACGCGAGGCCGAGACTTCTCCTTCCTCCAGTCTGAGGCGTGAGTGCTGAGTGGATGTGTCCATGTGGAGGCAGAGGAAGGACATGTTTAATGCTCACTCTGGCACAGTGACAGCTGTGCGTGCTCTCTCCCTGAGCGCTGATCAGCACATTGTCAGCCAGAGAACAGACTGTCTTGCACTTTACTTCATGAAACAGTTGATGTCAGTCAGTCTATATAGGGTTGGAAATCAATTACTATTGATGCGACAGCGTCAGGCCATTATCTGTTTGCTGAACCCTGTCATCATCTCTCATTCTCGCAAAGCATGGATGCAGTTTACAGTGACAATTGTCGCACAGGACATTTTAATTAAATTTCTGAAATATGTTTTCTTGTTTGAGGAACAAAATGTTTTACATAGCAAATGAACATGTTTAATCCAATCTTTGCTTGTGTATTTTTGGCTTTGGAAAGGTTAAATAAAGAGACCCTTCAAACTCTCCAAATGCCCAGTCACTACAGCCCCCATGCACTTTGCTTCAATATGTGGAGATGATGAGGTTTTGTGGTGTATTTGAAAAACAAAGTGCTTTGTAGGTCAGACACAGTGCTGACACAAACAGAATTGTGGTCAAAATATTGTTTAAAGATGTGACTTTGAGTTCTAACTTGTGTGCAGCGTGTATTTTATCGTCTCGGCAGAATACAACATTTCAGTGGTGGAACATACCAACTTGATGTCTGTCTACCATTTCAGACTGTGGATCCTTTTATACACTTATTTTGACACAAGCTCAAAAAATCCATCTCACCACACACTTTATTAACTGTCTGCCTCATAAACCGAAAGTCCTTCAAGCGTCCTTCTAATAAACTGGAACAGTCTGTGCCATAAACAACCTGATTAAGAGGAAAGCTCTTTAAGTGAATGTAGCGTTGTTGGGCCTGTTGTTGTCTCTCCTGCTGTGTCGGTTCAACAGTGGTGTAACGACTGTCTGGCTGCACGGAAAAAACACACACACACTCACACGCAGACACAAACTCAGAGTATGACAGCCAAAACAAACATAATTAAGGTGAAGAGCACGAAAGGAGAATCCAAGAGTCATTTACTGCTGTCTGTCTGGTTCAGCTTCGTCCTGACTGATGAGCTCTGGTCTGTTTTTTCATGCTGATTTTTACAGCGTGAAACTGCTTGAGGGTAAATGACAAAGATTTCACAAGCAGATACTTCATCCACACCAGGAATGCTTCTGCTTTTCACAATGACACTACTAAAAAAAAAAAATAATGATGCAAGAAACCAGTCAAACCAGACAGGAATAACAGCAAAATACTCCAGACAGACAGCTGAGAGGAGGAAGATCATCTAAATGATCTGCTGTGTGTCTGGAATCACATTTCCCATGGTCTTAGCGATGGAGATTTTAGGATGAAAACTTTTCCTGTTTTGACAACTCACAGCGAGCGAGAGAAGGTGATGAGGGGAGGAAAAGTGGAGGATAAGAGAGGGCCGTAATCCCCCATAATCCCCTTCTCTTCCCAGTGGGGGGAACCGGCTATGTGCCTCTCTCTCGGTGCTTTCGTCTGTGGTTTGTTTTGAGATTTCAGAGGTTCTCTCGCTCGGCGGCAGTGGTAGTGGGAGGGAGGGGGGCACGTGTCTCTGAGAAATGTGACTTTGGATGGAGGACAAATGGGGACAGGACTATACCAAAGAACGGACCTGCCGCAGGGCCTCTGGGCACAAACACACACACACATAGACACACACAATAACAAATCCCCATGAAAAACCACCGGCTGTGTGGGCGTGTGTTTGAGGAAGTGCGCAAAAAAATTCAAAGCACTTGCATTAGTGATATCAACATTTTCAGATTCGCTCAAGTCCTATTTTTATGGGCATTTTCCTCCTTTGATTTAATAAATAATTCATGTCATATGCACATGCAGGGAGGCAGGGAAGTAGGGGCAAGTGGAGACGAGCCAAATATTTTCCTAAAATAAAGTGAAATAAAGTGGAATGCATGCACCCAGTGGCTGTGCTTGGAGGTGGGACGAGGTTAGACTAAAGCCCCTTTCAGACGTGCACTCCTCTCAGCTAAAGGTCACATGTCTGAATAAACATCCTGCTCTTTTTTCTGTACAAGTCAATCTTACAAGTTCGGCTCCCATAACATTTCTGTTATCACTTTAGACACAAGAGTCTGAATGAATTGCAGTTGCATAAGATCATAACATACTGGTGCATTTTAATTTATTGGCAGCATATTGAAGCTAATCCCAGACATCGTTTGGAAGAAGCAGGTTGGACAGCAAAGATAACAACACAAGCAAAAACATTTCGCAAAAATGTCCCGAAATAGGTCAGACACCGAGATCAGAGCGCGAGCAAGCAGCTTAACTGCTGCTCCTGTCTACTTCTGAGTGGTAGATGCCAAATATTGCGTGTGTGCAGTGGCTCTTTCTGTAATGGTCTAAATGAAGCCGTAATGAACATTAATGTACAAGTATGTGTTGTCTTTGGACTTTCTGTTTCTGACAAGCTTTTACTCTGAGGCGTAATGAGGCTTTTACAGCACTTGAGACAGTATATATGAGTCAATGGCATTTTTTTTTTAAAATTTGTAAACCTTCAAGAAAAGACAGTACCCTCTGTACAAGGAGCTCATGTGTTCAGCACACCTCCCTCCAGCTGCTTCCCAAACACACAGACATGACCCACATGTAGCCCCTTCATTCAATCAGCCGGACATCCAATTAAGTGTGTCCAGCGCGGCCAAGCTGGTAATTTCCCGGGAATGTCCACACAGATGTTTCGAGGGTTTCTCCTATTGGCATCACGTGGAGCATCAAATGACTCACCCCTCGCCTGTGTTTTGCGTGTAACTGGGTGTTCAGGCTGGTGCAGAGACGTCCTCACTCGCAGGCCTGTGGCGGCAGCTGACTTGAGTTGATAATGAGTGCACACGTGTGCTGGTGTGTGTGCATGTGACAGAAAACAAGACTCCACAGGCAGTCTATTTGTGTGTCAATTTAGAATTTGGACAAAAACGCTGTCTGCATGTTTGACGCCGCAGTCCCTGCTCGGTTAAAATGGAAGATGTGATGATGTGGTGTAATGTTCTGCGTTGGGTCTTTTCTGCTAAATCAGGTTTTAGCTGTTGTATATTTAGGATCTCGTAGCGAGGAGGGTGCTGTTGACAGGTTTTCTTTCTGTGTGTGTACAAACACAAAGTGTATTCCTGATCCCTGGACACTGGACAAGTTAATCCCCATGCAGCATCTCGGGGGGCGCCCACAGGAGGTGGAGCCCGACTTACTGGCAGTCTGGAGGTTCAGGGTTTAACCAGCAGGCCACCTGCTTTCTCAGCAATGAGGACTACAACAACAGCACAGAGGGAGGTCCACTTTAGGGGGTGTAAGAGGATTTTTTGGGGTCGATTTTGGGGCAGGAAGGTCTTTGTGTGTCTGGAAACAGTAGCTAAAAACTGGAGGTAGGATGTGTAGATATGTGTATGTAGTATAATTTACTTGTCAGTAAAACATTGTTACAGAAAACAGCAAATCAATAAAAGAGGAGTATATACAGTGTGTACAGGTACTGTATATAACAATCTAAATATGCAATCAAGCCCAAATTGATGGCACACAATGTAAATAACGGCCTCTATATATGTGCCTCCAAACATCGCCAGCGGCACAAATAGACATGGTTAATCCACATGTGATCCCTTGGCCTCACAGTACATCCTGTACCCGCGGCGGCGAGCTTTAAGAAAACACCTTTTGTCAATGAAATGGGATTTTCGAAAGTGCCATCTGGACACAAGAGCAAGAGATGTGTCTCCATGCGGCGTCTGATCCACCCAGTCAGCCAGGTCAGGATCTGGGATCAGACTGACCTGAGGAGGGAGGGGGGTCCTTTAAATAGATGCACTCATATCCTTCAGATCAAAGACCACAATTGATTAGCTAGTGCCCCAGGACAACCCTAACAGAGCAATCCTGTTTTCCTTTGTCTTGTTCATATGTCGGAGTAAAAGGCATGACGCTGCATTGATTTAAATGGATGAAAATCACATTAAGATAAGACAACTGAGACACACAACAAAAGGCCTCATTTGACTGGCTCTCTTCTCTGCAGCTGAACAGGAGGAAACCAGTAGCCTAGAAAACGTTTCTAAAAATATCACAGACACACTGAGCTGCTGTACCTTCAGGTTAAAATTTGGCCTTGAAATTAAACGTTGCTGAACTATTATCTTGGTTTAGCCTCAAGGTTCATCATTGACTTTGGAAATAATCCATTTTTAACACAAGGTCCATCTTTCTGGAAAATGTTTGGAAAGCCACATCTCATGGCTGTCAGAAGTGGAAAGCATTTGCGAGGGAGGCGATAATAACTGAACTGTCATTAGAAGGTTGCATGTACTTTTTACTGAAATAAATCCAATAAAATGTGGTTTGATTCAACTTTATGGTTGTTTTTGTTGACTTTTCTTTCATATTCAGTGTACCCTCATTGATTATTGAAGCTAGGTTTTGTTGTACAGCTGCAGTATTAAACTGTATTGGTTTTAGTGCACTGAATAAACTGGCAGTTAAGTGTATATTTTATTTTCTTAGGGCCTGTTATGTCATACAAGACATAAAAATGGTTTCCACAGCCAGATTTATCAGCTTTTCTTGCTTTAGCTTTGCTGTTATTAATAAAAATCTATAGGTTTGTATAAATATAGCACATCCTGTAGCATTTCTGTGGTAAGGAGATTAAAAAAAAAAAAAAGATTTATGGATAGTAATCCTATCAAAAGTGGAGATTAAAATGCAGACACTGTGTTCATATGTGTATGTGTATGCACTGTGTATGGTTATATATGAATTGATCAAATGTATATTTTCTTTTTCCCTTTTAAAGAACATTTTGATAAATGTTCTTTATTATTTTCATTATTATTATTATCATTATTGAGCCTCCATAGGAAGATGATAGCAATTAGTTTTTTTTCCTTGCAGTCAGCTACTATCCATTTTATAAATTGCTTTTAATAAGCTATAACTACCATGTTATACAAAACAAACAGAGCCAACTACAGGACTGTATCTTCTTAAATAATTATTTCAATTTATTTAGACACAAAAATCACCAAAGACACGGCTCGTCTCTAATTGAAGCTGAAGGCATGCAAGTCAAGCCCCGTTTTCAGCTCCGACAGTCGCCCAATAGCTCTGCGCGCTCCCGATTGCGCGTCCTCGCTAACAGCGTGCAGGCCCATGTGAGGGAGCGGTGGGCGGAGCAACCATAGGACAGCTTTGGGGGGCTCGGTTGTATGCAGCCAATGAGAGGTCCACATATAGATAAGTATTCAGTTGGTGGTCCCTCTCCATTCATATGTAATGAGGTCTGGTGAAGAAGCAGCCATTCAAGCTCCTAACTGGGAAGTCTGGCTCAACTGGGAGGCTGTTTGGTGGCTAGAAAATGTGGAGTGGAGTGAAAACCAGCATTATTTGTTTACATTGTGGGAACTGGTGGGCAAACCTACATTAGGGTTTCTAGGAGAGAACGCATTCATGGTATATTTGTGACTGAAGCTTAATTTGAAACTGCATATTTTTAAAAGAATGGCAAAGAATCCCTTTGTCTTTTAGGAAGCCCGTCCAGGTCTAGTGAATCAAATTCAACCAGTCAGACTTGTATGTAGAAAGAAAACCGAACAGTCGACTTTTTGCTTTTCATTTTTATTTGAGGTGCAACTGTCTAGTGCAATTTTAACGTCACATTTGTGATGGGCTGAGGAACATGCACAAACATCGACATAGTTCTGCTAGGCATTTTCCGTTTTTTTGCCAAGTGTGTCATCACGGTGTTCAGTGCTCCAGTTGCACTATGAGCAACTCAAAACACTTGGCTGTACAAAAGACAAAAAAAAAAAAAGTAATTCATTAAAAAAAAGAACTACACACGTTCCCAAATGGTAAAACAGTCCAGAACATTTGAGCGAGTGAGTTTTAAGCGGCGGCAGAGGAGAGTTCACGTACAGTACGAGGCCGTGTGTCACTGCAGGAGAGACAGCATCTTAGTGTGGAGGTAAATAATCCTCTTGTGGTCCCACCCTGAGTAATGACATCACAGGTAGTTCAAAACCTGGCAAAACCATAGATATATATATACAAATATATGAATAAAACAACTTAAAAAAGCTTTTATATATGTATCTATGGTTAGAAACCAGGCACTTGGCAGAGTTTAACTGGAAATTTTTCATATGTACAAAGTTCACTACCTAGAAACAGTCATGTCCTATTTATTCGCCTTTCCATTATTTATTTTTACAGACCACTAGGACATTTATTACATCAATAAGAGCAAAAACATAAACAGACAAACCAAATCCTAATCCTTTCCCAGCCCTCCCTAAAAAACATTAATTCCCTGCATAAATGTTTAATGCTCCATCCAAGAAGGGGGAGGGTGCCTTAAGGGTGGGGACGGCAACGTGAACCTCGAAAAGCACACGAAGTCCTCAAAGTGAACAATAAGACGCAGCTAATATATATTTCTTTTTTTTCTCTTTCTTTTTTTTTTAATCACCCCGCCTCAACCCAGAAAATCTTGTCGTCTTCAGATACTGTGAGGATTGAGACCCAGAAAAAAAGTCATCTCGATTATTTGACTCCCATTCCAGATGGGTCGAATGAATCTTTAAAGTTCGTCCGCTGTCAACATCGTCTGAAAAAAGTGCAAAAATGGAAAACAGAAAAAAGCAGATGCTGAGTAAAAAAAAGCTGTGAGCAGATGGACAGCGATGAGTTGAGGTGGGGCGGGGGCAAGACGATGGCACACTTTCCACAGGTCACACTGCGAGGGATTCGACGGCACTGACAAGAGCATGCAGCGCGCTCCCCTGATTGGCTGAGCCCTTCATTAGCTCCTCCTTCCTCTGGTGGCGCTGAACAACGGCGCCAGCTGTAAGGGTCGACTGTCAGTTCCTGTCAGCTCTGTCCTTCGCCTCATCATCACCATGACGACCAGCACGACAACGATTGTCTGAAGCAGGTAATACAAGTCGGAGACAAAGCGGACACACACACACACACACACCGGTGCAACTCCGAAGTCTTTCAATTAAATAAAATGTGCAACAAAGGAAAGCTGTTTCGTCCTCCGGTTAAGCTGAAGTGTCCTTGAGACGGTGGCATAGTCGGTCTTGATGCTAGAGTTACTTCACAGTATGGCAAGACTCCTTCCTCCTCCTCCTCCTCCTCCTCCTCATCTTCTTCCTTCCATCCCCTCTATCGCTCATCTTTTAGGAGGCTCTCCAGTGTGCAGTTTCTGTGTTACGCAGACGAGCCGGAGTTCTGTGCGGAGGGGAGGACTTGTGTGGATCCGGCGGGGACCAGGACCGGAGGCTGGGCGCTGCTGGTGGGGGAGCCGCCGGTCTGGACCTGCGCCTGGAACTGGGCCATCTGCTCGGGGCTGGCCAGGGTCTTGAGCAGGTTGTTCTCCTGCTCCAGCTGAGTGTTGCGCTCGATCAGCTCTTTGATCTGCTCCTTCAGCACCTCCACCTCCTCTCGCACGGCGTACATCAGGTGGCTCTTCACCAGGTCCTGAGGACGGAGGGAGGGAGGAGAGAGAAAGAGTGAGAGATGGTTAGCTAAATAATTCATCGTATTCCTTCTTCCATGTTTCCATCTCTGTTTAAAACTGAAAGCAGCCTCCTTGTTTCACAAAATAAACCCCTTAGATTTACATAAGCTTCTTCAACTTTTTCTTTCAAGTCACATCACACTACAACTGAAACTATTCATCTCCACAGTGAATATATTATTACATATTTTGATGACTGATCGATTGAATATTCTTTGGTTCTAACTTCTCCAGTGTGAAGATTTGCTCCTTTTCTCTCATTTATAATATATAAAATTGAGTATTTTAGGATTTTGGACTATCCCTCTGATAAAGAAGAGACATCTGAAAGCTTCACATGGGCTGAGGATTTTCACTCTTTAGACTAAAAAAATTAATGAATTTAATACCAAATGAATTGATAATAGAAATTGCTGCACCCAGAGCTTAATTGGCTTATTAACCTATTAGTCAATAGTCAAATGATTAACTGTTATTGTTATTTTATTTTAAAGATGCTGAAGTAACTGGCACATTAATCTATAAAGAGAACAATAGTTGGTTGCAGACGTAATCACACATCACTTTTGATTCACACGCATTTCCTGACTTCCTAAACCATCCACAGTTTACATCCTGTCTATATTTATGAAATCTATTTTCGCTCCTGCGTGTTTTTATTTACCCGGTTTGTAAACCTGGCACCACAAGAGACGACGGGCGTAAAAATAGCCGAAGGAAAAACTGACTCGGAAACATGCTGTTACAGGGGAAAATGTGTGACATCAGAGCGCATAGGCCAAATTAGCATCATAAATCATCTCAGTCTTGCACAGCACATGCCAGCTGTCACAGTGTGTGTGAGAGGGAACAGATACACAATATGAATTCCTCAGAATAAAAAATGCTTGAGAGAAACAGCTTCCTGGCGTACTCCCATGATGATGCTCGGGCAGTACATTGTACCAGCCTGCTGCTGCTGCTGAAGGGGGATTTGAATGTAATAATCTGAGCATCCCCTCCTCTGTGGACCCGCCTCCCCCCTCTTCACTCCTCCTCCTCCTCCTCCTCCTCCTCCCTGCTCCGGGAACAAAATGTTCCTGCGCCGGGGTGGGAGGAGCCAATCACTGCCCGAGTTATTTATACCGAGCCAAGGGGAGGCTGCTGCTTGCCTAGCAACACAGGACAGGGAGGGGGAGAGGGTTAGGGGCTGTGTATGTGGGTGGTTGGGGGGGGGGTAGCGTGTGAACCTTAGCCTGGCCCACATCAAGTTGCCAACAAGCCGGAGGTCATCGGTCCAATTCGTGACAGAGCAGGAAGCTCCTGTTGCCTCTAATCCACATACCAGCAGGTGCATATGTGCGGAAAATTGTGTTGTTTTTTTTCCATCTACAGCTTAATTTCCAATAAAAATCACCTCTAAAATACAGAAAAGCACCATCCTGCTCTCAGTTCATCCCTCCATTCATTGCTCAGGTGCAGCTTTGTGTCCTCTCTCGTTGGTCTGAGGTTTATTTTCATTAAAAACACACAACATTATGGTGTAACAGGCTGTTGTAACGGAACAAAATGAAAGCAAAAGGCGCTGATGAAGCTGGGAGATCCCACATCGGTGTTTGGGGTTGCGTAACACCAGCACATACATGTAAAGCATGATAAGGGCCTATTTACAAACACAGTGCGGGTAATATGATGATTTAAAAATGAATCTTACCATTGCTTGTTCAATCTTGTTGTCAATGGCCACCACACTTGCACCAGAGGAGCTGAAAGACAAGAAGGAGAAGGTGATTTATGGGTCAGCTGAATACTGCAGAGAGTGGATGAAAATGTCTCCATCAAGGGCAAACCGACTAAAAAATGATGGGGGGGGGGGGGGGGGGGGCTAATAGTTCACACAAAATCATGAGTGTCTGTAACAAAGCCGAATGGAGGTCGAGAAAGCAGGTTTGGACTTTGATGGCGGAGAATCAATGAATCAATCAATCAATTTTGATCCGCCGCACATCCTCGGACAGGCGGCGGAGGAGAGGCGCTGAAGCCCGCTGGCAGTACCTGTTATCAAGCCTGACCGATGCGCTCTCCTTCCCGAGCACTGAAGACAGAAACGATATCGAGAAATTCCTCAGTTGACAAACGCCAAGGTCCATCGCCACTGTATAACACTGGGAATTCATGCTACCCCGTCCATTAAAAACCCCCCAGGCGAATCATCGGCTGTACAAACTGGGAATCCAGTGGTATAAAAGTAGAAAAACAGCGCATTATTGAGGGCAGGATGTCGGGTCTGCTCTCCGGGCGACCGCAGCGCCTGCAGCCGGGACGGAGCACACAAAGACTGAGAGGCGGCGAGCTGCAGCTCCGCACACCGCGGCTCCCTCTGAATAATGCATGCAGGAAACCAGCGCCAGCAGCGGCCTGATTGGCGGAGAGGGGGGCTCATTAGCATAATGCATGACGGAAGCTGGCGCTGCGGCGTCGCGGATTGGATGAGAGGTCGCTCATTGTAATAATGCATGCAGCATCTCTCTACCTGCTGCACCGCATCCGACAAAAAGACATCACGGAGGGACGGAAGGGTTACAGACGAGCAGTTTCACAAAAGCACGTTTCGCTTTAACTGGGAGTTTTGTCTCAAGGTGCGATACATTGTGCTGTTGTGTTGCGGCTCAGGCTCAAATGTGGACTGCAGGTGATGTGAAAACTTTGGTCAACAATCACAGGCTGCAATGTGAAACAATGTCTCCACCTATTGGTTATTACTCATGTATTAAAACGGTTCCCAAACACATGAACACTCACTCTGAACAGGCCACAGGCTGACCCTGTGGTAAAAGTGGCTAAAAGCTGATCTCAGCTCTGCCAAGCTGCCACTTATAGCAAATAAACACACCGGAAGTCCTGGGAGTGTCAACAGAAGAAAGGGGTCAGATGGCAGAACAGTAGAAGCTGAGCTCCTTTGTCCTCTTCAGATCAGTTTGACTATAATGGGAACACTCTGTGCTTTACAATAAACCAAGACCACCCCCTCTGGCCTGTTCATAACAAGGGGTGTGACGAGAACATGTAAAAAAAAAAAAAAAAAAAAAAAAATCAGTTTTATAATAATTAATTACCTTTTAGAGAACAGCCACTGTGAGGACACTGTTTTTTTGGGTTTATAACATCGTAATCTGATTTCTTTGGGTTTTTGCATTGTTGGGCAGATAAAACAAGACATTTAAAAAGATGTCAGCTTGGATTTATGCTGAATGTAATGGGCTTTTTTTTTTTTTTTACTATTATCTGACATATAATAGCCTCAACAATCAATCAACTAATCAAAAAAACATCTTTTTACAGATCTGTGGTGCCTTTGACCAACCACACAATGTGTTACACTATAGATAAATGAACCATTTGCAACTGAAAGCCCGATTTAGGACACTTAAAAGAACAAAGGCACATTTTTTATCCTTTTTGATTTAATCATTGGGTGTAAATTGCTTGAGCAGCTGATCAGATCAATACCTTGAGACACTTATCAACTCACATTTACACTAATGGGAGTTGATGGTGAGAGATGTGTGGGTGGGGACCGATCTGGTCACTATGGAAACCTACAGTTTGGACAAACACCAAACAAAGAAAAGGAAGTACGTGTGGGGTAAGACAGTTGTGGTCAAGATAAAGAGACTAAAACTAAAACTGTGAGGTGTGCTGCATCCATTTCTGACCACACACATTTTAATTTAATCAGTAAGGGTTAACTGACCTCTAACTGCCTCTCATTCACACACTCATTGACTGACGGGACAAGGAGACACATGTACCAGCTTCAGCAAAGGTCTAAAGCTTTAAGCAGCAGTGGGTCGATCTGTGACTGCACGCCAGGAGCTCCATTCAGACACCTGTCCAGCTTTAAGCACCTTAGCTGTGTTATATCTGTCTCTGGCTGGAACATTCACTGATTGATACCAAGTTCGGGAGTTTAAAGATTAGAAATTTGTCTGAAGATGAGACAAAACCCCTTAACCTGCTCATATATTTGTATCTTACCTCTACCTCTGTTATTGACTTTGACTGTTTGGTCATGGGAACCTTTAACAGGATTGAATTATTTTAGAGAACTGGAAAACAATGTTTGCCGCCACAAATATTATTTTCTAGTTTCTTTACTTCTGCTTTTTTTTTTCTTCCAAATGTTGTACAGACTCTCGTCATGTATGCTTATGCAAAAAAAGTTTGAAACAAATAAATACTGCGATTAAACACTGCAGAGAAAAGGTACATAATAGGTGCTGGGGGCAAATTGTAGTGTTCTTTTGTAGGTGGGGCAGGCTGTACTTATATTGTTTTATTGGGTTTGGGAGACTGTTACCACTGTTAGTGGTCTGATAATTGAGCAAAGGGAAGCAAATCTGCATTGATGGCTCATTTGAGGAACTGGGACATGATGCTTATCTGGCAGTTGAAATTAAAGCGGAAAACTTGAACTGAAAGCAGAAAGATAGGTATTCTTTCTCTTTCTCCATCTGGCCAGAGCCATGTCAGAGTGTATGGAAACTGAAGCGACAATGCTTTCAAACTTACACACAGTCACGCATAGCAACATGCATGTGCAGAAGCAGGAACATTCTGTCCTCAAAGCCATCGACTGCCCTTCAAGGCAGCTGAGCAGCAGTTTGAACATACTCAGGTGATGTGCCTTGATGCCTCGCTGCAGGTAGAGGCTGGCAATGCGTTTGTGTGTAGTTAGATTTTGAAACTGCAGGTGTAAGGTTTCATGAAAATGTTTTCAGCTGAAGGCCGTACTTGTTGCCCTTACTGAAAACATTTCCCAGATAAGATTTAACCAACTGAACGCCACAACAACAACAACAACAGTTAGACAAATACATCAAAACAAAGCCCCTTGGCATCCGACCTCGTCTAACCCCCAGGCTGCAGCAGTAGACCTGGCTCCGCCACACTAACGCAACCCCCTGACAACATGACAACACCACAGCCATCGTTACCTCTTCAGATGCTTCTCCAGCTCCCAGAAGAGCAGCTTTAGGGCCATGGCTCCTCCTGCCCTGGCCAGCCCCTTCTCCCTCATTGATGCTCTCAGGCTACAAACACACACTCCGACCAAGCACTGGGCCCCCACACCCACCCCTCCAAAATCACCCCAAAATAAACACACCACCACCACCACCACCACCACCACCACCACCACTCCTCCGTCCTCCCGGCCCGCAACCTTTGGCCCCAGCCCCCTGCTCCCCTCAGCTCTGGGAGCTTCACACAGAGGAGCCTAACCAACAATGGAGACCAGGATGGAGCTGTGTGTAGGATGGGGATGGGAGTGGGAGTGGGAGTGGGAGTGTGTACAGCGGGAGCGCGCGTTTGTATGTTCAGTCTTCCCGATTGCCCCTTTAGTAAGCCTGAATCACATATACACTCTCAGACGATTGGGTGCAGGGCGGTGGGAGATAGGAGGGTGGGCAGTGATGTCACTGCATAAGGAGCCCTGTCACCTCCCCTTCTGTTGTTATGTAAACTGTCAGCAAAGATTAAGGTGATCCATCCAATAGGATTAGGTACTTTTGACCACACACCCCGTTAGCATGCTGACGGCCACCAGTAGGCCACTCCCTTCGGTCTGCAACCTCGAGATCCTTTATGTCTTTTCTGTTTTGTTTCCTGCAACATCCTCTCTGTGATGGTGGTGGTCACGGGTGTGGCAGCCCACGCTAAAGCTACACAGCTCCTTGTATCAGTTTATAGTGGAGAGTGCGTGCCTTTGTGCTAAAATAATAGCAAACATCCACCTCTTGCATCATTCACATTTGCTCACACTGCCAAGAAGGTGTCTCAAGGAGCATGTGTATGTTGTAGCAGGCATGCCTTCAGCTGTCCTGTCACTCCACATCAGTGGATGCACACTGGACGCACACATACACTCTCACAGTATGGGTCTTAACTGGAGCACGCCTCACGTGTAGTTCCATGCTGGCTGCCACACAGGCGCGCACACAGTCCACAATGAAGTCTGAACAAAGACGATCCAAACAAGATGGCTAGCTAGACGGCGGATCAAAAAGGTGATGCTGAGCAAAATAACAAAACTACAAACATCAACACTGTATCTCAATAGTGGAAGAAAACACTATTAGTTGTTGAGTAGAGGGACTGCAGACAACAAAGAGGAGAGGCCACCCTGGTTGAAGATGGCGCGCACTTGAGGGGAACACAAAATGGTGGGAAGGGGCGTGCTGAGGAGAGTTGGTTGGTGGGATCCAGCTCAACGCGTGCAGTGAAATTATTAACCTCATTAGATTAAGGTCAAGTCTTCTTTTCTACCCTCCACTGTACGTGTCACTAATCCAAGAAATAATCAACAACCAGAAACAAGAGCGGTGAGCTGCTGAGGTTGGACCGAAGAGGACGTTAAGAAAACTGTAATTACTGAGACTAAATATTTCAATTTTGTCAACTTGTGATTTGAAGATTGAGCAACTATTCAAAAGTACCATTACTAATTAGTTCCAATTGTGTTTTCTAAAGTTTATGTAACAAAATGCTTCTTATTTGAGAACACATCCCTTCATACTTGTGTCTGTACATTGTGTACTTGCAGGTTTGGGGTCACTGTACGCATGCTCCCTTAGAACAAAAGGCTCAGAACTGAAACGAAGCGTTCACTGATGTGGACACACTTCATTCACAGCCAATCGCTGATGGCGCAGCAGACTCAGCTCAGCCAATGACAAGAGGCCTCGATGTCATGGCATCACTGATAGCCCAGATGGGATGCTCTCATTCATTATGTATCCACAATCATCCAAAGCCTGTGTACGGCATTTACACAGGGCTGACACATATATTACCTAACCCCTATGTTAGAGCTTAATGTATATTCATGCTACACTTACTGTAGCTTGAGGGATTGGAAAATATACAATATATGATGACCAATGACAGCAACAGTTTAAGTCACTTTAAAATCTTATTGGCCAGACTGTCCCGTTGATGTTCCACCAAGCTATTACACTTTATTAGTTGGGTAATGAGCTCTTTAACCTGCCCAACTGTGGATAAAACAATTAACAGGTAGAGCTAATTTTAACTCTCCCTTAAGTGTTTAACAACACACTGGTCAACATGGCCAACAGCAGCATCACCCGTCACAAAACACTTTCCACTCAGCACAGCCAGAGCCACATTAATTTTATTTTATTCCAACTGCTTTGCCCTCTAGCTTTGCGAAAACAGACACTGAGCAGGAAGGAAAGTGGTGGTGGTGTACATCTTCACCACACCCTGTGGAGCTTACATAAGAGTGGATGTGTAGCCACAGTGTGGCAGCAGAAGATGTGGATGTGGAGGGGAAAAATAAGGAACAGATGGTGCTTGCATTGCCCACATAGTTAAAAATATGAAGTTTCCTTGCAAATCAAGGAGTGAATTATATTTGAGGAAAGTGACACCTATCTTTAAATCCAGATTCTGGTAGTTTTGGGCACTTGCCTTAAGAACTAGGTTAAATACATGGTAAATTCTGTCCTGTATGGCACAACCATCAAGAAGAGCTAAGAAACTGAAATAAAGAAAGGCCAAAACAAGCAGAGGACAAGATATCGTAAACCACTAGTGGCTTGATGTTCTAGAAAAGTGAAAAATCAATACTGCTAACAGCAACCTAAATGCCTTCTGGTGTATTTGCTGTAGGGTTATGGTCTCCATCCCTGCTCCTCCTCCTCCTGCCCCTTTACCTCCCTTTATCCACGTTCTCTCTCACAAAAGCGCCCAGCTGGGTGTAAGTAACGCTTCCGCCTCAGTTTATTGTGTGGTTTGAGAGAAAGCAGAGCCGGGCTCACTCACTCAGGCTGCCCTGTGAGATCCTGAAAAAGATCCAGCCACAACTGTAGCTTATGCAAAAATGTGAAAGAGCTTGATAACACAGGACGTCACAAAGCAATTAGGGACAACAGCCATCTCCACAAATACCTCAACACAACTGGAAGCTACCAACTCATTTAAAAAAAAAAATAGCACATCGCAAAAGCAGACACTTCAATATTGTGTTCACTTCTTATATCTCTCTGCAAATAATGTTTCCTTGCTTCTATTTGTTTGTATCTTTCCCCTTGCATCCCTTTTCATCAGTTTGCATGCTGTCCTCAAGCAGTTGGGAAAACATGAGCTTGCGTGTCTCTGTGTGTGTATGTGTGTGTGAGGCTATGTATGCAGACTGGCAGAATCCGGTTTGGGAGGCTTTTAATGCTGGCATTTACACAGTGGACAATCAAAGCCGACAGCAAGATCAGCCCCACTGCGCACACACACAGACACCTCACTTTAGCAAAGGAAGAGTCTTTTCACTTTACAAATTTAGATAAAAAAGAAAGAGGACTGGAAAGAATATATGAACAAGATTTGTTGAATTATGTAACTCAATCTGGACCTGCAACATGCAATCACTCTTCTGTTTTCAAGGTATAATTCCTGAGTGGGTGAAGTGTACCAAGGTAGCAATCAGAAATGGCCCTCCACTTGTTCGTAACTTGGGATAATCTCCCTTAATCTTTGCCCAAATACAGACAAAACAAAGAGCAGGAACGCCCAAGAACTCAAACAGCTCTCATGGCATCGCAGAGCTGCAGGGCAGCGGTTCTTTGGAGCGTAAGTGAATCGGTCTCTGCCATGCACGCAATGCCTTACATAACCAATCTCTGTACCATATGGGCCATGAAAGAGAGAGAGAGGGAAGGAGACTCCGACTGAGATCCAACATCTCGACTAGCTCAGTGACATGCCTTGTTATTCTGATGGATGAGGTATCAACTTTCAACACTCACATATTTCCCATTCACTGTGAAGGGCAGACAGGTATAAAAATAACAGGGAGAGCCTTCACATTCGACATTTGAAAATTTAAAGTGCCTATCAGTTTCTCAAAGCCATTTGTTGAAGCCAACATATTGTTTGTTTTGTTTGATTAACAGTCCAAAAGCCAAAGATACTCAGTTTACTATCACAAGAAGCACAGAAAAGCAGTATATCCTTGCAACAGAGAGGACAGATTTAGGAAATGTTAAGCAATCTTCATTCAAAATAAATAAATTGATTACTGAAATAGCTGCAATCAATTTTTTACTGATGAGTGACTGATCAATTTACTTATAGTTTCAGCTCTAGCATGTATACAGAAAGGAAAAGAAAAGACAGCATGCATGGATTTTGAATTTGGAAAAAATAGAGGAGATTAAAGGATTAAATGAAACCTACAGATATCTAATCTCCTCCTGCTTCAGTGTCTGACTAAACACCACAACTGGCAAAAAGCGCCTTCATACATACACCGACTGGCCACATGAAAACCGGTTAGTGGTTTTAATGTTGTGACTTACTGGTGTACATTTGTGGTTGTAAAAGTTATGAATCCACACACAGAAGCACACAAAATGAACTGCGTAGCAAACTTTGATATACAAAATTCAGCTTCAACAGCCCTCTACTCTCTCTCTAATCCATGCTGTAAAATAAATATTAGACGTTCAAATATTACACAACCTTACGACACACTGACAACATAAACGTCACAGCAAGTTATGCTACCAACCCCCAATCACATGGATGTGCACAGTGTTTCTGTTTCAATGTAAACACAGTGAGAGAGCTGACTGTCAGTGATTCAACAGTGAGGATCTTCTCAGCAGCGGTCGGGGAGCTTTACTCGAGACTCTCTGCAGCGTGCAGGCCTCATGTGGTGATCTGAGCGTGTTTTAACAGTTGGAAGGGTCGAGACTCTGACACGAAACTATCAGAACTGGCTTTACGCAGAATTATTATCATTTCTCTTTACAAGAAGTGTCACTGTTGGAGAGAATCAATGTTTTTCTTTGACGTGAAGTAGAGTAGTCATGTTACTGTGTACAAGTCTGAAATTTTCCTTCAGAAGTCAACCAAAATCAGACTCAAGAAACTGGAAAGGATAGAGAGGTTATTGATAAATATTTTGGACAGCCAATCTAGGATTAGATTTTAAACAATTGATTAATCATTCAAGTGATTTTAAAGTTTAGGACTGATTATTCAAGATACTCTCAGAACGATTAAATTGGGAAAATGCTCAAACTAAAATGAATGAAAGGCTTTTTAGTACCTTCAAAGAGAGGCCTCAGGAAACTAAATTCAGATTCCTTTCAAGTCCTGCAGACAGCCTGCACATTTCAAAGCCCTGGTGCTGACAAACTATGCTATTTGGAGATTTGAAGTGGAAGCGGAATCGGCGAGTACTTTCCCGCTTCCTACCCAAGCATTAAGATGATCATATGAAATTACATGCAAGTTAAGCATACAGCATAGTGATTTAACACCTGCCATGTCATGTAAACAAAAGCTGCTCAGGAGTGTGTTTTCTCAGCTGAAGTTTTAGTACTGAGGGTTGAATTATCGGATCTGAAATATTATCACATTTCTTTCCTGTCAAGTGAGAGTGCAGACAGAAAACGTGGCTGAGAGAAAGGCCAGAATGTAAAA
Organism: Trachinotus anak; assembly: GCF_046630095.1. Classification (NCBI taxonomy): domain Eukaryota; kingdom Metazoa; phylum Chordata; class Actinopteri; order Carangiformes; family Carangidae; genus Trachinotus; species Trachinotus anak. The sequence goes on from NW_027273877.1 coordinate 3,526,314, forward strand.
TTATATGAAATGGAAATGACAGAGAGAAAGCAAATAACCGTACATGTGTCAGAAGAGTGATGGTGGCACAACCAGTTAAAACAAGAAGTTCTTCCTCTCCTCCTCTTTGCTCATGTTTTTCTCTCAGTGCAAAAGCCTAAAGGGAAAAGGCAGTTCTGTACCATTAAAAATTTCTCTCCTGTAAACACCTTCCACTTCACACACATGCAAGCACCATAAACCACCCTGACGGATGAGCTCATAAACACGCTCCTACCGAGAAAAGCAGACAGACATGCATAGACACATATTACATCCTCTCTGGCCTGTGACTTTCTTCAAGAATCTACAGCTCTGCATGAAGGCACAAGGCGAGCAAACGTGACAAGCGTCTACTTGGTGCTGCAACCCCCAAACCCCCGCCCATGCTGTCAGAGCTGGAAGATGCTCTGATCTGGCTGCATGAAGCTCCTCGCACACTTAAGGGACACACTGCAAAGCCTGAAAACACTGCCCAACTTATGTTACCTACACTTAGACTCGAACATTGCATAAATAACAGTACATAAATAATAAAGTCAGACCACTAACATGCAAAACAAAGACTCGAAAACAAACAGTTTGGGCTTGCGATGTTGTAGGACAGCAACTAACGATTATTTTTATCATCAATTTATCTCCCAATGATTTTCTCAGTTAGAAATAAAAAAAAAAAATCCAAATTTACTTTGCCAATTAATTAATTGTCAAAGTAGCTGTCATCCTGATTGATTAATCAATTATATGTTTCAGATTTTTTTAAATCTACACTTAATAGCTAAAATTAATTCATAAAATGAATGACTGACATTGAAAATAACAGTTAGTTGCAGCTCAGTGGAGTGAATTGTTATGTGAATAAGAGAGCCAAACATCAAACTTTTTTTTTCACACGACATCTGTGTGATGCTGTGTACTTTGCTTGTATTAGGGTGAGATGCTGATAATCTCTCTCATATAAATAAGACAAAACCAAGTAAAACTAAGTCACTATTGGCTAGAAATGATTTTACTGACTGACAGCACAAATTGTTCAAACAAATAGGACAAATAAAAAGATCATGTCCAGAATAAGCTTTTCTATTCAATCATCTGACTCATGTATTAGTCATTCAGACATGCTCATACAAACTTGTCCATGGGAAGAGTGAATCAGTTCATCCCTAAAATAAGCAAATAAGCACACCTACTGTGTGACAAACCCCGGCCAAGGATATATTATATCCAAAGCTGTTCTGTTGGGGCTTTCTGCAGCCAGTAAACACAATGATCAGACATCATACACCCACCACTGTCAGTAAAAACAGAGGGTCAAGAGTGTTTTCACAACAGAGAAGATCTAAAACAATTCATGTGTTCGTGACTCATTCATTGTGTGCAGGAAGGACATCTCCACTTAGCTGCAAGGCACATTTTAGGTCAGTGATTCTCAAAGCACATAAAGGTTATATAAACAACTGTTGACCTGGCTGGGAGGATTTATGGACCAAGGCTGCCCCCTTGTGGGGAAACAGCCATCCAACAACAAAACACAGTTGAATGACAGTATATTTAATGTTTCTACTGAAGCATTATTTTGTGTCATGCCTCATTACCAGACAAATGACTTAATAGGTCTTCAGGTGTGATTTACTCTTCTTGACAGACAGGAGAGGCAACCCCAGAAACTCAAAGAACACTTTGTTCACAAAGCTGCTCTCTGACTGATCCATCAAACAGGAATATCAACACAACAAAACAGAAACCTGCTGTATGTGCTGAAGCCAGTTTACATTTTTTACTGCAGTTTCTAATGGTGTGCACAGACAAACCAAAACCTTGACATTGGAGAGTTATATACTGCACACATGATGTGTGCCAACTGGAAAGGTGGGGTTCCCATATAAAGCACATCTGCTTCTGGCCTAAGGTAACTAACTACCTGAGGTTAAAAGTGATAGATGTCATGCTGCTGTCAGGAAAAAAAGAGTCTTCATCCTGGAACAGAGCTTAACTTTAAAGACTTTATAAGAACCTTTAAGAATGAAAAAGGCTTAAACAAATTTTAGGACAAATCATGCCTCAACTTTCAAGTTTTGTAGGTTTGTTTGGTTAAAACCTCAATAGGTTTTAAAGACTGAAGCAGTGGTGTGTCTAACATAGTTTTTAGAAGTTTTAGATGTTATTCAAAGAATTTTCCTTTGGGGAAAAATATGGGCTTTGATAGACAGACTAAGTGTGGCATGAAATAGTAAATGCACAGTAAGTATATTTTTGGATTTAAAATTTGTAAAAATGAAGAACTAAGATATTTTAAATTTGACAATATACTATTGAACACACCTTGATTACAAGGTCTGAGAGTCTTAGAAACAAAAGGCAGCATAGTCCAATGTTTAGTCATTTCAACGTGTATAAACCATGCAGTGGTACACCTTACATTCTTATCTTGGGGTGTGTTCACATAAGCAATTGTTCACATGCTAGCTATGACTCACTGATGAGTTTTAGAATAGTTATATAAGCAAACAGTGTCATAATAGTGTGTGACAATTACAACTACAATCGTTAACGTCAAATTGTTGGCGACCCTCCATAGCTTTCCTTGGGAACCCTGGGAGTTCTCAGACCATGGCACGAAAAGAAGTGAGGATTTTAACAATCTTAAGTCTTAACAGAAACTTTTGGAGCACTGATCCATGTTTGGGCTCAGCTGTTGGGGACATAAATCATGAGTCAAAGCCAGCATACCTACAGAGCTTGACAGGCAGCTTATTATCACTGAAATATATTGGCAGACTGTAAAAGCAGAAAACCTTTCAGTTTCATATTGACACAAAACCAGAAGGGGTTCAATGGGGTTAATTCTTTGAGTAAGACCCAATATGTGAACTTCCTGGCTAAAATTCATTACAAAGAGGAAGCCAGCATATACACAGACAAAAAATGTTAACTGAAAAGCCTCGAACATGACAAGCTAGGAAACCAAACTTTTAGTATGTGTTGAAACTCTTATCTTACAGCAAGAAACCACAGAAAAAGAAGTTCTTATCTGTAATCAGAATGTAAGACTTCATTACCAGAAAAGAAAAAAAACTCACACAGCTGACTGTCACTGTGTCAAAACAGTAAATCTCTTTTAGACAATTTGACAATTTAATGAGCTTGGTCTGGCACAACAAAGTGTGTGTTCACTCTTAAATTTACCTCTGGCAGCCCTGTTGATTACTAAAAGGCGGCTTTGATTGAATCTGTATTCAAGCTATAAACTAATGACTGCTCAGTTATGTTTGATCTAATGTTACCTCAGCTGCTGCTGAACATGTTTACTGCTATAAAATGGTAGTAAAATACTGAAAAACAATTCAAACTTGAAAAGAATACTGTTTATATAAAGCTGACAAGCAGCTTTTATGGCCAAATAATCACTAGGTTACACATCTAACTTTTATGGATCCAAAGGATTAGATCACACAGATTAATTGCCCTATAAAATGGACAAAATGAACTATGACACCTCATATGTCTTCGCTTTGAAATGCATATTATCTCTGTGGTGTTTTTCAACAAATCAGCAAAGAATTCACGAATTTACATGTTTTCAATTCGTTTTTAGATTCCTGTGGCGACTGAAGCACAGAAAATTATTTAGTCATGGTAATTATTGTAATATAAAAATAATATGAACCAGAGTGTTGAATACACTCATGCACACGTAAGTATTCCTAAGGTATAATTTTGGTTTAGGCTCACTGCCAACATCACGCTGTACTGGAAGAAAGACTGACTGTACTCAAATCAGCATACAGTATGCTCTGCAGTGTCTCCTGTGTTGCTTTGTGACAATAATACAAACTATTTCTACATAAAAACCAACTTTCAGAGGCAGACTTTTTTCTTACATGGTAAAATGGTTTTATAGCTAATAAAACTCTTTGCTTACTGTTGTTTGTAAGGCTACAAATAGCAATAAGCAATGGCACAAATTCTCCTGTGTGCAAAGTCATATGTCTCTGAAGAGAAAGGTGTGTGGATATGACACACACACACACACACACACATTCTGTGGAGAGAAAGTGGCAGGTATCCAAAAGTCAAATTATACCAGCAGCGACCTGCAGGCTGAAATTTCACCCGGGGAAGCACGAGGACCTGTTGAAAGCACTCATTAATATCACTGTCCTCTGAGACACTTATAGAAACCGACAGCTAGCAGGTGGAACGAAACGAGCAGAATCCTGCAAAACAGACACACCCTCACATCAGTTCTTTACAACATGCCATGCACACAACTAAGCATCGGGCTAAGCGTTTTCATAATCATGACAGCTTTAAAAGAGCCAAACTGGGTTCTGCCAACGGGTAGTTGGCAGAATACTGAATCAGTATGAATATGACTGATTTGTGTTCTGTGTACAACAATCATCCTTGACAGCTGGTTGTTTTTGTTCCAGTAACCTACCAACAGAAAAAAAGAATTAATTAGCAACTATTTTGATAATCAATTAATCGTTTAAGTCATTTTTAAAAATAAAATCCCCAAAATTCTTTAGTGTCAGTTTCACCAGTGTCTCAGATTTTCTGTCTTTCTCTGTGCTGTATCCCTGTAAACTGAAAGTCTTTTGAGTTTTGGACGGCGGGTCAGACAAAATAACATTTTCTAAGCATAACAATTAATGGTAGGAAAAAAAAAAACATAGTCCGTCTGCAGTGGCTTTCTTAACTGTGGGCAAACTGTAACTACTGATACAGGTGACGTCATTGAACAGCTTAACTAAGGGTACTGGCTATGTTTATCTGTTCATATGCACTGTGCTCATTTCACTCTACTCTTGCATACTCTCATTAGGGGAAAAAACTGTAGACTTCTCCATTGCATGTGACTGGGCACTATTAGCTTAGAGGAAACACTGTGTGTTTGCAGGGAAAGGAGAGGGATATTTTAAGAGTGGAAGGAGAAGACTAGACTAGTGTCTGAGAGAAAAGGGCAGAGGAGAATAGTTTGGACAACTGGCATGAGGCACTGAGGCCTGCAAGAGGAAGAGACACAGAGAGAAAGAAAGAGAGGGTGATAAACAGAATACAAGACAGAAAGAAAGCAGTGACAGTAACAGAAACACAGAACCAGATAGCAGCGTGACATGACCATGACTAGAAACAAAGCAGACAAACACACCAAGACTGTCTGTGGCTGCAGGACAGTGGCCGATTCAAGAGGAGAAAACGGGCTGGCAAACGGACGGAGAGACAGAAACACACTGACAGAGGAAAGCATGCAGATGCCATGCAAAACACACACAACCACGATGAGGTGCCACAAATTGCCGACAAAAGCCTCCACATAGCATACAGGCTAGCTCTGTCTGCAGCTGAGAATGGCTGAAACTACGTCAACACTGATCCAAGAGTTATTGCACCCTCTGTTTCTCCGCTCCTTGAACTTAGACACAATCTGAACAGCTGAAATTACAAAAATGGTTCACTTTAGCTCTCCAACAACCTACTTTGCCGATAATTGAATTGTAAGTATGTTTGCTTGTTCGCTCTGCAACTACACAACTGCTCTTTTTCTTCATTTCAGTTCTGAAGTAAAGCATGTATTTGTACAACATTTGGGACAAAACTTTTCAGATTGTATGCATTTGTTGCCAACAGCATAATAAAGCCATAGTGTCAAAGCATAGGTTTTGTATTTTAGTTAGGTGTTCTTGGGTGAAGCTGACCATACTCAGTTGAACTGCCTCGATAGCCTGCAGGCATTATTATTGTACTCACAACATGAATCTCCTGCTTAACCAGAACACCGGACAGTACAGTGGTAACACTAGACGGCTGCCACGACCATGCTCCATTTCTCTGCAGCCAGAGTTTATCAGATTTATGCAACACAGCTCCTGATCAGGCCCAGTCTCTACAGCACAGACTCTGGCCTCACAGACTCTTTACACTTCATCTTCAAATGGGGCATGGGAGGGTTTTTCCAGGGCATCGACTGTATTCAGACCAGTCTTGCATTTTAACTACCTGCAACTGCTACACCAACTTTTGAGCACAACCGCCAGGAACATAGGGCTGAGTAATTGCACACATAAATAAACTATTCTGCAGTTTCCCTGGGGGTGCTACAAATCAACAGATCCAGTGTCTAATAAAAGACTCAACCTAAGGGGAGAAGGGGAAGGGGGGATGCATAGACTGAACGAGTCAGGAAAGATAGCGTGAGGTAGCACAACGGGGAAAATGTACCCTTACTGACACAAAGAGTCCTGAGCTAATGGAGGTGGATGTGTGATGGTAGGGGGTCAAACAGGGCAGTGCATCTGCTGAGTCACCAGCTCCCTCCATGATTCAGCAGCTCCACTGCTTCTATTCCAGCCACTGATATTTTTGCAATGGCAATGTCCAGTGCACTGTTTTTGTCCCGCTGAGAGCTAACAGAGTGACCTCACATGACGGGGGATCAAAAAAAATTTAAAACTAGACTTGTAGATCTGAATGACAGGAAACCATTTGTAGAATCCTGTTACATGCAGAGCTGCAGTTACAAAGCTAAATGCGTTCCCAGAGCACAATAAGACTCTGTAAATCATGCCCGGCTGTTTCGGAGTTGTGATGAGGTAAACATACATGTATTTCACTGCAATTCTTCGTTAAAAATCCGCATTGGTTTCAATATTACTGCAAAAGAAAGAAGAAAGTCATGTGTACTGTACTGCAGACTGAACTACAATGGACAAAGAACACTGACTTCTTCCTTTTGTTTGTTTAAAAACCTTCATCTGAAAAACAGAATTTACATTAGAATAAACAGCTCTGGCAGCACTGGCTGTCCGTCCTCACCTGTCGTCCTCTCCTTCAGCATGCTGAGTCCTAAGGCCTGCAGCAGCAGCTGCCATGAAAGCACTGGCCTCAGCTGACATCCCCATGTGGGCCAGTGTTGCAGCAGCACCGCTGGCCTGCGCAGCCCCCTCTCCACCTGCTGCCACGCCCAGCCTGGGGAGACTTAGCAGGCCTTGGTGCTGGAGCAGAAGCTTCTGGGCGTCCTCCAGCTGGGAGGTTTTTGTGGAGCTCCCACCTCCAGGGACCTGGGTGAGGGTCGTGCCTGGGGTTAGCAGGGGCTGGAGGTCAGCTTGTAGTGCAGTCAGAGGCATGTACGGGGTCCCATGGGTGGGTGCTACTGGGACTGTTGCAGTAGAACGAGGCTGGACTTGTGACTGTGGGTGAGGTTGGGGTTGAGATGGGAGGGTCTGTGGCTGTCCTGCAACAAAAGTTGCTGGGGCAGGTGGGGCTACCTGACCTTGATGGGGCAGCTGCTGAGTAATGCTGCCCGGTGGCTGTGTTATGGAGATTCCTGTTGTAACATGTGGCAGCGGAGGCTGGACCTGAGTCTGGAAGGGGGCAGTGGGCTGGATGAAGTCTGGCTGACGGACACTTCCTTGGGTCATGACCCCTGCTTGGAGCTGAGGTGCAGGGTAACCTCCCTGGGTTTGAGCCTGGTGGGGATCCACACCATAGGGCAACTGCTGGGGTATTACGGATGGAGGTTGATTTACAACGGCCTGTGGCGTAACTTGTGGTGTTGCTGTAGGGAGAGTGACAGGGGCCACTGGTTTCGACATGAGGGCTCCACCAATTACCTCTGGGGGTGAAACATAGGTCAGAGGAGTGGTCTGGGCCAGTCCCTGTGGCGGGCTCTGCATGGCTTGTGGACTAGTGAAATCCTGGCTCGGTGGCTGATAGGGCTGCAGTGTGTGGGGTGGCTGTACAGCAGGTATACCTGGACTAATCCCAACATTACCTGCCTCACTCTCTGCAGCCAACTCTGCAACTTTTGGTGCCTCAGATGTAGCTGGATGAGATATCTCCTTTTCATAATACTCTGTACATGTCCATCTTCCTTTGCGAAAGGGCTCAGAATTTGTGTCTAGCTTGACCACCCTAAAACGAGAGCCAGTAGCTGTCTGGGTTTGAGTGTGCTGGGTTTGAGTGTTGGGGGTAGCAACAGACGGGCCTGTTCCTCCACCAACAGAAGCTACTTGCACACTCACACTAGTGTTGTCAAAACCTGCAGGCCCAGAAGGAGGAACTGCAGCAGCAGTGCCAGCAGACACAGATATATTCACACTGCCCTGTAGATGTGGATCAGTGACTGTCTCACCAACAATAGGGGCTAATGGTTGGGTTGTCCCGCCTGCAGGTTTAGTGTTATCCAACACTGGTGGCCTCTGGAACTGACTAGGCCCAGCCATAGCTGGGCTGGAACTAGCCAAGGGAGCAACGGGTAGAGCTGGCAACGGGGGTTCCCCTCCTCCCAGACTATCAGAGTGATGATGGTGGGGCTGGCTGTGTTGCTGAGGATAATAATGATGATGCATGGACCCATTTACCATAGAGGTGTGCTGCTGAGACCCCTGAGGAATGGAATGAGGGTGAAGAGGCTCGTTGGGTGACACTAGTCCTGGTGTGTCAACCCCATGAAGACTGTTCAACGTCTCATCAGAGGAGCTTCTGTCCGGCACACCTGTATCTGTGGCCCTGGACATGGAAACATCCAGCATATCAGAAGAGGAGAGGTCTTCAGTGTGTGACTCATCCATGTCATCATAGCTCTCAGTGTCATCTGCTAAGCTGTTGTTGCCGCTCACATTGACCTGAGCTGAGGTGACACTTGTTATTTGGAAGCCACTTTTCTTCTTCACCTGAGCGCCAGCCACTTGGGACTGGGGCTGGTGGTGGAGACCGGGAGAAGAGGATCCAGCCTGGGTTGGATTGTCGTCAACCGTGTTGACCCCGCTGCCTGCAGAGGAGGCAGACGCACCGCTGCTGCCCCTCCTGAAGTGGAAAGCTGTTTTCCTGCTCCCGGTCCCAGGCGGGTCTCCAGAAAAGTCCTGGTGGTGCATCTTTACCGTCAAGGAGTTTATGAAGGCCAAGAGGTTGCTGACGGCTATTTGCACTACCTACTAGCTAACACAGATGCTAGCTAGCTGGGTCAGCTGCAGTACCGCGATACTAACAAGCCATAAGTGAGAAGTCAGATGACATATGTCCTTTAAAAATCAAGCTAAATGTTCCGAGCTGTAATTAGGCAGAAACGCTAGCTTATCCGCAGCTTGCCTCTTCTTACCGCAAGTATTAATACAACTTCAGAAAGATAAAAAAAAAAAAAAACACTGTATTCAATGAAGCAAATAAAATAAACAAAGAATGCGAAATTTGGCTAGCCGTTGGTTAGCTTAAAGCTGAGTTGGCTCGCCAGAAGCGATTAGCCACACTCTTTGCCGTACCTTTTCACTACCGACTGCGATTATTTTGCGTGTAGTAATGCTCACAGCTAAGCACACAGGAAAGAGTCTGGCCCTGACAGGTTTAGGTGCACTCAGGTGGTCTTCAAAGTGAATGTGGAAGCTTCCTAGCTGGCCGGTGAATGTCGCAGGAAAGCGGCCGTCGCATCCATTCCTCTCTCGGACGTCGAGTCTCCTTTTCCCGAAACAAAAATGAGCCCGGCGATGAAAAAACTTCCCCTGTTGTCAATAGGGAATGGTGTCTGGGTTATATCCGTCTTTGCAGCGGTAAAAAGTGCTTGCTAAGTCCATCCCGAGGTGTCTTACCGAGTCCGTGTTTGCTGTATCATTGCCGGTGAACAGCAGCAGCTAACGGGCTGTCAGTCTCCGAGGAGGGAGGAGGAATGCAAACACAGCGACTGCGCATGCTCGTCTCTGCCCATTTCTTCGGCCTAATGTAACGTTCAAGTTCAAACGTTAAATCAGAATTTACATAATCCAGGTATTCATGTGCGGTGGGGTGACTTTTTTTCTTTTCTTACAAAGATCGATTTGTTCAAATACTAATAGTTTTTCTCAGCTGAACATTTTACTTTGATTATAAAATTATCACTTGAACAAAATGTGCATAATCAGAATGTCCTTTTTTACAGTATTTACGAAGAATTTTAAGGCACCATTAGGATCTGGATTGTTTATTTTCTGTCCTTTGACCCTACTGTTTGGGAAGTGCCACTATATGTAAGCTGTATGAAGGTAGGTATTTTCCTCGTTTATTTTCTAGTTCTTGGTTGATGTATGAGAAAGTATATGCTGCATTTTAGACAAGTTTCTATTTTCTGTGTTCAAATAACCTTTTGATGTACAGGATAACAAGCCACTCATTGCTGACAACATGTCATGCAAAACAAGTCCTGACAAAAAGATAAAGTTGAACCACCTCCTCAGCTCGTTTTGCCTGTTGGGTCAAATTTAGCCGGAAGCAAGAGGCTCTATACAAATTACAATACAAATCCCCCATAGAGATGTTACATAGCAACAACCACCCAGATTTTGATCTACCTGTTTGTTTTCGTGCCTGCCTTCTGGCGACAGATTCTCATATTAAACATATAACAGCGACAGCAGGTATGACTGATGTGCTGCCAGAGAGAGGGGGGAAATCTGTGTCAAAGAGTTAAGACACACCTGTCAGAGCACTTCCAACATGTCAGCATCACAGCTATTCATAAACACATCACATGCACCTGTAGGGGAGGGTGAGCTATGGGAAAGTTCCACTCTGAAGTCTGATTCCAAAGGTTACGTAAGTTTGAAACCACAGAAAGTAAACAGAGAAATTTAAGTCATGCTTTCTGTAAACGTTCAACCTGAACGTCAAGACTGTTCCTGGACAGCCCTGCGTCTACTGATAAGCAGTTCAGACAATGTTTACCTCAGATTGATGCAGGAGGGTTATATCAGCCTTGATTTAAAAATAAACTGAATTAAAATGTCAAAAAGCTTTTAGTCAAAAGACAATTTCCTTTTGCTCAATGGTGATTTAATTCTAAATCAAATAAAGTTAATAACAAGCATAATCAATTATTACAAATGGCTACCAACAAAAAGCAAATGTTGCCATAAACCATCCAGGCTGCCAAAGATTTTATAGATTCTCTGCATTTATGTGAGAAAATCCAATCATTAAGAATCATTTTATCACTGTTCATACCAACAGGTGGACAAAAACACTGACAATAAACTGACAATAAAATTTAATTAATAATAATGATCTTTATTTTCAGAATTGCAAGAATCAATTTGTTCCAAAATAAAAAAATAAAATGAAAGCTACTTTTCATGACCATCCTCCCAGTCTCCGTCTGGTGCATCTTGGTGATGTCAGGTCTGTGGAAGTCGTATTTGAAGGTTGTAGTACACACTGTACGGTGACATTTCCTACATTGCAAATCTCTGCAGCTAGAAACGGCCCACACTGAAAGAAAGATAAAACAGATTTCTTAGAAAGTGATTTTTAAACAGATTTTGAAACTATGGATTTTCTCAACAATGCATATTAGTACAGATGATTTCAGAGTTCTTTATAGTGTAAAATAATCTTTGTTAATATTATTGTTTGCCTTGCATGATATCAATTGCATCCTTTCCATTTCAGGTAGTGCTGCATTAGCTCTGCCTCCACTTGTAAAGGACAGAGTCAGGGTAGGGGTCTGGGTGTGATTCCATATCCTGGAGCTACCCAGTTGTAAACCCACCCAGGAGGGTCCCCTGTTTTCAGGACATACTGGTAGAAAAGCCTGATTAATTTACTGGCTTTGTGGACGTGGATAGCTATAACGCAGGAGTAAATTCTGTACATGTTTGCCCTTCACTAAAATTAGCACAGACATTTTCCAGAATGAAATGTATTACTGCAGACACATCTGATAATCTGGTTCATGTCTCTGCGGTGACATTATTTACTCTTTCTCTTCGCAACATCTACCACATGAACTTCAGCAGAAGCCTTATTACAGAAACAATTAGGACACTTATGCCTCACCTTAATGCTGTGACACATCAAAGCAGAGAAACCCTGACTGCCTTTTGTTTATTTACCTGTCTTCCAGTAGGAATGACATATCAACAAGGCTAGAGAGCCCCACTGTTGCTGATCAACTGCACCAATCACCAGAAAAAATTCCTTGTATGTGAAAACATACTTGGCAATAAAACTGATTCTGATTCTGATTCTGATTCTGATGTCACAAAACAGATGCCCCGTGTGAGGCTCCAACTCACGACCTTCAGATTATGAGACTGACGCGCTGCCTACTGCGCCAACGAGGCCTAAAATGGGTTTGAAATAGACAAGTCAAATTGAGAGCATCTTTTAATTTAACAAAAACAAATGACATGTTGTTGTTGATATGCACTGTTGCTAACACAGGGACTGTTAAGACCACAGTGATGAAAGGATTTCAAAAAAGGATAAAATTATGTTGCTGTTTGTGGCACTGCCACATTAAAATTATACAATTCTCATGTACAAGTCATACAACCAGGATAGGTTTTAAAAAATTAAAATCTAGTTGCATTGGCCGGGAATCGAACCCGGGCCTCCCGCGTGGCAGGCGAGAATTCTACCACTGAACCACCAATGCTTACATAACTTGCACATCTGCCCTATCCGAGCTCCCATCCTTACCCCTGCACATCTCATCATTCATCAAAAGATGTCCATAATCAGAATTGCGATCAAAACATGCAACAACTAAAAGCTAGTTGCATTGGCCGGGAATCGAACCCGGGCCTCCCGCGTGGCAGGCGAGAATTCTACCACTGAACCACCAATGCTCGCATGACCTCCACTTCTGCCCTGTTCCTGCCTCTGCAGGGGTAAAGAGGGAGGCAGGGACAGGCAGAACATACTTTAGCATACTTTACTGGACCTCGTGAGCACAGCGGCAAAAAAACATCTGTATGTGAGCATTGGTGGTTCAGTGGTAGAATTCTCGCCTGCCACGCGGGAGGCCCGGGTTCGATTCCCGGCCAATGCAACAGAACTTTTTTTTGTTTGTTTTTTTTAATAAAACAAGCAACATCTACCACATGAACTTCAGCAGAATCCTTATTATGCTACCCTTGTTTTCCTTATTATGCCCTTAATGCTGTGACATCCAGATGTTTCCTACCACTACACCATCAGCGACCCTGCTCAACATATTGTGAAGTCGTCTGCGAAAATGAGCATAAATTCAGATCAAAGACAATAGCTCTGTGCACTCGCTAATTGCTGTCCTGTACTTTCACAGTGAAAAGGGGAGGAGTCAAAAACTACAAACATCTCCTCGTTAGTATAGTGGTGAGTATCCCCGCCTGTCACGCGGGAGACCGGGGTTCGATTCCCCGACGGGGAGTGAACAACCTTTTTTCTTTAAATCAATTAAAGTCTTTTATTCACAGCAAGAACATACAGCAAATCTCACAGCTTGTGGCCTCTACATAATCAATAAACAACCACATTTCTGTTCCCACAAAGGATCACAACTGCTTCCCATCCACAAGTATGAATCTTTTAACTTCAAAATACGCAGATAAAAGTGGTAAATAACTGGTGTCTTATTTATTGAATATATATTATAAAACTGATTAGAACATAAACACTAAAATGTGAAAAGTGTGTTGCATTGGCCGGGAATCGAACCCGGGCCTCCCGCGTGGCAGGCGAGAATTCTACCACTGAACCACCAATGCTTACATGACAGCAATCTCCGCCTCCAACATTAAGTACAGCTCAGCAAACACAAAAACCCCACAGAGGCTAAACTTAACGAACACGGATCAACTTGGATTAAGTAACAGAAAAAAAAAAAAAAAAAAGTTATGCGCCCAACGTGGGGCTCGAACCCACGACCCTGAGATTAAGAGTCTCATGCTCTACCGACTGAGCTAGCCGGGCTTGAATCTTCGTGAAAAAGCATGATTTTTCAGAAATTAATACTGATGAAAAAAAAAAAAAAACCCTTAGCACTTTCATAATTATATAATATCTGTTAAATACTAAGGTGTTTTTGAGTAGACGGGGTCACTGCAAGTCAATGACTTGATCAGCGTATAAAATAAGAAGAGAGGAAAAAAAAAAAAAAAAAAAAAGTTATGCGCCCAACGTGGGGCTCGAACCCACGACCCTGAGATTAAGAGTCTCATGCTCTACCGACTGAGCTAGCCGGGCTTGAAACACCATCAAAAATCATGATTTTTATAACGTCTCCTAACAATTAAATTGCATAATCCTGCTGTACTAAATACAATCTTAACATTAGCATTAGCATTAGCACCTCCAGTGAGGTGTTGAAGATGTCCGTGAACACCGGAGACAGCTGATCAGCACAGTGCTTCAGGGATGATGGAGAGACAGAGTCAGGACCGGCTGCTTTGCGGGGGTTCTGCTTCTTAAAAAGCCTGTTGACCTATATTCTACTGAAAAATTAAGCAAAAGTTTTAATGCAAACAAACTATAAAAAGGAAGACGCAGATTATGAAGGTGTACTGAATTGTATACTCATTGCCGGTGCAAAATACATGCCCCGTGTGAGGCTCGAACTCACGACCTTCAGATTATGAGACTGACGCGCTGCCTACTGCGCCAACGAGGCTTAAAGCAGCTGTTCAGAGGATGTCTTCAAATAGGCACTACAAGTATGTATATACACTATGGAGATTTCTTAATAAAATAGACATAATAAAATCCCAAATAGCCACAAATTAAACAAAAACACTGCACATTTCAATAACACACATATTTATATATAATGGCTGTAATTCCCCTCAGTGTCCACCAGAGGGAGTGGGGCAGTCTGCGTGTGTTGGCTGCAGTATCAACATTGGTATTGAGAATTGATTAGTTTCATCGGCACTGTTACCAACGACCAGATTTCTGGATTTGCGCGATCCCCAGATAAGACATGCATAAGATGTATAAAATGGCACACAATAATCAAAACACATGCCCCGTGTGAGGCTCGAACTCACGACCTTCAGATTATGAGACTGACGCGCTGCCTACTGCGCCAACGAGGCTTAAAACATGGCTGCAGGAAGTCCTTATATAGGACTACAAACATGGCGCCACCCTATGGAAATTATTGGCAATATACACTATTACACGATCAAAGATCCTCAAACAAAGGTCCCTTGGAAGTGGACAAAACATTAACCTATGTCCAAATCTGATCCCTGATTGTCCACCAGAGGGAGACAGACTACATCCCCCCCTCCCGGACAGCCTGGTTTGACCTAAAGTTACCTCTAATAAAAAGATGGCGTGATCTCAAGGGAGCATTTCAGTGTAGCTTTGAAGCTAGCGGCAAATACTGTGACTTCATGGAGCCCATTAGAATCTACATATTCAACAATTTGTGATTAATCACATCATGCAGATCAAATTTATGTGTCAACCTAAGACTTTTTCCACTTTTCTCTAATCTAATTCTTTAATCTAATTTTTGGGTGGTTTTCTCTCATTAGACCTATAAAAATGTTAAGTCATATGGCAAAAAATATATATTTAGAATACTCCTGTAATAGTACAATAATAAAATGGGTAAATTAAGTAAAGAGTTGGTTTTCAAGCATACTGTCATATAAAGCAGGAAATATTTCAAGAATGAAGGAATCAATTCAGACATTTGCGAACTGAAAGCCATGTTTAATAATTTAATTTCACCATGCATAAACCATATAGAAAATACTTTACAGCAATGACCATAAAAAAAAGGATATTTTATGAAGCCAAAAAAGAAAAAGCGTCACAGATCACTGAAGGCTCACAAGTTGTAATCGGATTAGTTTGATGATGGTTAGTACACGGTTAAATCAGCAGGGTTACATTTCACCCTGCAAGGAATGAACAACAGAAACTCAGCACAACAGTAAAAATAAAGAACAGGCGATAACCAAAACATAATCAAGATTCCTTAGAAAAATGCTGATGTCACTTTATATCACACCCAACCCAGCATGGGCGCGCTTGATTTTTTACAACCGTGACTCTAAGTCTGTCTCTGCTTTGCGAAATGGGTCTTGAAGCCTGGTGGGTTGTCGCTGCTTTGCAAATGAATCATATAAGGAGTAGTTAATCAGTGACCCCCGACAGAAATGAGGGTAGCGATGAATGAAGAGGGTGTTTAGTGTGTTAGTTGAGGTGGGGGTCCATGCAGAAGGCATCCAGTCTGCACCTCCACCCTTTCCAATGGCACTAGATTCAACAGGAGGAAAAAAAAACATGGCGAAAACACTCCTTCATATGACATATGATTACCATCATCATCCCAAAGTTTATACATCTTTCATCACATCAGAACATGGTCAAAACATTACAGCAAACCTTTCAATATGCAATGTTTGGCCAGTACCTGATTAGGTAAAAATCACACCGTCTGTAGAAGGGAGAGGTAAAAGAGGAAAACGAGTCAAAATGCATGAACTAAAACACCTCCAACTGGCCTCGTTTACATATGCGTAAGCATCATTATTTCTCACAATTTCACAGTTATATTAAATGGTTGCAGCTGGATATGAAACATGAGTCACAATATGGCCTCACTGTCAAGCAGAAAACTGAGGAAGGGAAGCACCAACACCACTTTAATCTTAACTTTGCAAGCACTGATGCTGAGTAATTCACATTTTGAGTTTCTGATTTATTGAACTTCTTTGCTTTCATTTTAGGGATGGGACATGATCTTAAACTTTCATCACTGATGGTGCTGGTGCATCCCCACTTTGAGTCTTTGAATTATCCCCCACAGGCCAATAAAGTGTTTCCATCTGTTGAATTGCATCCGGGCAAGCGATCAAGAATTTCAGTTAGCATTCTGAGCGCAAAATCCGTTTCATAACACTGCTTAATTACAATACTGCTTCATAAAAACAACAAAACAAAGCAAAAACAACAAAAAGCACTGTTTCACATATTCATGTTTCAAGTCACTTACGACGCGTCCCTCTCTTCACTGTCTGCCCCTGGCGAGATGTACGATAACTAAAGCTGTCTCAATGAGAGCAGAAACTAAAACAAGCTGCCAGATAAATCCTGGTAAAAACTGTGCGTAACGTCTGGCCTTGTTGTCTGTGTTGAATTTCCCTTGATAAGCTGCTGTTGGCACAATTTTGTGCTGTAGGTTTATGTGTTAGGCCACAGGCAATGAGTTAGAGTTGTACAATGTAGTCGCAACATTTTAGTGTGTAGACGGTTTGCAAATTTGGAGAAAAAAAAAAAGACAATTTAATACTTAGAACAGGCTACATTTTCAGAGGTCCCTTTTAAATGGACTGCATGACCCTGAATTTTAAGTTTCACCTTCAGAGGCTTTGGCAGGTGGAGAAGAGAGAGAACACAGGATTGGTTCAGAGACAGAGAAAAGAAAATTCATCATTTCATTTACAGCTCCATCACTGGGTGTAATTACACAGCAACAAAACTGGAGAACATTTATTAAACAAAAGCTTACAATATGACACGAAAAGGGCTAAGCTGACATTGATTTTCTCTATTCGCAACTAAGAAACTATGTTGTTAGTGTAGGATTACTGTACAATTACACATCAGTCGATGGAGCAGAAGAGGAGCTGTAAAGTAAAGAAAAAGTAAAAAAAAAAAAAAAAGGAATGAAAACACAATAGGTCCGAGTCACTTAAGTTCCATTGAGAGGAATGAGTGCGCGTTATGGGTGAGTGATTCACTTTTTTCCATTCATTCATTCATTCATTCATCCAGCTGTCTACTGTTATGGCATCAGTGCTTCTTCCTCTCCTTCTTCTCTTGAGGTGGACTAAATGGACACCTTGACACCACGGAAAATAAACAATAGCATTTCTTACAGCCAGAATTTGAGGAAAACATTCGTCATTAAGTTGAGTAGGAATCAGCATTCTTGCATTTTTCACTGAAACCGCTGACCTTTCCTCATTAGCCTGTTGGCTAGCAGTATCATTGAGTTTCTGTGACAAATGCTAAGAATGCTAACTCAAGGTTCATAAAGTAACTGATTTTCTTTTCCCTGAACAGCGAGATTTAAGATAAGTATGCTGAAGGAAACTAAAAATTAAAAAAAAAAAGTCAAGGCATCCATTTAAGAAAGAGGATATTAACATAAAGATGGATCGCAGTGTTTCCCCTACATCAACAAAGCAGTGTTCATGAAATGCCACTTCTCTCTTTTCTCCCAGCTCATAAAGAAAGATAATAATTGTTTAATTCTATCGAGTGAGGCTGGAAATTTGTTCTTCCCAGCATTCAGTGTTGCAGTAATTAGTTTTGTACAGTTAGACCATTACAAATTATGGAGGCTTCAAGTTCGTTTTGCTAAAATTTTGCTCCTGATTTCAGTGAAAATGTGGGGAAACACTGCATCCCTCCATCTACTTCTTCCCTCAAAGCCTCAGAGTTTTGAGAGTCTCTATCTTCATTTCATCTTAGCAAATAGCCACTTCCTTCATTGCTCCTTTTATCCACACAGAAAACAGGTAGTGTCCTTTTTGTCTAGCAAGACACCACTCTCATGTGTCTTGCATGTTTCTCCTTCATTTTCTTGTCAAAAGTCAACGTCTTGCGTCTTCTCCTTCCTCCTGAGAAGAATAATTTCCCTCCCTTCCTCTCAGAATAACACGTCTTCGTTGGTAATGAGCGTTTCCACCACAAGTCTCTGGTATCGGATGTCGTTGAGCGCCGTCATGGCGTCCAGCTCGGGGGCCCTCATCAGCGTTGGGCCGAAGACAATGCCCAGGTTCTCGCTGGACATGAGGTTCTCCTTCTCGTACTGGGTCACCCTGGATGGAGAGCAGGGGGAAAGAGTGTGTGAGCACAACAGCTAGAAAACAACAAGATCAAGGAATCAAACCCTTGTAATTCAGCTGAATAACAATATATATGTATTCAGACCTCTTGAGGTGAGCCATGAGGTATCGCAGCGTCTCGCAGTGAGCTGGCGGCAGCAGCTTCAAGGCCTCGTGGAGAGACTCCAGACGTTTTTCTGGGTCTGTGATCTCTGTAATACACAAACACACACACACACACACACACACACACAACACTGATTAGAGGTGATTTGTTTCTCTGTGCATGGGCTACCATATGCATGAGAAACACTTAGACATTGGATCAATTATCACATTATTGCAACATAAAAGTGACAAACACATTTCACACATGCCTTTTACAGATTTATAACATGTGCATAATGTCCCTGTTGCTAAGTGCCTTCACTGCTCAGCTTGGCTGCTGAGCTGTTCCTCTATTCATTCTTGCATCTTATATAATAAGGTATAGAAAGCACGAAGACCTACTTGCGGTTTCTATGAAGCGTGGGTAGGCATCATATGTGATGAGGGGGATAGGCAGCTCTCTGAAGTAGAGTTTCAGGGCTCCAGTGATGATGTTGATGTCCTCGTAAGCACTTGAGGAAATATCAGCTTTCTCTCCGTCTGCGGAGGAAAACAAAAACAATCAGTTGCTTCCTGTGAAAAGGAAACCTCAGGATTCTGGTGCAAGATGAAATGTCTGTCTTCAAGGAATCTCTCTGGAGGATTGTAGTGATATTTTATTGATGATATTAAAAGATAATTTCTCCTTTTCTTGTAGGGATTCACCTAAAAACAACAAACATGGGGCGACACTCACCTCTGTCAAAGGCCAGTTTGACATCTTCAATCAGCTCACTGAAGCCTGATATTCTGTACAAACCCTCTGACTGAAGACCTGGAGACAGACAGGGAGAGTTGAACAGACACCATCATTCATATAATGTAAACTTGAATTGTAGTTTAAGTTCTGGATAATCAATCTAATCATTTAAGACATGTTTTATGTGCCATAATTCTCTGGTTCCAGCATCTCAAATGTGATATTTGCAGATTTTCTGAGTCGTATATGATAACAAATGGAACATCTTTGGACTGTTGGTTTGATACAAGAAGAGATTTTAGGAAAACATGACAAGCTATTTTTACTCTCTTACAGCATGTTCAGATCAAACAATCCATCAGTTTTTTGAAAAAAATTGAAAAGAAAGATTAATCAGTGATGTAAATAGTAGTGTTAGCTGTTTGTGGCAATGCCACAGCTTAAGGAAATAAAACTGAAGGTGATACAGAAATAGAGACAGAAGAGGACAAGAAGATTGATTAGAAGAAAAAACAACAACAAAGACAGAAGGGGGGGTGGGGGGGTATATTCAGCTGTCTCTTCTGTTCCAGTCAAGTTCAATCACTTCAAGTCAGGTGTCTTTATTGATTTCACATATTAGTTTCACTCAGGTCTTGAGTCGTTGTCAATAAAATCCTGTCTGCGGCAGCCCCCCCTGTGACCACTCAGGTCCCATGGGGGCAGAATTACAGCTCTCTCAGTCTATATATACACACCTACATTCATTTATCCTGTGTGCTTCAAACCACTGAGAGGGTGGGCTGACACACGCACATCTTGCATACGTATGCCAGCCTCGTAGGTGTTGCAGCAAACAATACTTAAAAGCTTTTTTTGTCCACATTATATAACCACTGACTCACATGCAAACACGCACAAATATACACACCCACTGTCTCTCTCACCTCTAGCCTCGATTTCCTGTATGCACATATCAACCACCATGGGTCTCTTGGTGTTGTGGGCTTTGACCAGCGTGGTCAGGTCGCAGCTGTACACCTTCTTGACGTGCCGCAGGTCCGGCTGGCAGTCGTTCGGCACCACTTTGGAGCACTGCTTATGGACATTCAACCCACAGTCTAACAGGGAGAAGGACAGAGGTCGTTTTATATCAATTTATATCCACTCATAACCTAAGCAGCACTCTTTAAGGCATCTCCTGTGGTAGCATTTGCATAAATGTGTCTGTTCTCCTTTATGCCTCTGTAGACAGCGCAATTTTGCCCATAAAAGTCTGACACTTAAAGAATAGGGACGAGATTCAACGGTAAAAGTTCCATTTAAACGTTAAGCATTGCAGAGGCACAGTTCATCACCCACTCACAGTAAGAATCCCTCTGCCAGTCTGTTCTCTGGCACCAAATTGAATCTTTTAACATTTAAAATCCATGATACACTGCAGATGAGTCAACACCAAAAGTGACTAACTTTAGCCTGCTGTCCCACTTTTGAGTCACGGTCTAAGAGAGAGGAGGTGCAACATGTCGAGTGCAGCGGAGGAGGCAAAAAGGAGCAGAAACTGAATCTTCTGTGGCGCATTTGTACGGGATGAATCAAAGATTACTGCATTATATACTGATGTGTGTGTGTGAAAAGGGGGTGTGTTTGTTTTTGTGTGTTACCTGCACACTTGACTCCCTGAGCAATGAGACCCCACATGAAGTTGGCACAGTACTCGCACCAGTGGGGGCCCCTGAATGTATGAACCTGGGAATAGAGACAGATACAGAAAATTGGAAATTTGATATAAAAATCTAAATAGACATTTCTCCCTTAAATTATAAATATATCATATATAAATAAACTATTATAAATATAAGTGAGTTAAGTGCCAGAATGGTGCATTTGACTGGGTACACACTATGAACAAAGTGAGAAAAATCTTCATATAACACAGAGCAGCTCAAGTAAAAGCTGAATAAAAGCAAGAACAGGCAGTGACAGAAGACTGATGGAGACACAATAGAAGTGCTGAAAGGGCACGATGAAAAAATATAGAGAGAACAGAGTTTTAATCTGCCCATTTATTGCACAAATTGGTTTTATATAATGAAATGCTAATGACCTCCATCACATCACTGTGCTCTTTGTATGTATGTGTGCGTGCGTGCGTGTCTGTCAGTGTGTGTTCGTCCACATTTCCCTTGAGCTCAGTACACTGTGGCTCTGACCTTTGTGCTCTTTACTAATGGCTGCTTGTAATATGAAAATCTGTGAAAATGTAAATGCATGAATGTGTGTTTCTGTGCATGTGTGCGTGCGTGTGTGTGTCTGTGTGTGTGTGTGTGTGAGCGTGCTAACACTCTCCGAGGTAAATTTGAATAAGACCCCATGAGCTGAATCAGCAACTCTCTCTCTCACACTCTCACACACACACACACACACACACACACACAGTGAAGGACTGGGGAAGCGAGTGCCTCACCTTGAAGTTGTGGACCTTCTCATACTTGGGCGCCAAGTCGCTCTCCCTCAGGGTGGCCCGCCGCACCAGCGATGTGAGCTGCGAAAGGGCAAAAGATCTGATTGGTTGCCAGAAGGTGGAAGCAGGGGAGGTGGGTTTAGAGGGGGCCGGTGCCCTGTTGAGATGGGATCCCGAGCCGGTGCTGGGGTCCGATGTGCTGCCAGAGACTGGCAGGGAGGGAATTGAACCAGCACTGACATTTAAACCGAGAGCGGCGGTAAACAAAGACCCCTTCTGACTTGTTTCCTTCTCGGCTCGCCTGCGTGATTGCTTTTTACCTCGCTTAATGATGTGCGACTCGCGGCTCGGCATTGTGGGACCTGCAGTTTTGATGTGGATTTTAAATTAAATACTGAGACCAAAACCTGAATCCCATTAATAACTACAGTAAGCCAATCAGCATGCCAAGAAATATGAAACAAAAAAATAAACACTGAAATTGTGTTAAAAATTACAAAGAAATCCCAGATTGATAAATGAAAACAGGAACAAGTAAATATGACACAACAACTAGACTCTCAAATCACGTCAACGCTCCATCTGACAACAACATCCCAGACCGAGAAGCCAACACAGGACCAATCCTGCCGTCTTTGTACCACAAAGATCAACCAATCAGATTAGCTCTGCATACTGACAGAGCTGCATGGTGCAATTCCAGTTCATAACAAAAAACAAAAGCCAGCAAGCCTAATAATAAATCTGCTGCAGATAGGAAAAAAAAAAGTTCAGTGAATACAATTCATGAAATCTTCCATTAAATCTCTGCTTCTTGGAAGGTGTTTGAAAATCCCCCAGACCAGACTGATGCGGCAGAACGAGCAATCCCGTCTCTCGGTCTCGTGTAGGTGAGCTCTTCAGCCCACATGGCTGAGTGTGTGCGTTAATCCGCTTTCCCTCTACACACTCACCAGGCAGAACCGGTGGAGGAGGGAGGGATAGAGGCGGAGAGAGAAAGAAGAAGAGGAGGGGGGAGGCTGAGCTACGGAGCAGTAATGGATGAATTTAACAGGTCACATTGAGAGGGGAAGGAGCCAATCAGCACACAGGGGTTCTTGTTGTTCGCCACCAATTCTGCCACCTCAATTGTCCCAGGAGAGAAAGAGAGAGAGAGAGGGAGAGAAAGAATGAGCTGAGAATCAAGCTGTTATTTTATTTATTCGTTCACACTTTGTGTTCCTCTTTTTTTTCCCTCCATTCTTTTGTCATTCAAACTGCAACATCTGTCTGTTTTTCCTCCGATGTTTCCTGATTCCTCTAAATCCTCTCCACTGTAAACAAGCAACTGCAACTGCTGTCATCTGCTTTGTGTGCGTCTCTAGCTCGATATTGTCTCGACTTCACTACATCAGGATATACACAATCCCACATCCTTGCATGGCTCTTAAATCAAAGCCCCTGCTCCTCCATTATTTTAGATCATAGAAGTAACATTACATTAAAACAGTTTAAGGCTAAATTTTGACTTTAGAGGTTTCTGGTTAAGTGCCGCCTCTGGTGGGAAGATGTTGACATTTTTAGGCTGAGCAAATTGTCAAGCAGTGGGAATGCATTCAATCCTGTTACTGTGGGAAAGATTTACAGTTTTTGGCTGTGATTTGATCTTTTACACCGACAGAGTGATGCAAAATATCATTTTGTGGCATCTTAAGAAGACATCACCAAAAAAGAGTGAATTTTTAGTCACAAAAAGCCTTTGGAACCAGCAACCACATATCCAGATTCACTCATCCTCAGCTCATATACACAACACAGTGAATATTTATGACTGGTCATGGTTATTTAATAATGTTTTCATTGCATGGGAATGGTGGGGTTGAGGGTGTGGAGGGACTAACAAAAGAGCACCTCGATTACAGACAGACCTTGAAATAAAGATATATAGATATAATAGAAAAGGAACAAGGCAAAAGTATATATAGTATATATATAAAATGTAATTTTTTGGTGAGCTTTTTATTATTTTTTCTGTATTCAGCCAGATCAAAGGTGATCTAAGACCTAATTCCTAAAATCTCTTTTCATTGCCGTCTTTCCTGTCACCGTCCAATGAATTCAATCTCATATTAACGCTTTAAAAATTAATTTTTAAAAAGTCATCACCAGAACCACATCTTTATCACCCCCACGGGGGTCTTAAAACTGCATTTAACCCCTAATAAACGGTGATTGGCTGTAGGAACATATGATATACGTATTTCTTGGATGTCTGACTTCCCTACAGAGAACCACCTCCGGTCTCAATGTCACAGCCGTCCTGCTTTGTCTGCAAATCCACCCAATTATGAAAGCACACACGTACACAGGACCACCCCCCATTACACACACACACACACACACACACACACGGACAGTGATGTATGAGGTGCAGTGTAGGTGGTCATGCACTGCAGGTCATACAAGGCCTCAGGAGGCTCAGCACTGGTCTAGCAGATAAACGCATTGCACACCCAGTCCCTACTTCGTTATGAGCCTGTTGGTCTGGACTGTATTACACTGGTGTGTGTGTGTGTGTGTGTGTTTGTGTGTGTGTTTGTGTGTGTTTGTATACACGAGTCTGGGGGTTCTGCAGCAGTTGCCTGAATGGATCTGCATCTCCTGCCTCATTTTTTTTCATGCACCTACCTGCACAAACACCCAGCTGCAGGACTGAAATTTACATTCAGTGTTGCCCAGTGATCAGCATCTGAGTTAGCGTCATTCCTGCGTCATACAAATAACTCCAAATTTGGCCACTTTTGTTTTCACCCACAGAAAAAGTCAAGAAATAAGAAACAAACTCTAATAACCTCATAGCTTATTGGAAACTAATGAGCCAGCAACAAACTCCGTTTTTGAATACTTAGTGGATAGTTTTCAGGAGATAGCAGGTTTCTGCAGGCAAACTACTGTTATGTAATTTTACTGCAGAGCCCTTGGCTGGAGGCCATCTCTCCTCTGCATCCATCCTCCTCCTCCTTCTTCTTCTTCTTCTTCTTTCTTCCACCACATTCCTCAACTCTCATCCTTCCATCCTTGTACTGTACATAGGGAAACTTTCCCTCACCTTTACCCTTATTTTAAATGTCTGCAGGGTTTCTTAAAATTTTCAGTTTCAAAAATCAATGCTTAACAAACCCTCATTTTTGATACAATACATTTATATATTATTGTTTTATACTTTTGCCGCCTCCTGGAAATATAATGATGGTACATATGCTAACGATTACTGCATTATGATTTATGTAACCTTAATTTATGCAGGTAAGGTCCAGTGATTTTAAGAGATTGAGTTATTTTGCATACTGCCCACAGCATAAATCCACTTCCACTTCCATGTTATTGCTGAACTGAAACAAAAACCTCTAACATTTTGTCCTTGCGTCTTCTAGATTCAGGCACATCTCCAGCTCAGCCTCTCACCCCTCACTCATCAATTCATCCTACACATCATCTCAATGCTCATTCACATTTTCCACTGTCAGTTTCTGTACTCTCAATTTGGAGACATGAATGATTTGCCGCTGATTTGAAAGCTTAGACTAAAGGCAGAGTGCGGAGAGACTTGATGGATGATTTAATTTGTCTTATGAGGCTCATTTCACACTGTAGTCTCCTAAGAGGAATATTCTCTGGTCTTCAGCCAATACTCTCTGTCAACACTGCTCCACTTCCTATTCAAACCACCACCCCCCCCACAAAACCCCTAAGCATTCAGGTCAGTTTGCCAAAAACTTATGGTAATTGCTGGATGCTTTTGGACAGAGTTCCTACACAGAATCCATTTAAAAATCCCTACTTCCTGCAGAGAGTGATGAGTTTTGAAGATACTCATTGTTATTCTGTATAATTTCAGCCTCTAAAAGCAACGCCATATTTCATAGCTGAAGATTCTTCTTGGAAGGTGGCACATAATCGAATATATGAAGTGTCTGGCACTCAATGAGAAAGAAAATGCCCCGCACAACGACAACTTTGCGAGGTGCCTTGTAAACTCCTATCAGACAGTCAATGATGATTGTCCTCACCCTCTCCTCTGCGTTGTGTTCATCTTTGGCCGGAGCAGGTCCGTCGGGGGCCTCGGGGCTGTGCGGCAGGTGTTTCTTCAGGGTGGGCTCCTGGTTCAGGGTGGTGTAGCCCACGTGTTCATAAATGGGGTTTATGGTCATCTTGGCGATGTACTCCGCCGCCTGACAGAGGAGAAGGTAACTTTAAACATGCCATTCAACTTAGTTTTTTATAGTTATTAGTTTAGATCATTAATGACTACTGTATGTTTCTGTCTACCCTCACAGTCTACATTTGACACATCTGGGCTTGGACTTAAACTTGCAGTAATTTTCTTCATTTTCCAGCACGGTTTTGTTCCCCTTGGTGCTGTCTTATTGTCTGAATAACAAATAAACACTTGATGGGGACCATGTGCTGAAAAAAAATGTAAAATTACCTTCTTTCTTCAAGGTTTTTTTTTTAAGGAATCAGGGGATTCGTGCGATTAACTAAACAAGTAGTGATCAAGGGGTATTATGTGTCAAGCTGACTGATTTTTTTACCTGGGGAACATGGGCTGGAAGCTCAAAGCTTTTTGCTGCCATTATGGCAAGCAATCATCCATAATCAGAATTTACATTCAGAGATTACAACTATTCAGCCCTGATCAGTGCTATTCTCAGATCCTATCCACCACTTTCATGAAGACAAGGGCAAAAAGTATCTTTAAATGTGGAAAGTGACGCATGATTGTTGCTAAGATGGAGAGGGAGGGAAGGGCAGAGAGACGCAAACACAAACACAGACCTTTGTCTCAATGTAGAGCGTGATGAGGCCGTCTGTGACCAGGTCGTGGATGGACTCGAACCTCTTCTCTCCAACAAAGTGCTTCCCGTCATGGTAGAGACGGAAGTTTCTCGTCTGGTTCCCAAACCTGGGAATTGATGGAAGAAGAGGGGCGAAAAAAAGGCAAAAAAATCCATTCTCAATTAATTGTTTTTTTTTCACGTAGCTGGAGCAGTTTCAGTCAAACCACTGAGATTTTGATGAGTTAGGGGCCAAAACCTTATCAGATGCTTGTATTATTGACTGGTTACCTGCCACTTGTCTAGAAGAGTCAATGACGATATCTGAGGGGTTTGAAGCCCCATGTTTTTGTTTCCTGTACATTATAGAGGGTAGGAAAATGTGAAGCTAGACACATCATCATAAACAAAGCTGGCTTTTATTCTTTGATTTAAACAGAGTCTTTTCTCTTGTAAAATAACACTTTACAATCACACAAAAAATGCTGCAGCCTTTTACTACCATAGAGTCAAAAAATGGCACAGACTCTGTGACAGATAGACCCTGAACTGGGCCAACACATTATCTGCTCCTCAGTGGACCACAATGAAACCACCGTGAGATAAAACTGCGACATCAGATCATTAACCCAAAATCCAACCTTTCCTTTTCTGCCAACCCAGACTGGGACCCTAGTTTATGAAACGGTATTTATGGAATGTAATTATAACCACAGGGATGGGAGGAAGAGTGGAAGAGAGAGAAACTCACGCAGGTGGAAGAATGGCGTGACTATGAATAGAGCAAACTGACCCAAAACTACATTCAAATTAAACCATGCACCCATTTAAAAAGTGTGACACCTACTCTGAGAAAACAATGGCTCACATTTGAGTAAAACTGACGACGAGGCCAAGGGAACAGAGTGGCATCGAGTGTACAGAACAGTGTACAGACTCCTTTTGGCATGTCAGATAACAACGATCCTCACACACAGGACACAAACTCGCTACCTAGAAGTCACATTTAGGACATATAGTATGTATGAAAGCACAGACTGTCAGTCTCTCTCACGAGGAGAGGCTCTCAGGAAGGTGGTGTGTGGAGCCATGTGAGCTTAGAGATGAGCACCTCTGAGCGGCTTAAACTTTGACTGCTGCCTTTACTGTGTGTGGGGGGTGGGGTAAATCCTCACAGCTCACAACACCTGGGGCGCTGTACACACACGATGAGACGTGCTCAACATTCACACAGCACACGTGGGCATAGGCAAAGGTGCGGGAGGTCAATCAACAGTTCAACAGTGAGCTCACATTTGCTCTTGATTGTATGAGTCTCCCTAAATTAGCCAAACACACTCACACACACACACACAGACAAACGTGAACATACCTCAGAGCCAGTGTGTATGTGCCTGGCTGTCTCTGACTCTCTCTGATGAGGTAGCTGCCTTCAGCCTGACTCAGTAACTGGTCGGCCTCTTCTCTTGAGATCATCCCATGGTACCTGGACAAAAGAGGAGCCGATGCAAAGTTTCCTCACTGTCTGAAATGTACTGAACACTGACAACACGTCTGATGCAAATGACTAATACTGAGAAATCCAACTTACTCTCTCCCATAGTATTTAGGTCGATTGTCCACCTGCAGGGAAAAGAAAAGTATATAGTGTGTAAGATCACATTCAAGGGAAGAATTATATCCATTTTGCAAAAGGAAAACTTGATATACTTAAATACACTGGCTCCAAACACAATACAATTCTAAACACGTTGATTAAATAACATACAATGTCATATTGCACAGTACAATAGCAGTTTATTAATAAAACACACACACAACAATATAGTGTGTGAAATGCCACTGGCTCTAAAATGATACAAACTACGTGCTCTTGCTACATATTCTCTCAGACTTTGGCACATTTTCGGGACTCAAATGAAAACCTCACTTGCCACCCAGCGTGTGTCCGAGTTCGTGAGTGTGTGGGCGCAGAGGATATTGCACGAGTCAGAGAAAAAAGCCGAACACTGTGTTGCTCTCAACAAAACTGCTGTCGAGCCAATAAATCAACAAAGAACCAACAGACAACGGAGAATATTAATTTGGATGCTGTGTCCGTGAGAGGTACAGGAAGAGTCTATTTTTCACAGATTTGTCATAATATGCATCGGCCACATTTCAGCACATAATCATGTGGGCAGGGTGGTTAAACAAGAGAAAGTTGAGCTGGTGGAGAAGCGATCAGGCTGGTTCACGAGCACAGAGGAGGTACGCTACCTCTCTGTTATCAGCCATGCATTTGCACCTCTGGACACCAACCAGAACCGCTGAGGCCTAATACCCATTACTAATGCTCAACACACATCCTTGACTGCACATTACAGACTGCTGTGCAGGGGGCGGAGAACTGTTTGGGAGAAGAACACATTTACAGCCGCATGCTGCATTTACAGTGTATTTAAATGGAATGATGAAATAAATTGGTGCACGGTGAAATGGTGTGTACAGCAGAACCTGGAAGCAAACAATTCCCGATTTTAGTATATCGATGTAGGCAAATTCTTGGACATCCCATATTATTTTTAATTGGTGCACTTGCTTTCTTTGTGTATTTAAAGATTTTTTACGTCAGTGATGGATCTCTCAAAGACATGCAAACTATTATTAATCAGGATTATGGACAGATTGACGAATAAACTAAAGTAACTTTGAGCAACAGTTGTCTAGGAACTGGAGGTAACACCCAGAAAAAGCTTCTTTTACACCTTGAGGCTGCAACAATGGACACAGATGTTTGTTTCACCACCGAGAAATGTTTTAGATAAAAATGTTTATTGAAATTTTAGGGAGGCTATGTTGGCACCGTCTTCTTGCTCATTTGCTCAAAAACAGTTCAAAACCATGTTCAATTAAAAAATGATTGCACTGTTTTAATAAAAAAAAAAAAAGTTCTTCTTCTTCTTCCAGACAGACTTTGCACTGATTTATGCCACCATGTCACTGACATATCACAAATTAAAAAGTACCAGCCATAGATAAGTGCTTATTGGTGCATCATTAAATCACATATGGCTGAACTCCCAGCAGACGACACGGAGTTGGTGGTAGCGGGATGGGGGGGGTGGGTCCTACCCCGTCTGTTTGCCAGTCTGCTGCTTTTAACTGGGTCAGCACTGAATACCTGACCAGGCCGGGGCATCAAAACCAACAGCTGTCCATTTAGCATCGACACACACATCCTCCCATCCATCCTAAAAGAACTGTCTTTTACAGATTAACACACACACAAACACCAGACGCACCCCCCCCCCCTCTAATCCCCATTGGTTTGCCCCAAACCTTGCACACATGCACATCTGGTGGTTGCCTCTCCTATGGGCAGACGGGCTGGTGCGTGGCATTTAGTGGACATCAGCAACATCCCATACCACCTGGGTGCCCTAGGCGAGGACGCAGCCTCAGCCAACTAAACCTATTCCCCCATTTACATAAAGATGTTCTGAATTTTAATATTCATGTTGCGCTGATTAGAGAAAAAGCCCACCACTGAATCAACAGGAGTTTGAACTTAAACTAACATTTAATTGCTTTTTAATGACACTAAACCTACTTTTACCAACTTAACATCAGGTGCTGTGTTTAGCATTTTCAGATCACGACTATAGACGCTTTAACAGATGCTTTCCCTGCAGACAGTGGATTAGGTGAAGTACAGGGAAAACAATCAGCCTTGCTACAAGCCGAGTCAGCAAAGACACATTAACGCACACAACCACACACATACACAAAGACGCGCTATGAAACTCTCAGCTTGCCCTAGGCTTGATCCACACCAGTGTTGTTTCAGTATTGTATTGTTAGTTATTATCATATTTAATTGCCAAGATCAGAAATATACAATATGCCTTAAGGTTTGGGCTTCGGCTTTAATTCAAAAGACACATCAGTGTCAGCAAGAACCCTTACGTCAATCTTCTGTTCGTCATTCAGCCTACGTTTTCATGTGTTAACCCAAAACAACACAGGGGACTGTGGCTGCAGAAAGTGACAGCACAGCCATGACAGACTTTTTTTTTGGGATTCAGAATCTGTCATCTATGTCAGCTCCTTAGTGTTTGCAGTTTTATGCTCCAATGTTTCAGGAAAAGTGATGTTTTGAGGTTAAGTCAATGATGCATTGACTTAACCTCATGAAAATGTAGATAAACAGGGTTTTTTTAATCAATTTTTTTATCAATACAATCTTTTTCTGGATTTCTCAAGAATAACATGTACATAAGGATTTGGGAGGACTCACCTCACAGGTGCAGGTGAGTCTGCGTGGGTGAGGTGCCTCCTGCTGGAGCTGATACACTGAGGCAGAAAACACACAGCAATTCATCAGCAAAAAGCATTTTACCTCCATAAAGAAATACTCCAGACAAGGAATGAGGGTATGAAAATCCTGATCGTGCAATACTGTCAAGAAAATAACGGCAAAAACTAAGGTTTAAAAAGGTCAAGATAATAATTCCTTTGATACTTACAGTAAGACTTCCACACTGGTGGCCTGTATTCATCATGATCTGAGAAAAGAAAAAGGACAACAGTGGATTAAACAGCTGCAACTGCACTCAAACTTAATTCTATTTGCTACAGTGCCCCCATGTGGAGAAAATATGATAGTGATCAGTGCTGACTCTGTCTTCTGTGTCTCAATTTTGATATGAAGCATCAACCAGATCAAACCGGTTCAGGATTGACTCATTTCATCCTCTTTTTGATATTAAAGTCAATTAATCATAGCAATCTAAATGCTGAATTGCTGGTAAAATGGATGATTTGGAGCAATCACATGATTCTCAAGACTAAACACTGAAACCACTGAAAGCGATTTTGCTCTCGCTGCCAAACAAACAAGCTAAATAAACACCTGAATGTGTAAAAAATGTAAAAATAATAAAAAAAGAAATATGTGTTTACACTGACATAGGGAGATATAAAGTCAAGGATTTCAACTACTTCATTTTCTTTAGTTTGTGTCCATTTACCTTGGGATGTCAGATTACATGAAGGACGTGTTTTGTTAACAACAAAACCTGTACTCTGCATGAATGATGGCTTAATAAATAAATCCACCCCGAAGCATAAAAAGCTGTGAAAGACTCATTAATACTGAGTTGCAGACAAGATGGATTATACAGGAACTCTCTGTGTGATTGTGTATCTTTCTTCTGCTGTTGCACCCTCAGGCCAAGTCTTTTTTTAATCAATTATAGAAAGATATCAACATTATAGCAGCGTCTCCTTGTTGCTTATTCAGTGGTAACAGACCACAAACAACACCAACATTAATATTAGCCTAAATGCAACTCAAACTGAAGCATTTTAGCCGCAGGCGCTCATCTGGTGTTTGGCTGAACTCTGCATTAGTTCCTGAAAATGTCTTTCTACTTAAAATCCTTCACTGTGAAATCCTTTCAGGTACACATTCATATTCTTTGCTGTATGCATTTAATGTCGTATAAGAAACATCTAATACACAACATTAGCACATTGTATAATTCTAAAGTATTAATTTTGTTTAGCACTTCACATACTGACATAATAGCAATTAAAAGTCCTGTTTCATAAGTGTGACAAAAAGCAAATACACTGTTTTTGCTTCATCTTATATGTATTAATAATAATAATAATAATTGTAATAATAATTAATAGTAATTTAACTCCTACACTGAAAGACCAGAATCAACTAATCCAATATCCTTACTCTGAGCTCTTAAATCAATAAGAAATAGAGCTTTTATGTAATGGAGATGATGATTTTAAGACTCTGCTGTCATTTTGCCAGCATCTTGCAGATTCAGGAATAAGCTGTCCTCCACCTTCTGCTCAGTCCACACGCATAAAACTAACAGCCAGTTTCCTGTCTTGGTGTACTCTGTGTTCGCTCCACAAGCCTTATCTATTCAACACTCTTCGTCCCGGTATCCTGTCTTCAAAATAACTGCAAATCCTCCCCGGGTAAGTGTCTCACCCTCCCTCTCAAGGCAACATAACCTCACTGATAGACACACTAATAAGACCCCAGACATAACATATCGACTGCTGACACTCAGTGTCTGCAAGATCACTGGAGTACTGTGTGCACAATCCTGATACACTGGTGCTTTATTTGAACATTTCTATTTTTGTGAGGCTTTATACTCTTACCTCCCAACATTTTTGAGGGAAGTATTGGGCCATGAAAGGTGTCTATAATATATAAATTATTATGACTAAAGTATTACAGTGTAAGCAGCACAAATGGAAATGCTCAAAATTGTACTTCGGCACAGTAATTGAATAAATGGACTTCTAGTTATGCTTCATGTCCACTGGATCCACAGGATTTCTACTGGCCTCTCTACTTATATGATACATATAGAGAGAGAGAAACAAGAATATAATAATTGATGGTCGTCTCCCACAACATTGGTCAGTGGACAAACACACAAACAGACCATTAATCCAGTCATATTAGAGCAGAGTGGCCATTAACTGAGGTGTGATGCTGCTTACCAAAGACATTTAGGGCCATCTTGTCTCTCTGACACGATGATGAACAATTAACCAGCAGATCCAAATATCCAGAAAACGGACCGGCTTAGGATGAATCCTGAAAGAGAAAACACACACAACAGAATCAGATGAAACTCTCCTCCCACTGGCTGTGAGGAGCTGACCAGGCTGAGGTGAAAACAGCTGAGTAACGATAAACAATAAATGATCCAGCTCAGATTGTCAGAGCTAACGTTAGCGGACCCGCTCACCGTTACTTTAGCTGCCGGGCTCAATCGGGCATAAAACGGAGCCCACTTCATGTTGTAAAGAAAACATTTGAACTGTAACACAATTTTAAAAAAAATGCGCAGAATAATACGCTAGTTTATGAGTCTAACGGGAAGCTAATAATACGTAAAACTCACATTCACATCCATCCTGCATTGTGGTCGCCATCTTGCTGGGTCACATGAGCAAGTCTCGCCTTCTCTCCCGGGTAGCCATGGCAACGGACCTCTCCATTGCCACTAGCAACGGCGGACGTCGTCGGAGGTTGCCATGTATATAAAACGGTAATTCCCGATTTTAAGTTTTTATTTGTGTGTTTATTTTTGATAATATGGTTACCTGAAGTCGTGTTCTCACAGGGTGTCATTGTACTTTACCACTTTACTAATCCTAATCCGAACATGGCCGGTTAGCTCAGTTGGTTAGAGCGTGGTGCTAATAACGCCAAGGTCGCGGGTTCGATCCCCGTACGGGCCAACTTCTTTTTATTTTATTTTTTTTATATATATAATGTCCTAAAAGGTAATACGAAGTAGCACTGTGTATGTGCCTGGTGTAATTTAACAACATTAATGCAAGTACTGCGTTTAAATACATTTTTATGCAGTTACTTATAGTAGTGTAAACATCCTACACTACTATATTTATTTGACAGGTTTAGTTGCAAGTTTCTTTTCAGATTTAAAAGTTTTCACAGTGTTAAACCGTAGGCTGAATATAAAAGGTGTTCAATAACTGCTTACCAGTCTATTTGGCGTGGGACCCCTTGCATTAAAGAAGTATTTAGTATCAATTAAAAGAAACCAATATATGGTGGTTCCTGCACTAAATATCTATTCTATATATATATTAGTAGCTGGGCCTCTTTGTAAGGTATCAGAAATTATAAAATATGAGGTGTAAGCTTACATTTTCCATCAGCTACCAAACATCAATTATAAACGTATCCTCAATTCACCCTTTCCATCCCTGGTGGTAGCCTGTTGGCCTTGCAGCTTCTCTGAGTCAGAGGTGCTGTTGTTCCTGTCTCCTGGTCTGTCCCGCTGTGAACAGCAACGCTGCCACAATTAGATTTATTACACAAATAAACAATCAAATGTTGTTATGTTGTCCAATTTCATGGGACCGTAACAAATAAAGATGGACTCATATGCCTAGGCCTTTGCAGTCACTAGATCCCGGCCAGATATTTAAGAAGTTGGAGAGAGGGAAGACACAGGGACGACTCAGGACACATTCAAGATGATATATTTCTGTTTAGATGTATACATATCTTTTCATACAATAATAATAAAAAAACAAACAAATGTGATTGTGAGAAGATATATAAGGAAAGGCTGTTTATGCGTTGTCATAGTGTTACGTGCCGGAGTGGTGTTTGTGTATGTGTGTTGTGTCCTCGGCCCCTCCCCTTTTTTTCAATCAGGTGAATCAGCACAGCTGTACCTGGTTTCACAATCAGAGCCTGGCGTATAAGGAGCATTGAGGAGGCCTGGTTGATGCTCGGGGGCCAGATGGCAGCATGAAGGCTGTGTGTGTGTGCGCGCGCGAGAGAGGTGACCACTGTACTATTACTGTTATCAGCCAGTGGGCCAGATTGCTGAGTGTGTATACGAGGTAGTGTCTGTGCGTTACTCCCTGTGGCTGGGAGGGTGTTTTCGTCTCAACTTGTAGTTTCCTGATTGTTGTCTCGTTGTGTTTTAGTCTCTGGTGGCAACCGTGGTTATTGGGTGGCTTCCTCAGTTAAGTAGGTGAGTGTCCAGCTGGGCTGTTTCAGTCCTTCCGACAGGCGCTCTTTTGTTGTTTTGCCTTTCTTGTTTTTGGAGTAATCCTGGGCGGGGAAGCAGTTCTCCAACGGGGGCAGGCAATTCAGGGCCCCGGTCGCTGAAGTTTAGCCTTTAAATCGCCTCGAGCCCAGCACGCTCCAGAAGATAGGTAAAGTGTATTAGGCAGGCCCTGAGGAAGTTGTTCAGTTGTCACGTTTGCCACCTGTAGTGTGGTGTTCAAGGCCATGTTCTCCCTCTTCGTTGGGTCTTCCAGGAGTTTCTCCAGGGCCTGGAGCTCTTCCACTGTGTTGTAGGGCTGAGTGATGAGAGGGAACGTGTCCTCCTCAGAGGTCTGCCTGGCCCTGATTTCTGTCAGGTTTTTAATGATCTCCTCCTGGTTGGCAATTATACGGTCCAGCTTGTTATGGACTTTCATTTGAAAGTCTGGAAAATAAGAGGAAGTTCATTAGGTTTAAGTCAGACAAAACTAAAGGAATTAAGGACTGTGCTGCTGATAAAGCTCTAAGTTCACCTACCGTTCACAAGCCCAAAAAACATTGTGGCGGCTTTCCTGGCAGCAGAGGCCCTCTGGCCCGACCTCTGGAGCCTCCTGGGGGCCTTCTTCACCTCCTTCTTGGGGCTGTTCCCCGCCACTGGCTCGCTAACCTCTTGGCGGGGTTTTGCCTTCCTGCCAGCGGCGGCTTTCTTGGCCGGTTTCTCGGCTTTACCTGCAGCCTCCGACCTCACCCGAAAGCATCCGGAGGCGCCGGTTCCCCTGGTCCGGACCAGAGCCCCCTCGGTCACCAGGCTGTTGATGGCGGTGTCCAGGCGGGTTTTGTTCTTGGCCACATCGTCATGGCTTGAAGGATGCGCTCTCCCAGTTTGGTGACGACTTTCTTTCCCATAGCTTCTTTTCTGAATGATGACAAACCACAAACACAGATTAGCACTGCAGTACCAAGAGGCAACCCACCCTGACATCACCCACTGGTTTGTGAACTGCCGTTTTGAAGCGTGGATGTAAGCCACGTGTTTGCAATTTGGCCGTCGCCATCTTGATTTTTTGAAACCATATTTGGAGAAGAGGGTGGAGCTGACCTTAGAGCCGAGGTCACCCACCTCCACCGGCTCCCTGTGGATCCCAAATCAGCCATTTAGTAAATTTAGTGAAATTTTGACATGCATTTCTAGTATTGTTATTGATGTTAAAGGTGCAATAAAAGTGTGTTGTTAGCTTCAATAAACAGTATAAATGATCAATTGACAATGAAGGATGAAAAGCCAGATATTTTAGCGCCATATTGTAAATGTGCCTCCCTGGATGGTTTTAATTGCCTGGTACAAGCCCGGACCCTCCGCCTCCGCTTCTCCACCTCCACCGTGAGGTGGTGCTCTCTCTCCGCCGGGCCGCCTGCGCTGGAGGCGGTGTGTCTCCCTCCTCATTGTCTCGGTGGAAAGCTCGCTGCTCTCGGTTTCCCCCACATTTGTTTCAATGGCCACCGCGCAGGAACCACGTCCCAGCTGAGAGGGAGCGGCTTCGCTGCGGAGAGAGACCCCCCGACCCCGAGCTTCAGCCCGGGGCCGCACGGTGCCGGATTTACGAGCTCCTACCGACGGACAGCCCGCGGATCCCGAGCAAAGAGGGGTAAGGAAATCATGCCATCCGGATTATGAGGCGACTTACACGTAGGCTTCCTGGTATTCCTCCCACTGTGCACACTTGTGCTTGGATATGTCCAGATTTGAAGAGAAGAAACGCGCTGATGTTTGATGAGCCTGCTGTCTTCAGTATAAGGCTGCAGCCAGTCTGTTCATTTCCTCATCGGCTGAGCTTCAGGAGGTCCAGCAGAGCTTCTCCCCCTGTGAGCTGAGGGACAGACAGGAACAGCCTCCTCCTCCAAGTGCTTTCAACGCTTTTATGCGTTTTAACTTAATTCACAATTTTGTCATTTTAACTGACACAGGTTTTTTCTTCAGTATTGTGGGTTTTGTTTTGCAGCTTCTCCATGCACTAATGGCCTAGCTCCATGCACACACACACACACACACACACACACACACAGACACACACATAGCAGAGTCTTGAGTGGGAGCTGTTTGCCTGCTGACACCTTTGCTGTGGCCTAAAGGATTACTCTGCTAACCTACATTCAGGCGTTTGCATGTTGCCAGCTGTACTCAGCATGTGTGTGTGTGTGTCTTTAAATGTGCTCTATCTTGGTGTCTCACTGAGTGCATGCCTGTCCTGCAGTATATCAACCCCCCCTTTCCCCCCCGGGTGCTTTGTATTGTCAGAGGCAAACCTTCATCCACCACCCATCCCCTGGAGAGTATATGCATGGCACCTATCGGGTGTCAACATCAGCTGACAAACAAATCCCTTTCCTTTATAGGTCTTGGGGGGGGGGGGGGTCCCTTTGGCGTGAGGTCAGAGCATGGGGTCAGTGGGGAGACAGCGGCATCACCTCGCTCATGCATTTTTCTAATGATTGTTGCAGCATGTGAATCCGGGTCGGCCCTGCTGCCCATTCTCTTTTGCAATCAATATCACACCCGCAGAGCCAGTAGAATTGGTTTTACTCTCTCCTTTCTTACAAAACACACACACACGGCCCCAAAGGAGGAATTCCCCTGAGGCCGGTAGAGCAGCTTTATGGTTCCACCAGTGTCACCTTGATACAACATGGTATCAGGCGCAGCCATTGATCTGCCAAGGACCTTGGGTGTAAGTGCGGTGTTTTGTAGCCTTGGTCTCACCTGTGCTTGTCAGGCTGTTGTTGACACTCCTGTGTGTCATTTTTTTAGGTGAGTCAGATGGTACACGGTCAGTGGCTGTGTTTGTTTTTTTTTAATGGGATCTTCCTCTTAAAAAGGGCAACAAGTAACACAATCTTGGTCACGGATGCACTCAGATTTATTCTTTCTTTTATTCTTAGTTTTCGTTGTACAACATGGCATGAGGCATCAAATGCATACCAGCAATTTCAGCAGTTCACCTTATTTTTCAGGGGTTAAATTCATGGTAAATATTCTAAATGCAAGGTCCACTTGTTAAGCTGTTCCCAGAGCTTTTAATCGTATCCCACAGCATTCCTCTGGGAATGTAATATGCAGCTGTAGAGCTGGAACAGTTAATTAGTCAATTAGTTGATTGAAAGGAAATGAATCACCAACAATTCTGATAACTGAGTTGACTTTTTTAAAGAAAATAATGACAAACCTCTCTAGTTTCAGCTTCTTAGATGTGAATATTTGCTGGTTTTAAGTGAATATCTCTGTTGCTCAGTCAGAACCTGCCATTTCAAATGTACCGCCAAAATAATCAGCAGATAAATGTTGAAAAAGATGATAAACCCACTTTGTCGCATACAGTGGAAATATCCATCACATCTTTTTTTAGGTAGTTTGAGCTCTGATCATGTTTTATAGCACAGTTTCTGCATTTCTAAACTGTTAATAAATACATAGTTACACAGCAGCCATGTAAACATTCCTGCCCTTTTTAATCTAATGTCAGATGGCTCATTTTCACTTTAACATGCAGTATGTGGTGTCTTGATTTATTTAAAAAATAGTCAGAATTGCTAATTCTTAATAACCAAAGTATGAGGAACCAGATTTGCTTTGACAACTTAGCGCTTTCTCTGTACACGCACACACTCACATCCGATTCCCAGGGCCTGGCTTCCCTCTCACAAACTCTTGGGAAACTTTCAGCTAACACCAGTTCAAAGGCTGGTTGAGAGGCCTTGGTCCCGCTGCTGGAAGCTCCCACAGTAGCGTCCTTTGTGCCTGTGCGACCAGCTCGCTCTGTATTCCTCTCTTGCTTAACTAACTCCATGTATAATCCCCCTCCCAGGCCCTACGGAGGAGATGAGGAAACTTCTGCCTCCAAACTTCAGATTTATGGAGTTGTGAAATTGATCCAGCAGCTAGTGTGTTGTTCTCGGGTTTTAAATCAGCCCAGTCAGCATTTATGATTTTGTTCATGAGAGAGACCTCGGTGAAAGATCTGTGGAAGTAGCTGTATTGTGTCTTGGTACCGTGTAGGCTTCTCGTTGATGAGTCTGTGTTGAGAGAATGAGGACAACAAACCAACCCTGCTGTCTGCAGAGTATGATCCACTCACGTTTGTCAGGGTAATTGGCACCTGTCTGTTAGTGCATGAGTAGGTCGAGCTATAAAACTGGCTCTGAGTTGACACTTGTTTTGCTTTGAAGTGTGACACAAGAAGGTAACCCAAAGTGAGTGAGTGTAGGCTTTCAAAAGCAGCTTATTTAGGATCGGAATTGGCTGAACTCCTTGTCGTCTCAATCCTAGTTGCTAAACTGGCCGATACTGAGCAACTAATAAACAACCCGGCCGAGCTTTGATTTCAGAGCAGTATGGGGAAATGAATGCTCCCACAGGTGTAATGACTAACCTGACTGCCAGGTCCCTTTATTGTACGGCCACTTCCTTGGCCGGTTTCCAGTTTCCAGTTGCAGCTTTTGTCACTGAGGTGAAGAGAGCAGCTCGTTTGTGTGTGCAGGTGGAGGGATTAGTAGTAGATAATGTCTCCTCTATGTCTACGTCTGTTGTGTAACCTTGCTGGGAGAGATTAGATTAGGTGTGAGACCACAAAGGGAAACCAATAAAAAAAGTTGTCTGTAGAGTTTCTATGCAAATTCAGCACATTGCAAATGTTTTTTTTTGGTTGATAGATTTACCAAGAAGAAATTTGGTTTGTAAAATGTCAGATAAGAATGAAAACTCTCTTTTGTGATGCTCAAAGATATTTAATTAGCAGAGAAATGAAGCTCACCCTCACACTAAGACTGGAACCAGTGAGTGGTTAGTGGTGGATGAATCGATTATTATGATAGTTGCACATCAGTTTTCTTTATTCGACTGAGTTGTTTCAGCTCTGTCCTGCACCTTCTCCTTGGACTAGATTCTGCACAGAGACTTCACCATAAACCTCCAGTCTTAGCCTTGCACAGAAAAGTGTCCAGCACTCGGTGGATTTTAGGATAGTCTGCAGAAGACCACAAATTATACACCGAGTTTTTTTTCTCCAAATTTGGGCAAAAGAAAGCTGTATTTCTCAGGCTTTGGACTCGGTCATCACCATCAACCTGATAACATACTTTAATGTGGGCTTGAAATATGGACCTTACCCTGGACTTGGTGAATACGTTGCTGGCGGCTCTTATAAAGGGTGGATGTTTGCCACCACATAGGTCATCCCAGTTCACTGCACCACCCATCTGCTCTGAAACATTTGGTGTCTGATTATTGGCTGATATTTGGGCGTTGGTTGGTTTTTTTTCTATAATCATTCAGGCATTTGTGTACTGACGGACAGTGTTTGTTACTTACTGGTTGACATATACACCGACACTGATGTATGTGCATGAAGCTAATATCAGCTTTTTGTAGATGAGGATGTATGTTTCTCAGAGGACAGAGGATTTTGACCTGACTCCAAATTACCTGTTAATCAACATGATGCCCAGTGGGTCCCTAATGACAAATTGATTTAACGATTTATTGACAAGAAAAGATGTAATGACTGAACACGGGACAAAAACAGCATTTCCAAAGCAAAGACAAAAAAAACAAAACAAATCAGACCTTTTCTATTCTATTTCTATTGTCCCGTACATGACCAGTGCACTCAGACCCACTAAAACAGGTTGTACATATTGGAATATTGATCTAAATTTGTTTGTGTGTCGGGGCAGTTCGGCAGTGTGTAACCCTCATCCCTGCTTTACCCCCTGACTATCTTCTAAAACATTCCTCAGCCTTGATGTCACCAAGCGTCTGAGAGGATATTTATTGTCTGAGGCTGAGGTTTATCAAGTGTGGGGGGGCGGGAGGGGGGGCACTGAAAAGTTTGTGTGTGTGTGTGTTTGAGTCTGAAAGAAGAAGAGGGGGGGTCAAGGGTGTCTTTGTGTGTTCTCAGACCGTATCTCATCTGCCCCACTTGTGAAGCTTTGATTCAAGTCTGAACTGGTCTTAAACAGAGCTCTGTGTTTGGTTTGTAGGAAACGCAGTAAATCCCACCTGCATGTGCTGTGGCTGGAACCAGTGTGTGCAATGTGAGTGTCTAGCAATGTGTGAGACACGTCTGTCTGTCTGTCTGCTTCTTTGCACTCACTGACTAAATCCCTTGTGGTTGTTTTTTTTTTTTTTTTCTACAAGGCCAATTTAACTCAGACTGAACAAATGTGGTGAGATTTTTTGCACATTTCTTGAACGAATGAAGCACAAAGTTTCCCTTCCTTCCCAAACAGAGCCTCTTACTTTCTTTTAAATCTGTATTTTTCCCACATTTAAAACAGTTTACACCAGAAAGCAACTTTTA
Organism: Trachinotus anak; assembly: GCF_046630095.1. Classification (NCBI taxonomy): domain Eukaryota; kingdom Metazoa; phylum Chordata; class Actinopteri; order Carangiformes; family Carangidae; genus Trachinotus; species Trachinotus anak. The sequence continues at coordinate 3,567,930 of NW_027273877.1, forward strand.
ACCTTCATTTTCCGGCCTGTTTCTATTTTTTAATTCTAATAAAAACCCACAGAAGGCGTTTGGCAATTCCCATAAAAGTAATGCAGGAACACCTTACGAGGAAATTGTTTACAGAAATTTACCATCACACAGGATGTGATGTAACTGTGCTATTTAGAATGAGTGCCTGGATGCTAGAGGAAATGCTTGCCTCTTGCAGCGTTAAACTGCCTGCTATGTATTTAAGAAGCCAAAATTCAAAAATACCCAAAATCACAGACTGAAGAGATTGTTGCCTTTGCTCATAAAAAGACACAAACTGCAACCCCGAATTTTTCCTTTCTCCTCCAGACGTGAACAGAGGCCACTGCAGCTCGAGAGCGCCTCACTGTAGCGTCCGTCACCATGGTCGAACCAGCCGACAGGCCGTCTACAGCCGGACAGAGGCTGGGCGCCCCTGAAAGTTTCGGAGTGTCCACCCTGGAGCCAGGTCTGCGTCCTCCTGCTCAGCCTCCGGGGAGACAGGTCTCCATACGGGTGCAGATGCTCGATGACACGCAGGAAGTCTTCCAGATATCGGTGAGTAATGTATGAGTGTCTGCTTCTGCATCGTTGGATGACTGCAGACACAACTGAGGGATTTTCTTGATGAATGATTTAAAGTGAGTGTGTAGGAGGGAAGCACTTGGTGTGTTAAACCTGGAGCCGCTGATCCACATGATCCTCGTGTGAAACTGCTCCTTAGAAGCAAAATGAGCTATCATGCTTGCTTGTAACCTCTCTTGCATGTTGTTATTGAAATCCAAACACAAAGAATGTGTACATTCAAGGTTGATTGTGTCGTCTTTATAGCAGAAGAGGCTCTAAAGAAAATCGCCTTTGATTCAGTATGGCGCTAATTTGTCTGCCCATCTATCTATCTCATCTGTTTATCCACCTCCTGCTGACGCACCCGCACATGAATGACTTGGTGCAAACCTTCAAAAAGGTGCAATAAAGCCCAACAGTTGTGGCTTATCAATGGGATTATTCAAATACATTGCCCCCTCTCCCTATGCAATCCATCAGCTGTTTGTGGTTGCAAGACAATGACTCAATATCTTCCTTTCACCTTGAGTCTTATCTCATATCTCCACTTCCTGGAGATATGCAGGAAGTAGGACAGAAGCCAACTTCCTGTCTAAGCACGCCACACCTACAGACCCCTGATTTCTGCTTCATAGACAGAAATACTCCCAGCAGCCTCTGCTCTCTTCTAGTCTTTATCTCTCTCCATTTCTTGTCACCATCTTCTGCCTTTTTCTTGCCGCCTCAGTCCCTCCCATCATTATCTCCTTGTGCCCATTCATTTCCTCACTTATACAAACTTATACCGTACGTTGTTTGTAGATTCTAGTCAGTACTCACCCAGATTAGGCATCTCACGTGTTTGCATGTCTTTTGAATCAATGAGAATTTGTCTGTGAGCTCGAGCATGTCAAGAGTGTGCGCTTGCATATAAAGCACGAGTTTGTCCACGGCGGCTCTCTGACTTCCTAATGCTGTTTAGAGAAAGAGGTCCTCTGAGAGGCTGCACTGCCAGCAGCTTTAATGACATCGGTGCTGCGGTGCTTTGGTATGTCATCCTCTGGGTGGGTCTTGGTTTCTGAATTAATGCCTGTTGCAATCTGACAGGGAGCTTAGTTTCGTGGCCTCGTCGGTGATTTGCACGCTTTTAGAAAACCCCCAGCTGCTGTATTATTATCAGCTCAAGATTTGGGGAGTTTTTATCATGATAATTAAGAAAGAATCCAGAAAGAGTCACTCTCTGGTCTGGCCTGTCGAACATCCAGAGCTGCCAGTTCAGGGAACCGTAATTGGCTCTTGCAAAAATGCCAAGAATGTATGTGGTTGTTAGAGTGTCAGTGCCTGAGGATGTGTCTGTGGCTGAGTGGACAGTTTGACACAGGGCTCTGGTGTCTGTGGGAGGGATCTGTGTCATCTGCTTTTTTTTTTTTTGCATTTTTTAAGAATCCTAAATTGATATTTTCTCAAAGTGATGTGCGAACACAGAGCTTGTGGTTCTCCAGTAGCGTGACAGGGATCTATCCCCTCTATCCTTTTCTATCCTCAGTCTTTCACACACACACACGCTCGGAGGACATGGTCTATCTCTGTGGAACGTCTGTAGACGTCACTGCTCGGACCACAGCAGAACGCATCAGCTGACAACAGCAGCATGACCGCAATGTATTAGTACCGCACTTCCACACACTACACGCACGCAGGCTTGGTTGGGTTTGTTTGTTTGCTGTCATTAGAGCTGAATGTGAACCGGCAGAGGACTGGGCTGGGAATAATAATGAAAAGAGGGGGAAGTGGGGCTGAGAGGAAGGAGCAGGGGATGGAGGGAGCAGACAGGAGAGCAGGAGAAAGAGAGGAAGAGAGAGAAGTGAGAAGCAAAGCATGGGAAGTGAACCAACCAAATTAATGAGAGTTGATTTCACAGCTTATCACAGGTTCAGTGGAATAAGGGAGGCATTGTCTTTTAAGCTTGACCCACCTAATCAGTCTTTTTCCTGTTACAAGGCCTTCCAGTGTATTTGTGCACTTGGTGTAGGCTAACATGTAAATCAATAGTGCCTGCAGCTTACACTAATGTTGGCACTTGTTTGGGCCTTTTCCCACCGCAGGGAGGTAAATAGTCTTAAAACCTGTGCCAGGGCGCTGCAGAAGAGGAGCAATACATTTTAAAGATCCAAAACATAGGACTCTTTATCAGCAACACTAACGTTTTTTTACACTTTGAGTAACAATGTTGGCAAACTGTGGTACTGTTGTGATGTTGACTTGAGGTTTCCATGCTTGATGTTTGAATTTTAACCTTTTTTAATTCAATTTTTAGACTTTAGTGACCAACAGCAGCAAGCTGATTATGCACATTTGAACCCATTGGCTTCTTAGTTAGGGTTCGGACATGACCTTATGATGTTTCACCTTCAGAGCCTTATTAGGTGTACAACATGCTCAACATGGGTCAATAAATTCAGCTTGAATAAGTCATTATTTAATAAATCTAGTGCAAAAATTCCAAACATTCTGGTCCAACATGCGTCTTCAATAAAGTGTATATTTCTTGGATCCAGGTGGTTGACATTGAGAGTTCAGGCCTTCATCCTCAAAGTCTTTATGATGTTTCTGGTGTTTATAAACTCAGCTGTATCCTCAGGCTCTCGGCTGGGAATGTGCACCATGAACAGACTCCATCATCCAGATTCTCATGAAGAGTAACGTGGAACACATTCGATCAAAAGGAGATCCTCCAGAGTTTTAGCTGGACTCTGTTTTTAGAGGCACAATGCCTGAATACCATTTAAATCTAATGCAGCTTTTCCCTCTCAGAGACTCACACTCGCCTGCTCAGCTTCTGCTTGTAGCACGAGGTGGAACATTTATTTATTGGCAGTTAATACTTCTCTTTGTTTATGGTCATTTTCTTCCTTCTCCGACCTGGTGCACATTATTTGAGTGCACATTGCATTAATAAAACATCATGACAACACATTAGCACACACTGCATTAGTGCCCACTATTGCAACACACACACAAACACACACACACACACACTAGGAGGCTTCATTATTAATTTGGAGTGGAAGCAGCATGGTGGAGGAGTGTGTGAGTGCAGAACATTGTCAGTCTCTCCCACCTGGTAAATAATTGAAGGTAGAGTGGATGAGCTGTGCACGTGGCTTTATCTATGTGTGTGTATTTGCATGCCTGGTGAATGATGGAGGAAGCATGTTACTGATTTGCTTAGTTTTTATCCTATTTTAACCTAAACCATTCACTAACGTCAGACGTTAGCTTCCACTGTGTCCTGGCCGTGCACAAACAGCAAAGCCCAGAACACGACCTCCCTCCTCTTTCTTCCAACGCACAAATTCGAGCATCCACAAACACCACTTTGATATTCGGTTTTCAGTTCAGTTCTAATCCGTTCAAGCTGCAGTGTTTAAGTGTACATCAGAGGGGAACTTTGTAGCGTGATTTGCCCTCACAAGTTAACCTGCCCCAGATCGTCTAAGTTTATCTTCAGGTCACAGCATCAGTGATTGAGGGGAATTTTCCAAAGGCAACCATTTTGGTTTATGTGGTGGAGATTAATAAAACTAAGAAAAGGGAACAAGTGACTGGTCTTTCCAGTTTCTAAATGGAAGTAATGTGCAGCATACAAACACTCAAAGGAGTGGATTGAATAATGTGATTAAAGTAATATAACAGCATAGGTAATCTTCCAAATCTAAAGTGAACACAATGGATTTGCTTTAGGTAATTTCCTCTCATTAAAGTATCAGGATTGTACAGGTGATATTTTATGTTTTTCTTATTGTAAGCAGATCTCATGAAAGACCAGCAATGATTTGCTCTTAATAACAAGTATTGCGTGTTCATTGTTGTTCAAAACCTATTCCTAACATCAATGCAGTTTGTTTTAAGTCAAAAAACACACCCCTCCTGCTGGAAATACTCACTAGAGCACCAAATGTGTATTAATCCGCAGCTGAAAATAGTCCCCAACAAAAACACTCTTTCCTCCTTCTTTACTTACAGTTTCTAATAACTAGAGTTCCCAGTGGTTTTTATGGAAACAGCCTTTTGAAGATGAAATTATGTACTTTTGAGCTGTTTGTAAAGATTTACTTCCTCAATAGGAATGAATGTGTAGTAGCTAAGTTAGAAAGTACTAAGAGATGGACTAACGCATCGTTGGTTTTGAGTACCAACAGGCTTATCCTTGAACTGGATCTAAACTTAAACCTGAACCGGAACAAAATAAAGAGACAGAGGCCAGCAAAGTTGAGCAACATGTTTTTGTTTTTTTTTCTGCATCAGGGAAAAACATGAAGTGTTTTGATCCTTTCAGCTCTGGAAACATTGGAAGCAACATCCAGCCTGGTGTTTTTCACATTTAGCCATGATTTGCCATGATCTTATTCTCCAGTGGGGGCCTCCATGATGGCACCTGCAGCTGTTCACTATGTCTTCATATTCCAGCTCTGACTTGGACTACTACAGAAGTCCTGCTGATTCCCAGAGGAGCGGTTTAGCTCAGTTAAGTCTGCCCTCCGTGGACCTGCTGTCTCTTTAAATATCTCATCAGTTCAGATGATGCATGTACGATACTTGTAGTGATTAGGCCCTGCATATGGGGCCACATGTGCCCTGACAGAGCTTTCACTCTTGCTTCCCGTTTCTCTCCCTTCTGGAGGATGTTGTCTTTTTTTTTTTTTTTTCTTCCTGTCTGATTGGTTAATATTTTTCCTGTACTGCCTTGTCTAGCGTGCTGACCTTAATCCCTGCAGGAGCATGCAACAGATCCACATCAAGATTGACTTCCTCGGTTGCGGTGTCCGAGGCTTGTGTTTGCATGTGTGAGGGAAGTGTGCGTGCTCTGCTGCAGTACGATCACTGTGAGGATTTTTTGCTGCATGATTAGATCGTGGCTTCATCATCTGCATGGCTCCTGATCTTTTGTCTAAAAGAGAGTTGGGGGAAGATACAGGACTACAGGGGGGAGGGCCATGAGGATTAGGATGATAGGAAGTGCTTTATAGATGCCACCATTTGATGGACTAGCAGTCCCCCCAAGCCCTTGATAAATGAGCTACAAGTCCCCCGCCACATTATGCACAATCGCTCACACACGCTCACTCCTTAGCTCCGATGTGGAGTAGCTGACATTTCAAATAGGTGGGCCTTTGTGCCTCGGGAGATGTTACATATGGAAAGAGGAGATATGAGAAGAAAGAGGACAGTGAGTCAGTCACACCTTGAAGAAGTGTATTTAAAGATAAAAAGCAATGAAGTGACGGAGAAATGCAAAGAGAGACTTTAATTTTATTCTTATTTCTTCAAGATGACCGTTTAATTTGGCTTTCTCTTGGTCCGAACGCATATATTTAGTATTTTAATGGCACAGTCTGCTCATCGTGTGGTCCAAATGCTTCCACCCTGAGCCCTCTGCTCTTCGAAAAACACTCATCCCTCCTCCACAGCAGAGGCATGACTGACTCATTGTTGTGCTTCCAACACGGCGACCTCGGCCATTTGGCCGTAACATGAGCAGAAGAAGACATTAGTTTTAATGCAGCCTCCCGTTAGTGAACTAGCCTGCACACAACCAGACAGTTACAATTTTGTGTTCTTTTATTTTCCTTTTACAAGAGTTGGCTAGAACCCTCAAATGAAAGTTGGAGATGTTTGTATGTGATCTTTTGAAGTGTTTTACCCTGAAGCTCAGACTCAATTATCCACCCTCTGCTTTACAGAGTTTCTGTTTCTCTGACATTTACACTGGAGAGAGAAGAAAGACGCAGACAAGAAAAGGGTGATAAGAGATAAGAGTCTGTGTTTCTGTTTTGAAGCTGGGAGCCAAGTGATGATTGTGTTTGTGTCTGTGATCTTCAGTTTACTGACAGCGTTGCAGTGGTTTGGGTGTGTGGGCAGTGTCGAGGTGATATTTAAAGGCAGTTTAACGTGGTTATTTCAGGGTGAGACTGAAATGCTGCAGTGATCTCTGCAAGTTTATGACCCCTCTTCTCTTCTCTTCTCTTCTCTTCTCTTCTCTTCTCTTCTCTTCTCTTCTCTTCTCTTTCTCTCTTTCCGCTTAAATACAGAACTAACAGTAGCTTTGGCCGTCCTCATTCATCATCATCATCATCCTCAGAGACCTGCTCTGTGTGTGTGTGTGTGTGTGTGTGTGTGTGTTAAAACCCCCCAGTCCCTGCTCAATCTTGTACCGTAACACACTAAACCTATATGATGCTGTTTATATGGGCTCACAAGGGCCACATTAAACCATGTTACATGGATATGTCAGTTTATAGGTCCATGTGCATGAACATATAAACAATGAGTGCATGTGTGCACGCTAAAGCCTGCCCAGCAGTTGCACAGACTCCTAAGCCTAGTTAATTACAGTCATATTAAAATAAATATTTGAATAGATTTGCAGATGTAATGTGCGTTCCCTTTACACTCTCATAGATGGGAATGCTGGATGAACAAGACTAAGTAATGTAATCATATGCAAATAATGCATCATGGTCCCTGTAGTACTGAGCCACCTCCACAGACCAGCACAGAACTATTGAACCGCATCATGAAAATTTGTGCATCATGGTTACTTTCCCATTTTCAGATGCCACAACCGACCGTTTGCTAAACCTTCCTGTGAGCAACGATTGTCCAGTGATAGCTTAGCAACTAGCCAATTGTAAGTACTCATTAATTAGCATTTAGCATGAGCTAACCACAATATTTTGTTGGATTAAAGATTACGTTACAAACATTAAAAAAAATCAGCTGGGGATGGTGGAAGTGGAAAGTTGAACAGGTGTAACCATAATAACTAAGGATAACGGGGCTTAATGATGACTCAATCATAACCCCAGGCGTTAGACTTGTTATGTACATGACTGTTCTTTATTTTCTGTGTCTCACAAATCGAAATATTCCAATTAGGAATTTCCTCGGAGCCTATGTGGTGTCCCAACGACCAGTTTCAGAAACATGTGGATGCAGCGTGCTCGCACACAGAGGAACTGTTCTGCATTATGTAATGGTTGGCGTTCACTGTCTCATTCCTGTGGTCGGAGACCTCAGAGAGGGACTTGTGACTGACTTTCCTCTCAGCTACTTCTTCTCTGTCTTTTTCCCTCTGCAGCTGACCCTAAACTTTGACCCCTCCCTCCCCCTCCCCCTGTGGAGCAAAGGAAGAGAGGATTTTCCCATGGGGATGAATAAATATCATACTGTTAAAGGGAAAAAAGGAGTTACAGTATTTACTGTTGCACTCTTTCAACAGAAACATGCAGTTTGTTACTTTGCTTTTAGGGTGGGCGTGTGTACAGGGAGCCACGTGGAAGCATTTAGACCTGCTGAGTTCAAAGACAGGGCCACAGACAGAGCTGCCTCCGAGCAAGGAAGGAGGGAGTGAGGGAACAAGACAGGGAGATTATTACTCTGAGTGGAAGACGGTTGCTGATGGAGAGACAATTACTGAAAGATTGTTTCTGAAAGGGAGCAGGACGGGGGGGAGGAAAGAAATGAAGAGGGCCCCGTGGAGGGAGGAGAAAAAAAGGCATGGTGTTTCACTCACTGTGATAGTGAAAAAGAGAGATTGCAGCATGGGAGGGAGAGAAAGACGCATACAGACACACATCCGTCTCCCACAGAAGCCCTTTGCATTACGCCGGCAGCCAGTGAATGAGCCAACAGTGTCCTCTCTGCCTGGCTGCAGAGGGTTTTTTTTTTTTTCTTGTAATTGCAGTGAATGAGGTCCCCAGTGAGGAGGCTAGTCAAGCCAACAGTGGAAGAGCTGGGCCCCATTTAGGGTAATCACTGTACCTCCGCTTCACTGTGCTACACAAAACCACCATACCAATTCAGCAGCTTTTATGGATTACAAGTATTGGTTTGGAGCCGCCTGCTGTAGCTGCGGAGGTGGGCTTGTGGTGAAATTTTCACTGTTTTTACAAGTTTGTCTTGTCATTCCATCCTCACAAGTGGGATATAAATTATTTCCTGTATTTGAAAGGAGTTGTTGAACTTTGATGCTTAACATCCTACAATAATATCTCAGCCTCCCTGTCACCATAGCAGCTGTTCCAGTGTGGCACTGCAATATCTCAGTGTTGTTGTTTTAAACACAATGGAAACTGAACATCATCTGTTTGCTGGTAGGTTTATCGTCACCACCAGACACCCTGGCAGGTAGCCAGAGCTCATTTGGAGCTCCTGTTGTATTTGACAAATGAATCTGGCTGAGGCTGAAAAATAGAAGCTGCACGGTTGTTGTTGGACCCAGCAGTCCTGTTTTTCCTAATCAGATTATTTTTTTTGAATAATGAGGCTTGACTTTTGATTTCCCCCCTCTTCTACCTGGAAAGTAAAAGTGAATTTGATCGAGAGAGGAATTGAAGGGAGAGCCAAGTGCACTAAGTGTCATTCAAAAAGGAACTAAAATGAACCATTTCCTCTTCGGTGTGAGCTGGACAGACGTATGTGGGGAGAGTTATTAGGTTGTGCAGCTGTCTCCACTCGATATGGTGGAGGAGAACAGTTAGCTTGTGTCAGGGTTTTCCCTTGACATCAGTGATAAAGTCACTGGGAAGGTAGATTGTGTAAGGGGAGGGGGAAGGGTATTTGGTGGCCATTTTTCATGTCAAAACCTCTTTTGACACTCAGCGTTTGTACACTTATCTTACTATTTGAAGCATGAAATGTGAACTGGATTTAAGTAAGTCCTCAACCGGAGAGTCCATCCTCCTTGCTATGGGAACCAGGGCTTTAGATTAGAAAAGAAATGCACAAGTGGGCTTGCTAAGAGTTTAGCAACCAGCTTAAACCCCAAGTGTCAGCTCCAATATCCTAAATGAGATTTCTCCCCTTGCTAAGTGTTAACCATGGCTCCTTATAAAGGAAACGGAGCTGCCTCGCTCAATCTCTGTCGCAGGTCTGGACCAGGCTCTGCAACCTCAGTCCTTTTAATCTTTAAGCCTTTGTTGAGTGAGTGTGTGGGAGCACGCAGCACTATTTTTTCAATAGGTGAAGTGTTTCTAAATCTCTTCCCTTGCTCCCTCCTCGTCTCCGTTTGGATGTTTTCCAGAAGCCCCAGTGGAATTCAATGGCGTCTCCCCTGCCGTGTCCCCTGGTCTCCAGCCGTTCGTTTCTCTGAGAAACTAGCAGAGGAATGCAGGCTGAAATGTGATGTCTGGGAGGAGAAAGTAGTTTTGGTTTTCACCTCTCTCCACCTTCTCTGAGCTGTATTATCACTCTTTTCCCTCGTTCTCTCAGACGTCATGCCTCTCTTCTGTGTCAAGCCATTTCGTCATGCGTCAATCTCATCATTCTTACTGTGTTTAAAGACAACCCCATCATAATTCACTGCTGAAGGGATTGTTCCTTTACATCCCTAAATCAGATTGTGATGAATCACAATCCTCTTTGACTGCAATTGATTTATTTCATTGAAGTCTGATTTGTAGCTTATTAGTGTTGATTGGGAGCATTTGCATGAAGCCGAATGGCTGCAGGGATTGTGAAAGATTAATTTTCAGATGAAAAATCGGTTTATTTATTATGTGTGTGTGTTGATTGACATGCTGTAATGTCAGTGTGAAATCCAGTTTTAATTACATTGAAGATTTTTGGGCTGTGGCATAATTAAAGTGTTGTAAATGATCTGTGTCTCCTCAAAACCACGCACACAACTGTTTACCACAGGCATAGTTTAATTATTCAGTTGTGTGTTTTTTTTTAAAGTTGTAAATCATCTGTTTCAGCAACATGTGCATGGACACACACCATCACACACACAAACAAAAACACTCTGACCTGCCTCTAACGGCTGCTTCTTTGCTGTGAGGTTAACTGAAGGTGAGGAACTTGAAACGTATACACGACGTGATTGGTGCTGTCGAGCTGTTGTCGTTGTATATGCATGGTCAGGAAAATGTGTATCATGTCAGAGGAGGAGCGTGTTTTTCCTGTACGACACTTCAGATGAAAGCTTGTACCTTTCGGTTTAATTTTATCATCCCGGTTCTCGATGGAGCTCCGGAGGCTTTTTGGAAACACAGCAGCCCTCTTGTGAGATTTACAGACCTCATAATTGCACGAGGCGCAGCCCAAACGCGCCCACCGCCATCCTACACAAGACACTAATTGCTTTTTTTTAATGGTACAACATTGTGCTTGTATTCCCCTCTGCTGCTCAATTTAATTGTCTGCCTCAAGTGTGCTGCGAGCCGTAACGTGCATACACACACACACTTAATGTACTGCACACTGAGACACACCATTGTCTTCATAGCAGCCTGTAGGCATTTTCATCGTCCCCCCATCAGGGGTGTTGTCAGTTTGATTTCCCACTGCGCCTCCCTGTCACTGCAGACAATGCTAGCAGGTATTTTGCAAACAAGCTGTTTATTCAACAGTCCAGTTTGGCATATGTGTGTCTGTCTGTGCGTGAAACCAGTCCTTTCCCTTCTGGCCGTGAGGAGGAACTGGCCATGTCGTCTGCCCAGTGGGCTAAGCTGTTTAACCTAATCCGAACGAGAGGGTGTGATTGGTGGATGCTTGAGGAGGGAAGAAGCCTCGCCCAGCTGTCCTGCTGCTCAGCGGTACTTTTTATTTCTCTCTTTTTCCTTGAGGGGAAACTGTGCTGTCCAGACAAGTGGCATCCTGCATCCTGCAGCCTTACACCAGGGTGAAGTCATAAATGTTCATACATGCTCTTCATTTCATTCAGTGGCACAAGTAGTTTTACATGAATGCATCTGTGGCTGAGAGAAAAAAATAAATCCCAGCTGGATCTTCGTCAGATGTTTAAAACTGCGTCCTATTCAGAAGTGCATCACAAAACATTCAAATTAAGAGTTTTTATTGAGCAGCGGGTGTTTTAAAGGGTTTAACAGAGCAGAACTTTAGCCAGTGCTAACAAGCTGTGGGGAAAACGGCACACAGTGCACAGTGAGATAAAGAGCAACAGCAGGGGGGATCTTTGTCATTTGTCGTTTGTAGATGCAAACGCTTTAGGCAGCGTCAAAGAAAGCAGCACCTTTAATTTCTAAAGGTGAAGAACCTGCAGTTTAACATGATGAAACTAAACCAGATTGTCTGCCTCATCCTTTCAGGAAACAGTCCGTGTGTTTATGCTGCTAAACATAACACAGACTCATTATTCTGAGGTAGAAAAATGTTAAGACCTTTGAAGACGACATCTTGAAGCTTCCTCAGAGCGTTAGTGTCACAGTGGAGTTGCTGTAACTCAAGCCGGGTCCTCTGTGTTGATTTTTGGCCGACTGACCTGAAGTTTAGCAACAGGACACAGCATGTTCTCTGGTATGAAGCTCTCATATTTTCATGATAAGTTTGGTCTTATCTTTCCGTCACAGCTCGCTTTTTCATACACTCATTTTTTCTTTTGTGACCTGCATGTCAAGTTGTGGTTGCACACTTTGACAAATTGATACATTTCCTTCAATTTTGAGGCGTTTTTCTTTTCCAGAAAGGTAAATATTCAGGACATTGATGCTAAATCATCCAATGAGGGCCACATATTGAAAGCCATAACATTGCACACTTCTCCCTTCTGCCTGACAAAAAGCTGAGCGGGAAAGATCCCTGCTGGAATTCACAGCAGGGGACTGAGGGAAGAAACTGAGCAGCTTTCAGGTGTTTTTTTTCCTGTCTATTCCCCCGTGGAGAGTTCTTATCATCAGTCTCACCCATCTGGTTTCTATCCCTGCTGACATTAGTCAGAGTGCTGCTCTGGTCTGCTCTGGTCTCTCAAACACCCCCTCACTTGATGCCAGTTTGCTTCAAGACATTTTCTTTTGTTTAATGCTTGTGTGGAATAATGAGTTAACATAACTCAGTCAGTACTGTAAGGTATCTTGATTTTAATTTCCGGAAAGCTCTGTAAATCTTGTTACTTTAGAAATTCCCTTCGCTGAGTCCAGAGTTGACCAGATCAAACCAGTTCAGCAGCCCTGTTTAGAAAAAGTAATCCATCTCAAGCCCAGGTATGAACACTGCAAATGCTATGTCCTTTAACTGTGTTGGATCTCATAGGTCAGTTGCGTCAGTGATGTAGTGGGACTCTGTGTAAACCCTCAGCACCCCAGCACAGATGGTGAGAGTATTTTACTTGGCCATGGACTGCAAGGGAAGATGGGATCTGAAGAAAGGGGGAGTGAAGGAAAATGTTGGATGATAAACAAAATAATGAATAGGTGAAATATATCCATGTAGACTTTTACACGCTAAATGGAGAGCTGAAATGGATTCTGGGAGAACAGGAGAGTGAGATACAGACGTGTCAGTCGTTTACGTGTCTTCATGAACTGCTCTTCTCTAGCATAAAGGGGGATTTGGCCACAGCGAAGCAGTAAAAAAGAAGAGAGGATAAAGAGAAGTCAAGTGAAATATAAGTTGGTTTTCTTAGCCGAAGGCCTCAAGGGTCAAAAAAGAGGCTGGACAGTAGAAAAGAGAGAGCGATTACTTTGATATACTGCATCCCAGTTTAGCCAGGCACTGACCCTGCAGCACGAGAGAGGGAGAGGACTAAACGGAGCAGAGGAGAAGGAGAGGAAGTGTGTGTTTGCTTGTGTGTGTGTGTGTGTTTGTGTTTGTGTTTGTGCTGGCTGACAGCTTTGCAGGGTAACAGTGAGGGTGGGTTTGGCAGAAAGGACAGTCTGATGAGTAAACAGACATGCTGACAGCGTCTCTGACAGGCAAGGGACCAGATGAGAGATGGAGTCCAAAGAAAGAGACATATAAGGGGCGATTTGGTGCATTTAAAATCGATTTGAGCTTTGCTTCTTTTTTCGCTGACACATGCTGCTCCAGCCTTGTTTATTGTCAGTAACAGAAACCAGAAACACTCACAGCGTGGGATCCACCACGATCAACCTGCCAGCTGACCATAATGGATATTTTTATACTTGGTTGTGACACACAGACCCCTAACATGCATTTTGTGTCAGGGCCACCACTATAATTTGAGTCTAGTTTGCTGCAAAGAAGGGCATGAGTCATTTTATGAAAGGTAAACAGAGAGAGGAAGCAGTTGCCACAGCTGCAGACAGGCCTCTCTGCTTTATTGGCTTATTTTTGGTGACTCTCACTGCCTGGAAAAATAACCATCATTCAGCAGCTCTGTACTGTCCCGTCATTTAAAAAAAAAAAAGTGTTGTGTTTTCCTCATTAGCTTTGTCACAAACAAAGTTGGAAAAGATGCAGTGCAAGCAGAAGTGCTGCTGCTTTTTGTTCCCTCTCTCATGTCTGGAGCTATTTGGATGACTCCACTTGTCCTCTCCGAAGTTTTTCTGGCCTCACATGTTTGGACGATGGTTGCCAAGCTTGAAGCCAGATTCCAGCACAGTTCACTCATGGACGCTGGGTTGTTAAGGCTCACTGCAAGACCTGCTAGCCTTCTAATTATCTTTAAAAAAAGGAGAGCCATGTTGGTGTAAGGCCCAAAAGGACAGCTGTGTGAAACTGGACCCTGCTTTTAAGGATGCGACCTTGGCCTTTGCAGGTTGCTTTTACAGTCTGGAGCTGGAGTCAGGAAATTCTGACTTCACCAGTTTTTTTTTTCAGGCTCTTTATTGTGCATCTGCATGTTAGCACACATGCCAGTGAATGTTTCACTGCATGCATATGTAACAGAGAAAGCACTTAATATATCTGGGTCTGCAATGCGTCATTCCACATCTCGATAAGACAATAATCATGCTCCAAAAATCTGTCTCCTGTGTGTAAGTGAGTGTGTGTTTTTGGCAGACTAAGAAAGGCTCATTGATGGAAGCTGCTGAATGAAGGGATTGTGATTTGAACTGAAAGGACCCCAGTCTGGGATCCACGGGGCCCAGTCTGCTCCGTTCAGCTGAAAGATTTCAACACACACATCCACCAGTTATTTTTAGGCTGTCAAACGCTCAAAATGTAAAACTTGTACAGGAGATTTCCCCCGAGGTGCTTTGTCATTAACATCCACACATTCCTCATCCCTATCCCTTCCCCAGTACGTGTGACACCGAGCCTATTTTTATTCTCCTATTTCTTTATAAACAAAACCTATATATATTACATTTGACCTCGTCCTGGTGTCCATTTCCTCTGCTGAAGCTGTTGCCAAGATCAGAGCAGATCATGAGAACAGCCTGGACTGCTCCATTTTAAGTGCCACTTTCCTTCAGCAAGCAGCGCTGCAGCACTGTTTACTGCACGTGGTGACACTGGTGCTGCAGGAGGAGGGAGCAGAAATCTTGGCAGGGACATAAAGGCACAACTACCGATCACATACGTTCAGAAATCGAGTCTGAAAACATTTGGAGGATGCAGTTTGTGCAGCGCGGCGGTTAGTTTAGCTTGACAAACATCAAGGGCCTCTAATCCTCTGCAGAAATGTGACAGATGCATAAAGATGGTTTCAGCCTGACTTTAACCTGAGGGGGAGATGAAGCCTCCTAAAGTCAGGAAATCACATTAGAAGACTGTTATGCGAAGGGGATTAGAAACTAAGTGGTCGGACTGGAAACATAGAGGTGTTTATCTCAGATGGCAGGAAGCTGTGCCTCTTACTGAAAGGCGCTGCTTATCCACTGTAAGGTGTGCACCGTATTTTCACAGAGTTTTCTGCTGGTGGTAAATGATCAGCTCAGAGTGTTTTCTTCCACATCGTCCCACTTCTCTCTCTCGTTTCCTCCCTCTCCACCGAAACTATCAAGTGAAAGTGCAACACTGCTAATTTAAGATAAATCCCCAAAACGCCTCACGAGTTTAAATATAGTTTGTATTTTAGGAACCCACATGTATCCTCTGAGATTGTATTACATATTGCTGTAAGATTTGAAGCCTATAGCTCTGTATTTTCTGTGTTCAGTGGGTTTCTCTGAATCTGACCGCACCTATCGGCTTTAATTCGAGTTCGGCTCCTGCTTTCGTCACTTCCCAGCACTTCTGCTCTCACCTCTTCATTAGGATGCCTTTTCACCCGGTTTAGGTTAAATGTAGCGTTTGATTTTTGCCTCCTGACTGCCAGTTCGCTGTTTTCATTTCATCAGACAGCATCAGGGTTGAGCGTCGGACTGGAGGCTGTCAGGTTCATGCACCTCGCGCACAGCTGTAACAAGATCTGGCAACACCATGCCTTCGTGCAGCCTTTGTTATTATAAGTGTTCTTCATATTGAAAGATTTCCACACCATTCCCCTCTGCATTCCAGTGTCTTACATTACTTAAACGTGATATGGGATCTCTCCCTAATGCATGCACTCAGGCTTTCTTTAGGATTTGCTGATATTGAAGGAAATTGCTTCTGCCTACTTGGAATTCAGCCTCAGTCTCATTAAGTTCTTTTGTATAGGATGACCTGCTGCGACCTGTTTCCAAACATTACACATGTCTTCATCTCTCTTTTTTTTTTTTTTTGGCTCAAATCTCATTCTTATCACTCTATCCCCAACCTTCCACCGTGCTTGTCTCCTTGTTTTCCGTTCCAAATTGTGGTTGTTGGATAAACTTGTTGACAAAACGACGGAGAAATGGGTTTAAAGTTTACAGAAGTGGACGTCTTACTTCACTCTCCTCCCTGCTTTGCACACATGGTGTTTTGCAAGAGTTACTTTGAAAATAAATGTCTAAATTAAAGCACAGATTATCAGCAATCTGTCTGATTATTTTGTCAGATTGTCAGTTTAAGAAACAGAGCAGATCCTTCTGTCAATCTCTGTCACCATACCTCACTATCTGGCTTTTCTTTGTCTCAGGACCCTGCCGTTTTTGTTAATGATGTTTGTTAGTGATGAGTTCTTCTTTGTCTCTTTTAAGCCATGTTGTTCGCGGCTTCTCTTCCAACCTCCTCTTCCCTCTTAACCTCCTTTAAACCAAGATTACCGCTGCCCAGAACTGGATCTCATCCAAACTCCAGAGATCCCTGAGCTCTGTGCATGACAGTGGCGTCTGTGCAGCCAAGCTCGCCGTCTCTGTCATAGATGTCACTCAGATTGATGTTGAGTCAGTGACCAGTGTTTCTAGAGGCCTGGTGTGAGAGTGTGAGTACAGTATGTGGGTGTGTCCCTGCAGACAGTCTGACCACACAGAAACAGATGGGCGCACACACACATACGGTAGCCAGATGGTGACAGACTTGGCTCCCACCTTGGCCTTCGCTGCTCTGATTCCTCTCAGCGCTCTCCTCTCCAGTCTGTGCTTCTGTCGTGAAGTTTCGTCCTCCTTCCTGTTTGTATCCTGCACCAACAGGCACTTTGTCAGTCATTTATAAATGACAACAGGCCAATAAAATAACACATTCTGGTGAAGGACATTTAAACGCTGCTAATAGAGTTCAGTATTTAGCAGCAAGTCATGTGTATAGAGACCTAAATAGCCTGGCACCAGACAAATTACAGGTGTGTGAGAGACCAGCACAGGTTTAGTACTGGGCATAGATGTGGGTACATGACAGCGTATAAAAACATAGGTTTATTTAAGATAAGTAGTAAAACTGTGCATAATTAGTAATGTTGTATATCTGCTGTAATTAAATCTGCATATCTCAACTTTAAGTGTGTAATGTAGCAGAAGCACAGCACGTGCACTTTGGAAATAAGATGTATTTCATGCATGATGCCTCGTACAGCTCTCCGTCTCAGATCTGTGTTTTTGCCTGAACACACGTCTTCATAACTACACATTAACTTGACGAGAGCCTCATCAGACTCACTGAATGTGTAATAGTACGGTGGCTCTCTTCAGAGGCCCTGCAGACTGACAGGGTGGTACCATTTAGCTTGAACCGCCTTGGGGAAAATTGTTGCTGTGCTAATTTTGGGTTTGCTTCCATGTCTGTGTCGGGTCTGGCCTCACTTTTAGTCTTCGTGCTTGTTGATGGAATCAAAGGAATCCCAGATTCTGGAGAGGAGATTGCTTGATGCCTATGCTGATTGCTCGATGCCTCGCTACTGAACGGAGCCAGAGAAAACAATGGTGTACATGCAAACATGCCAGCGCTGGTACAGCTGATACGAGTGATGATACTACACACACACACACACACTTTTCCAGGGCCATCGTGGTTGTTTCTGAACACTCCCAGCTGAGCCTCGGCCTCCAGCCATTCATTAGACCCAAACTTGAGTCCGAGACCTCACATCAGGGTCAAAGGTCAGCAGCTTGTTAAACGAGGGGAGGCTCATTAGAGGAAATGGCAGCAGGATTTTTTTTGGTGTACTTGCCCCCACTCACTTGATGCTACCAGCTTCTTTTTTTTTTAAAGTTCCTTATTGGGTTAAATCACTTCAAAATTATTTTAGAAAAAGACTCCAGATTTCATTATCAGCACTTCCTGTGATGAGATACTGTGTGACACTGTGGCATCTTTATTTTAATCTAATTCTTTCCTCCCCTCTTTTCCTCTCTCAGCAACGATCCCCCGGCAAAGTGCTGTTTGATCTGGTTTGTGTCCATCTCAACCTGACAGAGGGAGACTATTTTGGACTGGAGTACCAGGACCAGCGGAAGATGACGGTAAGACACACACACACACTCAGACACAGTATTTGTTACCGTAGATTATGTTATTCTGCTGGATAATAAAGATATTTTTACTCTTTTTAGTGTAGTGTTTCTTCAGCTTGAAAGCCTTACTGTTAAAATCCAAATAACAAATAGTAATTTCTTTCTTACATTTGCCTGCAGGTACAGCCTGAAGTGCAACTTTAACAGAATAGTTAGCTGTTTGTTTTCTGGTTTTAAGCCACATGACTTACGCAGATCTACAATTAGCATCTGAAATGTTTGTACAGTGCATTCAGAGGATTTTCTTCTCTGTGGCTGGCAAGATCTCCTCCACTTTGCTGAGTGCTTGAAGGAAGGTTCCCCTCTCTCTTTCCCACAAGTTAACTTTAGCTTAAATCACATGGGTGCACACTCTGCACTCAGAGGTTGTAGTAGGTCACGTGTAATGGAAGCTCTTGATGTCGAGAGCCTATCTTTCTTTCATCTACATCTGTGTGTGTGAAAGACATCGCAGCTTTGGCCTGGACTCAGTTTTTCTACTTGTTTCATGAAGCAGCAGCTGGTTGTAATCATTTGCACACTTGGTGTAAATGCCTGGGGGAGTGTCTGCAGTTTGCAGATGCTATTGTCTCCGCTGCTGCTCTGTTTGCTGGTAGAGTCTCCATCAGTGTGTGAAACAGCTGCAGCTCACCCATTCATCTATCAGTGCATACATGCAAATGCCACTTGAAGCTATGCACCAGGTAGATATTGATGGGTGTGTTTGTGTTAGCCAGTGTGAACTTTATAGGTGTAATAAATAAACCAGCTTTAAAATATATTGACATGATGGTTTCATGTGTTTATACCGTTACAACACAACCATTATGCTTCATAAGGAGCTCATGTTGTATTTCCAAGTGTAACAGCTGTTGAATTGATATTATCTTGTGTTTTCGGAAACTTCCTTATTTGGAAATTACTAGGAAATGATGGAGTTGTTGGAAGGATTTGACGTGTGAATGTTATTTAAATATTTTTACACCAACCAAAATAAACTAAAACAGATGATTTTATTATCAAAAATCCTTGGGGTTCATGTACAATTAGGCTTAGACAGTCACAGAATCATCATTTCTCTACATGCAATCCTCCTTATGTACCAAATGGTGAACTACAGTTTTAAACCAGACCACTGCAGCATAGCGAGAAAAGAAACCTCAGTCATCAGTCTTTCATACACTGTAATGGTCTCCTTCCTCCACAGGTGTGGCTGGATCTGCTGAAGCCGACACTGAAACAGATCAGACGTAAGATGCTGTCTCATCTTTCAACCTTCAAACACACGCACAGACACGATCAAGAATGTAATTGTGCCATTTAAAATACGTCACCCTTAACCATATCCCGTTATTTCCCTCCTCCAGGGCCTAAAAACACCATCCTTCGCTTTGTGGTGAAGTTCTTCCCTCCTGACCACACACAGCTGATGGAGGAGCTGACTCGGTAGGTCTTCTCGACACTGAAACCACACCTTTTGTGGAGAAGAACTTCTTAAATTAAAAGACATGCTGCTGTGCTCTTGGTTTTCTGTGTGGCCAGATGGTTCTCGGTCCTTCAGGAGGGTTTTCGAGCACCGTTTATGGTTCACAGCTGCATCTGAACATAGAGCCGAGGCCTTGTCACAATATGTTTGCAGACAGTTTTGTATTTTCTCTTGTTCTTGGTCAGCCACTTGCCATTTGTTACACATTTATATCCACATACCACGACATCTAACAAGTTTTTTTTTCCTTTTCTGAGAAAGTTTAGTGTGTCATCTGGGAACCAGGCTCGTGAAAACATTTGTTGTTCCAAACCAGTTGAAAGGAGACGGATGCCATGACCACTTTTGGGAAACAAGCAGTTTTACTGTAAAACGACTGAATCTTTTTTCCTTTATTTTAATCTCAGACAGCCAGGTTCTTATGGAGAAGCATGTTTTTGGCCTGTTACCACTCAAAGATTATATCACATAGGACAAATGTTCACATTCCCACCTAAAGCCTCAGTTCTACTTGTCTAGAAAGTGTAAATTATCGGCCACCAGTCTGTTCAGACTTGGCTCATCGTGTTTGTGTTTGTCTGAGCTAATTCAGGACTCCTACAGTAAAACACAGTTCTCCATCTCATCATCAAAACATAAACAAGAGAAAGATTTGACCTTCCACATTTTCCCATGGTGCAGTGGTTCCCTCCAGCTGCTCAGCTGGATTTAGTTGAGACAAGAGCGAAGCAGGAAGTGTTCGCTCTGCCTCACATCTGTAAGAGGGTTTCTTGCAAAGAATCCTTAAGGTTTTCATAAAATCACACCTCCACCTCCTTCACACACAAGAGGAGTTCACAGGAAACGATGCAGCGTGTGATCCAGTGTTACTGTGTGTAATTTTATCTCGCTCTCTCCCCTAATGCGGCATCGGAGCTGTATTAAAACAGACAAGATGAGATTGTTGTTTTAATTCTTGACCGACTTCTTCGCTGAAACAATGCGCGTTTGTTTGGCTGCACTGTAAACAGATACACCGGCTCTTCCTGCTGCGTTGTAGCTGCTCAGCCAGTGTTTACAGTGGTATCAAACCACACCTGCTGTTACCACCAGTAACCACAAATATCACCAAAACAACCAGAGCTGAAATCTGAAGTGCTCTGAAGGGTGACTCAACAACAGAATACCATCCTCGGCTCAGCATGCTGTGGATATTTTCCACTGACGTTGATCAGCCTCTCATCTGGGCACTTAATTCCACTGATCTCATATTTTCTGTAGTGTGCCAGCTGACTCCAGCATCAAACAGGAAGTGGGCACACAGCCTTTTTTTTTTCTCCCTTTGTTCTGCTCTCGGAGTGTTTCACTGTTTCCTTTGATGGGCATTGTGTGGACATACAGACGGCCGAACGGTCTGTTTGAAAATATATCGGGCTGTCATTAGCCTTTTATTAAAATGAGACACTGGCAAATGACTGTCGCTCCGATATGATGGAGGTTAGGTGTAATGTAGTTAAACGGGGAGAGATTTTAAAGGCAAATCATTGTATTTTGCTGCTTCTCGTGTTGCTAATAAATTACAATACCACTCAAATGTGAACACGGTGAGTTTGCATTCTCCAAAACAGAGTATGAACTGGTATTTCTTCTTAAATAGTAAGATTGCCTGCCGCTCTGTCTCTGGAGGCTGAAATAAAACAGTATAGAAACTCGCCACAGCCTCATTAACTTTATTAGCGAGGTAATCACACAGTTATATAAAGCTGGAATTGAATATCACATAAAAAGCCGATGTGGGTCATTAATCACACGCTCACACACACATGCCAGTCCACTATTATCCTTATAGAGTAAGTAGGGGGCTGGTGAATCAGCCAAGCTCACAGATTGTATTTGTTCTTTAAAAAATCCTCCAATAAATAAATAAATAAATAAATAAAAATAATATGCATCAGTACGAGTGTATAGCATTGTGCAGCCCTCTCTGCGTTCCTGTGCTGTCTCTGCTGTTTCTCGATTAAAATGCAGCGTCATGACCTGGCAACGCGTACATGGGCGTGTGCGTCATTGTGTGTGTGACTCTGTTAATGAGGTCCAGATCATGTTGTAAAGAGCAGACTGGATAATGATTAACAGAAAAAGGGCATTCTCTCAATTAGTTTGTAGTCGGTAGATGCAATGCAGCAGCAGTGTGTGTCTGTGTGTGGATTAATGCCAAGAGTCTGATGGTAATGGAATTGCTTTTTACATTGTCAGCTGTTAAGTTTATAGAACATGCATTAACCTATTAACCTTTCCTTTTCTGTCTTCCATTTTATACCTCCTTGCTCTCCTCCTTGTCTCCCTCTCACTCCATCTATCTCTCTCCCTCTTTCTCTTCCTCCAGGTACCTGTTTGCCCTCCAGATTAAACGCGACCTTGCCTGTGGTCGTCTCATCTGCAACGACACCAGCGCCGCTCTCATGGTCTCCCACATCATTCAGTGTAAGTGCAACATGTACAGGTACATGTGTGTTACACAGCAGAGGTCTGTCTTAAATGGCATCAGAACAGGCTAAATACATCACAGAAAGCAGCCTTTCTCTTCTTTGTTCCTGCTTTTTAATTCCAGCTCTATGGTGCCAAATATCACGTAGGAATTGTGGCTCCCTCTGTAAATGTCCTGTCCTGTCTGAATGAACCCACCTACGTCTGAATAACAAAAAGCCTTTACTTCAACAGCTTCATAAAGCCAGCAGTGTTAGTTTCCTTGTGAAAAAGAGCTTCGGTCTCACTGTGGGACTGACCATAAATCAGCAAATACACCTTTATTACGTACTATATTTCTTCTTGGGGTATTAAAGCAGCTCTTATGGCCCAGAATGAACAGAATAAATGATGCAATGAGCATCGTTTCAATACAAAGCTGTCTCTCTCATGTGTTCAGGACTCGATATGTTGCCCTCCTGCTGCTCTTATGGTTTACATATTATATTTACATATTCCCTTATGCTTAAAACGGGTAACACTATGCATGATATTTGAATGCGCATGGGAGCTCTTCCTTGTATTTGTATTTTCACACCTGCTCGCTCAGCTCTCTGCGACTGTTCTTATTCAGCACCGTATCTGCAGGACTTATTGAATTTATGGATTCGATTCAGTCTCGCAGGCACAGGCGAGCTACAGCACAGCCTGCTAAGGGATATCACTCGGTTGCCGCGGTAACCATCAGTGCTGGTGTGTGTGTGTGTGTGTGTGTGTCTGTCTGCAGGTGGTACAGTATGAGGGGTTATTATTGCTGGTATTGAACAGATGGAGAGGCATGCATCAGCACACTTCATCTGATCTACAGTAGAATAGACTGAGATAGAGAATATATAAGATTCAAATGAACAATGCAGAGAGGAGTAATCATTTCCTCCTTAAAACTCCCTGGCCTCCTTTCTCTCCACAGTCTTATTTAATCTTCTCTTGACCACCTCCGTCACCCAATTTCTTTTCATTTCCACTCCAAATAAATATTCAATTCTCCCCCGTCTGCCGCCTCTCTTTCCTCTCCCTCCCGTCTGTCCCTCCCTCAGCGGAGATAGGCGACTTCGATGAGACCCAGAGCTGGCAGCACCTCCTGCACAATAAGTACCTGCCCGACCAGGACGCCATCAGAGACAAGATCACCGACTGCCACCGCAAGCATGTGTGAGTTATTGTGTGCATGAAAGCTGCTTGAATGTGTACAGATGGAAACATTCAATGGATTTACATATAAAATATTAAGTGTGTGATTAGTGATTAGATGCTTTAGTTGATAAGAAAACTATGCAAAATGCCAGCTGCAATTTCATTGTTTGATATAAAGCAGAAAAAACAGTTAATCCTAATATTTGAGAAGCTGTAATTATCATCACTATGAGACTTACATGTGTCTCTAAATGTGAGGACATGTGTTCAGTAATGATAAACACGGACTGCAGTGATTTTCACAGCATCTGAGCTTTAATACCAAGAATGAAATAACAACGTGGGTCATTCTGACCGTTACAGGAGCAGCACTGTTTACCTGGAAATAGCTGATCTAGATTATCCCTGCTTGGAAAACAATACTGAGCCCAGCTTTAATCTGACTGGGGATCAGTTCCTAGGTGGCGTTAAGATTGAAGGTATCAGGAGACATAGTTTTTTTTTTTTTTTTTTTTTTTTTTTTCATAAACACACACACATACACACACACAGAGAGCACATGTACTTTCACAGTACTGTAAGTCTGACCCACAGAGATATTTATCTGTTTATTCAAAGAGCACTTGCAAACACACACACGCCCATTACACAATTACACCCAATCTCGTACGTCTCTGATGCAGAGATGTTTATCTCTTCAATCACATCTGCTCATGTGCACATACACACACTTTTAATCTCGCCCCCGCAGAGGTGACTATCTGCAAACATACGACTTGGCACTCCCTCTGTGCCCCTGGGCCCACACACACACACACACCTATGTTCTCAGCTACACTACAGCTGTGCTTTCCTCATTGCTGTTTGCAAATCAATGACAAATGCATTTCCCTGTTTTCTGCAACTGTAAATTCCCCTAAAAAAAAAAAAACAAAAAAAAACCTTCTTTAACCACAGCTGAAAACCAAACCTCCGACCTGTTAATTATTCGTCCTGGTCACACTCTGCGCCACACACCCCTTCTGTTTCTGTGGGCTCCTGCCCTCCCACTCCCATCCCTTCTCCCTCACCGACACAGGAAGGAAGTGGCTAATTCAGCAGCTCATACAGGAAGCAGGAAGCTATTTTCAGATTTTGCGAGGAAACAAACTTCTTTTGTGGTCGATTTCTTTCCTCCCACAGTGGGCACCACCATCTGATCCTGTGGTGTGTTTTAAGACTGTTTGTTGTTCCTACATTCACAATCAATGTGGAGGAGAAACCTAACATATGGTACATACTGTATAAACAGTGACACATGGCCACTTGGTGAGGGATATTCATTAGCCACAAGCTATGATGTATTGCCTTTTAAAATCAGGTGATTGGTTAACATGTTGATTGATGGATAATTACTGGGCTGATTGATCGCTCTCCTCCACAGCGGGCAGACTCCAGCAGAGTCCGACTACCAGCTGCTGGAAATCGCTCGGCGGCTGGAGATGTACGGTGTTCGCCTGCACCCAGCCAAGGACAGAGAGGGAACTAAGCTCAGCCTGGCCGTGGCACACACTGGGGTGCTGGTTTTCCAGGTAAAACCCTGCTTATAAAAGTTCAATAGGGGGGTTTAAGGCGAAGTGTTGCATAATAGAGAAATATGGTTGAAATAATAAGAAATTGGCAGAAATGGAAACAAAGAAAACTGACTTTGGTCTGTGTGCTTTTTAATTCTACTCTTTTCTGCATTATACATATTTCTTCACTCTGTGTGGTTTGGTTTGGAGTAGAGGTGAAGTCTTTTTACTTTTATCATTCACTTACGTCATCAAATCCTGGTTTAACAACATACCTGAAATTCTGAAATATTTTTGATGAAATGTAGGTTGTTGCAGAGACGAGCACAAGGCTGCAGATCTAGCTTTGACCAGACTGGTATGAGATGTAAATTCCTGAAATAGTTTCTTTAAAAAAAGATATATTGTTTGGCAATGTCTTGATTTTCTCACGTCACGGTGGGAGGATTTCTTGAGTGAATACAGAAACATGAACTGAGGCTAGATGCATGTTCGAGCATAAACATAGTTGCTTCAGTCAGGATTTCATGGTTTAATGAAGGCACCTTCCCCTGTTACGTTAGGAACCAAAGAGAAGACGCCCCCTCTTTTGACCAGACTGACCCCAATTACGTTCAGTCTGCACAGTTTCTGATTTTGCTCACAAGTTTTCAAAGAGTGCTGGGATCTTGAGAATTTAGCTGATATGACAACTTGGTTAATTGGTCCATGAGGTTTTGTGGTGAGCCTCCACCCAGCGTAGCAGGGAGGAAGAATGCACCGCGTGGTAGTTTTCTGGGCGTGGAGAATATATTATTATGTGATTAGAAGTTGTCAAATTTAGTCAAGCAGAAACTGTATTTTGGGTGAAATGAAATGAATTATTTCCACTCTCTTATCTTCTCCCTTGTGAGATGATGAATTTCTCATGAATATTAACCAGATTCTCAAAATGTCGTCTCCTTTATTTAGGGATACACAAAGATTAACGCCTTCAACTGGTCCAAGATTCGCAAACTCAGCTTCAAGCGCAAAAGGTTCCTAATCAAGCTGAGAGCAGACCCCGCAGTAAGTCTGCATCACACCTTTCTTTCTTGCTTTCCCTCTTTCTTCTGCCCCTTTTCTCTGTACCTTCCATCCCTCTTCCCTCTGTGTAATCTAGACATCCGCCCTGTGTCTCTTCTTTACTCATTTCTGCCTTTGCGTCCTCCAGCAGAACGCCCACCACGACACGCTGGAGTTCGCCATGGCCAGCAGGGATTGCTGTAAGGTCTTCTGGAAGATCTGCGTGGAGTATCACGCCTTCTTCAGGCTCTTTGAGGAGCCCAAGCCCAAACCCAAGCCCATCCTCTTCACCAGGGGATCTTCGTTCCGGTTCAGGTCAGCAAAGGATAGACCGGGAGGAGAGGAAACAACTTTACGATTGTCTTTCATTTATTTTTCATCACCTGCTCATCTCTGTTTGTACCTGCAGTGGTCGAACTCAGAAGCAGATCATCGATTATGTGAAAGACTCGGAGCTCAAGAAAGTCCCGTTTGAAAGGTGAAGCTCCCTCCTTTGTCTGATTTCCGCTCCAGCGACAGAAGCACGATTGCGTGAGACAGACCCCAACAAATCCACAGCAATTAAAGTTGCAGCAGGGACACAAACCAGGGATCACATTTCTCTCTTTGCTGATTCGTTGCACATGTTTTGACCTCGTCTGTTCGCTCTGCTCTTTTCAGGAAGCACAGTAAGATTCTGTCCAGCAGCGGCATGTCCCCTCAGTCTTCCTCCTTCAGATCACAAGTGCCAAAAGAGGTAATGCACATTTTAACTACAGTCACTGAGCTTATTCCCCCATAGTCTTATTTATTGCTTTTCTTTTCCTTGGAAAGGTTGTACACATTTACAGGCTGTTTTCGTCTGTTTTTATTACTTCTCCCTATCTCGCTGTTTAAATCTGGAGCTGCTCTGTGGCCAAAAATACAAAGCTGTTTTTGTCCAGAGCAGCTCCAGGGAGTAAGAGTGTGTGTGAATGTGTGCTCTCTCTTAAGCTGTTCCTGTAAATAACAAATTATTTAAAGTCAGTAATTCAGTTTAAAGAGCACAGTTGTTTTGTTTTTTTTGTTTTTTTTAAAGCTCGTAATTTCTCTCCTTTTCTCCGCTTTAACCCATCACTCCCTTTTCCCCCTGTTTCTTGTTTGCAGAGTGCCATGTCTGTCCAGTTAGCGGACCAGCCCGACGCAGCCAGATTGGGCCATGAAGCTGAATCTAATGGTTCAGAGGCGCCGCCACTGGTCACAGCCTCCGCCAACGGTTTCCAAGACATACCTGCAGCGCCTGGCTCAGACCCGCTTCAGTCCAGACAGATCCACCACGGCACCGGATCAGCGCCGGAGCAGCAGCTCCTCAACCCAGGTCCATCCTGCAGGGCAAACAAAGGCAGCAGCTCTTCTATTCCTTACATAGACTGCAGCGACATAGACAGTGAATGTGATGTGACTAAGAACAATAGGGCCACCAGGGGCCACAGCAATGCAAATGACAGCAATGAGGATGAGCCTGCTGCATATAATAATAAGCGTGAGGGTAGTAGTCGCAATGGGGGGCAAGTTGGGAGTCTGTTTGGGGTTGTAAATGGGTTTTACCACACCAATCACCAGGGGCTGATGCAGCAGCATCAACAGCAGGGTACGCTGGGTAACAGAAACAATGTAGATCAGGCTCCAGCGTCTAACAAGTTTAACCTGAGTCAGGAGCTAACAGATGATGAGATTTTGTCAAACGGAGGTTCGTTTCATGGCCGTCTTCCCCTCCACAGCACGCTGCTGGATGAGATCTTTCAGGGTCGAGACAAGCGAGGCGCCGCGATAGGTCGACCGTTAGGGACCGGGACCCGCAGTCAGTGCTCCAGCCCGGTGATCAGCAGCTTCCACCACCGCACAAACTCGGTCAGTCACGCCGAGATGACCAACGGTCACGCTCAGCCGCGCTCAGGCCCACGCTGGGATGACGGCGGACATTATTTCAGCAAACGCCCGGGAGTGGTCCCTGTGGAAACTCCCACTGTCCCGCCGTCATCCCACCCACCGAACCACTACGGCAGCTACTCCCCGATCACCTCAAACCGCACACCACCACATTTGGCCAAACCGTATAGCAACAACAACATGAGGAACCGCTCTGACACTGATCCCTTCATTCTTAGCCAGCTGACATCTACTCCCATCCACCACCGCGACCCTCATCGCCCCGGGCTGCACACCCAGGCCCCTTGTTCTGCCCCCATGGAGCGAAAGATGATCATAACTAATGGCAATCACGTTGGAAACCTCATGGCTCCAGGTCAGGCGCGATCCAGCACGGTGCAGCGGTTGTTTGGCCGTCAGGGAAAACCCAACCTACACAACAATCTAAACCAGCCGGTCCAGATGATCGACGGCTCCACCAGCAGCGGCACTGACACCAGCGACACAGAGTCAGACACGGGTAGCAGCGCGTACAGCCAGCCGTTAATGTACGGCAACCCGGCGGCCGTCAGTTCCCTGAATTCAGTCAACTCGAACGGCGTGAACTCGTCTCCGCTGCCTCGGAGCAAGTTCTCCTTCGGGAGTCTGCAGCTGGGAGAGGGGGAAGATGGTGAGGGAGAGGAGGAGGGATGTTACCACTTTAATGAGGAAGATATAAGCGGTCGGGTTTTTAGCTGTTGAGAGGGATTTGAAGAAGAAAATAGTTGAGCTTCAAATTAACCACTATTATGCACAATGAATATAATCCTGTAACATCTTAATTCAGTATATAACAGATAAACAGTTAGTAACAGACACACATTTTGAGCATATTTTTGAAATGTTTTTAACTGTGGATAGAAACACCTACAGTACCTGACTTTTAGATGAAGAGATCATCCTTTCGTTGCTTCTAAACCTCACAATCCTCACTAATTTTGTATTGGATTTTATATGCAAGCCCCCTAGACAACGGCTGACCTGAGTCTAACTTTACACATAGTAAAGATTGAAGCTGGCAATTTGTCAAAAGGAGAATCAACTAAAAGCCTCGAGGCACTTTTGTCAGCTCTCTGTAAAAAGTTAAAGAATGAGCATGGATAATATTAGAAGGAAAACCTTCCTTACAATGTGCCATAACTTAAAAACTGTACAGGAGTACGTGCAGATCAGATGAATAATACAGATTTTTGTAGCGAGGTCGGGATATTGTTATAGAAATTTAAAGAAAAACTTTCAATTGTGTAGTGTTGTAGTTTTTGTGAGGAATTTGTCCTCCCAGTAATCATTTGATAGCATCGATATAATCCATGTTAGTCTATTTTATTTAGGGGAAATTCTGCTGATTGTAGCCGATATTTGTACATGAGAAAAAACAATGTTTGTTGTTGAGATATTGAGGTGTTGAAGTGAGATAAATTGACCTGAAGGTGGCATTGATTTTAGGTGAAATGTGAGGCTGCTTCTGAAAGCTGTCGAGTTGACCAGGATCTGCTGCCTTGCTGTATAGTTACACCCTGATAGGACTCTGTTTGTAGTAATGATGTTTTGTAGCTCCCTGATGTAGCATTGTCTCTAAAATCAAACTTTTCTAATTATTTGACTGTTGTCTGGTGCAATAGAAGGGCTTTAAGATGATAGCTGGAGTTTATTAAGGGATTTCAGTGGGGAGTGACGGAGGTTTAAAGGGGAACACAGACACAGTTTGTGAAGCAGTGTGTGACTGCTTGGACTGTGTCGGACCACAAGGAGAACGTGAACTGAGAGATAGTCTCCTTTAATTGTACATTATATTTGAATGTTCTTGGTAGAGAATGGATTATACTTAGAAAAATACACTTGACTTGTAGGAAAATGTGTTTCATGTTAAAGCTTCTGGGATCTGTTGGAGGAGGAGTGCTGTAGCTAATGCTCAGTCTGCCTTCATATTCGGTTTTGGCCGAGCTGAAGTCCTTTTCTTCAGAGCACTTTTTCATACTTCTAGTTTCTGTCTGTCTGTTGTGGGCAACTTGCACTGTAATTTGGATGTTTGTGGTAGAAACGTTTGTTGTAATTCTCTTTTGTATTCACCATTAGTGGAAGATCAGGAATTTTAATAGATTTGTAAGTTCAAATGTTAGGGAAACAACATTTATATATGTATTTTTGATAATAACTGAAGGTCCACATGTGTCTACATTTCTACTTCAGAACTGGACGCTACTTTATTTCTATAACTGTATTTCTTTCTATTATTCTGATTTTTCTTTTCACGGTTTTACACATTTCACACACCTGATGATTAATAATCAAACCTGCCAACTTTCGTCCTTAGACCTGTGACCATCCATAGCTCTCTGCTTTGCTTGGCTTGGCCCTTGGCATGCTCGACTACCACACAACAAAAAAAAGGAAACTCACTGTTATCTTTAACTTTCTTTGAATGCTGTTTTCTCTTCTGTTACAATGCTGTGTATATTGAAGGTGTGCTGGCCTCCCATCCCCATCACTGTCATTTGCTGGCTGTCTGCTCACTATGACACTTTTTTGTTTTCTCTGCAAAACTGAAATGGGACAAACTTTGCTGAATTAAGTTAATGAGCCGAGCTTCTCTTGCACTGAACTCCCATGAAGAAAATGTCCTTATTTCCCAGAAAGTTTCCCAAAAGTCAAAAGTAAAAAACAGTGTCATCCTCTTTTTTTTTTTAAATTCAGAGGTTTTTCTGTTTTTAGCCATACTGGTGACATGACTCACAGGATGACACATGGGTTGTCATGAAAGCTGGTGCTCAGGATGAATTGCACTAACCTGGTGATTTGACATTTCATCTCAATTTGTCCAATATTTTACTCGATGAACAAATACCTGCAAAGCTAATGACATTCCCATCAGCTTTAGCTGTAGTTTGTGTTCAGTGCTAATTAGGAAGTGGTAGCGTGCTAAAGTGTATTTGTCGAAATGGTAACATTAGGCCTATATCAACCTGTTAACATGCTGACATTAGCATTTAGCTTGACGAAGCTGGAAGACTGTGTTTTTGGGAAATACAGACATTCCAGTGAGTTAAGGTGGATTTTTTATTCAGTAATGACCTTTTAGCAGTCTACTGTTTACAGTTGACATGCATACTTTTCTGAATTTGGATCTGCTTTGGAACTAAAGGTGTTGATGAATAACAGACTCACAATGCATAAAAACATAAGTCTAAATTGTGCATATTCAGAATCAGCACCAATTTCAGGAAACTGTATCGGACTTTTTTGCCCTAAAACACAGAGGTTCAAACTATGAGGTGACTTAACTTGGACAAAAAGTCATCAATATTTTATTATCGAAGTTAAACAACCTTCTCTTTCCTCAGAGCTACTGCTTCTTCCTGAAACAAATGTTCATGCTTTGTAAATGCACTGGTTGTAAGCATGTTTTTTTGGAGGGGGAATCCTCCTCAACACTGTTTTCTCACCATTTTCTTTTCTTTACTCTGAATGCATGTTAACCAGGCAAGCGACGTCCCTGCTTTTCTGTCATTCTGCTCTGCTTTTTCTCACTATGTCACTTGGTGTTTCTGTCACGGGGCGCAAAATGGTTTCAAATGTTAGAGAAGCCGTCGGTGCAGCACAACAAAGAATGTTCAGGTTTACATTTTTCCGGACACAAACTCCTCCTCACTTCTCGTGGGATGAGTTACAGTTTTCATGCCTTTCTCATTACTGCAACCTCATGATTAATTAACTGCACCTAACTGCAATATTTAGAAACCATTTGTGTTTTGCCCCAGGTTTCCTCACTGTGCACAAGTACGAAACAAGGGCAGACTCAACTCCAGTGTTCTTAAAACAGAGAGTGAGAGGGCGAAGGTAGACAGACACAAGTAAAGTTAAGCTTAATGCAAATGTAAGTGCATAAAAAAAAAGATATCTTTGAGAGACATGGTATTATTTTGCAAGGTGTGAAAGTCTGAGTATTGTCAGATGATGGACACACGCATACACACACATACATAATTGAATACTGGAGTTGAGTCCACCTTGTCTTCCCTTTCACTGTCACCAAAATAGCACTTGCAGCAAGTCATTTCCATTGAGGCTTTTTTTGTAATATTAATGAACTGTACATCCAGTGACAGACTGATACATTGTGATTTTGTATTGTAATTTGTATGTTTTTGAGTTAATCAGAGCCAAATTTGCTAGATTTACTTTAAAAGTTAAAGTAAAATGATGGTAGTTTCTTTTGCAGTTTACACACTGTGATGATGTGATCGTGTTTGGGTGATATTGGGCTGCTTGAAACACTAGTTGGACAACTATTTTCTTGTAAATTAGATTAAAGTGGTACACGTTGGCGTTTAGCATCACATCTGTGCTTCTCTTTCTGTTTACATAACACGCTTTTTACTGACTGACTTCTTTTGAAGGGATAAACTGGCTTTGTGGCCTTTGATTGGTGGCAGTTTGAGTTTGCATGTCCCATAGTATGTACTTGATTTCCCATGATGCTTGCCAAAGCTGTAGCACGCAGAGTTTGTTGAGTGACAGGCTTTGTAGCATCTCTAAAGCTTAAGATCATAATAAGTGCTGGACATGCAGAGGTCAAACTGCTGCTGAGGAACTGCCACACAGTCTTTATGTTCCTTAACAAAAGACAGGCATTGAGATGATCCATTTTTCTCTTAACGCACACTCATTTTATGGCCTAAAGACGCACTGACTCGCTGGTTTTCTGTCACTCTTGTAACACCTGTATTCCTGCACACCTGTCCTTTTTGATTTTCATCTCAAAAAACTTTTTCTGATGTTTTTTTCTTTACCCTTCATCTCTCTTTTTAACACTGTAACTGATTGTGAGCACTAGTGTCAATAAAAAATGACCTTGTATGTTCGAAGAAAAGGGACTCCAGAATTTTCTGTAGAGGGGACCAGTGTCCAACCATCCCCCGCCCCCCGCCCCTCACACACCCACCCACACACACGCCCTGAACCTGCTTGAATTGTGAACCCTTCCCCTGTGTTGTGTTGTGGTAGCTAGACTGTAGAGCAGTGCTTCTTTTTGTTTTGTGCGATGTTCAGTGTGCACACACGATTCAACTCGTTTCTGTCCATGTTTCATGTTTTCTAGCTTCTGTTAGCTCGTTGTTTCACCTGTGTCTCTTGTCGTGGTAGATTTTAGTTGTTTTCTGTATGGTGGTAAGTTCTTTTATAGCACCCGTCACAGATCTGCACTCAGTGGTTGCCATGGTTTTACCCATGATCCAGTTTGGTGTATAACAGTGGACTCTTTGGAAACTTTGCATCTGGGCAAGTATAAAGTCACAACTTAGTACCATGTAGTAAACCTCTGTAGTGACCCTAGCTATAGTGAAAAGTAGCCTTAATATTTTATTTTCTGTTTAGATGATAATAATTTCCCAAAAAGCTGCATAAGTTGATTTCAGCTACAGTCAGACCAGACTCCTGTTAAAAAACAGATCATTTAAGCATCACAACTATCCAAACTATCTCATAACTATAGAACATCATGCCTGTAGTGCATTGTAAGGGAAATGAAAAGACTGATAAATAATAGATTGTCATAATGCAGTCCGATTACTTTTTCAACTAGGGCTTGAAACAATTGATCAATTAGTGGCAGAAGATTAGTCAGTAACAGTTTTGATGATGGAGTTAAGTCATTTTTCAAGCAAAAAAGAAAAACATTTGTTTGTTCCAGTCTCTCCAGTGTGAAAATTTGCTGCTTATATATTTGTCATGTGATTGTAAACTGATTATCTTTAGGTTTTGAACTGGATCAGCTTTTTAATATGCATGACTGCATAAGTTGCCTTTTCCCCTTACAAAGCACAGATATGGCCTTTATGAAAATAAACTAACCTGTAGCTCCTTACTAACCATGTACTTAACCTTTATTGTTATTTCTTTCCATCTTCTCTCCCTTTTTATGGTGTTTTCTCCATGATTTAGATGAGGATCCGAATAGATTAACAGAGTAGATGTAGTTTTGCTCAGAGTCAAGAGATTGTAGCATTTTTGTCATGTGGTGACCTGCTGGAACATAACAGCTGCTCGTTTTGGTCCTGACTCATAGTTTAAGATTGATTGTGCAGGATTGTCCAACCATGAAATTCCCTGCCATTCTGGGTGCCTACATTTAGAGGAATATGTTCACATTTTGAGCCGCTAACTGCTGAAAATCTGAAAATAAAAAACGCATCAGGGTATAAAGAGTAGCCTTTTCCTGAGGAAAGAATGAAAATGCCGCTGTAAGAATTAAATGATAAGAATTTAATGGCAGAGAATTTCATGAAAGTAGCTAAACAGCTTTCATATTGTACATAAAGAACCTACAATAACACCATCCCTTATCCTCTCCTACCATCTTCTCTCTTATCTCACTGTTTTCTATTCCTGTCCCCATCTCCCTGCCCTTTCCATTTTCCTATTTTCCTTTCCTCCCCCAGGAAGTCCCGCTTCAGACGACTCTCCGCTGGGAAGTCCCCATGTGGTTGTTAACGGCAACGGCTCAGTAAATGGACAGGGGATGGGCAGCACAGGTGTCCTGGGTCTAGGTCAGAGTCCTGAGGGACGGCAGCTGTCACCACTCACCAGCCCGCTGCTCACTGAAGCCGGATACGTCCGCAATGATGATGAGGACGAGGCGAGGAGGAAGGTGGGTGTAAAGATATGGAGGCGGAGGAAAATTTCAACTCGCATTCAAAGCGCTATTCTTCAGGGCTGCTTGCAGTGATTCATGGACTACGTTTACATCTACCTACACTGAATTGGCCAATCGTGGACTTTCTAAAGTGATGCGTCAGAGCCACATCCTGTTAATCATGAGCACCTCACGCATCATTCAGTGTATCCAATAATAGAAAGGATATCGAAGATGCTGGCATTTATCTATTAAAGATGGATATTGTAACTTTTTAAAGGGAAGCTTAACTTGAATTTTGATATCCTGTAAAACATGTGAATGTTAATCAAAAGCATTTCCATAGAAGCTCATTCCAAATTCCTCTTTCTCATGATTTATGTGCTGAGGACTAAATATATGGATAAACAGATTAAAGCTGAGGAATTTATCAACGGTTTTATTTGCTGGACAGATAGTTTGATCGATCTCATCTTTTGGTTTGTGTCCAGAAGTTTCCCACAGACAAGGCCTACTTCATAGCCAAGGAGCTGTTGACCACAGAGCGGACCTACCTCAAAGACCTGCAGGTCATCACAGAGGTGAGGACTTCTAAACATCTCTGCAGAAGCTACACTGGCTGAGAGAGAGGTGCACGCAATGCCATCTGTGTTAAGACCAGGAGCTTGTCTGGCCAAGTGTAAACACATTCCCGAAAGTACACAGCCCTGCACAGCACGCGAAGAGACAGTGAGCCAAGTTCGGTCTCTTTAAAGCCTTACTTCTGGAATAGCTGCTTATTTCAGATCCTGAAGTTTTTGACAGTGAAGAAAAGTTGGTCTTTTTAAAGGTTCATGTGTTGGGACCGTGAGTCAGGAGTTGGTTTGTTTTTACAGCCTCAATATTGGTAGAGTGAGCTCAGCCTGGTCTTTTTAAAGCCAAAATATATCAGGACAAGGAGCTAAAATCTGTCTTTATTTTTTTTTATTGTGAACCAAAATCACAAGCTAATGGTCTTTTCTGTCATGTGACATTAATATTACATTGTGTTCCTGTGCCAGTATTTTTTACCACGACTCAAGGCTGAGGCTCAACATCTGAAGGTTTCTGAGCATTTCTCTTGCTCGGGACAGATGACAGATGGAAATACAGCTTCGAAGGGAGCACAATAAAGTTCCTTGTGTTTTTTAAGTGACATTCACCCTTTTGTTTTTCACCAGAAAGGAACACATCTGTTATAACTTGCCTCCTTTTAAGCGAACAAACGTGTATCCTGTTTATTCTTTAAGGCTAAATCGACTTTTAGCTGCCAGCTCTTTAGTTTACAAGTCGACCTTCTAAAATCAACACACTCTGCATTCACAAACACAACATCTGGATCCTGACTCCTGGCATGAAGTGAAGCTTCATGTGTGTCAGACTTTGTCTTTGGCCTTATTGGGATTCCACTCTGTTGTCTGTCTGTTTTTACACCCTGTTATTAACAAAAGAGTGTAATGAGTAAAGACCACCAGTGTGGAAAACACAGGTTCAAGCACCTGCCTGCTGACCCCGTCACCTTGATATTATGAAGCTGACCATAACTTCTGACCTCAGCGTGGAGTGGAAAATAATATCGTATTCCCCCTCTCCTGTGTGTTTTTCTCCCTCTCAGCTCTTTTTCTTCTCAACAGTAGTTTCCACCCTCTTTGATGTGGGAGGAAGGCGTGCGCTGGCGCTTTTTTAAAACCTCTTAAATATTTTCTTTGGCTGGCACCGCTGAGGCCTGAGCTCCCACACCCTTCCCTCCCTCCCCCTCTTCTCTCCCTCTCCTCTCTGTCACCCTTCCTCTCTCCCAGAGGGTCCTGCTGTGAAACAGCTGGACGACCTCCTGTCTGCACTCGCTGTCATAATAGTGTGGGATTTACTCTGAAGGGGAATATAACACCTCCTTGTCAGGGGGGGTAGTGTTCTAGCTTAGGGCCATTAGGGTCATAGTGTGTGTGTGTGTGTGTGTGT
This sequence comes from Trachinotus anak, assembly GCF_046630095.1. Taxonomy (NCBI): domain Eukaryota; kingdom Metazoa; phylum Chordata; class Actinopteri; order Carangiformes; family Carangidae; genus Trachinotus; species Trachinotus anak. The sequence goes on from NW_027273877.1 coordinate 3,604,275, forward strand.
GTGTGTGTGTGTGTGTGTGTGTGTGTGTGAGCTAGCTGATGGATTTCCATGGAGCAAGCAAATGTCATAGGGCTTTCAAGTCAAATCACTCATTCTGACCCACCATCCTCCACCCCAGGGGTCTGCTGGGATAATACCAGTATTATCTGTGTGTGTGTGTGTGTGTGTGTGTGTGTGTGTGTGTGTGGTTCCCTTTTTCAATTAGATTCACTTTATTGCCGTCCCAAAAATGATTTTTTTAAATGTAGAAGAGGGTTGTTTTAAAGCATAATTAATTTTACTACACATTGATCTGAACTAGGGATGAAACCAGCAATTATTTTCATCATAGATTATTTTGACAATTATTTTCTTAGTTAATCAAATAATTATTTGGTCTATAAACATCAGAAAATGCAGAGGAAGAAGTGCAAATGCCCGTCACAAAGAAATGACTCACAGGATTAATCAATTATTAAAGTAACTGGTCGGTCAACTAATTGATTAATTACTCATTTATTGCTTCACCTTAGAGCTGGATTGTTGAACTATTACTTTCCTCAATGTAGCTCTCAGATGTAAAAGAACCCACTCATTACAAACCTGTGTTGTGAAGCAATTATAAGATTCAGGTACATCATATAACTAACAATCTGTATTTCTACCTGTGTGTGTGTGTGTGTGTGTCCATCATAGTCCTTCCAGAGTTTTGTGGGTAAGGACGAGGCGTTTCCCGACTCGGTGAAGAACCTGATCTCTGCCAACTACGATCCGGTCCACAAGTTCCACCAGGGATTCCTCAAAGAGGTGGAGCAGCGGCTGGCTCAGTGGTCAGTGTCTGTTTGTTCACTATTAAGTCTGTTACATTTCCATTCACAGACATTTACATCTGTGAAATGGTTCACAATGCAAGTGTGTGTCAAATGCACTTTGATTTTAAACAGGAAAATAAGAAAAACAATAAAAGTTTATTGTGTCTAATGTCAGTAAAGCAGTGCAGATATTTTACAAATGTTCGGGGGGAAAAAAGAAAACTTAGAGGCATTTTAAGACCAGATTAGTGTTGAGCAATTTGCTATTGTGCTTAAGCAAATGCAGGCTGAGACAAAAACAAATAAAACTCGCCCCACTGTTGTTTCTAAGTATCAGTTGCATTGTTTTCAATCAGCAGGTCTAATCTGAAGCATGGTGTCCCACAATAACATAACACCCCAAACTTTGGGGTTAAACCAGGACACAGAGAAACACTTTAGGGGTTTGAATTCAACATATTCATTTGTTTTCTTTATCTGGAGACAAAATAGGATGATTGATAAGGAAACATTTGCGACATTACAAATCACATTTAAGTCACAGACCGCCGTCACCATGTGCCACTTAAAGAAACAACATGGAAAGACTGCATCACTGCATGGGAACTAACTGCAAGTCCTCTGTTCCTCCTATGGGAATCCTGTCTGTGTTATTTTATGTAATGACAGACAGGAGGACAAACACTCAAATACACATAAACCATGCTTTTGGAGAGGGCCCAAGTACTTGCTGGGAAGATGAACAGGAGAGGAAGATTTTCCAGTCATGTGTGAGAAACTCGGCTCTGGCCTGACATCTACTGGTGAATAAATGTTAGTGCACATGAAGAAATCTCAAATATCCTCTTATCTGTCTCTCACAGGGAGGGTCGATCCAACGCCCACATTAAAGGAGACTACCAACGCATTGGTGATGTTTTACTGAAGAACATTCAGGGTCTGAGGGTAACTATATCTCCCTTGTATTATTTTTTTCTTGCACTATGTCCCCTTGTTTTGTATGTGACTGTGGATCACCACATTTTGAAATAACAGCTTACATGAAGGCAAGAAGAGGAGTTTTTCATATTTCTCTCTGCCTCTTTTCCCTTTTGCGTCTGCAGCAGTTGACGATTCATCTCCAGAAACATTCAGAGTGCCTGGTTGAACTGGAACGGGCCTGCAGGTGGGTGCATGATGCAGAACGGCAAACTTTGAATGAAGGCTGGTGGAAAAGCCAGCAGCATTAGTACTAGTACTGGTAGTTTTAACACGGAAATATGAATTTAGACGAGAAAAAAACTTCCCCTCTGATTCTCAGGTCCAGTCGGAAAGTGGAGACTCTGTGTCGGGACTTTGAGCAGCAGAGGGTTTGCTACCTGCCCTTCAACATCTTCCTCCTGCGACCTCTCCATCGCCTGCTGCACTACAAGCTCATTCTGGAGAGGCTCTGCAAGCACTACCCGCCCACCCACGACGACTTCAGGGACTCCAGAGGTACGAGAAAGGTTGTGTTTGAGCGTGTTTGTGGGTGAGGAAGGTGCTTTTTTTCCCCCCTTCACCATCTCCATTTATCATCTTCCTCCACCGTCACTCCAGCGGCCCTGGCTGACATCTCAGAGATGGTGCTGCAGCTTCAAGGCACCATGATGAAGATGGAGAACTTCCAGAAGCTTCTAGAGCTGAAGAAAGATCTGACCGGCATCGACAACCTCGCCATCCATGGGAGGGTGAGACTCTTTACATGTATTTGCTGTGACAGACGATATTTGGAGGTTATGAGTAGAATTTGTTGCTATGTTTTTCAATGTGTTGCTGTAATATCAAATATTTGTGATGGGATTATTTCTCATGGTATGTTTGTGTCCTGATTTCCAGGAGTTCATCAGGCTCGGCTGCCTCAGCAAGCTCTCAGGGAAGGGTCTTCAGCAGAGAATGTTCTTCCTGGTATGACCTTACAGCTGCTTTTCTGAACATATTTAATGTTGGTGATAGTAAAAAATATAACCCACCCTTTTTTCTGGCCTTGCTTTCCTTCCTTCCTTCCTTTCTCCCTTTGTCTTCCCCTCAGTTCAGTGATTCCTTGTTGTACACCAATCGAGGGATGACCCCGTCCAACCAGTTTAAAGTTCATGGCCAGCTGCCCCTCTATGGCATGACGGTACGATGGTGTTTCTTATCTTGTGTTGTCCAGGGAGATTTATTATTCAGAGTTTGTCCTTAAAAACACATCCTGATGTTTGCTGATGCTGATTTTTTTTTTTTTTTTTTTTTTTTTTTTGCAGATCAGAGAAAGTGAGGAGGAGTGGGGCGTCCCTCATTCCTTCACCTTGTTTGGACAGCGGCAGTCTGTGGTGGTGGCAGCCAGGTATACATAAACACGTGTATCACAATCAACACGTGTTGTTATATAATAATGATAACAATAATGCAAAAATACCAGAAAAAAGAAAGTGTAAGATTTAAAAATGTATGAAAAGAAAATGGTTGAAAACATGACGGGAACAAAGAAATCAAAAAAGCAAATTCCTCATAATAAAAGCACAAATCATCCATTATGAAGAGAAGCTTCTAAGAATAACAGGTTTAAAGATTAATGCAGGTCAGCCTCATTAAAAATGGATCTCCTCTCTACAGGGCCTCTGCCACAGTTTGTTTGTCCTCTAATTAAACTGGACCATGTGACCTAGTTTCCATTCAGTGCCTCATTCATCAATGAAAACATTTTAATGAAGAGATCATGTTGACTTGATTCTGACTATTTTTTTTTCTCAGTTACTGTCCTGCTCTCAAGTTTGAAAAGTTGACGTTAATATTCTCACAGTGTGCAGATCCAAAAAAAATTACACACAATCTCTCTCTCTCTCATTTTCTCTGTGTCTTCCTCTCTGTGTGTGTCCAGCTGTGCGTCAGAGATGGAGCGCTGGGTGGAGGACATCAGGATGGCGATTGACCTGGCAGAACAGAGCCTGTACACTGACCTGCCCTCCACCGGCCTCTCTGACAACAGTAAGTCTGTCCTCAGCGGACGTGTGTGGGTGTGGATCCGACTCTGAGCTGTTTTTAAGAATGTGCAACATTAAGTGGAGGTTTTTTCCAAGATTTGAACCATCAAACCCAAATATCTGCTTCGCTAACCTGCTAACTATTTCCTGCCCAAACACCACTTCATCACTGAAGCATTGCAGAACTGTCTGCGACCCTGTGAGAACCAGAACATTGAAATGAGTCATAAACAAAAGTATCTCTGGAAATGTTTCCACATGTGATTTGTCAGCAGCGATGGCTTTTCTCATCTCTCTCAGCTGAAGTCATAATTTGACACATTAAAGGAGACTTCAGCTGGGACCTGTTAGCTTTGCTGATAATAAGGGAAACGGACCAACCGTTACCTATAGGCACACCTGTCCACTTCCCACAACTCTCTCCTTCTTCTTCTTTCCCTTTAACAGACAGCAGCTTTCAGCACCTCATGAATAATCTCACTGAATTGTTCCAGGTGGTCTTTCATCATACTTTTAATGTCACCTGATATATGTAGGTCCATTGCCCAGCTGTCGTCCCCTATTTCCCATCATCTTTTTTTCTCATTCTTCATCTTAAATGCCTGTCACACTGTTCAATGAGGCCCCCCTCTGGTGACCTTTGCTGTGACGTCTCTATTGTTCACTCTGTTAATTCACCTTTTTAACTAAGCAGTTAAAGAGTATTGGCTTACAAGTGACAACAAAAGGGTAATTTTTCACCTTTGATCACTATCTTGGCCCGGCTCTTTGCTCTGTGGCTTCTTCATCCGCAGCTACAATAAACCCGAAAAATATCTCAACGGGTGTTACTGTGTGTTTGGATGTAACCTCATCGAATGATGTTGTACTGTTTTTACCCACATCCATCCATCTGCCTAGTGGATTTGTGAGGTGAAAGGGAGAGACAAAGCTGGGACAATGTCGTTACAAACTTCTATCAGAGTCTTTTAAATGGGTCGATGTCTATGAATAGTGCAGTCAGACCAAAAAAAGCTGAAGCCTTAAACGCAAACCAGGCCTTGTTTGCTCCTCTTGTCCTGCAGAGAAGACTGGAAATGTTCACCTCCAACTGGAACCAGTTAAAATACAGAACATCAGCCAGTCATGCAGAACAAAACAACCTTTAAGATGTTGCAGAGCTTGTTACTCAGCCTGAAATCCAGATTAAAATCCATTACCCAACAACCGGTTTTTCAGCTTCAACAGCTGTGCGCTCTTTAATGCAGTACTGTACATCAGTATCAAGTTCCTGGGGGAATTTCTTTGATTTAAATGCAAAACACACAGAAGTGACAAAGCTTTATTAGAGAGCTGAGAGAAGGAGATGACAGGAAATGAAGCAAGAGAGGTGCGAATGACGTTCTTTATAAAAGCAAAAGAAAAAACATTTATTATATCATTATATGAATTTTATGAACTTTCAAATAACATTAATGTGCAAAACTTTAATAAATCAGTACACCAAAGAACAGAAGAAATCCTCTGTACTGTAAATGTAGTTTCTGTTAACAAATAAATATTGAAATGACTGTTTTGTGTTTTCATCTTGAAACTTGTCTTTAATGACTGAATCATGACAAAGATGTCCGGTTCCTTTCTATGGCAATATTTTATCCAAAGGTGGCAGGGTGATGGGTTTCATACCAAAACGCTATTTAACGTTCAAGAGATGAACCATGTCAACATAAAGTGTTTTTATTACATCATGTTTTTCTGCTAACCGGCGTGTTTGACCTTCCCGTTGTTCCCCAGAGCTGTGGGAAGACAGCGGAGCAGAGCAGGAGTCGGAGGAGGAGCTCTCCGGCTCGCGCTCATCTCTGGAGCGCCAGGGTCACCGTGGCAACACCACCGTGCACGTCTGCTGGCATCGCAACACAAGCGTATCCATGGTGGACTTTAGTGTTGCTGTGGAGGTACCTCCCCGTGTGTTTCGTGTCTCTCACTCGTCCTCTCTCTCCACACATCACACTCCTGTTTTTCCTCTCTGGTCCTGCAGCTGTGGAGTCTGTTGTTGTCCAGTGTGTGCTGTCTGTCCTGGTCTTCTCCACAGGCAAAGGGTCATTGACCCAGTGTCCTTTGTCTTACTTTTCTCATGTCTGTGTCTTCTACCTCTTCATCTTTATCCATCTCTTCCACGCTGTGTCTTCCTCTCCCTCCTTCTTCTGTCCATCCGTCCACACTGGCATTGCTAGAGGACAGTAGTCCAGCCAGTAAGTCGCAGAGGCCCCCCAGCAGACAGCAGGGGCCCTTGTCTCTATCTGGGGTTTGCTGGTACAGGACACACAGCCTGTTCTTTAGTGACAACTGCTGGAGCAGAGAGGTACTGCAGCAGCCTCATCTGCTGAGAATAAAACGATCCCCTGTCAGGAAAGTCCCCAAATGCACAAGTTCTGGTAACAAAACAATTGGATGTTGAATCTCTACCCTCCACTAAACAATATAAATGTGCAATATAAATTTCACAAGCAGCGCCTAAACGTTTGCATGGTTTTGCATGAGTATAGAAAATGAATAGAGCTTTTTACCCCTGTTTTAACACTATAATAAAATCAGTGTGGTTGTGTTACTTTATTGAGCTGTGTTGGTTTTCCCTCTCTGCTCTTCTGTGTTTCCAGAACCAGCTGTCGGGTAACCTGCTGAGGAAGTTTAAGAACAGTAACGGCTGGCAGAAACTCTGGGTGGTCTTCACCAACTTCAGCCTCTTCTTCTACAAATCACATCAGGTCAGAGACATAGGAATGTTTTGAACATTACACAGTAAATATGTGGTGATGGGACTGCTGCATGGAAATGAATGATTTTCTGCCTTGTGTTTTCTCCGCCTGCAGGATGACTACCCTCTGGCCAGCCTTCCTCTGCTGGGCTACTCCGTCACCGTCCCGTCTGAGTCAGAGAACATCCACAAAGATTACGTCTTCAAACTCCACTTTAAATCCCACGTCTACTACTTCAGATCAGAGAGCGAGTACACCTTTGAAAGGTGCAGTACTCAAATTATATTTGAGTTATTTCGGAGATTGGAATACATAGGAAAAAAAACACATTCTGTTGATTTGTTTTACCAACTAAATTTGTTTTGTGTATGTAATTATTCTCATCTCCAGGTGGATGGAGGTGATCCGCAGCGCCACCTGCTCCACCAGCCACTCCCTGCCAAGCACCAGGAAAGACCTTTACTGATATAACTGCATCTTCAGCTCCTCCTCCTCCTCCTCCTCGCTCTGACACTCACCTGGGTGAAGATCTGGACTTCAGGCAGCACAAACACCACAAAAGACTTTTTTATTCTAGACACACAAACATGTTGCACACAGACTGACACTAATTGATACCTCTGGTTCACACACTCTTCACACACACACATCACTCAAAGGTCCTTCCACTTCACCTCCCGCGTCCACCCTCTTATTACACACCTTCTGCACCACTAGTGTCTGATTACAGGCTGTGATGGAAGTCGTCCACGGCGTATTAAACAAATCATTTTACTTTTTTCTATGCCAGACTTTTCCCGACCAACCGTCTATGTTTGTGCCATTGAGTGATGTTCACATGCACACACACACACACACACACAGATTTAATATTCACACCAACAACATCCCTGTTTACATTAAGGAGGATTTTATATTTATCATAAATCTCATTCAAATACATGGTATTTTGGGACACTGAAGCAGGAGTGTTTTCACCATTTAGTATTACTTTTTTTAGTTTTCCTTGGTGATTTATAATCTTCAAAATATTCCTGTAAAACCACACATTTGTGATACTTTTTAAAATGTACGTAAACTTGAATGAGATCTAAACCAGGATTTAGTAAAGTGTATGTGGAAATCTGTGTGCATGTGAACACACTCGTGGTGAGTATTTTCTGTTCGTATGACAATCTATATATAATTTGACAAATTCAATGTGATGGACATAATTAGAAAACATCCATGTTTTCCTTTTTGTAAGCCGACTATTTGTACAGTACTTTGATACACTGTGAAATGTTCTTGTTTTTTTTTCTTGTTTTCCTGTCAGTTTTGTTTTAAGGACAAACGGCTTCCAAACTGCTTCCAACGCCAACAGAGATTTCACTGGTTCACTGCCAAAAACCTTGTCTTCTGTATTCCTCCGGTTTTCTGGATTTTACTGTTTTAAATAAAGATGAGAAAAGATTGTGTTCATAAGAAAAAGATGAGTCAACCCAGGAACTGGTGTCTTTAATCTGAATCTGGTTTTCATGGTTACACGGCTTTACTGATGGTATTAGAATAACACCACATAAAGGAAAACCATGGAGAACAAAGCGGAATGTAATTATGGGTACAAAAGGTCAAGTTCAGGGACAAGTAACCAAACACAACTTTGTGGTTTCTAAGTGGTGTTGCTTTCTGATTTACTACACATTTACACACAAAAACGATTCAAGTTGTATCTGAAAGGTCTATGAGGGGTGATTGATGAGCTGGTGGCCTAAGGTAGAAGAAGATGAGTTATATGGCTTGTTACAGGCACGTGCAGTTCAACAAGTCCACCACTTTTATGATGTTTCTGTTTCAGGTAATTGAAACATTCAGAAGCATGATGCCTGCCTTTTGAAACTGTTTTAACAGTGCAGTGTTTCGCAGTGCATAAAGCCTTTACAGGAACTTCAAATGAGTCAATTCAATTAGAGATCTGCAAGGAAATTACATATTGAGACCAGGCTCATGTGTTTATATTATTGTGTGTGTATTTCATAGCTGATCTAATGAGGAAAATAAAGACGGCTTTGTTTGCTCAAAGGTTCACAGGAGGCAGAATTTGACAGGAATGCACCAGTGAGTTTCGTCAGTCTCGTCCTTCTCTGGTCACATACTCCAGCCCGTGATCTCCATATGCGTCGTAGCTCTCATAGCTGGGCAGTGAAGGCCAGTCTGGCTGGTATGATGTCGTACTGTACACGAAAGCCTCCGTGATGCTTCCCAGGGACGGCGTCTCCTCTCCCTCTGTCTGCCCCAGCCACTGCTTCACCTCCAGACTGACCAGAGTCCGCTGGTACATGGTCGGGACGCCTTCAAAGTCATCCAGGAATTTCAGCATGGTGTCGTCCACTTTGTAGATCTCTCCTTGGACTCTGTGACCCTGGCCGGGGATGTTGAGGAGGAAAGGGATGTTGTACTTGCCTGCGATTACTAGGGGGTATTTTTCAATGGTGCATGCTGAGGCGAGGAACTCGGCCTTTCCATTGGTGCCGTTCAGCATACGGAAGTAGTTTGGCTGCCCTTTCTTCAGGGTGCCATAGACAAAGACACGACTCATGTGGATACAGGAGGGGAGACACAGCTGTAAAAGAAACCAAGGAAGGAAGAATTTTCACTCATTTATAGGAATGTAACAAAGGAAATAAAATACAGGAGAACAAGAAGTGCTGCTGTAAAATATGGAGGTCTCGGGGCTTCTGCAACATTTGAGCAACCACACAGTTGCATGAGGTGCTTTGCATACATGCACATCACAGGACGTCTTGAATAAAAGGATATATTATATATTATAGGATATATATTCCATCCCATCTCTCAGTTTGTGCTGGCTCCGGTCAGCTTATTTAAGATGCAGAAGTGTCCCTGCTCTGACTGAAGCGGTTTGGACTTTGTTACTGCAAAGTGAATGTGCTCAATGATTAATTCACTGTCAGAGATAATCTCTTAAAGATGGGGCTGTGGTAACATCATTAAAGCCTGGAAGCTCATTCAGCAGCACAGTATGCACAATAAACACACAGGCAGTAATGCACAGAGGTGGATGAAGTGTTCAGACCTTTAGGAAAAATAACCCCAGCACAATGCAGTAATACTCTGTTACAAGTTTAAGTCCTGCAGATGAGATTAAAACCGAAAATAAAACTACTCCTTATGTAGAATTCCCCATTTCAGAATAACGTATATTATTGAATGATAATTCATGTGTGCGGCACTTTAATGCTGTGGCTGCAAAGGTGGGGCTTATTCTAACTACTTTATATACTGCAGGGGAACTTGAATCTTTCCCAGAATGAATGAATGAAGTCCTACACTGTATTTATTCATTATATTATTAATCTGAATCTGCAGGATTACCAGCTGTCAGATAAATGTAAAGGTGTATAAAGGTCAAAGACAGTACCTCAAAACAGCACAGCACTTCAGTAAATGAACTCAGTCACACTACACAAATCACAGAGGAGAGGACAGGCCACGCACCGCGGCCAGGCCCGGCTCCTTCACACACAGACACCGGAGGAGGACAGCCTTACCACGGCCGCGATGAAGACGACGGATCGCAGTTTCATCGGGGTCAGAGTGACTCTGCCAGTTTGAGGAAGAGCTTCAGACAAAAGAAGCACAGGCTGCAGAAGTGGGCCGACGCATGCGCAGTAAAAAATGTTGGATAAGCTGGTGCAAAGCAACAGATGGCGCTGAAGTGATGAGGAAAAGCGGTGAGACTGAGCCCAGACACCGGAGAGAGAGAGTACCTGGCATAGCTCAAGAATTTCCATTTTATAATCAGTTTTATTTAAAAAAAAAAAAAAAAAAAAACACTTTTATAATCACTTTAGGCATTATTGCATATGTTATTTTATGTTATGTTGTGCTGTGTTCACCAGAACAATGAGAGAACAGCCAAATAATATGAATAAGTTATAAAAAATAAAATGAAATCATTACATAGGCCTGTGTGTTCCCAGTAATGAACTGCTGGGTCGTTTGTATATCCTGCAAAAACCACTTCTACTGCTAATTAGTTAGACATGGTCTTTATAAAGAGGGCTGTAAACTAAAGGGAAGAAAACAAAGTAGATTTCAATAATTAATCATCTATATTAAACAGGAGATTTCCATTAAAGCTCACTTAACAAAACAGAAATATTACAAGACCCTGCATCAATAATAATGCAGCAGCAGAGCAAAACATTAAAAAGAGTCATGTTAAAGGCTTTAAACTTTAATACTTGGGTAAAATTGGAGCCAAAAGGACAGCAGCCTCATTACTGTCCATTCAGTCAGTTTCAGTGCCCACACTGGACCCCAGTAAACACATAAAGATTATTACGGGAGCATAATGAGAGCAGCAGATAGATCTCATAAAAATGAAGCAGAAGTGGTCTCAGGGGGCGATAATGTTTCCTCAGATGGACTTCATCCTGCCTCACTCTGCAGCCTGCAGACGCACCTGTGAGGTGAAGTGGGACAATAACTCAGCCGAGGAATTAAAGCGCATCCATCTTTGCCTTATCAGACACTTGACATTTGGTTTAGGAGCAGACTCTGATTTTGGTGGAAAGAGGGAGCAATAATCTTTGATATGACACAAACAGCTGGTACAGTCAGGGGTACATCAAACCTAATGACATTTACAGGGTATTGAAGGATGAAAGTCCTGCATGTTTATCTTTATTCATTTCATTGCTATAACTCATACACTGGCAACTATGGGACTGTTTTACCCACATATGTATATGTATATATTTCAACTTTGAATTTTCCTTTCCTGTATTTTTCTTTTTCTCATCCTTTTTCTATCAAATAGATGCTGTGCCAAACACTATCTGATGACTGTGCTTCCCAGAGCTCCAGTGTTATTGTCAATCTGAGCGACGTCGGTCTGTCGCTTACGCACGATGACGTAAGCACGTCCGCAGCCTAGCAGCAGAAAAGACGACGTAAACAAAGCGGAGCGCTAGAAATCAGATAACGTCAAGTAGCTAATGTTTCGTGGGTAAAATACCTAACGTAGCCGCATTAGGTTATCTAAAGAAAAACTGTTTTGTTGTGTTAACTCCCAGGCTCACTCATGTGCCGAGACTGGAGCTAAACGAGTCAACAAGAGACCGTTGTTGCTAGCTACCTTTAGCTTCAGCTAACCTTAGGTAACGGGACACGGATTTTTTTGTAAATCTGGAAATCGATGTTATAGATAACACAGTGTTGACAGCCACCTGTTCAGGCCGATCGTTTTAAAAGCTGCCGGCGTTGAAGCTGTCATGAGTTAGCTCACTATGTAGCTGATTTAGGTTAAGAGTCGATCAGCTGGACCCGGACTGCGATGTTTAGCCTGATGGCGAATTGCTGCAACTGGCTAAAACGTTGGCGAGAGCCCGCAAGGTGAGTTGTGAAGGTGTGAAGCCTGAATCTTTCATCCTCCTGGACAAACCAAACAGAGCTGCGAGCTGTGAGAGGTGTCCAGCCTCTGTCCACTCGTCGAAATCAGTGAATTATGATCTCCTGATATTTTATCACAACATAATAAATGATCCACAGTCACTGAAATATCACACAGGTCCAAGTCAGGTCAGGTGATTTTTTTTAAATCTTAAAATCAAGTTTTATTTTGACATTTAGATCAGGGCAGACATCTGTGCTTTATAGGTGTGATGGTTATTTAAGCAATAAAGGCGACATGATGAATTTCCACTCTACTTTTATTTTACCTTTTGGACTCTTTAAAGGCCATCAGATGTTCACCTCGCTTGCATCTTGCTATGATGAAGTAATGTGTGTATTAGATAATAGTTTTAAGTGAAGGATGTGCTAGATGGCAGATAATAGAGACCTACTTTACCCATTTACAGATTTTGTTGGAGCTGAAATGTTTACTTGATTAATTCATAAGTCAGTTGAAATAAAATGAATTACTAACTATTTGAAAACTGATTTATTTTTAAGTCATTTGTCATGTAAAAAAAGCCAAATATTCTCAGCTCTGATCTTCTCTAATGGGAGAATGTGTTGATTTAGTGATTAATGTCAGTTTAGATGAAATATCTTTGTGTTTTTGGCTGTCGGTTTAACAAAACAAGATATTCAAAGATGTCTTATTTGGGAATGAGGAATTGCAGTTGACATATTTTACTATTAATTGACATCTTTTAGACCAAATACTGAATTCATAACTCGAGAAGACAATCTGCAGATAAATCAATTAGTCAGTTAATCAGTTGCAGATAAATAGATATTTGTATTTCATTCCAATCATTTGTTTCGTTTTAGAAATGATAATACGTCCCTTTTGTTATATACTTTTGATGAAGGTTCTGTAAGCCTGCAAGCATTTTTATTAGCTGAGAGCTCCTTGGTGACTGGTAACAGAGCATGTAAACCAGAGTGTGAAGCAGCAGGACCAACAAAATGTAAATGACAGTGCTTAACCCACGTGGTACCTGTGAGGGAACTGATCCTTCGGACTTAGTCAGAAATCCTCCCCTAATCCCACAGCCAGGTCTGTTCAGTGGGTCTCTTCCTTTTGGCCTGTTGCTGTGAGGAGTTTGTTGCAGCGAGGGCAGAGGGTTATGGGTTAGTGGACAGGGTCCAGACAGTGTCTCACCTTCTGGAGGTTTACCTCAAGAGCCTGCCCTGATGAAGGCCAGTTGGCTGCAGAGGACGGTTAGATGGATTGTGCGGTTGATGTCTTTTCGGCGCAAGTTTCAAAGTTAAGTATGCAGCCCGGAGACTAAGACTAAGCATTTAATGCCAGAAGCCATAATGTAAAAGCTTTGTATGATAGCCGTTATTATTACAGCATAAGCATTTACTGAAGCTTTTTTTTTTTTTTTTATGGTGCTAAATTTCTTGCTGTTTTTCTTTGAAAGATCCATTGAAAGATTTACTCCAGATTTACAAATATTATTGTGAGAGCAATTATGTTAAACATGACAAATTATGGCACAAATCTTGCATTGCTTTCAGAAAAGATTTTCACACTCGCACATCTTGCTGCCCAGGTGTGTGCATGCTGCATACCTGCAGAGATGACTGACTGTGTGTCGGTTTCTTTGTTTGCTCGTGTTTCTTCCAGGAATGGTTTTTCAAAATTCATATTGGCTAATATCAATACTAGTAAGCATTTTTGTGAGTCTCAGTAGAAATGCACCTGCCATGTGGTAATTAGGAGGATTTAAAAAAAAATGTGTTGTTTATTAAAACATGTATAAAGTGACATAGGAGAACCAGAATCATCCATATATCAGCACTAAGAATGCTTTTTAAACTTGATATTGGTAGTGAGCCAGTATACTTTACTTTGATTTTATGCCTTAGTTTAATCTGTGTTCAATGACCACGTCAGTGTTGCTGACTCACTCCGTCAACTGTGCAGATCTCTGATTGCGTTGGTCATTCAGATTATTAATTGGCTTATCTGTGCCCCCATATGCGTCATGAGAGCTAATGCCAGGTCACTTCTTTAGCTCGGACACTGCACGTTTGGAGGCGGGGAAATATTGACGGCATCAGATGCCCCACTTCTAATCTGGACTTTTATAACAGTGATGTTTGTGTACATTAGTATTCATTTTCTCCCACTTTCTTATCTTACAGGAAGGTGACTCTGGTGATGGTGGGACTGGATAACGCAGGCAAGACAGCCACAGTGCGAGGAATCCAAGGAGGTTAGGGCCTTTTGTTATAGATGTTAATAATATATGTTTAGTGTTCACTGCTGCAGTTTAAAGCTGTGTTCTCCGTCCTGTTTACTCTGAATAAACTGCCTCACTTGCTTTTCTGTTTTGTGTTTGTTATCATGTATATTTTACATCAGCTCTGACTGCCTGCACTTATGCCTCACTGCTAATTAATTTTTACATTGTTGAAGTATTGTAAGTTGTGCAACAAAGTCTGTGGTAAAGGCTGTGATTGACCTTAAGGCACGCGTTCTCTCTACCAACTTTAACTCTCTCCCTCAGACAATCCCAATGATGTGGCTCCAACAGTAGGTTTTTCCAAGGTTGACCTGAAGCAGGGCAAGTTCGAGGTGACCATCTTCGACCTTGGTGGTGGGAAGAGAATCCGGGGCATCTGGAAGAACTACTACTCTGAGTCACACGGTGTGGTGTTTGTGGTGGACTCCAGCGATGTCCAGCGGATCCAGGAGACGCGGGAGACCATGGCCGAGGTCCTTCAGCACCCACGCATCGCCGGAAAACCTGTGCTAGTGTGAGTTTGTGTCACGCAAGGAAATGATGCTTTGACACAGACTTTAAAAAGATGCAAAAACTGAATATTGGAATAATATGGGGAAAAGCATTAAGTGATTAAAAAAGCAGACTAACTTGACACAGAGGCCGTTGTGTAAAAGATGAGCCTGGAGCTAGTTTAGCCTGGTCACAGGGGAGGCAGTGCAAAGTTTTTTCTGTTTATTTAACACTCACTAATATGTCTGTATGCCTCTCTGCTTCCAGGCTTGCAAACAAACAGGACCAGGAGGGAGCACTGGCTGAGGCGGACATCATCGAGAACCTGTCACTCGAGAAGCTTGTGAACGAGAACAAGTGTCTGTGTCAGATCGTAAGTGTTTGTGCACCTGTTGTGGTGGCAGCTGAACGACATTAAGGGTCTTTGGTGTAACTGCAGTTTTACCCATATATAGACAAAGAGCAAGGCTTTTTGAGGACCATTTATTTTCTGTCTGGAGGCTGTTTTCATCCAAAGGCTCTTACAGAACCATAAGTAGTTACACTTTTATTCATCCTGGTAGCGTCTAATCTCTTAATATATGTTCCTACCCCAGGAGCCTTGCTCTGCAGTGCTGGGTTATGGCAAAAAGGTCGACAAGTCTATCAAGAAGGGCCTGAACTGGCTCCTCAGCAACATTGCCAAAGACTATGAGGCCATAACTGAGCGTGTGCAGAAGGACACAGCTGAGCAGCGCGCTCAGGAGGAGCAGGACAAGAAGGAGCGGGCGGAGAGAGTACGGCGGATACGAGAAGAGAGGTGAGGCAAAGACGGGGACCATAACAAATAATCAATAATCTGTCGAATGCAAAGAAAAGAAAAGTGTCCCAGTGAAAACTACTAAAAACAAAACAAAGCATGGCATTAATTAAAGTATGTAGTGGAATATAGAAAATTTAAAAGACCGATAAGGAAAGAAGGGAGGAGGGAGAAGATGGTCAGAATGGAATGATAAATGAAGCTAGGGAGAAGTGGAAATGTCAAAATGCCAAGGTTAGCAATGTTTGCAGTCTCCCCTGTCTGCTAAAATGTATTTCCTCTTCCTTCCTTGTACTGAAGTAGTAATAAAAGAGACATTAAATATTGCATTTATTCCAAAAGAGCAAACTCCTGTTCAAATGTAGAAATACCAATTTGTAGAAGTGCACACTGTAATTAAATCTGGCTTCGGATCATTTTTTGTAAATGTAACACCGTCCCCCAGGAGGTGTGTGTCATAACACGTAAAGGTTAACATCTTGTTCTGTCCACAGAGAACGACAGGAGCGGGAGGAGGCTGAACGAGAAGGCAGGCCGATCCAGGAAGAGGAGCCCGATGATGAAAACATGCCCAGCCCCTTCCAGCCAATCAGCAACGTGATCTCTGAGGTGCGTAACTACTGTGAGCACTCCACAGGATGGCGTATTGATATGTCTGGGATTGTTTAAGACTTCTAGTTGGAGGTGATGTGTATTTCAAAGAGCTCAGGAATGACAGCTTTGGCTTTCATGTTCCTCTCAGAATGAAGATAAAGAGAAGGAGATGAAGAGGCAAAGAGAGCTGCAGGAGGGCAGGAGTAACAGCCAGAGGGCTGATGCTGATCAAGAGGACGAGGAGTACGAGGAGGAAAACGATGATGAACCAGACGACTCAAGACAAACACCGGAAAATGCCAGTTCAGGTGAGTGATACATCTTTAAAACCACCTCAGAATTTCTCATTAAGTAAAATCTGTATAGTTTTATGGGTGGGAATAGTTGTCCAATATATTCCAGGTTGATAGGATAAACACCCCATGATTTATTCACTTGTCAAATAGTTCAACAGTTTTATGAAACACCCATAAAAAGTTCAGTAAAACAGAAAAATAAAGATGATTATCTGTGTAGATGTGAGGGCAGCGGGTGTCTCTGAAGAGGCTTTGCTCACAGCGTGTGATTCAGCTTTGCACCATATGGAAAGAAAGTCTGAGCTTGTTGATAAACAGAAAGCGAGATATTAAATGTGTTTTCACTTTGAAAGCCAATGATCAAACAAACATCCACAGACTCAAACAATCTCTTCCTATTTCAAAAAGAAAAACAGACATCCCATAAAGTTAAGCAACAGTCTCTCTCTCTCCGCGCTTATTTCAGAGCATCTGACAGATTAATATAATTACACATTAAGAAGATAATTACCCGATAAATTAAAGGGTAAACTGGCAAGTTGAGTGATGGAAGATGAAGAGGCGACGCAGGAAAAGCATTTTTGTTTTGCCTTATATTGAAAAATGTGGTTATTGCTGTAAGTCTGAAGTCCAGCCTCTGGGTCTCATGCCCAATGTGTCTGTACGTTCAGCCACAGCAGGCGAGCAAGGCAAGAAGAAGACGAGGAAGCTGCACCTGAAGAGGAAGCACCGGGTGGACCCGCTGAGGACAGAGGACGGGCCGGCAGAGAGCCCCACCCCTCCACCTCCTCCAGGTCAGTCTGTGCACCGCCAGGGGCTTTTATTGTGAAGCAGCCAGAGGAAATGCAATGTATTTGTCACTCAGTTAGCAGTGGCACCAGTCTTCTATAGAAATGGTTTTGCACAAGGTACGACAGTGAGCTGAAGACATCAAAAGAACATTTTGACAACTGATGGTGTAATTTTAGCACAGGGATTAAGTTTTAAGTGTTTTATCCAGCAAGTGGACAGCACCACTGTCTAGATACAAAAGGGCTCACGTAAACCTGATTCTGCTCCTGGTATGAAGAGGGAACCTGAGCGTCACGTCTGACTTTCTTTTTCCTCCTGATGAGTTTTCTTATTATAATTTTGTTTTTGTTTTTTAGTGGGATGGGCGACACCCAAAGTTTCTAGGCTTCCAAAACTAGAGCCACTGGGGGACTCGAAACATTCCGGTAAAGCTGCCTGTGAAGTCCGGTTATGCTTCATCCCTCATTACTAACCACTGTTTAATTTCATGCATTACTTCCTTTTGTTAAATAGCCTAATCATCTATTTTTATTTTCTCACTAACCTGGTCTTTGTGTGGATTAACTTACTCACTAGCTGTTGTGGCAGTGAACCAGTGTTTCCTCTATGCATAATGCGCTTAGTGTAATTTGGATCCACTTAAAATTCGAGCACAGGTGTCAGTGTTTTTAATTCTGCAGCTTTATCATAAAATATAAATGCACTACATTGTTTTTCCTGAGGAATTAGTGTGTTTCACAGCAGCGGCTGTGGTACATTTCTCAGTGTGGTGCTGCAGAGGAAACACTGAACTCTGTCTGGCTTTAATATGTGTGTGGACTGTTAATGAGTATCACAGACCCACATCACTGTCCTTTTCTTCTCCCGCATCTCACCAGGCATGTGTTTGAATGTGTGTGGATTCTTCATGGTGGCAGACATCTTAATCAACTCAAAGGCTTGTTTGTGCATCCATCCACATTTTTCCTCCCGTCTGCTCCTCCCACCTACCTCTGTGCAGCAACTGTCTCCGTCATTTTGGTTATTCTTTTATAGATAGAACTCTAATTGAGTGTTTTTATTTCAGGATTAAGTGGATGTAGCTTTCTAACTTTTTTTTCATCCCCTCCACAGAATTTTTCAAGAAGCCTCTCCCGCCTGTTGCGAACAGGCTGCGGCCTAACGGCGACGCTCATGACGTCATTTTTTAACCACTTTTACTGATTGAGGTTGACTCCCGACCAATCACGGCTCTCCCCTTTGCTTTCTGTCTCAAGCGAGCGGTGTGTAGACAGCCAACACACACACTCACACACAGACGACCCGGGACGCAGGGGGCTGGAAAGCGGGGAAGTGCGACGGACACGAAACACAGGAGCGTCATGGGAAATGAGGTCCTGCTCAGAAGCTGCAGTTTGGTTTCACAAACTGACACAATTCAGCGGGAAACACTGAACCTGACTGAACAGATTTTGTCAGGTTGTGTCTTCGCTTGACAAAACTTTATTTTTTATTGTTAATATCAGTGTTCAACAGTTTGGACTCCATTTGTCCAACTGAGATGCTTTTAATTGACAAAGAATGTAAATATGTTAATTATAACCACATACATGTTTATGTCTGTTACTGAATAATGGTTTCACATACACACTGTCATTAAAAATGACCATATTTTATTCATTTATCTTTACATCTTCAGTTTTGTAGTGTAAACGAAGATGCATATGATATTGCGGATGTACCTGAATATGGCTCAAAAGGAAGAGGTCTTAAGTGGCTTTTTTTTTTTTTTTTAATAGCTGGGTGCTTAAGATTTGTTCTCTTTAAGATCAGAAATATTTTCCTTTTTACAACAGTTGGGTGAAATGAGGAGGAATTGCAGCTTGCAAGAGGTGAGATTTAGCTACACAACGCAGTACTGTTCGTGGAAAAATGTTACACTACATCATGATTGTTAACTGGTCAGTTTTATTAATGAATGTCTTCACATTTCACTTAATGTAAAGTTTTTATGATCAAGAAAAGAAAACTCTGTAATTGACAACATTTCTTGTCTCTTGCCAGCAGCATTATAAAGGGTCTTATCTTTTTATTTATTGTTAAAAATGTAAACATATGACAATATATTTGTCTTTATATGTCTACAGGGCTACAGACTTTTTATGCATCCTGCTGTTCACACTGTGTACCTGTTTTTAAAGTGGTATTTCTCTTGAGGCAGGAAGCAGCCTCAGACTTGCAGCCTCTCAGGTGGCCCTGAGGTGTGAGCCAGCGTTGTTGTTCCTGCTTCTCTGACTCTGCCTTCTGCACCCATTCTCACTTTGAAAAAAGCTGAAAATAGCTAAGATTACATCTCAAAAAGCACAAACACAAATCTGGGAAGAAAAAAAAAAAAACATAGTTGGAACACTCCATTGCCCCAGTTAAGTTTTATGTTGGAAGAGTTTGCAGTGGGACGATGAGGGAGGAGAAAGTATCACTACACCGACACCTGGAACAGCCAATATTGGGTCAGAACACATGAGAGTATGTGTAGCAAAAATAAGAACATGAAATATCACTTTAAAACCACAATATTGAATTTCAAAACTATAGTACAACACTCACTCTCTTGTTAATGAGCTTGATGTTTGAAGAAATATTTTTTCTACCCAGTTTGAATTTTATAACAGCACAATTAAAGATGTTTTAAATATAACCTTGACTGATTGGAATTGATTTGTGCTTGTATTTCTGTTTGCAGTGTTTTTACATTATGTGCAGCTGAAAGAGTGGTGGTTGTTGCTTAGCATTGACATGTATCTGTCACTGCTGGTAACTAAGGTTATAGTCACAATCTCCAGTTACTTTACTGTGCCCTGGACTGTCTGCTTTATACACAGCATAAACAGATATATTGAGTATGTTTCTGAAGCAAAACCCATAAAATATAATTTAAAATTGACACAGAGTACACATCAAGACTGGATCACTAACCTGGTAAAGCAGGAAATTAACCAGGACTAATTGAGTTTCTGTATGCAAATATGTGTGCGCTGGGACGAGCATGTGATTGGTGGACTACATCAGCTCCTGCAGCTCATTGGCTCCTGCGGAACAGCTCGAATATAACAACATGATGGCGCGGCTGTGCTCCTTCATGAATGCCAGTCCCCGTTTTGTGCAGCCCATGTTAGTTATTAAAACTAAAATCTTACTTTTTTTTTTTTTTTTTTTAATTTAAAAAATGTAAATTCTTCCACCTCCTAGTGGAAGAATGGGAAAACGGTCTGTCCCATGTCTCATCAGCTGACAGTGCCTCCCACCTTTGCTCTAACATTAACTATCCGGTTATTTGTCTGTTTGTGTTTTATTTTGTAGATGCGGACGTAATTGGAGCCCAGTGTTGTAAAAGAGACTTTTACAGTCAGCAGAATCTGGGGGAACAGCACAGAACTAACATCTCAGTGCCTGATATCTCCTGATATGCCCTTACCTTTGCTCTAACTTTAACTATCCATTTTTTTTTTAGTTTTCTACCTCAGAACAATATGAATATATATATATAAGGTGATATCCCCAATAGTTGGAAAATGTTTCCTGCCGTGTGGTTGATGAAACAATTCTACAGGGGCTTGTAGATATTTGCAAGTTTTTAAAAGAAAACCCCGCCGTCGTTTCTATAGTTTTTAGTGGGGTGCTGGGTTGTGACAGCGACATGTTAGAAAACCCATGGTTGTGTGAGACAATCAAGTTGCACGACCTGGACTTTCATCACTGAGAAGATGAACTGAACCGAAACCAGATTTTGAATGAGCGGGTTCATTACACAGCTCCTCAGAGAGAACAGAAGACCGAAATGAATCAAAGCAAGAGATCAAAACACAAGAGAACAATATTGAAACTTTGTGTGTGTTTGACAAATAACTGTAAGACGGCGGTAACTGGTTTTGCATCTAAATGAGCCTTGTTTCATGGTTCTGTTAGTAACACGGCTATAAATTGTGTTCCCAGGCCTAGAAAATATAGGTAACGTCACATTTTCTGACTCACTGTTTCTGAGACAATGAAGTGAATGAACTCATTACAATTATAAACACAGAGCCTGGATACACAGTTCCTTTTGTTTCTGATCACACAGTACAGTGGTGATCTGTCATGAATACAAATTGAACTGCCCTCGGGCAAAGCATATTTCA
Source organism: Trachinotus anak (assembly GCF_046630095.1). Taxonomy (NCBI): domain Eukaryota; kingdom Metazoa; phylum Chordata; class Actinopteri; order Carangiformes; family Carangidae; genus Trachinotus; species Trachinotus anak. The sequence continues at coordinate 3,625,627 of NW_027273877.1, forward strand.
ACGTGGAATTAGGCTGTATAATAAAACAAGTGAAGCTTTGTCTTAAAATGTGCAGAAAAAAGATGGATAACTCAAAAAGTTAAACTATAGCAATTCTCTAAAGGAAACAGGCAGGATAAATAAGGACGGGCCTCATCTTCTCTATCACTTCTTTGTCCGGAAACACCAGGGAGAAAAATATCTTCCAGGATCTTATTAAAAGCTAAGAGAGGCAAATGTCGCTCCAGAGAAAGATGATAATTAAAAAAAAAAAAAAAGTATATTTAACAATTTGGAAATGAGCTTCAGCAATCTGCTTTCCTCTAAAAATAGTTGTTTTTGGCTATTCTGTCTCCTCATTTAGACACTGGGAGACATCTGTTAGCAGCATCTACAGCCCATATCACTTGCAACCAGAGCACTGCAATAATGTGCTGTCTCATTACTGTTCTCCCCTGCTGTCGTTACACAGGCAGGCTTCATTTAGGTGAGTGATGCCATGACACCACAGCTGAAATTTGGTGCAGCAGTGCTGTGTCCTGCAGCAGGAGCGCGGCCAATGCACCGGTGCCCTAAAGCAGATGCTTTCAACCCTCAGTGCCCCCCCCTCACCTCCCCCACCCCTCACCCCCACCCTCTCTCATCATGCTTACACTCTTTGATATCATCAATCTGTGATGTGTAGCTCGCTCCAGGAGCGATTTTGTGATGAAGTGTTGTAATTTACCTCCTTTGCCCCCCTGAAAAATCAGCTCATCTGCATCTGTTTTAGTTACAGATTTTCTTCGATAACACGGATTGCCTCTCAGCAAACCTTAGACAATGTACAAAGAGCAAGTTTTAAGTAAGGAGAGAGGAAGTTTTTTCATGTCAAGGGGAAGTAACTGTCACCATTATTTGGCTTATACAAATGATAACATTTTTTTTTTTAAAAGTCCCAAGTTGCAAAAGCTACAGGATTACATAATGAGGCTGCATTGTGTTTTGGTCTATTAAGGATTTTGTCAGTGGAGAAATTGGTATCTCTTCCTCTTCTACAATAGATGTCTTCCTCTATTGTTGTGCAAATGTAGGTGCAGAGTTTGACAGGATAAAAATGCTCTACTCTTAAAGTCAGAACAAGTTTAGTCTGAAAGTCATAAGAAAACACTAAGCCCTGTGGTTTTCACACAGTACATATATGGCTGTAAAAGTAAAGGAAAAGCCTGAATAAATGAAGATAGAAACATTACTAATATATACAGGGTGCAGGGGTTCGCTGAAAGTTTTGATGTAACACTGACGTGACTCAGAACCTACTTGTCAAGTAAAGTCACTTTTGCTTATGCAATCCAAACCACAAAATTACATTTAATAAGGAAAATCTTCACAAATAAACCCAGGCAAAAGGGAGGAAACCTCAGCGGAAGGATAATTCTGTTATTCTCTCAATTTGGATTTGCTGACAGCCCCTGTTGGTTAATCTTGTATATTACGATTACATTCAGAGGGCAAAGCATCAGATTTTCCAAAACATGGCAATCTTTTAAAAATCAAAATGTGGTTTTGCAAAACCTACTGTTGTTACATTGGTATTTCCACAGTCTCCAAGGCCTCAGCTAACCTTCTAGATTAAAAAACGATTCAGTTCACTGCACAGTAAATAATAATAAAAGACTTTTAACCCCTAAAATCTTCAGTTTCCATCAGTTATACATATATTGATGTTTATTTCCAACGTTCTCTAGCATCATACAAAATTATGCATTAATATAATAGGTATTAGAGCGGGAACATGTGAAATGTAATAATAATGCAGAAGAGGCATAAAGTGGGGCAAGGTGTTCTGTACAGGCTGTAGACTGGTTGTGAAAGAGGATGTTTCTCCCTGGAGGATGAAAGTAAACCGTCTTATTCTACTAAAACCTCACACTCCAGCACCCACTGTAGCATCAATCTGGTTCGATAATCACCTTAAATGAGAGGTCAGGTGCATTGGAAATTTTAAAGTGCTTACGTTTGTGGATGGAACAAGAGGAGACCTTTTTACAGTTGTGGTTGAAAGAGGTACTTCACAGAGGTTATAGATATGTTTTTAGAGTTTATTCTAAATCATTGAGATCTCTCAATCAAAATGTGTTTCATTTCAAATAAATCTGCTGCTGCTAGAAACATAAAACACATCACTTCCTTCTTCTTTGTTTTCTTCCTGGGCACTGAGCATTTAAAACAGCAAACACAAAAGCTTTCACGAGCAGGGAATAGGTTGAATCACAATTGTGTTCAATCACTTGGAGGGTGAGCAGCAAAAGGGCCGTGAACTGAGATGAAATCTTTTTGGGCAGTTGTGCTGTTGCCAGTAGGGGCTGCCATTAATCTGAAAATGTTGGATTTGGTCACATATAACCCTCTGGTGCTACACACTCTTTCTCATGTGGCAGTGTTAATAACAACTCCAGGTATTGCTGCTGCAAGTAGTGAGGAAATTTCTTTTTTCTTTAAATAAAGACGAGAAGGTGATCTGTAATTTAAAAGTTTACACGAGTGATATGATGTAAGTGTATTTATCTAGTGTCTAGTGACAGAAAATAGTTCCTTTCCTCGCATCCAGAAAAATACACAACATCAGCTGCATTACCTCAGGATTTTGTACATTCGTAAACAAACCATTTAGATTTTTGCATGAAAGGATGTTAAAAATAACATCAAAATAACATCAAAATAATGGCTCAAACATCCATTTAAACTAAAAGCCAAAAGCCGAACATTGTCTGTCACTTAGTGCTTAAATAAAATGAAAGCATTAGCTGTAGATTCTCAGCTGAAAATACAGTAGAATATTATTATGTTCCGTGTTGTGTAAAAGCATAAATCACATTGAATAACATGTGCTGGGTTATGAAAGGAGTTTTGAGCTCCCCTATTAATCCTGGTGAGTTGGTTCTGACCAATTAACCACTAATACAGGTATGTTATTGCATAGGTTCTTTATTTGACAGGAGAGAAAACACACCAGTACACAGGTAATCATAGAAGAAGTAAACCTGCAGCAACTCATAGCAAATGATAATAACAGTAATGTACAGCACTGCTTGACTCATAAATGAGTGCTGTGAATGTTGATGTCTCCTAATGATGAAAAAAAGCTGAAGTTGGCTGGATGTTGCTGTTGTTTTATTCAATAAATTAGTTGCACCACTACTTTTTTTGCATGAGGCTACAGGTGGCAAAAAACAAAACAAAAAAACAGACCATTAAGAGATAAGGTAATAAGATCCAATCCAAACAGCGTTTCCTCTTCCTTAATGTCTCTGTACCACATATTTCAAACCAAGTGTTTGATGGTGGATTCAGCATGTTTTCAAATGTTAATCACAACACTCTCAAGTTGATGAGACAGAGGATCTCATACCAGGATGCTCAATACAATCTGATGATTTCATCATTTGGAATTGAGGGATGGCAGTAAAAATATCAGCTCAGGCTTTGAATGAGTGGAACTGAAGCTCCTATATATGAAACCATCTCTGCTATATGAAGCAGCTGATCAGGCAGAGCTCAGGTCTGTGGCCATTAAATCCACTGTCATCCTTTCTGTAATGCTGCCTGAAGTGGTTGTGATGCTGCTTTCATATTGCCATCTCATTATGTATCATACTGTACCTCTTTAAATGCAGCAACAATGCTCGCTGCAGGCTGTTGGTCACTGCAGGAAGCTCCTTCTCCCCTCCTGTGCCATTAAAGACAACAGTGAAGAAGACAGATCGTCCATATGTGAAGGAGAGGGTGAGGCTGTGAGGACACATTATGATCATTGCTTTACAATCCTGTGTCTTTGATCTTGCATCATACACCAGACTCTAAACATAGTCTAGAAACCAGCATAACCAGGTACACATTGTTCTCCTTTCTAAGTGTTTACATGAGTGTGTGTGTGTGTGTGTGTGTGTGTGTGTGTGTGTGAGTGTGTGTGTTATCGAGAATAATCAGCTGCAGACTCCTATTATGCAGTGTAATGAGTAAAAAAAAATGCCTGCAGTGCGCGCTCAACCAGGCTCAACCTGTCACGACACCCTGTGGGTTAAATAAAGAGCATATAATGAACAAGTTGTGTTCTGGCTTGTGGTTTGTGCATCTGTCTTTAAAATGGGATAGAAATGGTAATAGGTAATTGAGTGTGCTTGTGAGCTGGAGGGGGTTACACAGCAGTAGGTTGAGCCTATAGAGAGTGTACAGAGGATCGCTGCTGCTCCATGTTGTCCCTGTGCATTAATCTCTCACTGCCTGCAGAGGGCAATGCAGCTCCAGTGATCTCCTGGGCATGAATCTCACAGGAAGTTGGGAATACTTGGACACTAATAACATCTGTGAGTCTTGCTATTCATCTGGGCTGAATGGCGTCTTTTAGGGTGTTTTCAGGGCCGATTACGTGTCTCACCTAAGCATGTTGACAGGAAAGGAACAAAATGGGGCTCAGAAGAGGTTATATCTACTGTATTCAACCGAGAGCCGGAGGCTGGTTTTCACTGAAGAGCACCAGGCTTTCATCCGTTAATGGAAAAGAAGCCATGCAATGGCTCATTTTGTATCTAAAAGGGGAAAGTTGAGGCAGATTTTGACTGAGCTCCTGGAGGAGCACACATTCGCACAGCAGCTGTTAAATGCACACGTCCCCTGGTGCTAGCAGAGGAGCATGAGGAGTAATACTGAGGTATTTCTACTGAGGTGATGTGACAAGGATAAGGTTGTTTTTTTTATATATCAGTTAACCAATTAATTGATCATTTTAGCTCTAATTACATACATTAGGTTGCCTGGTGGTACAGTAAACCTAATTAAAGCATGTCATGTTTCCACTCTATTTCCTTTGACATATTTGTGTTCTGCAGCTTTAGGTGCAAATGAGCTCTAATAGTTTCCTAATCTCTCTTTAGAATAAAGTCTCCTTCATAGCTGACAGATGCTGCTAATCTCAACCCAATAGGACCCATCTCTGGCAAGTGTTTGCAGCGGTGATTCAGTTTATCCCTTTCATGTGGTGTCGTACTCCGTATCCCCCGCCAAGACCTTATCACCTGCTTTATCGTTTAACTGCAGGTTGGTTTAGTGCTGAGTGCAGTGAGCGGAGTGTGTAAACCTCTCTGTCATTAAGATGTGTTAACACAACAGGGAATCAAGGAGCCTTGTTAGGAAATGGATCAGTCTAGTGCTGAAACAATGAGTTGATTAATCAATTCATTGGCTGACAGAAAACTAGTAACTCTTACAGTTATTACTGAACAAAAACTGCCAAACAATTTCTGGTTCCAGCTTCTCCAATTTGAGGATTTGCTGCATTTTTCTGTTTTGTATCACCGTAAATTGAATCTCTTTGTGGTTTTGACTGTTGGTCAGACTAAGAAATCAGTTTAAAGATGTCACCTTGAGTCTTGGGAACACATGTCTGACATTTTATCGAATGAACAATAATTTTTGATCAAAATAATCCTTTTGTGCAGTCCTAGATTCACCTTTTGTCACGAAACAAGCTGTTTTTTGTTTTTTTTTTTTACATGCAAACAGTGATCTTGATAGAGAATTGGCACTTGCTGGTGTAACTACTAGAAAGCTTATAAGTGCTGGCTCATGAGATTTAGGCTTGATTCCACAAAAGCAATTTGCACCTATTGGTGAGGATGAATACAGTTAATGTAAATGAAGAAACTGCCCTGCAAAGCACTCCAGCCACAGCCCTTGCTATCTAGTGCCCTTATCTGCAAATGCACTTGGCTGTGCTAATTGTGGATGTTTTTCAATGTCGCATTATAATATCATTTTGGATCCAATAGCCTCATTGCCTGTTGTAAGCACTCATCTAAAACAATGGACTCGTGCACCAGATGCACTGAGCTGTCAGTCTATTCATTTCCCACAGCATCTTCTTAGCATTTTGGTGTTAGCGCACCTGATAGGAACACAATGCAAGGCTTGATTGAGGTCAGTAAAATAAAAAAAGTGGAGGTCAGGAAATGGCAAAAGGAGATGCAGAATGGCAGTAAAAGAAGGAGATTAGGGGGAGAAAAGGCAATGAGAGATGGGAGAGAGAATAAGAAAAGCAGATAAGGGATAATGAGGTGTTCGCGGGAGGAGTGATAGAGCAAAGAAAGGAAAAAGCGCAAATAATGGGCAAGTGGAATTTGGGGAAGAGACAGAGGAGATAAAGGTGAAAAAGGAGCAGAGGAGGGTTGTGGTGTATGTGGCCAGGCTCAGCAAAACAAGGGCTAGAAGTGTGAGCAGGGATCGACAGGAGCCACATTGAGAGTGTAACAGGATTGTGAGAAAGCTCAACACAGATGAAGCCGTCGACCTTTGAGTGACAGGACGGTGTGAGGGCGCACCGAGGGCGGCTCGAGGGAACACTGGGGCCAACAATGAGGCAACATGGGAACAAGAAAGGTTGCACTGGGAATAGGTGTGTATGTTTCTAGCAGTAACAAGTGATTTTGAACAAAGGTATTGTAATGATAGTGTTGCACAATTAACCCACAAATTTAGCCTTTTCTTATTGTGCTCTGGCAAAGAAACATTGTCTTTGGTTAGGGGCGGTGGCTGATAGATGATTGACAGGTGCCCCTCTGCGCTGAATCCTCTCTACACCTGATTGGATGAACATGGCGTGCAGTGGACTGGCACTAGGTTTTCCTTCAGGGCCTGTATCCATTAAAGTGCTCAAAGTGAAAATTTGAGTATTAAGTAAAAATCCCTCACTTTGACTCCTACTGGTAGACTCAATAAAATCTATTTAACAGCTTCATATTGACTTTTATGTTGGTTAAGAGCAGCTTTTAGGGGTCTTGGATGGCTGCAGAGCAGAGGCAGATGTGTAGAAAATATCATTGGTCATGATAGGATAGGTAATTGCTTTCTGCACATCTTCAGTGTAGTGTTTTATGTTTTATGTGATGTACCTCATTAACCAGCAGCAGAGCTGTGGAGCATCCTCCAGTGCAATTTTTAGTTTCATAAGATAAATATGAGCAAAACATTTTCAGTTTCTGACAATATTTGAGGTCAGAAATACAGTCATGCCAATGCAAAGTCGTGCTTTTCTTAGCTCAACATAAACACATTAAAGTAGCTCATCTTCAAAGCCACCCCCTCTCCTTGTCAGTCAGCTGGTCTGGTTAACGTCCAACTGATTGTCTGGAGATGTTTCTCAGACGAAAATCCCACAGATGAAATTGAGTGAATGAGATTTCAGTTGGCTTTGTGAGGCAGGAGGAGTTTGGGTGGATCCAAGACTGAAGAGGGATCTAAAAGCTTAGCAGCTATGGGAAGGTTAAAACTCTTTCTGTGGCATTTCTATATGCTTTTAATACATTTATTAAAGGCATTTTTGAGGCACTGTGTACCTGAACAGGAGTAATGGGGAATAAAAGGTGGAAAGAGATGTGAAACAACATGCACAATGGTTCTCTGATGTATTGCAACCAAGGCCACTGTGATGGTTGGCGCCTTAACGTCACCTTAGACGACCAGGGCACTGTTTCAATATACTTTTATACATAAGATTATTAAGTATTTGCTTCATCTTGCAGTATAAAACATCTCCTGCTGTGGGAGGACAAATGTGAGATTTGAACCATTATGAAGGTGGAAATGAAAAAGTGAGCTAACTATAATCTCAAGGTGGTGATCCCCATGAAATAAACCACTGTCAACAACATAAACCATCAATATGTACATTAAAACCCCTTTTCTAATATATTTTCTCATATGTCTCACATAGTCTAATATTAATAATTGTAATCTGAATGTGGCTGGAAATGTTCACTGTGCCGTATCTCTGCAGTAAACATAGAGGGCTCAACAGGTCGTCGGTGCCACTCAGGTTTAATTAAAGCACAGCTGTGGGTGGATCAGTAAGCACTGGACTCAGCCCAGTGGAAATAAAGCATTGGTTTATGCGCCCAACAGAGCTGCTGATTGGAGAGGAGGGTTCAGGGTAGCTCACAGGTCAAGGTTCGAGGACATATAATAGAGGTGAATAAATATTATGACAGGATAGTCAAATTATGTGGGCATATTTGTTTTACAGGATGGTCAAACAAAGGCTTTTGTGTATTTCATGTGTTCATATGTCAGCACTGTTGAACCACTGATATTCTAGGTCAGGAGATATCGTTAGGCCAAACTTGACAGTACAATACTAAATAGATTATTTTCATTTTTATTTATTTTCTATTGAATGTCTCTTCTTAATAATAAAAATCACAAATATGTATCTGTGTCTGACCAAAATTCAAACACAGATATTTTCTTTTGACTTCTCCCACTGTGGTTGGTGTTTATTTTCATTGTTGTCCAACTTGCCATTTAATGTGCAAGCATGCACACGACTGAGATTAATCTGAAGTGGGATTTTGACACACAGCTACACACACACACACAATTCTCTTCCCACTGACTGATCTGTGCTGTGTCGAGCCATAATTACTTACTAGCAGACAGTTGAGGATCGGAAAGCCAAAAGAAATCATTAGGGAGCTGTCAGGTACCTAAAACACTCTAATGTCAGTCCTCTGTGGGCTCAGCGAGGCAGCAGCATTTCTGCTTTGCCAAAGAGCAGACAGGAGAGAGTGACAGTAAGGATGAGAGAGGACTTGAAAACAAAGACAATGGTAGGTGTGAACCCTTGATGCATGCATGAGAGCAGACAGGGAGACTAGAGCACATGAAGTAGTCATGAGTTAGTGGAGATAAAGTTCTTGACAACCCTGTAGCTGCAGTAAATGGCATGTATGGAGTAAACTTCTCAAGTGCAAAAAACTCCAAAAACATGTCTGTATTAAAAAAAAAAAAAAAAAAGGTCAATCCTAACAGCCTGGTACAAAAAACAGTTTTGCTCTCTATAGCAAATTTCCCTTTTATGTAACTCCCCCATTTAAATTCAATTAAGGTTTAAAGTTGTGCGTAATTGGATGCGTGGCCGCTTTAAGTGACCAGTGGGTGTCGTCAAAGTACGCGACCTGTGCGTGACTACGTCATCTAATTGCAGTCACTTTACCTGACCTCTCAACCGTTAATGAGGCTCTGGTGCTGTTTGGACAATTTTTTATGCAAATATTGGACAAATTATATGTTTTGTTGTGACCAACAGAAGGCGAGGAAGCCCATGCTCCTGTTTTTTTGAGGTGAGTGAAATTGTAGTATTATTTATTTAGCAGTAATTGGCAGGTAACTGAGTCTGCTTGCCACACCTGACACTAATTAGCATAATTAACTGCAATATGATAGCGGCTAACTTTGTCAGCTGTTTGTTGCTGGTAGCGAGCATACAGTGGGTTTGTCAGAGTTTATTTTTTTTTTCTCCAATAAACAGCTGGAAAGTTGCTTCTGGAAATGAGGGTGAAGGAAACCAGTGAGACTGAACCAAAACAGTGAAGTTGTGGGCCATAAAACCAATAAGAATGAGCTAAACTGCTAAAACACCACTTTTTACTTTACACTTTATGACACATCCATAGTTAATGTAATGATAGGCTGCTGTATTGATTAGAGCAGTTTAAATTGCACTGACATGGTCTCCACTGCTGGGAATCCAAATCTGGCAAGAAGGAAGCAAAAAGGAAACAAAACAAAATATATTCAGTACAGAGTCACATTTTCAGCATACTCCCATTGGACAGTAAATTCAAGCTGAAACAGGAAATCATTATTTTGCATGATGAATGCATGTTAGGGGGTCGGCGACCCTCTGTCGCTGAGAGCAGAAGACAGAGAATTATGGGCAAATCAAAGCAAGGCAAATCAGAAATAAATGTAACCAAGAAAAGTGCAGGTCTGATGTTGATAGGCAGATGAAAACAACTGTCTAGAAAGGTATTGAAAGTACCAAGGAGTGATTGCTCCCTAAGGGGAAAATCAGACAGAGGGGGGAGAGTGAGTTTTTCCAAAGGGGAGCTGTATGTTTGATAGAGTTGGTTTATGTAGAGTGATGCTGACTCTTTTCATCTGCCACTCAACAGTATCAATACAGATCATGTTCAGGTGGTGTGGTAGTAATCATCTCGTTACTTTTTTTTAACTTATGACCCTCCATGTTTGCGTTTGCACTGCAAATATTATTTAAGCCACAAGTGTAGCAATTACAGCACCTAAGTATCAGCTGAAGGAAAGGACATCTAACACGATGCATCAGACGCGCTTTTCATCTTTAGGCTTCCCAAGTTCACAGACGCAATGAGTCACTTCAAGGTCTTGAAAATTGGATTTATTTACAGCAGCAGAAACAAGGTTGTAAAGAAGAAAAGATGTGGTGGGGTAGCAGAAAGAAAAAAATGTGGCAAAAAACAAAATGCTCAGCTTTGTCAAATCTTGCCACTTTTGTTGGGTTTGAGTCTTGTGGGAGGGAGACGGACATAAACAGCCCAAAGGCATAATTTTCCTTAGCCTTGCTATCTTGAGCTTTTACTGGTAGAAGGTCATCAGTGAAGAAACTTATAACACTACATTAATAATCAGTAAAGTATAATACCGGCGTTTTAAGAGCTCTTTCACTTCGATTTTGTTTTGCTAAAGCAGTACCTGATCAGCATAGGAGGGCTGTGGCTCAGGTGGTAAAGCAGGTCAGCTGCTGATCCCCAGCTCCCCCCGAACCCAGGTTGCATCAGGAAGGACATTTGGCATAAAATCTTTGCCAGATCAACTTCACAGATGGTGATCTGTTGTGGCAACCCCTCACAGGAGCAGCCAAAAGATGACAACAACAATAACAACAGTACCTGATCAGCGTGATTAGAATATATTACTGCACAAACTTAAACTGCCACATTCTCTCTAAAACATGTCATTATATTCTTCATGAATACTTATACAGATGTTATTTAATGAGGCCAAGTAACTTCATAATGCCTGAGTGAAGAAACATCATAATGTGATGATGAACCTCATTAAAGTTGTGATAAAGCACTGAGCTGTAATGTCATTTCAGTAACAAAATACAAACTTTTTATTAAATAACCAATTCCTTCTGAAATGTATATCCATTCCAACATTTTTAATGATTCATAAAACAATTAGCAAAATTCACAATCTTTCTTTTTTTTTTTTTGTTTCTACATAAAAGATACAATTTTATTAGATAACAGATACAACTTTATTTTGACAACCCCCATCTGTCAGGCGACTCTCGCCTTGAGGTCCCTTGAGATTCTTACCCTTGTCGGACCTGCTATCATCACAGCAGGTGATGAAGCCATTTTACTGAAGCATACTTGCAATTTTTGGAAACTCACATCTCCTCTGTCTTTCCCCTGACACTAGGCATCAGCAAGTTCACCACCAACTTCAGACCGTTTCCCGAAGCGCAGTGTGTTATTCAGATCCTGGTTGGATAATCCTTGCGGAGGAGATAAAAGGAGTAAGGAACAGGAGAACACTGCAGAATTCAACCAAAAAATATGGATGCACACAACTCCATGTAAATAACACACTCCATTAAAATCAATGGCAGTCCATAAAGGTACACAAATGGAAAGATCATAAATATTTCTGAAGTACAGAAAGCTTCCTGAGTCTTGATAAGCAGTGAGTCTCTGCCTTAAGATCTCGGATTGTTACTTCTGTGCTTACAGTGAGACAGGCCTTCCAACCAGAAGGCTGTACTCATCTCGATCAATATGTACCTGTGTTCCTCTTTGTGATATTTTGGGACCTGTTCCAGTCGACAATCCACAAAGCCATTTTGGCTGAACAATCCAATTGTAAGCTATATTGCTGGGACAGATGTGAAATGAGCAAATCAAAAGTAATTTGTGAGTGCATGGTGTGGGCGGACTAAAATCTGTGAAAAGGAAAACATTTTTTCTTTTTTCTTAGAGTTACGCTAAAATGTAATTGGCCACTTGTGTTGCAGAAAAGAGTGGGAGAGGAGAGGGGTCACACCAGGCTGAAATCATCGTCTGAGAAGAAGCGGCAAGTCTGCGGTAAGACTGGGGTGGTGTTGGGTTTTGTTGTCCTCAGGAAGTGTACGAATGTGGTGCTGCGTGGGGAGAAAGCTCATCCCATCAAAGGTCCTACTGATCCAGGAGTCTGACAGTCCATTTTTTCCATGCATTTTACATGACCAGTAGTCATATAAACTAAGTGCATAACAGATGCTGCAGGAATAAGGAAGGAAATCTTGACAGGATAATGTTCATAGATATCATTTGGCAGTTGTTAGGATGTTAGGATTTGGCAGAAGAGTCTTTAATCAGACTATCTCTGTGCTAACACCCTTTTCCAGCTCAGTGAGTCCATCAGTTTAGATTTGTTTGCCAGAGAGCTGTAAGTCATCTAAAAAGGTTTTTACCCCAAAGATTCTGGCAGTGACTTGTGTCTCCAAACTAATATCCTAAATATTATCCCTAAAGTGCCCTCTAATTAGCTGTTCATTAAGCCTTTAGTTTCTGTTGCTATGCCAGTTAAGTTTCTCCTTGTTTTGCAAAGCATATATGCAGTTTACATTGATAATGGAGACAGATTTATCAATAATTATTCATTGTAATTTCATAACAAAAGGGTCTTTGATTTCAGACAGTAGCACACAAAAGCAGTCTTGTTCTTTCTAATCAGCCACTGTCGATTTTGCAGGCTGAAATAATATCAGCTAAGTAGCTACATAATTAGACGATCATTAGCTCCATGAGTTAGTTGAAAACACTGTCTTCAGCTGACTTTTTGATGCTTCAGGCTAATGTTACATGTCCCAGGTAAGAAGTCTTGACCAGCTGATAATCCATGGAGGAAATAAAGAAACACCATTGTTCTTGTATTGTAATTTAGAGCTAGTTAATAATGTTAGAAGTATAATGAGGAAAAATGTAAAATCAGAGCTGCTCAGGATAGTGCTAGCCATGAATATTTTTTTTAATCTAACCTGTAAGTCAATAAAATAATGTACTATAGTGTCAAACTCTCTTAGCCTTTTTAAAGTCTAATGGCAAACACAATGATGCATGCAGTCAGTCAGTCAGTGTATCAGAGTGCAACCAGGCTGTGCAGATTAGATCATAATGTTGATGAGTACTGCAAACACCAGCATTGTGAAGAGGGACACGAAAGGACCTTTTGCTCCTTTGCATCACTTCATTTAATGTGTGATGTAGATATGTAGATTTTCTGCTTTTTCAGAGCAGGGAGTGAATTGCTAACAATAGAAACTGCTTTGCAATCTTTATTTACTTTTTTATGCAAGCCAATCTGTACGCTTGGGTAGTTGTGTCTGTGTGCACTCCGATTGTGTATCTAGGTGTTTGTGTGGGCCTGCATACAGTAGATGTGTGGAAAATATCACCTTAAATCAGACCCAGTTGAAATCGGAGAGTTGCACATCAAACCTATCATCAGCCACTGGACCTGAGGGACGACATTTGCTGTCATTTTGTTTGAGCAGAGACAAACTCTTTTTATCTGGTGATGTCATTTTAGAAGGTCATCTTTCTCCACAAAGACCAAACTCATTAAATTCATCATGCAGACACCAGCTGTTACAGGCTTCATGCAGGCATGTGCAACAGGCCTCACTTTCAATTGTCTGGCTGAAATGAGCAGATCTTAAGACAAAGTAAATTCATTCAAACTAAAATAATGGAGAAAATTACACATTCAGATCTTTGGACTCTGCATGCTGGAAGTGTGTATTAGTCATATTTATCAAACCTTCCTCCAGTCTCTGTCCCCTGGGTTGCCAGTTTTATTAGGTTTAGAGGTGATGGGATTTTCAGTATCTGCCATGCATCATGTCATGTTTTATTAAAACATTTTAGACTAATTGTAAGAAATTGGACGAGTTGAAAAGTTTGTTTTGTTGCTGCTTTAACACGGACATAAAAATTTAATCTTTGGAAATAATAAATGAAAAGTATTATTAATTTATTTATTAAATCATCATAGCAGAACATGCGGTAGAACAAGCAGCCAGGAAATATCAAATCTATGCCAATGCCAGACATGGGTGCTGCCAGGGACAAATGAAAGAGAAAGGCTCAGTAACTGATTTTAAGGGGAATACTTCAAGCATACATGCATTTCCCAAAATGTCCAACTGTTCCTTTAATCTGGATAGGTAAAAGTCTATGCACAAAGTGTATTTCTAGCTTGGAAAGACTCAGAAAACTGGCATTTCATCTAATTTTCCAAGTAACAGGAACTGATTCTTATTTTTGACCACTGAAAAATATCACTCAATTCTTCACTCATTCTCAAAAGTCAGCAGCCAAAGTGCAGTAGCATCCAGTATTGGCTTTCACACAGTCGGGAAGTAGTACACAGTTTATGTATTGATCTGAAACTTCTACTTAATACTTAGAAAGCGTCACATGGCCTTGTGACTTAGTAAACTCCTGCTCTGATTTATTTACAACCTGTCAGCCCACACATACCTTTTATTTGAAATTAAACAGCTAGGAGCAGAGCCTTGGCTCTTTTGCTATCTCTCCTCAACGTCCCTGTACTCCATCATATGCTCACTGCTGGCCGCACGGCTTTGAAGTTCATAAACTGTGAAGCAAAGGATGGCTGATCTGATGGTCACTGCAGCTGAGGCAGAAAGGACCCGGTCAATAAACCCAGAGAGTGAGACGCCTTTGCCAGAGTTGCAGACAGACATTAAAGCGGGGCCCGTAAAATCATGCATCCAAACACATTTTACCTTTTGCCCTCGTTCTGTCACTCTGTGAGTGTGTTTGGGTGTGGTCTGAGTGCTCTTCAGGGATCATCAAGGATAGCTGAATACTTACGTAAAATTAGCTCCCACTGCTCAGAATATGAGCAATTATTGAATTTTAGTTTTCTTTTTGAAAGCTGGGAGGTTGTGTCCCTCTGTGACTTTTTGGAAATCTCTACTGGTGTGCATTTTAAACATGTTTGTTTTGATTTTCAACCCCTCAGATCAGATGGTCTGGTCTGTTTTATCCCAGTTACATGTGACATTGGTGATTTTGTCAATTTAGCTCACATTTTACTTAAAAAAATGGAATGAGGGCTTTCAACCCTTACTAAGACCACTCCATGCATGTCACACATTATACACAACTATTGCTCGAATACATCATGAAAGCTCAGGAAATCAGTATTCAGGACTGTGCCATGAGCCATTATGGGGCCGCTGTTCAGACATAATGAATGTGTTAGAGACCAGACTTCATGTAAAGTGAATGTGGGGAAAAAATGAAGTTCACTTGACCTCAATATATTCCCCCCAGCTCCTGAAAATTACTTTTGCTTTGGTCCTTCCGCATGATATCTTTTTGCCAATCACAAAGAGTCACAAAGATCTACAGAGCATCCTCTGTGTCTGTGCACCGTCAGCGCTGCTGTCGTAGCTAAGATTGTGCTTAAGAGCATGATGCACATGTGCCAACTCAGCAGCTGTCACCTAAAAGTGAGGAAGGCCAGAGTATGAAAGGAAATCTGTTCTTGCGTGACACTTCTCAAGTTGCAAGAATGGCAAAACACTATGGAGTTGCAGTGTGCCCCAGTGGGTAAACAGACTCGTGTCTCTTCAAACAGAGAATCAGACTCAGGGTTTGGAAAGTGTCCATACTGCTGAAGTGTCCTTGAGCAAAACATTGAATAACCAGCTGCTGCAGGAATCACTACAAATATAAAGTCAGCAGTTTTTTGGCATGAGAAGTTTGGGTCTGAATATTTTATTTCCATTAAAGTTGAGTGTCATCCATCAAAACATTGTTGTTACTGACTGAAATGTGTCTGTGCACAGTATCAAAAGGGTAATATGTCAAGTACTGCAATGTGGCATTGGATGTCTGATCAAATTGATCAGATTGACTCTGATGTATTTGCTACATGAATGGTGGGTTATCGAATACTTCTCACAGTAATGCGTTGAAAAAAGTATTATTTTGGTAACAATACTGAAACTACTACTCGTAACCAGCCCCAGTGCAGATTTGTACTAAAGAGACATAAAATCTTGAAAATGGTTACTGTTGGTTACATATGTTTGTTTCATCGTCAGGTAAATCAGCTAAGATCAGGTGTGGTGGTCGTTCCTGGCTCCTCCTACGTCATCTTCACCCAGACTCCAATCGGGATCCTGAATTTGCATTCTCTGGCTCCAGAAACTGACAAAGAGAGCGGTAAGCAGTACATCTTCTGTATTTTGTGACTTTAAAATGACTCTTTAGGCATCTATGGATGTTATCACAGACAGGTGTCTGTGATAACATCCAGTCTGTAGGTGCTAATATGCTGCCAATGTTAATCTCCGCTCAGCCCTCACACAAGCAAAGCAAGAAGTTGCTCCTTTTGCATACTATGCTTTGTTTATTTTCTTAAAACCTCTATTCTATAGTAAGTGAGCAAGTATATATGCTACAATCTAGAGAGAACAGTTGTTATTTTTAAATATACAGATAGAATTATGTATACAGTACTTAAAAAAATGAAGAAAATTGTAGTACAATGATGATACTAGAAAACACCATGTTGTCTGACCACATTGGAAATCAAAAGCATTTATAATTGTTCTGAACAGCTACACTCTGCTGTTCTCGAGAGGAGACATGATGTGATTTAAATTCTGTGACAATTGCACATATTTTCAGATAATCTCTCAAGGAAGAAATTCATAGCATTGCTCTTGCTGTGCACATCAAAAGTTCATTTATTTCAATTTTTGTTTTCACATCTGTTTTCGTCTGCACACACTCCTGAGAAAAATACAGTATGTACGCTCCATTATGTTGACCAGCTAGTTCCTAACTTTGTCCTTCTGCTGTGTGGTGCTGGGAAGGTACAGAGCAGTGGATTTATTACCAGTGGGATCAGTGAGAGTGAGAGCAGCAGTTGTAGAGAATGGCTAAATTAAATTCTAAAGTACAAGTTAATTCACCTAGATCAGGTTTGTCAAAAGTGTATTTGAATAAATTACACAGGGAACAGAGTGCTGTATCATCCTCTGCCCTGTGTGGAAACATATTCACCTGCTGCATTAAGAAATCAATCCTGTAATGAGTCAAAGCAGCAATAAAATGGATTTTACGGTGAAGAGCTGCAGTCAGAATGAGGATCAATGTAAGAGCTCATTGAAATGTCACATATTTGATTCTTTTAACTACCCCTATGTCTCTTTATTATACACGAGTCCCCCCTGAATACATTAATATTTTAAGCTGAATACATAAAATAGATACAATATGACCATAAGGACTTAAAGACCCCCAAGTGCCCGACTACATTTGCCAGCAGGTACCCTTCCAATAGTCTGTGATTGTTGACAGTCTCGTAAAACACCAAGGTCCCTGGACTTTGAATCCCAGCGGTCTGTTGTTTACAAGTGGTTTTTACCTGCCAAACCACAGCATCTGTTCCCACACTGACTGAAGCAGCGCAAAAGCTTTCAAAGATGACTGTTTAATTTTCTTCTTCCGTATAAGTTCCAGTGCTTTGATCCTAGACTTCAGTATATATAGAGCTTTTAAGGTTTGATCACAGTGCTTTACAAAAAAACAAACTGAAAATAGCAGACTTACTCCCAGAGTATGATCTTATGTAATTTTATGATATTTTGTGTCATTTTATTCATGATATTACATCATTCATCGCCATTCCCACCATGCTTATAATCACCATCATCAGCCATATTCTCCACTTCCCTCTTCTCCTCCTTCTTATCATTTCAGCTAATCATAGAGTGACATCATCTTGCACTGATAGTGTATTTCCTCTGTAATTGGGATGCCACATGATAACCCAGAGGAGGTATGACAGTACTTCAAACAAACTGTTTGGAGGTCGTGGGAGGCTGCGACACCCAATGAGCAGTTCGCCCTTCTCAAAGAACAGACAACAGATGGTGGTTAGGGTTGTAAATGATGCAACTTTATATTTTGAAGATTAATATTGGCATTTCTGATGCTATATAATGACAATAGGGTATCGCAATGAGTAGCTATGGCCCTGAGCGGAGCACCTTATTCTCTGCTGCTGCCTCACTAGACACAAGGTGGAGACTGTGCTGATAGATCAGATAAAACAGAGCTTGGTTTATTTTATATTAGAGGAAGTGATGGCCTGGATGCAAACAGAGGGGTGTGCAGGGTATGAGACTGTACCATTAAGATTCAACTGCCAAATTTGAGACCAGAAAATGCCTCTACTAGACATTTCATTTATTTCTCCCTCTCTTTAAGTAGTTGGGATTTTTATCACCCAGTTATTTTTATGTTTGCATGTCTGCAATGTTTATGTCTGCTACAATGCTGCTTCCTTTCGTGGTTTTGTTTCATCTTTAAAATTAGAATTTTTTATGCAACAAAGTAGTTTGATAAATAAAGAAACACACATTACCAGTTCTGATAGAGCAAAGCAAACATTCACATCCAGATGCACACAATTACTTTTCAGAGAGGACTGTGACATATCCCTCTTCCCTTGTCTGAGTACGAGTGTGAGACACTGATTTGGGAGTCGTAGCAAGGGCGGCTTTTGTGCTCCCACAATTCAACAGCACTTGCTGTCTGGCTTCTTCAAGTGGAGTGAGGGGTGACAAAGGTGGTTAGCCATTGTTGCATAGACAGGTATAGTAATTACATTCTCCTCCATTCAGCCCCTATCTCTGTACAGCACCAGCATACCCCTCTTAAACTCCATTATACGCTTGCCAAATGGAACAAAAGTCCAACATTCAATGGTTTTGGCACTCAAAAAGAAACACTGACCCCTTCTGGGGTTAGACATCAAACTATGTCATGGTCTTTCAGGCTGCAGACTATGACTTTTAATTTATGGTCTCATGGAGTAGGGTGTCGCATCATCCACTGGATTATCCTCATCTTGGCACAAGTGCACTTGAAAGCCCTCACCCCCACTTTGACTGGTCACTTTAAATTTTACTGTTTTACAGTCCTGCAGCATTGAAGGGTAGATGTTCTCTCTGTTAGTGTCTTAAAACATCAATATTTTTCATAGCTCCTAAGAAAGCTTGCTTATGTTAAGTGCTAAGTGGGTTTAAACACATGTATTCTCTGTATGTGAGTTTAAAGATTATATTATATATTTTGGAATATATCATGTAAAAATATCTTTGCTCATGATCTTTTCTGAAATAAAACCCCTCTCATATCTTGAAGTAGCCAGGGCAGCACTGTATGATGAGTTGTCATCACAAAGAAAAACAGAGTTTTTGTATTTTGGTTGAAAATGTGACATCTTTAGCAGGAAGAATAACTAACACCAGGGAAGGAAGAATACTCTGCTTGTGATTGCACAGCCTGCTTTTCAGATACGCTCTAAATTACACTAAATTGAACTGTTAGGGCTCAGTAGACAATTCCTAATGAATACAACGGCGAGACATATCACATGCACAGTAGCTTGAGAGTGCACAGATGTTGTAGTGGAGCCTGAAGTAGCACACAAAGCAAGGCACTTGTCTTGTCTGATGAGAGGGCTCATTTGGAACTGCCATTAGTAGACATATGATTTATGGCTCTGTCTGCTGCTCCTACAGAAACCACCGCTTTCACTTCAGCAACACCCGCCCAGAACAGAGAGTCCCTCTCTGCTTCTTCTTCTTTGTTGCTCAAATGCAGCACAGCGAGCTTTAGTAGTATGGATGGATAGTAGAGCAAAGGTGTCACTAACAACTAAAGAAGACTTGTTTTAAAAATAGATGTGATATTGAATGGAAATAAAGACAAAGGTGCTAATGCACCATATGAGTTCATGCCTCTCAGGAAGCTCTTTGCAGCATTTTCACAATATTCCACTTTTTAAAACTTATTAATGCGAAAAATTGAAACAGATGTAAATTGTAAAACTTAAGATAAAGCACAGTACCTTTCTTTTGCAAAAGCTGATTTAGATACTTTCTTAATTAAAGAGAGTTGGTGTGGATTGCATTTTTAATAGCACAGTGGAGATGGGATTTAGTCTGTAGTTGATATTGATTTTTATTTAACTATAGAAGCCTCACTTAAGTTAAAAAGTCTGTTTTTCACGGCTGTAATAGGCATCATCAACGGGTTACAGACAAACATCACAACAGAAAATAAGAAATAGAAAAACAAAGTCAAAATTAAATAAAATGTGGTTATAAATTAATGAAAAAAATGTCCCTGTGACCTGCTCTATGACATTTTCATGATAACCCCAGATTATCGTGCCCTCTAGATGTCAGTGATTCCCAGTTGAGTTTTTGTATGCATTCTGCAGGCTTGTGTGTTTCCTGCTTAATATATTTACATAAAAAAACACCACAGACTGGGACCAGATAATAGTTTAATAAAGTGACTGTATAATATTTCCATCTCAAAAAAGTGCTTTTAGTGCTGTTACTTATTTAAACTGCCCTCCTCTAATCTCTTGTGCCTCCAGCTCTTATTCTTCTCATTAGTCTGCATGAGTTTTTGTTTTTGTTTCCTGTAGTGAAATAAAGATAAATTGAAACTGAACTGACTGCCCAAATTTCACTACGTATGACTTTTATACAGTATGTGCTGTATACTAACTGTTCTAGCAAAGCTGCTGCTTTTCCACTTAGTACATTGTATAAGAAATCAATGCACTTTACTGATTCGTACCAACAAGCAATGATGCAGTACTGTGTCTGCACTGAAGGATGAGAATTGAGCTGTGACTGTCGGATGACGCTGCAATTAACCAGTGATGTATGGAAGTGGGAGGAGAAGTTATCCTCTCCTGTTCACTAGTGGGCCTCAGCCTGTCAGGTGACCTTCAAACCTGCTCACTCACCTGTTCTTCATCAGCAAGCAGCTCTCCTCAGTATCCTGGGCTGCAGTCGAAATGTCCCGGAAGTATCTAAGTGGTAGCCGCTGGCCGAATTCTCTAAATAAGGAAAGGAGCTTCAATGCCTCCTCTCCTTTAGCATAGGAAATACTGGACCTTCTTTTACGAAAGAAAAGGAGAAAATGCTGTCCCATAATTCCCTGCTGCAGCAACATTTATAATGATACGCCTTTGTTGTTTCACTACATCAGACCCACATAAATGTAGAAACAACAAAGCACCTTTTTTATGCTTGTGACACGATCCAAAACTTATGGAAATCCGTGTGTGATTGGCTGAGCTCCAAATGTCGTTACTTATGTTGGAATATAATTTATTCTGGCCCCGTATTCAGTTCTTTATTTCCACTGACTTATTATTTTAATTGCTCAAACTCTGCTTCTATTATTTGAACATTTCAATCTTGATTGTTTTGTTTTTGTGGTTAAGAAAGATTTATTGTCCTTGGTTATGAATAGAGTTGCTTTTTAAAAAACATCCTAGATTAAGTGCAGTCGGATTCTCTCCACACCGTGGTTGCCTTTTCCTAAGTCCTTATGAATTCTCCCTCACAGCTTTCCTTTACCTCATTATGTTTTCTATCGATGTCAAGAAAAAGTGGTTAGAAAAGGAGATTTTTTTGACTTGTTCGTCTCCAGCCCTGGTTAGTATGTCTAGATTGTGGACACAGATTTAGCCCTGTTTTGTAGCTCTCTTTATTCCTACTTCTACCTCTTTTAAACTCAATTTCTGTCTCAGAGTGCAGCATGCTACCTGCTCTTTGTTAGATTTGTTGGTGTGGTTTCTTAGCCTGCCTGCCTGTTACACTGAAGATCTGTTTGGTTTTCAAACTAAGACTTCATCACATTTCATCTGCTTACTTAAAAACATAGGCTGTTGCACTTGTGTAGCATGCAGTGTATCCAACTGAGCCACCAGGAAGCCCCGAGGCAATGCTTTTCTATCAAAATGCTTCATAGTAAAAACATGCCCTCAGAGGCCACATAAACCTGGTCACCTGCCACTTTCATTTCATGTTTTCTCAGTGATATTTTCCCAGAATGTCAACCAATTGCTTTTTTGACCAGTGCACAACAGACAAAACAAAATATGAGCCATTTGCACTTTAAAAATGGCAAATCCACTGTCTCTCTCTCTCTTTATCTCTCTCTCTCTCTCTGTCTCATAATTTCCTTCCTCTGTCCTTACTACGTAGAACGAGGCAGGACCAAGGTGTCGCTCTCTGCCTGGGTGCTCTGCCACGGCACATCGGTCCATCTGTCAAGCATACAGGCCCATCAATCAAACAGCTGAATGCAGGTGAGTGTGAGTTGCAATGAGCAACCATTAATCACCCTGACACATGCAGGGGGGCGGTGGGGTGTTTAAGTACTGTGATTATATATATATGCATGTGCGTGTAAGAGATAGTGAGGTAAACACATGACGCAAATGTCACATGTGATTGTTGGACATTTTCTCTATTTAGTCTAGGTTGTTTTACTTTTATTGTTTTTTTTTTATTGGGTTGAAGGTGCAGTCACCTGATTTCAAGGTTCAAGGTTCCAAAAACATGTTGATATTAGTGGTTGAAAAGCAGGGCAAACAACAAGCTAACATATTTAAGTATTACCAACAGTGTTGGATAGGCTGGGCTTACTAAACTGCATAGTGAGCATTTGTCTTTCTAAAGGGGCATTCCAGCTATTAACAAAGGCTTTCTGTCACAAATTTATAGTCTCCAAGCCAATCCCTGTGCCATCATCAGGGTTATTTTCTCAGACTTTAGATAACTCCCTTCAAAGCCACACTGAGAAATACTCTCCATGACAAGTAACCTGAACGTTAAGTGTAACATCGGTGGAGAGCCCCTGAAATTTCAAATGGGCAAGAAGAAAAACCATAATTCACATTTCAGCTACACTAAATTACATACATTTTTCAGATTTTTTTTTTTCCTGTGAAATACTTGATATTTTTCCTCCTTTAAACCTCCAAAGATTATTCAAATTAATCTGAGAGGAGAAAGTCACTCATATAAAATGGAGCTGCACACAGCTCATGGATGAATGCAGTGTTTGACAACATTGCTTCATTTCAGCGGCTTAGGCTGTATGCTCTGTCCTCTGTGCATTTTCTTTGTTGTTCTGTTTGACAACAAGCATTAACTGACAGAAACACAAGACATTGCTCCAGCCTTGTTCACAATAACCAGTGTTTTCTGACACACGCTCAGCTTTAGTCATGTCTCAAAGCTGATGCACCTACAGTTTGGTATGTTGGTATGATTCAGCTCTTGGGGATGCTCCCTGCTGTGGGAATTCAGCGTAACAGCACGAAATCCACAGCAACATGTTAACTAACACTCAGGGAGCATTATGATAATCCACCAGTGGGAATTAACATGCCCTCCAGGGTTCATTCAAACACAGCACAACTGATGCAGGTGGAGGGTGGAGATGGATTCTGTCAGTAGCTGCAGCTGTAAGCAGACGTCAGCAGGAATGTGAGTGTAAAGGTCTTTACAGGAAGATGTGTCATATGTTGTAGACTCAATGAGCTGTAGTGTCCTGTCACTAACAGTTAGTTTATAAATTGCAGTCATGTGTCTCGTGCTTCTCCAGGCTTCATAAACAGTTTCTTGATTTACCTCTCATCTGTGGGGTTTGATCATTTAGAAATTTCAGTTTTATTTTTCCCACTTTCCCCCATTGTTTTTATGATCTCCACAGATGCACAGTATATACCTCTATGACTATTCCAGCAGGACTTGAGGAATACAGATAAAATCTTTTGCAGCCAATAGGAAAAGTTTGCCGCCTGACAAACCAAGTGTAAGCTGAGCTTTGCTGGAAAAAAAACTAACACAAAACAGATATTCAGTCATTGAGAAAGAAAAGCCTGAGGAGTAAATAGAGATAGATAGAAGTATATGGCCTTTTTCTTGCTGTTTTTGTTATTTCTACTTTGATTGTTTGGTGGTTTTGTAGCATTTAAAGCCTCAGAATGCCAGTCACAGACTGACACTGACACCATTGAATGTAAAAATCCTTGCCTTGAAAAGTTTGTTGCAGGCCTGTTCAACAATAGGTAGTTAAACATTTTCAAACTCTGTTTGAAAAATTTAAAACCACTTCTAATATCATGTAAAAGGTGTTCAAAAGCTTTTTATTCAATATTCTGAAGCCTGCCAAAACTCAGCTTGATCTTGAAACTGGGAATTATAAAAGCACACCCATTTATTTTAGCAATTATGCCAGCACTTTAACAATCACATCTCGTTTGTACATTTATTTTTAAACACAACAATCTGTCGTTTTCATACCTGACAGCCATCTGACAGAAATAATGTGCATAAGCCAATTAGAGTGAAACTATGTCCAGGTCATGGTGTAAATTGTGTAAGTTTTCTATTTTTGTACAGACTAATGTATGCATTGCTTACACACAGCAAGAATGCAAAGAGCGGTTTTACATTCATTTGGTATGTGGAGAGGACAGCACCAGAGAAATTTTAAATAAAATATAGGCATCCTTCATCTTTATACAGCTGGTTGTAGAACAGTAGAGGAATGAGGAAGAACCCTGTGGACTCAAATAAGTGCAGAAAAAATAAATAGCAGCATCATGAATAACAACTATTGATGCCATTTAAAGTTTCAGATTTTTAACATAATCTGACTGCCAACCCTGAGGGGTGAGTGCCTGTCTCAACTTGGCCACTGGTTGACTCTTAAACACACATCTTGTGGTGGTGGGTGCAAGGACACGGTCACTGTGCTGATTCAAACAGTAAATTGCTTAATAGTGGTGTTGAGAGAGAGGCATGAAATGGTTTATTCATGACAGAAAATATCTGCTGCTCACCTCAGACCTCTGGAATCAGCTGGCAGGGAAAATCGAGGGAGCTTGAGAGCAAAAGAAAGGGACGGGGGGTGGGGGCTTAAAATAATTTGCTATATGAATAAATAATTTAGAAACAAACACTACACACAAGATGAAGAATGAAACACACGAAGGCAATTAACTCCAGGAAGGAGAGAGGGCAATTCATTTTGTTTATCAGTGATGTATAACTTTTATATGGGCCCATGAGGTTTACAAAAGTCTGATTTGATGCAGATACACACTTATGGCTTGGTGGCCTCTGTGAATGTCCAGCTGCTAAGTATATAATTACGTGCTTTTAATGAAAGCGAAATAAAATCCAGAGAATAGGGTGAGAACCTCTGGAAATGAGTAGGTGCACAAAAGTGTTAAATGTATGCAGAGGAAGTATTATATTTTCAAGACAAACACATGCAAGCATTCTAAGTTATAAGCTAAAATAGCAACTCACATCATTTATAATGACATTACTTTGTGAGGTAACAAAACAGCTCCATTTAACGACCGGCACATCCACTGTGTAGTAATACCTTACTGTGTAGAAGCTGGGGCTGGATGCTATCAGAGTTTAGGCTAATGCTATCAGATTTCTCCTGCTCGTTATTGGATTTGTAAAAGTTTGAATTCCAGCAACCCCAGACAACTTTACTTGAGCCAAACACATCAGTTCTTCCAACCATGTATGATTTTGTTATTTTTAGCCTGATCTCCTTGACCAAGCAAATACATTGGCATTACAACCTTGTCTTTTGAGTCTAGACTTTTAAGCTTTGAGCCATGTTGCATAAGACAGTAGTGGAGAGGACAGATGAGTTGAAAGGGTGCAGGAAGTTGAGTGTGCTGGATCATTTCTGTCTTATACTCTTGTGTGCCCTCACCCTGCTCTGTATTTCAGAAAAGTCATAAAAAAAAAATGTGGCTGTCTGTTCTGTAAAATCCTCGATTTACAGCCAGCTTCTGCAGATAGCGGATTTATTTGGAAGGGTCACATGAGGTTGCAGCATGTAAATACAATGCCAGGCTGAGTGGCGCTGATATCAATAGCCTTTCATTACTCATAGGTGCTGCAGAGACAAGATATCACCAACATAAATGCACTCCCAATTTAAAGTCTCCTTAAAATCAAAGCTTTCTTGTGCAACTAAGCAAGTATGAAGTGTATTTTCTACCTGGAGCATCCATGAAATGCCACTGATTAAACCTGAATGGTCAATTTTATATCATGGTTTCTTCATCAGTATAGCCCTGTCTCAGGAAGAGAGATGTGCAGCAGTTTAAGGTTTAACAAGTAGTTTAGGAAAGCAAGAGCAGGGGGATAAAGTTCACGTGGGGCGGTGACACTGAAAGGTTTGATTCAAAAGTTAGATTCACTTTCAAATTAGATGACTCACTTTTTGCTCTGTGTGTCAGAAAGGCCAGTATTAACTTCTCCTTTCCGTCTGTCTCTGGTCGAGATTTTGATGATTACTTATTCCCACTGAAAGAAAATCTCAGTTCATGTGTTGAAAAATGAAAACAATATTGAAGAAGGAACTGAACTTTGAATTTTGCTCAAGTGGATCAAAGTTAAATTTGGAACAGTTCAGGAGTAATATTTGTCATATTGGATGCTTTGCCAGTTTGAAGCATGGCTTTGATTTTAATTTGTTTTTTGCATCTTTTCATTTCCTAATGAAAAGTAACTTATTCTTTTACTTTTTCTTAAGCGATTTACTGAGAAACATTCTCAAGCAGCAACCTTCAGCTGTCTTTTTTTTTTTTTCAGCTGTCTTTTTTATTAAGTAGTTTTTATTTTTTTTATGAGGAATGACAGCATCTTGACACGTTTCCATGAAACGAAAGGCTGCAAAAAGTGACGTACTTTGTCCCCAGACTATTGCAAAAAAGTTTTTTTTCTCTTAACCACTCCTTTTAAGACCTGAGTGGTTAACCTTCGGTCATCCAGATTTCTTAGTAACATCAAAAGACCATCTCAGACTTCAAAGATTGTTTTGATCTTGAGAACAGGATTTTGACCTGATGAAACCAGGATAATAGACATTGCCGAAGGACTCCAGCACCCTTGATCTACTCAGACATTCTTTACCAGTGAGACCACGGATGCTGCTGGCAACGAAACAATTCAAGACTTGTGCCCCAGTGTCTCATTCAGAGCCGTTTCTCATGGAAGTGTATCCTATTAAGTTCGCCATGCACTGGAGTGTGTGTGTGTGTGTGTGTGTGTGTGTGTGTGTGTGTGTGTGTGTGTGTGTGTGTGTGTGTGTGTCCTGGAATGATTTGGGGCGAGTGGTATTAATCAGAAAATTGGATCAATCAGTCAGTGGTCTGAGGATAAGGATGTCCCCAAGGGAATTTCAAAAGAAAACATGAAATCTTAAGAACTGTAAATGCCGTGGTAATTCCCCAAGGGAACAATGGATGCCCCTCTCTTCATAAAACATCCAGTGAATGGTCATAGACCTTACTCAAGGATGAATTTTTTTCCTCAAAAGAAGACAAAAATCAGAAAGTAAAAGCCTTCGCTAAAGGTAGTTTCACTGGTGTAGAAATAAAGGACTGTTCACATAATAAACAACAATTTTACAGGCCCTCGGTGTTGCTGAAGATTTTCCAGCAACATGACAGAATGTGGTGATTTTAGAGAGCCGACAGGTCCAGTGGTGATGATTAGTTCAGGTAGTTACTTGTGTTCTGTGGTGTTTTGCATGTTGCAGAAATTACATCAGCTGTTTTTGCTGTTGACACCTGTTTTTTTTTCTTATCGTTAACAAATTCCATGAAGAGCTCAAAACTAGCAATGTCTGAGTCCTTCCCTCTGAACTTACTGACTTATATTATGTATTTTCTCACCACTTACAAGAAACTTAGACTGACGAGACTAATACGGGTTTCACACAGTAGAAATCAATGCTCCAATTGTGCACTTCTGTCCTCTGTCCTCCAACTCTCCTGCTACATAATCAAATGAGAACCATCTGTTTTTCATCACCATTGCGGTCAGAGGAAGCAAGAAAAAAAAAACTTCTGAATATCAGAAATGCTGGAACACATTTAATAAGCCTCTACACTCCCAACCTACCTGCCCTCATTGATGTAGCAATTTCACAGAAAAATACAATAATAGCTCATGACCTAGGCCATCCTCTCCACTGTCACTTCACAAAAGTCCCCTCTGGCGACTAATGCAGAAGGTTTGGGTGCAAAAGAGCCTATTTCTGCAGAGGCTTTGCCCTGCCTGAGCCACAGAAATTCTTAAGAGCGCCTTTATAATTGAGGATTTGTACAGTTTTCACATTTTTGCAGCACCACAGTGGATAGAGTGAAAAGTCCTTAACACACTCGGAGATATTCCTATTTGAACTGGTGCACACATCGGCATGTAAAATGATTTAACAGCAAAATAAATCAACTCCACTGAAAATGCATAAATTTAATATTTTGTGGTCTATGAAAACCCAGGGGCATTTCAAGAAGTTGACAAGGTTTGGTGCTAAGGCCAGACGATCTAGGTCTTAGAATGATGAGCCTTGAGTGCTGCTGTGTAATAAATGGAAATATGTGGCCTTCATCAATGAATCACTGCTTGTATTCTGCTGTTTGACCATATTAGTCTGTAAATTGCATGTAGGCATTTGTCCACTTGTGTGGCAAAAGCTTTTTGCAAAATCAGCAGGTGAAAGTTTTAAGAGTCCAGTTACAGAATGTTCCATTTCAAAATTTACATATAGTACTGTGGTGAATTTCAGAACTGTTTTTTGATTTACTGCCTTGATTGTCCCACTATCTCATTGGTGGTAATGTATATGGACAAAAGCCAAAACTTAGACCTATTACTTTAAGTCTAATCAAATTTATTATCTTAACATTTAAATCAGAGTTTAACACTGTTTCAACTTGAACTTATTGCAAGACTTCAAGGTCGAAAAATGGTACAACTAAGAGACCTTTAATATTTAGATTAAGTTAAATAACACTCAGGCTCTTCATGCTACAGCTGTGTGGCAAACTCCTCAGCTGAGGAGGAAAATACCATAGCTCTTTGGTCCTGTTGTCTGGATGTGAGATGAAGCAGTCTCTAGCCTGACTCTTGACCATCAGGCAGCTGCTTGAACCCAAACCCAAACCTTGGTTTTCTATTACATATCTATATTTATGGGAGCAATAGATTGTGTGGGTGATGGAGACGCACTTAGTGTCAAACACACTTTAACATCTCAACTTCTCGACTTTCACATCTACAGTATTGCCAATAAAAGAGCCTAACAAACCTTGAGGTCAAACTTTAAGCTGCTTCTATGTCATGTTAGAAAAAAATGTTTCATGTTTGTCGATGGCAGCACAACTACATCTGTGAGCTGTTACAATCCATGTTTGCAAACAGTGGAGATTTCATTTACAAAGAATTATTGATTGTAAAACAGACAGCAGTCACAGAACAAACTTTAAGCCTTTCATATATAAAGTTTATATATAAGCTGTGTCTAAATTAACTCATTCACTTCCTGTATAACAGACAGTCAGTGGTGTAAGTGAGCAGTAAATTGTGGTTTCATACACCTGACAGGTGTAATGTTGCACGTCTATGCAATATGTACTACTTTTTCATTCAATAGGTTTTCACTTCAACTTGTCATAGTAGGAAATACACAGGTGTTACTGTAACATTAAGGATGGCTCTCAGTGTAGCAGGAGATTCTCCAGCAAACATGTCAGAATGCAGCAGCAGCAGCAGCAGCAGATATCACAGTGATTAGGCTTTGCTCAGCTAATATTAGTCAGTAAAGCAGTAGTTCTCAAATCCAGCAGTGGTGTGGCAAGCGGCTACTGCCAAACCTATCTTTAAAAAGTTGGTTTACCTTGGATAATGGTCATCAGTAATTATATGATTATAGATTCTTAATGAGTGGTCTGGAAAGTGAATTCAATTATTTGATTTTGTGATGATTATATGTTTTGTTTTCCTCTGTCAGAAAGATTCAATGGTAGTCAGAAAGTATTCCTAGCTAAAACCTTGGAAGTCAGATGCTAATGGTGCGTTTCAATTATATAAAACAGAAAAAATGAGCAGTCTTTCATTCGAGAAGCTAAAAGCAGAAAATATTTTGCTAACCCTCTGATTAATTGTGCTGTTAACCTGGTCAAAATGACAACAACCCTCAGCCTGTGGTTGCTGATGTCCGAAATGCCCTTCACTGCTCCGATAGCTGATTGGACTGTAGTGTGCACCTCTTGGGCTCCCCAGGGGCCAAACAAACTAATCTCAACCAGACTCACCCTCCCCAGCCATGCAGTATTTTGATGTTTGTGGATAGTGGTGGTAAACTAGTCCATCACAGCTGGATACAGTGATACAGAGAAGACATGTAGTGTACCATCCCTCTTATGAATACAAACTTGAAAATAAGGTTGAAAATTGAACTACTGTAGCAGGGGAGCTATTACCTAGTGCAAACCCACTGTCAAAGGTCTAATGAAAAAAGCATGAAACAGCAGTGTTGTTTATGCTCTGAGTGACATAATGACTAACACACTTTAAACATCTATTTTGTTTTGAAACGTGTTTTATTTTATTTTGTCACTTGTGAGTGACTGTGTTTTTGAGTGACATTGAATGCAGCAGTGTTGGCTGTCCCTGGGGTCTTTAGTGACTTGAGTTGCCAAAATCGGTCAGAGATTCTCGGCAGGAGAGCATGTAGGTGTGGTATTGGATGCGGGAGAGTTCAACCTTTCATTTTGTTGTCATCACTCAATCACAAAAAGAAATTCTGACCTTGATCCCCAGCGCCATATGGTATCATACACTCACAATATAGGTATGAATCATGCTCTTTTCAGGTAGCCAATGACCTTTACTTTGCTGTTTTGTGTCAGTTTCATTTATATAGTGTCAAATCATAACAGTTTTCTCAGGGCACTTTTCATATATTTTAATAGTTTCTTTACCATATTCCTTACACTGTTATTTGAAAAAGCACTTGGTGACAGTGGCAAGAAAAAAACTCCCTTTCAACAGGGAAAAACCTGGAGCAGAACCAGGCTCTGGGTATAATAATACTACTACTAATAGTAATGGTAATAATAATGATGATGATTGTAGCAGTGGGTGGCCTGCAATCATAGATCCTTTTTCATTCCATAGGTTTTTCACAGCAGGGATTTCAACTTGTCAAAGTAGGAAGTACAGGTGTTACTGTAACATTAAATTATGGCTCTCAGTGGTACAGGAGATTCTCCAGCAAACATGTCAGAATGGGATATGAATAGATTAATGGGATATGAATGTGTTCAGAAGGGAAAGGAGCAGGGAGGAGCTCGGTGCATCATGGGTCCCATGGCAGTCTATGCCTATAGCAGCATAGCTAGGGAGTTTGAAGGCAAGCCTGAGCTGGCCTTAACCATAAGCCTTATCAAAGAAGAAAGTTTTTAAGGCTACTCTTAAACCTGGAGAGGGTGTCTGTCTCCTGGAGCCAGACTGGAAGATGGTTCCACTGGAGAGGAGGCTGATAGCCGAAGGCTTTGCCTCCTCTTCTGTTTGGAGAGAATCACATGTAAGCCTCCATTCTGGGAGCACAGTGTTCTAGTGAGGTAATAGGGCACTATGAGCTCTTTAAGACATGATGGAGCCTTACCATTAAGGGCTTTGTAGGAGAGGAGGAGGATTTTAAATTCTGTTCTGGATTTTACTGGAAGCCAATACAGAGAAGCTAACACAGGAGAAATATGATCCCTTTTCCTAGTTTTTGTCAGTATGTGTGCAGCAGTGTTCTGGATCAGCGTCTGTAGAGGTCTGTTCAGGCAGCCTGATAATAAGGAACTACAATAATCCAGCTTAGTAGTAACAAATGCAGGGACTAGTTTTTCTGCATCTTTTAGAGACAGGATGTGCTTGATTTTAGCTGATGTTTCATAGGTGAAAAAAGGCAGCCCAACATATCAATCTAAACAACTAAATTATTAATGTAGTCTGATGCTGTGACAGGTTTGTTTAACTCAGTTATCGGTGTGAACACGGAAGTGGAACCAAAAAATAAAAATGCAGACAAAGCTAAACACATTCCGTCACTCCTGCTAAGCCATACAAATACTTATAAAATAAAACAGTAGACTATCACTATAATAAAAAAATCACAAAAAATAAATTAATAAATAACGCTGGGTTTCAGTGCAGTATTTAAGGCTTCTGTGTTTCCGAGCTGCAGGTGCACAGCTATGCAGCGAGCTGTGGACATGTGGTATGTGTCTTATCCAGCAGGCTACTTGATACCGCCTAAATTAGTTCCGTTGTCAATCATGCCTGGAAGAAACAAAGTATAACCAGCAAATTATCAATTAGATAGAGGCAACAAAGTAAAATTACTGTCGGACTGGTGCAATGGCTTGGTTGTATTTTACATTTTTAATTAAATTAAATCCCTTTGTAGAGATCTGCTCTCTTTTTGACATTTAAGGATCTTTGATTTGAAATGTTTATATTGGTTGAATTGTATATATATGTTGTCTCAGGTGATATTGTCATCGGATCATTTACTGTAGATTTAAATGAGGGAAGAGATGTGAGCTATGAAACCTGAGCTTTGTGTTTGTCATTAGTAATAAAGCATGTTTATCTTTTAATACTGTGATTTGCAACTTTTAAATGAACTGTAAACTACCATCCAGGTAGATTTTTTCATTCCTCTGAAATATTGTAAAGTGTTCTTGATGATGTTTATTCAGACTTTTGATTAAGATTTGTTGCTTGTTACTTGTCTGGCTTCATCTGTGTAGCGTCTTGCATCCTGGTTGTGTGATGATTGTTAGATTGCCACACAAGCTGGCAGCTACCTGGTCCTTGAAATGTAGAAATATATACTAAGGCAAAAAGTAGAATAAAAAAGGTTTCATCCACAAACAGGACTAGTTGTAGTTAAGGCTTCAACAGACACTTAAAGTGAACTGAGATACAAGAAAATACAAAACCTACACCGCTGTACTGAAGCTGAACTTTCAAGGTTTGCTCCAAATCAGTTTAGTCTAATTTCACACTGTCATTCGAAGCTGGAAAAGGGAGCCATCAAACACAGCAAAGCTAATATGTTGTTTCTTCTCTAATGGCTGCCTGCTTGGCTCAGATCTGAGTGGCTTTTGAAGTTGTGCTTCCCTTGAGTTGATAAGTGTGACTAACAACTAACAGCAGGTCGCCACTGAGGAACAGCAATATTGTTAAAAGTAATAGAAGTGTTATCTCACTAATGCACTTCATACTTTACAACCGTTGCAAAGAGTGGGAGGTAGCTGGGACAACAGCTGATGCCTGTTGTGCTGCTTTTCTCACAGCCGCTACTCAAGAAAGATGCTTCTGGTGTTTTATGAAGCTGCAGCTTGCCTCGCAGTCACTGTTTATTGAGGAGAAATGAATTGCACAACAGCAGTGCCGTGCCTAATGAGCATAAATCAAAAATGATGACCTGGGAGCCAAACTGAATTATATGGAGGAGCATCAATCCTAAGCTTTTGTGAGGACACAGGTTCTTGAACCAAGATCCTCTAGATTTAATGTAGCTAATAAGTTTCTGGTTTCAATACTGAAGAGAAATATGATGTAAATCAGAACTGACTGAGGAGGAAATGGGGCCTGTGGAGTATCATAGCAAAGATGGAAAATTGTTATAAATGCAGCGTGGAATATTTTGGATGACATTATGTAAATCCTCATTGGGAGAAAACAAAATTTGTTTCTCTCTTCTCTCTGGACGTTACAATGCTCAAAGCCAAAAACAAGGACAGAACTCCTTAATATTGCAAACGCTGCTTTCGTCAGCCTCCTAATACCATCTGACAATCAACATCTGAAAATCCTAAAAATACATAATTCCAGAAACACCAGCCATTATCTCCCCAAAGATATCAACTAAACACTGTACTACAGTAGGTGCTTGATGTTGTATGAGGTTGAACTTTGCACTGTGCTTTTCGCTACACTAATAATTTAAAAATTCAATAGCTACTTTGAATTCAAGTGTTTTTTCAAATTTAACAACACTTGGACTAATCACTGTCAAAGTTAGGACAAGTTTATATAACGATACTCATCACATCAGTCTCCTTTCAAACATCAAATACACAATCATAGAACATAGTCAGGTAAATATCTCTTCTCTGAGATTGAGAAGTTCATATTTGTGAGATATATTTTCCAAAAACCCTGAAGAGCCATATCCTTGAGTCTAAGGTTAACTTGAAATTTAATGCACTCTGCACTGACAATGCACCTGATCCCTTGGAAATTACATTTACAGCAGTGAATCTGTTTTGACAGAGTCGTGATATTGCCTGGATTATAGGTTTCCATCAACATAACGAGGAAACTCAAGAACACATCTGTATAAATGTTCAATGCACAATTTGTTTTCTTTAACCTTTAACAACAAAGTGCTTGTGTTTCCTAAATGTAACCACATATGCTCTGAAAAAGAAAAAAAAAAATGAGAAAACTCTTCTTCTAATTCTTCTAATTTGATTTTGTACATTTTGGCTTCGAGTTTATCCAACTTTTTTTTACTTGTTTTAACTAACTCCAAGTTAATGTAACTCAAATCTTTATGCTGTACATAAAATTTTAGGTTGATAAATTAGCTTAATTTTTTGCATTTTACCATGTATCATATTGAGTTTGATCCCCCATGAGCAACAGTTACTAATCATTAATGGTTTTTACAACTGCTAGCAAGAGACACATTTAAAAAGTCTGTCTTGTAGCCTTCCTCATATTAGAAGAAAAAGAAAGATTTCTGGATTAATGCAACAGGATAACCCTCGTTCTTGACAGATTGCCTCTGATTTCTCCACAAGGTTAACACTAGCTTGCTTGATTTTTTTAAAACCCCTGTTGGGCAGGATTGCAAATAAAACCAAAAATAGGAAGCTGTATCTTCACTGACTAAGGTGAGAGAAATTTTTTTTTTTAGAAATTGGTTTCTTCCTTGCTTACAGATATTTAAAAAGCAAAATCAAAGATTTAAAAAAATGTAACAAGAAAAAAACTGTATGTGTGTGTGGGCTCTATTCACTGCAGAGTTTGAACAACATGTAAGTCCAACTTCTGGCGCATTTAAATAAATACAGTGACTTTTTAAATCCCTACTTATTTGAATAAATACTCTTTATCCAGGTTGGCAGCTTTTTCACCATTGGCCTCCTGATTAGCTGCCTGTCTCAGACCTCCTGGTCGTCAGCTCCCGTGTATGGATGAGGCCGTGTGGGGTGGCCGAGGGTGGAGTATCACATCCCCGCCTGAGTACGTTGACTATGATTAATGACTGAGAGGGAGGTTAAAACAGTGATTACACACCAGCTGGCATGCTTCCACTTTTAAAATCAGCCCCTCTTCACCTGTGTCTGGGGGGAAATCTATCTCTCGTACTGCTGTAACCTGTAGAGAGAGGAAAGGAGAGAAGGTGAGATGGTAGGATTGAAAAAGAAAAGAAAATCTCTTGTGCCTTTGTGCTAAGACAGGAGTATGCACTGCAGATCTATCAATATTTTCTTTTTTTCCAGGCTTTACAAAAACACAACCATGAGCTGAAGTGTAAGGAATGGATTAAACAGTGTGTTTACCTGCCTCAATGTAAACTGAATTATTTTTTTGCATGTCTGGCTAACTTGCTTACTTCTTTAGACCAAGAGCATTATACAAACACTATGAATTTTAAAGGTAAATCTGCAACTTTGATCTTCATAAACTGCACGTGTGTCGAGCAAGAATGGAAAACTTGACAGACATAGCAACAGTGACTTAGAAATGGAGACAGAGAGAGATGTAGTTCACCATATTATTTGTGATGTAAAGCTCATTAGTGATACAGAGCTCAACACAAAGCAGAAGTTCTGTTAATAGTGAGACAGACATTAGACAGAGCTTTTCCATAATGAGTTGTTCACTTGTTCAGCTAAACTTGATCAATGTGATTGATAATTCCCATATTAGAGCATTTTTCTGGCTGCTGTTCCCATGGCAACCATATTTCTAGCCAGCCATTTATGTCTGAGCTTATTCATATCTTTGAAATTATTCAGCTATTTACAGAATAGGCGTAGGGCCCCGGAGTACGAGATTGCCAGGAAAATAATTGAAGGAGGAACATCATTTTTTGAGTTACCTGTTGCAGATAGACTGATAGATTTTTCTTCTTTTTCTTTTTTTTCTTTTTCTTTTTTTTTTTTTTTTATTTTTGTTCAGTGTTATGTTGACAGTGGGTCTTCCTGCTGGCTCAGTGATCCAGGTCGGATGTGGTCATTTAGGTTTTGTCATTTCATCCTCCTCTCTTGCAGTCTTTTCTTTGTCTGTTCCTAAAAACTTTCTACACTAATAAGGGCAGAAATTATCTCTATGCAAAAATATCCATATGTAGGTATCACAGCTTGAGAAACGTTATCCCAACCACAACAATAGCAACTGAAAAACAAATGTATAGGATAATAGCAAATCTTCACTCTGATGTGTTTAAGAAAGAGAGCATTTATCCCAATGTCAGAAATGACCTGTATTTACATTTTCCTACCGGGGACATCTTGTTGTTGCCCTGCAGGTAATGGCTCTTGTTTGTAAGCAGCAAAGGTGGAAGTAGAGTGACATTATTATAGTGCAGCATGTCTTAAAGGTGGAGGTCAGGGTGGGTAGATAGCATTGTTCTCATCCTGTTTCCTATCCAACAGTCAGTATTGGAATGACAGCCATCCTAGTGGCATTACTTTAGGAATGGCAGTGTTGGTTGTTCAGTCCCCCACTGTGGTCCAGACTGAAGCATCTCAGCAGCTATTTAGTGGATTATTTTGTACAGAGATTCCTGGTCCCCAGATGATTATGGATTATGCTGTTGAAGGTCTTTTGAGTACTAAAATACTGCCACCATGAGGTTGACATTTTCCTTAATGAAATACTATATCTCACAACCACTGTATCTCTGCATTATGTGTAGTGCTGATTAGCAAATGTTAGAATGCTACAATGTTAAAAAGCATTTAGCTCAAAGCTCCTCTGCACCCAAGTATAAATGACCTTAATTTAGTAGTTTTTGAACCAAAATCTAACCACACCTTTATCAAAGTGGTGTCAGAGGTAATATGAATAATTTCTGTCACCATCAACTCCATTTTGGAAGGTAGTGTCCTGCCAAAAAGGTTGTCAAGTCAAGAATTGATTATTAGGGGTCAATTCTGAAGGCTAACAGCTTATTTTGCTGTTTAGTTTGGAGGATATGTTGTAGGGAATCTCATACACACAATAATGAATGTACAGTGTTTTCCATGCTGTCATAAACTCCTGTTAAAGTGGCCTTAAAGCAAGACTGTGTAACTTTAGCAGCAGCTGCTGTCCCAACAAGTGGCAGCTACATTACAAGAATTGGTATGATGTATTTACTTCTTGTTTTACCTTTGTGATAGAGCCAATGAGATTTTCATCTACGACCTGCTTAAACAAAGCAAACAAAGGTCAAGTGAGGCTGCAGCAGTGTTGAAGTGAGCAACGGTGTGTTTTTGTTGAATTTCTTTTTTTCATTCACCTGGACCTTCGTGGGAATAAGCTAGTAAAGAATGAATAGATGAATGTATGTAGTCTAAACCAGATCAAACAGAAATCAATAAGAAATGTTGATATAGACAGAGAGCAGAGGCTTCCATGAGAAATGAATTCACATCATGTCCTGGCACTGTCCGCTCTGCTTTCTCCATCAGTGATTCATACAAGTGCGACATGTATAAACTGAGGAGGAGCAGGAGCCGGGAACAATAGCGTAACAGGAGTTTGATAGTCACTCCCTCCCTCCTCCTCTGCACCCCCACTCCCTCTGACTCTGGTCATTCTCAGAAGAGTTGTCCCCTGCCCAGTGGCATGTGGATGTGTATAATGGAGATGGATGGTGGCTGGCTCTGCCACACCGTGGAACAGACGGGCTCCTCCCTAAACGCCTGTCTGCCAGCCTCCATCAGTCTCCGTCCGACAGCCCCCCGGAATAGAGCCCAGGCTTGATATTGGCCTGCTCAGGTGTGTCTGGTTGTGTGTGTGCTCTTTTGAATGACTGACTAACTTCAAAAAATATGTTATTAACATATCCTGCTTTGAAAAGTTGACCCGCAACATGGTTGAAAATGACAGCTCCATTTTTGAAAGTGCCATCAAGGATGTGTCTGCTGGACAAATTTCAGCTTTTAGTGCTGACGTCTTGTACAATTTTGGAAGGAAATCAAGCAACAAAATCAACATGCACAACAAGAAGTAATGCCAGAGCAACCTGGGGTGAAAAACTGCAGCAAGCTCTCTCCTAAGAGATATCCCACAGTCCTTTGGGAGCTTGTACAGCTATTGTTGTCATTCTCCTACACCTTGCTTCTCCCTCTTCAATTGCTTTCCTGAGCCTATAGCTCTGTAGAGACTTGAACCATACATGTAGGTGTGTGTATACAATGATGTGTGAGTGTGGGTTTATATGGTTGCCTACAAAGGCTCCTGGTTCCTTGTGCACTTTTGCCTTTGTGTTTGCTTCGTCTGGTAGGGCTCATACCATATGAGTTCAGTCACTATAAGGTCCGAGCACTGACACTTAGTCTTGTTTAATTAAGCTGCTGGATCAATAAACTCTTTGATTTCTTTCCCTTTTTTTCATGCCATCTGTTCACTGTGACTCAAGGAAGACGAGTACAACCTTTCTAGGATCCTCTGAAATACCCATTAAAAATCCATTAAGACAGCACTGGAAGAGGGGGAGTCTTTAGCTTAGTTGGTAAAATCTCTGCAAATGTGTTTTTTTTCCCCAAGCTTTTAATATCATTTCTTTAATAACACTAAAAGCTGCAGCAACAATCAGTCAACAGTGATGAAAATAAGATGTGATAGTCAATATTTTAAGCACAGAGATCACATCCTAGAAAAGTGTCTGTCATTTCTTTGTCACGCATTTTGAAACACTAAGGTGCTACTGAAAAAGACTATGTTGTTGTTACTTGGTCCTTCCTTCTCTTTTCCTCAATGAACCATTGGACTGAAAGAAAGCCATAACATTAAAGGATAAGCCCATTCACCCTTAATGAAGATCTAAATTTCGTAAAACAGCTGGCCACTGCAGAGTTTAGCAAATGTTATTCAAACAGTAGTAAAAAGTGCATTTGCTGGGGGACTATTTTCAACTGCAAATGATTATGTGATCGTGTGTATTTACAATAGTACGGTGGGTATGGGATTGAGTCAAAATAACAAACGGTGTGTGTGTGTGTGTGTGTGTGTGTGTGTGTGTGTGTGCTCATGGTAATGAAGGAATATGTCAGCTAGTGCAACAGCTCAGTTGCTCAGTGATGATGCTTTTAGACACAGTTTCAAAAAAGATCTTGCATGCCGTAAAGTCTTCTTGATAGATCTGTAGGATAAAAAACTCCTGCCTGGGCTGAGAACAAAGACTGTGAATGAACTTGTTTTTATGAACTTTGCCTGATAAAGTCTGAGAATCGAAATGATGTTGATAAAGGGAGCACAACTGATGGACAGTGTGCAGGATGCTTTGTTTTCCTCCCAGTCAATAGTCTTTGGAAAAAAATGGAGCTCCATTGCACAGAGGATCAAGATATATAGACAATACTTGTTAACAGGGTGAGTTCAATGTTGGTTTCAGCTTTGACTTTGCACAGCTACTAACTGAAGTGTGAACCAATCAGCAGAGGAGCTATATTTCACTGTATTCTCCACTGAAGGCTCTGTTGAGTTGATTATGGCTGTCAGACACTTTCCTGCCATTTATAAACAGATTCTGTTCATGTAATGAGATTTGGAAGTGGGTGGTGAAGATCACTGCTACTCCAGGTACTTGCTGCATGTGATTTAGTTGCTAAACTGACTGACTGGCTAATTAGTCAATGTTAGTTGTGAATGAAGGTACCAGCTGTTAAACATTAAGAGGTCCAATTTGTATTTGTGTGGCACATTTGAAAAACAGGCATGTTTTTGACATTTTACACACAGAAAATATTTTGCGATCATTGTAAAACACAAGAACAAGCAAACCTTATTTAACTGGACCACAGATGGTGAATAAATGCAGTCACATAATCACATTTTCATTTTCAACTTGCAAACTAATTGAAACAGTGATTTCATTTGGTTTGATCAGGAGACAAGTTGTGTGAGCTGCTACAATATGGAAAAATATGTGCATCTAAAATACAGTATGATAGAAGCTTCATGTCTGATCATATATCAGATTAATGTGAACAAATGTTCTCTATCATTCAGCAGTTTTTATTCTCTGTAGTCAGATTTTTGTTCTAGTTTTGCTGGGTTGTTAATGCTGTTTTTCCACTATTGCTATTATGCAAATACAGACCGTCTCAAAGTCTTATTGATCTTAATTCATTATAATGTATAAGCCCATATTGTGCTTGCATATCTTAACTCTCTTTTTAGTGTGTTTTGTGGAGAAATAAGATTGGACTGCCAGCGATATGCCCCTAGGCTGTTAACACCCTATGATTAGCATAAATCATCATGTAGGAATCATATGTATATAAGCTATTAGTCTTGTTTTTAGTGTCTTTGTCCTTTTCTAACTTAGTCACACAATTCGAAGCCTCCTCGCCTTTAAGTGACCCTGTCTGCAGCAATGCCCCTCCTCACCAATCCCTTCAGTTTTAATTGGAGTCCTCGATCTTGCTAGTGGAGCCTTTAGTATCTTTGATGCTATTACTGACAATATACCCACAGAAATAAACAAGCAAAGCAAACCAAAGTGAATAAGCTGTACGATAAGGCCAGAATTCATTTCCAATAAGAAAACGTTCACATAACGGCACAGCATGAAGAAACGCAGCCCCCTCCTTCACTTGAAGGCCACTGTGTTGACATAGTGGGCTTTGGCACATTCCTAGTAGACTACATCTCAACATTAATGTCATATTTCTACTGTTTGCA
The DNA here is from genome assembly GCF_046630095.1 of Trachinotus anak. NCBI lineage: Eukaryota > Metazoa > Chordata > Actinopteri > Carangiformes > Carangidae > Trachinotus > Trachinotus anak. Next base: position 3,666,182 of record NW_027273877.1, read on the forward strand.
CAGTGATTGGTGGAGCAAAAGTTAGAAAGACTGCCGCTGTACCACATCCTTTCTTGTTAAAATATAAACCCCTGTGCAGTGTTTGGATTTTAGTACCTGAAATCACATGTCTCCTTGTGAGTGAGTCAAAGGCATCCTGGGGAATGTAGGCTGTAACTAATCGTTGTACTTGAAAATAAAAATGGTCAAAGACAAGTCAGTTATAACCTCTGGAATTCGTCTGACAGCACAGATCGATGACACCACCTTTTGCTAATAATTGAATGAAAAACTAGATCTGTAAACATTCACCACTTCTCTTGCCTGTGAGGATGTCTAATTTGTCCAGTCTTTCATTTGACCAGACAAGGAGACTTCTCTTCAACTCTTCTGTCTGCCTAAGGTCAGAAAAGATTAAAAAAGAGAAGAAGAAAAAACAAACAAAAAATGAGAGTCATAAGTGAAAGAAGGCCTCCAATAGAGAGAAAGTGAGAAGAGAGAAAGAGGCATCACTGAATTATTAGTCTGGTGGTCTTGGCGCTGGAGCAAGACACAGGCCAATAAAAATGCCATCTCTTCTCTGGGATTATCCCGGTGTTGATGGAACTGACAGCCCACCTCTTGGTCTGGGATTCCCATTTGGGAGTGAAGACAACTGGTTTCTGTGGCTATATTCAACCTTCCTGGCTCATCACTCTCAGATACTCTGTACCCAAATAGGCCCTGCAGGTTTAGTGGTGAGCAAGCAGGAGCCCCGTTAAACACAGAGCTGGTGGAGAGCAACTGAAGGAACAGTGACAGTAATACAAACATTACAGCCAAATCCTGTCAGCGACTTTAGTCAAGAGAATAGACTGAATTGCTTTGCTTGTAGCTGTGTCTGTGTTTCTGGTGAGATGTCGGCTTTTATACAACTCGACGACTCTCAGAATATTGAGTTGCTTTGCCGAGAAGCTCATTATATATGAACTGGGCAGTGTTGGGCAAGTCTTTTGAAAATATAACCAATATAATCAGTAGCTCACATTGTTTTTAAACCTTTATCAATTGACTTTTTGGCCAAATGGGAGCAGCACATCAAGCTGTAAACACATTGACATATTTGCATACATTAATTACTCAACAGTTCACAGTCTGTTACTCAGTCTCCAAATCTTCTTCCAGACATCTCCAAAGCTGCCACACTCTATGCAGAACATGGGTAATACAGGCTAATACAGCGTGATCTTGTCTTGCTGTGACTGAGGCATAAGGATCAACATTAATGGGCAAACAAGCTTCCCTTCCAAAATGTTTGAATTACCAGGATTACTTGCTTTAATGTAGCAGCTAAATTTCAACCAGTCTAATCCCCTCCCTAACATTGCTATGATACCAAAAAATCAACTGAATTACTGTTGCAAAAAGGTCCAGTTTCAACACTGCATCATCTCCAGCTACTGAAGATGATTATGTAATACGACTCCTGAACAACTAAATGGACCTTGAGATGAAATTGTTTCGCCAACTGCTGTTTTCAAGGTCAATAATGAACTTCTAACCTCAAATTCAAATGACTACCATACACTGGGGACAGGATACAGTAAAGTAAGATTTATTATAACAATTATTACAACAAAACTACAGCCTGAAGCCTCAATAAATAACATTTTATTTAGTGAAGTAGCCTTCAAATTCTTTAGATCTTAAGACATGGTGCTGCTGCTGTTGCTCTAAATGACTACTGATAAAGCTAAGAAGTGTGATGGATTAAACACATGAAAATAAATTAATAATCCACAGAAACCCCAATATAAATATTTATTTCTGTTATTTCTGTATGTTTGATAAATATCCTGACCACCAGGTCTGCACTGAAGTAGTTATTATTTTACATATCCAGAGTTATTACTGAGGAAAAGATCCATCTTTTTACTGCAGCCATTGTGCGCCTTATTCTGTTTTTAGAATAAGAGAGGATCATCCTCTTAGTTGAAGAATGAATACATTTTCCATTCTGTGAATGCATTTTAACCTATTCTGGAGCTAATACAGTAAAGTCTGTTAATGCAAACATTGCTCAGTTATTTCACCTCATGAATTTAACTACACAAGTGGAGTGCATCAGCTGACAGGGGTCATGCAGGAACTTCACCCACCATGGTCTCTATAACAGTGATCACACAGTGATCTCAGTGTCGGAGCTCTTGTGGAAAATTGGCTTTACACAGGAATGGTCCTTAACTGATATTCTCTGTGTCATCCATCAGGAACACAGAGCCTGTCCTCACAGTGCATCATCATCTCTGCAGGACTGTCCTTTTCACTGGTGTTAAGAATGTGTTCCTTCATTCACAAAATTAATGTAGTATGACACAGCTTTACATTGAGCCCTGCTGATACATTGTTTGGCTGAATCTCTTTATCCAGTGGTATCAGTAATAGAGAGTGACTGATTGATTCAGTGTCCTTGTTGATCTGGACTGGTAACACTGTGAAACCAGGTACAGAAAATATACTATATGCAAAAAAAAACCAAACTCATCCCTTTCAGTTTGCTTGAGTTGCCTTGCTATTGTCATTGTCATTGGAAAGGGAGAGCACCCAAATTTGTGTTGAACCAATTTCCAGATATTTAAAAATATATAGTAGCTTGCATGGTTAGCAAAATATTCTAAAACCACTTTGTCATTTTGGATTATTGAATGTAAACTTTAATTTTATCAATTAAAAATAAAAATCTAGAACAAAAACAATTTCTGAGGGCACTGTAGCTGTAGGTTTTCTATCAAAAAATATGCTTATACATGTTAAATGATGTGTCGTGATGCTAACAAGTGCTAATTTTGAGCTAAGACTGTTGTCTCTCTAGGTGTAAGGAGCTGAGACATTAAAGGACACGCAAACACAGGACAGCAGTGACAAAAATAGGCACAGCTGTTTTGGTTTTGTTTCCATCCTTTCATTAAACAATATGTATGTAACAGCGAAGTGACATATTTGACAGAATAGGGTTATGTACAGAGTGTAGAAAATGCAAAATAGAAAAACGGCATGAAATTACCTAATCCTAACAAGATTAAACTAAAGGCAGCCAAAATGTCTGTTTATATTTATTTATTTGCATGTAGTTACAACAGAAAATGTTAAAGTTAATTTTTATTTATGTTTTTGATTAAACTATCTGTAGTGACTCAAAGGTTACACGTGTGTCTTTAGACAAAAAAAACCAAAAAAAACCTGATTTGCTCTGAAAGAGAGCAGAACTATTCTGGACAGCCTCCAGGTGATACCATTCTCAACAGTAAGAGTGCAAGTGTACAAAACATGTTTTCACTGCAGCAACACTGTAATGAAAACATCCATTTGGAGGGAGAGAGACAGAGAGACTGTGCATGACAAACGGGACTTGTAAATAAGTAGGGGAGATTACACTGGTTGCTAAACTCTCCATGGGGAAAATGTTAAGCAGATCCAATGGATGAAGTAATTCAATTTGAGCCCCTGAATAATAGCATCATTTGCCATGGAATTAGCATCCGCCACTATCAATCAGCATGGCGAAAGACTAACACAAGCTGCACCCACCAAGGACATGGGCTTTCTGTGAAATTCAGCTCATTTATCAGGTTAACTTGACTGTAGTCACCAGTCACAGCAGGAGCGCAGGGCAAATATTTGTGTTTATTTTTAATAAGAATGCATCTTCTAGGTCGTGTGCGTTAATACAGTCGTGAAATTTGGAGCATATTTTTATCATTATTATTGTTGACTGTTTTTGTTGTGCACTGATCCTGTGGTTGCATTATGGACTGAAATTAAAAGTACCTTTGTAAATTTACCTTTTGATCTTATCAAATGTTCCCAACCCCTCCAAGGTAAATTGTGGAGGATTAACAACACAAGAAAGAATAAGAAAACATAAGTCAACAACACATTTTGATCTAAATTTATTATTTTTTAAATTGTTATTGTGAAATACTCAATGTTTTTACCTCTTCAGCCTTCTAAAAATTACACAAATTAACTGTGCGCAACTCATTGACTTATTTAACATATGATAAGAGCTTGCAAATAGGCATTGCTTTATTTTAGGGGGTTACGTGATAAAAGGTCACAAACAACAGACCTAAGTGCTTTATTAGTGCTTTTAATTTTGAATGTTTATGTTTTATTAATGTCAGCCTACAGTAGCAGCTCTGAGTTATGATGAGATTTTTTATTCACAAGCCAAGTTGGAAAAGTTCAAGAAAAGAGCCCAAGAAAATAAAATCAACCCTGTAGTATTCCCTTTATTACAAGCATGTCTCAGTGGACTGTCTAGAATAAAAGAATAAGAGGAGGAAAATTAAAGCAGAGGGAAGTAACAATAAAGTCAGCAGCATTCAATATGTTTTATTCCAGTTAAATCATTATTAACAGCCCACGACTTTTGCACCAGATAAGTGGAACACAACTTCCCAACAAAGATGTTTCTATGCTGTAACAAAGTGATTAAGAGTATAATATATTTTTAAAGTTGGCTCGCAGCAGTTTTAAGGTGTGATTACAGTTTAAAAAACAAGCCCAAAAATGTAAATCATAAAACTAGTTTTTTTCAGAGCTCAGTTGATGGAGTTTGCTCACATGAAGTAGCTCAGTTGTATTTATGAGTCAAAAAAATGTAAATCAGTAATGTAAAAACAACAAACTCCATCCAGAGGAAAACCTTACCTCAGTTGAAAGCTCTAGAAAAAGCTAGTAGGTTTTTTTTTTCGTATGTTATTCATTTTTGGTCTTACTAATGTCCCCAAGGTCAAGAGTAAACCTTTGCATTAATAAACCAGATAAGTTACAAAACAAATTGCTATAAATAAAAGCTAAAACCAAACTATCTGACGTACATTTTTCTGCTGATAATATTAAGTCAACAGCATTTATTGGCTCATCTGATTCACTTCTGTCCTTGTACACCATCCATTTCTTTCTTTACTTCCTCCAGTGTTTCCATGATCTGCATCACACACCTCATGTGGGGTCGCTGTTATTATTATATGTTCAGGGGACTCTTGATGTGATTTCTGCGAAATTGAAAATTCCTCTCCTGGCTCAACAAATTGGTACCCTATCAGTAGTCAAAATCGAACAAATTAGATGGTGCTGGTTGCATTCACAAAGCAGAAGACATGTTCCTTTGTAAAGAATTTATTTCATTGCAGAGAATGCAGAGTTGACAGACGTCACGACACAAACCCATCATTAATGTCACTTTCTCACGGACCTTACCGCAGTGAATTGAAAGGCTCTGTTTTCTCTGCCCACGTTAAAATTAAATAAAATCTAAAAGCATAAAGGAGCATGCTCTTGTCTTGATGTTTGACTGCAGATCACAGATTTTTCTTCCATTTTGCTTTACATACTAATCCTCAGAACAAGTGACTGTAAACTGGACCAGTTTGCCGGCCAATTGGTTGCAAAATCTTGCTGCTGCTGAACATTCGAGGCAGGCTGGCAATTTGTTCCACCTTGCAGCACTATGCAGGTTGCAGAACTTTGTAAATTAATAAATGCAGATAAAAGTGGAAAGGCAGGAAAAAGAAACAGTGTGGATTTATGCAGCTTTCTCGGCTCATATTGTTTGTCTTAGTGTTGCAATATGCTTTTCTTAGGCTTAACTTATTCCTCTTTCATCTGCTATCAGTAGCTTTTATAGCAGTGACACAGAAAAGCCACACAGCTTAGTTTTTCACATTTACTGCACTTTTCAACAGTTAAATGAAAACTATAACAGGGTTTTATATTCCTCTTTTCCAGTGCAGTTGTTGTCGCCGGACCCTGTTCTTTTCCGTATGAGGGCATCCACTGTGTTGTCGTATTCGCCAAAGAAAAGACAGTGTTGCGTAGACGCTTGCTGTGAGATGACCGGGTCATCCTTATCACTGACCGAGGCTGGCAAAATGTCAAAACATCCCCTCCGATCCGCTTAGGAGGAGGAGGATCAGCACTTGTAAAATGACTGGCACTGCCCTAAGCAATGTTTTTCAGGACTCAGCAAAAGGCAGCTTACCAGAAACAACTGATGTTCAGAAGACTTTGTCATTACCAATGTTGGATTGGGGATTTCTGGATTCACTAACTTTTAATCATATTCTGTGGTGTATCACAAGAGAAGGTCTGGTTTAGTTTTTTTTTCTTTCTTTTTTCTTCTTCTTTTTTATTGCGACATGTCGACATTTGGAGCTAATTCGAGAATGGCCGGATGCTTTGCAGCCCAGCAGGGAGTCCACAGGCTTGTTCAGGGATCTATCTAAAGGTGACCCCTACTTGACTGGCAGTTTTTGTCACAAGAAAAACGCTTACAAAGGCCCTAGGAGCTAGACAGAACTTCTGCAGCACTGTCTAAATGACGAGTGTCAGGTTGCTGGAGGTGAAATAGCCTTTTCATTTTCATTTCATTTTGTTCCACCTGCCAATCAGAAAGCATCCTGGCTGACACTTTATCAGCCTTTGTCATGGCAAGAATCAGCTCATCCACAAACAGGCATGGCTTAATGAAAAAGTGCAGCCTCTGTTGCCAAGTTACTCTTGGAGACTGATCTGACAGTGAGTCTTCCACATCCACAGAGCTGCTATTTTTGCAGCAGACAAGAGGAGACTGTGTAAACAGGAGAGGCTCTTAGCTTTGTATCTGTATTTGTCGTTCACAGATTGGACAATTTGCTGTCACATGTCAACAAGAGTTTTGTGGCTGAAACAGTTCTGTTGTATGAGTAGGAGTTGAGACCTGTGGACAAAACTTCAGAAGTCACCATCTGCTTTGTTTTCTCTTTGTGTTAAACCGCTTTAAAACAATGCCAAATGCATATTTCATATAGATACTCAAAACCTGTCTATGAGGGATAAAAACAAGCCCTTTTGCTCATAAGGGGAGACATGAAAGAAACTTGACTGTCCATCATTTCACATGAAAGACAACAGAGGTTATATTCAGAGGACCAATAACAATGCTGTAGCACATGTACATGCAGCTTGTCGATCGCATTCAGTACCTCATGCTGTACAGCCAGACACAGTGAGACACAGTGGGAGCACAGAGCTTTATTGCAACATTTATTGACACAGAGGCAACAAACTCCTTTATCATTCACATAGAACAGGGTGAAACAAAACAAGAAAGACGTTTGACAAGCTGCTTCAGTGTTGTTGGCTGAGCTCTGCAGACTGGAGCTAGTGATTCCTAAGTCTACAGCATCGCTTGGTCTGGTATGACCAGTGGCTTAGAGAGGCTCATGTTGGTTACAGCTTGGTTTAGGAAATGAAAGGAAATGTAATGTCCTATCACTTTGACATGTGGCCACAGTGGCTGCTCTCACGTTAAGATGAACTTTCTATGAACACTCTGAGTTGGTTTTTGGTGAGTAAAACTTGCAGTTGGGGGTCAACTGTGGTCATGATAAAGTTATTTTCAAGATCTGAGACTTGAACCTGGAGCATTAAAACTTAAGGCAAACCTTTATTTTTGCTGTCTGTACTGTTCCTCTCAGTGGGAATAATTTCAGTTGGGTCAAGTGAGGGGTCCTTGCAAGTGCTTTGTGGAAAAGTTGTTTTTTTTTTTTATCACAAAAACTGTAGACAACATATGTTTTTTTTTACTTGTAATTATATAATGTAAACCTATCAGCACTGCCTTGGTCTGATGCATTGGTCCTGCACTGTTTTAAACACCTGAAATGCTCCAAGTGCTTAGATTCACCACTGCATGAACCGCTGTGGAGAGATGGTAGAAGTCAAGATAATTCCTTAAATACAACAACCTGTGTTATTTCATCAATATTTTAAGTGTGTTGCAGTGGCCTAGGTCTTGAATTATTTAAATGGTGTTAGTAGGTGTTGGCCCACACTGCTCACAGAACCAAGAATTAAAGAAACAAATATCAACAAATAATCTCCATATGATCAAAGTAAATGAGTGTTTTATTTTTCTGCTGTGTGATACAAGAACCAGAACATAGTATTTTCTTACTCTCTCATTGTCTGTGATAGACATTAACATTTAGCCTTGTTGTTTGCACTCTGGATGGGGTTTTTTCATGCAGCTATAATTAAAGTTTTTTTTAGAGTCACCTTGAGTTCTCTCAAAACTGATTTTGCATAAAGGGGATGGCAATGTTGGTGTCAGTCAGCCAGTTAACATGTGGTTAGCATTTAGCTCAGAATACCACTGCAGTCTTTTGGTCTTGTTTTTTTCCATCCTCAAAACTCAGTACAATCTGCACTGAAATACATAATTAGTAGGTTTAGGTTTAATTTCAGCTTAATTTTATTTTGATCAAGCTACAGGTTTTCTATTTCTGGTTCCAGCTGTTCCTGTTTTCATTTGTTTCAGTATAAACTGCTTTTTCCAGTGTGAATAAAATCCACAAACAGACAAGAAGTGAATCAAGGGGATGTCTGAAAAACCAAACAACAACATGTTGAAATCATATTGCTCTGCCTCTACAGAAAGCTTTAAAGCCTTGGTCTCAGCCACAGTGCTGAGATAGTTGGGTGATGCTTTCTTGTAAAATGAAGTTTGTAATTACCAGTGTCTCTGTGACCTGGGGCACAAAGACATGCTAATTATAAATAATTAGAGCTATGCAGATTGAATAAGTTGGCACAAACAAGTGCTGCTGTTTACACTAACAATATGAGAGTCAACAGGCCAGTTAACTGTAGGAATTGCCAAGATATTTTGGAAACCGTGATGGTACCAAAATACATTTTCATTATCAGTGTTTACCTGTGTGCAGGTAGAGGAGGTTATTCAGGGTCATACAGAGAAACAACTCTGGTGTTGGTAAGGTTTGTTGTTCATTGAACCTCTTTTTTGCACAACTTTGCTTGACAAGGCAAAAGTTGTTTAAATCTGTCAGCAGTTTTACACACTTACAGACATCTCTACATTTCTTTAGAATACTAAATAGCTTGAGTTAAGGTTTTTTTTTATTACAAAATGTGGCTTTGGCAACAAGATAAACCATCAGTTTATCTTATAGATAACTTGGCACAAGCATATTTAACATTTGGATTATAATAAGTGCCCATATGCATATATTTCAGAAGGTATAGGAGAGAAAGGAAAGCTATCTATAGCAGAATTAATGTGTTGTTTTTGTCATCTTAGCCTAGATTTGCAAACACGAGCACCAGAGCCAAGAAATCATCAAAAGGAAAAAACTGGAGCTGCTCTTCTGTGCCACCAGAGGAAGGCATGAAGGCAACTTCTGTGCATACAGTGAATTTTCCTGAGGAGATTTTTACAGGGATGTGTGAACATTTTTTGGTAAAAAAAAAAAAACTGTTTGGCAGTTTAATTAGGGAAAGCTCATTTCGATGGAAGAGCGCAGAGTTTCAGAGAGTTCATGAAGTCAATCTGTGACTCATCAGCCTGTGCACAGATTTTGAGTCAGCATCCTTCCTTTTATTTATACTTCTCCCTATTTGGTTTATGATCAACTTTTTCAGATTTCCAGACTCATTGAATAATCTGAAAAATTTGTCCAAATGCTGACAACAAGAGTGTGCTTTTAAGCTCATGAAAGGTTCATCTTTTGGAGATGGACATAGGACAGCAATGTTTTGTTACCTTACGACCTTTGAATAATTCGTTTTTTGTGCTTATGTTAAAGGACTATTCTATTTAAAGATCCTTTAGGTGGTTTGTGTCGCCCCCTTTAACATCTCTGGTTTTATATCCAGAATTCAGTGGTAGAAGGTCAAGTTTGTGTCGTGTATGTTAGTGTTGTGTCCTTCGCTCTCCGTTTACTGATCATTCACATTATGTGATGATACCAGGTGACCGTGATACATTTTAGTATTTGTAGAATTAAAAAAAAAGAGGCCGACAGGGCAGAAACGATATGCAGTGTGAAAGAAATTCCCCTTTTAATTAGACATAACTGATGTGTTGCCAGATGACACTGAAATAGATATTTGACCCAGTATGTTGCTCTTAATATCCTGCTACTAGGAATACCCCTTTATAAAATTGCCCTGTGGATTATAGTAATTACTCATTAATTATTTGCCCAATCCTCGCCCTCACTCTAGTATCTACATCTAAGAATAGCACTGCCTTGCCTGGAAATCCTGCTGTCCTTTTTTTGGTGACATTTATAAAAGTTTCATTGCAGCAATATAAAACATTACATGTCATGCTCTCATGAATCATTTGTGTCATGGATCATTGCTTCAGAGCTAGACCACAGCGCTAACAGGGGACGTTAATAGGCAGCTACTGTCCGTCTTCCGGGAGTCTGTGCTTCCATTTGTGACAGACACACCGAGTGGTAAAGCTGATTAAAATGGACAATATGTCACATGGAATTATTATTATTTTTTATTATTATTATAATTTGCTTGTGAGAGCCTCTGTGTGTGTGACTTACAGGGCTCAAATGACAACCAACTTGACTTTTTGATAGATGTATTATGTTTCACAGTAAGAGAAAGGATTAAACATGTATGATACTGGTGGTTAAAGTTTAGAAAATGAATGGATGCCTTCTCAGTTTGAACATGCATTAAGTATTTTTTTTGTCTTTTTGTGGTTGTTTTGCATCATTTTGTGGTTGTTTTGGAGCTCTTTGTTGTCATTTAGCATGTTCCCTTTGTAATCATTTTGCGTCTCTTTGCTTTATCAGCAAGAAATGTGAAGTCGCCTCGTGCAGAGTCTCTGTTCCAGGTGCTCCACGGCCTGTACCCAACTGCAGTTTTTCATATGGATGCCTGTCTGTGTGTCTTAGCACGTGAATGAAAGAATTGAACTCAACCTGATGTTAGACTTTAAAGGCAGTGTTATTTAGAAGTCCGTAAATAGCAGCCAGCTATGTATGAAAGAATCACCATCAACTGGGAATGAGAGAGAAGAAAACTCTCTCATTGCCGAACTTTATCCTCTCCAATTCTGTCTGATCTGTATCAAATGCTCCGTAGAGAGTACGGCCTGCGAGGAAAGCGTTAAAGGGGAAACTACGAGATTCGATTTAGATTGTCGGCCTCAAAACTGCATCCCCAATGCCTTTATTACATGAATGGAGTGGAGCGCACTTTACACACAATTACTTTTCCATTTGAGTGTTTGATGAGCTAAAATGCATTGATTCGGGATTAACCTGAGCTACAAGAGAGCATATTATTACTAGAAAAGCTACTCGCTCTCATTTGTTTCTCTAAGTCCCAGGTGAAACAAGCATGGATTCATTTTTGCTTTCTGCTTTACAGTACGTTCAAGTTTTTGTGAAACATTCTCGCTTTTATTGAGGTGCATGGTATGAAGGTTGAAAGGGAATGAGACTAGGAAAGACTGAGTGATAGTGAATCCTTGGAGGGTAACGTGAGTTGTACTTCCGGAGGAAAAATGAGGCTCTGATTTTGACAAGCTCACAAATTATAGTTTAATAAGAAGGGGTTTGAAGTCAGACAAAGGACTCTCTTCCTTCTCATTAACTCTACAGCCGTGGTGGTGGAAGTTAAAGTAGCAATGCCACACTGAAACCTGCTTAATTACAATGAGAGAGATATCAATATAATGAGGGCTAAAGGTGGTGATCAAGCAGCATGAAAATACATTTTTTGACAATATGACTGGCAGACACTGTACAATGATCAAGACAATGACAAAATCAGAGTTAAAACAGGCAGGAGTGCGAAGCTGCTCCCAGACTGGACAAAGGTGATTTTATCTGCAAAATGTTCATTGAAAAAAATTATACAAGATTTGCTTGCAGCAACTAAAGCACAACAGTGACTTGAAACCTGATACAGGAGGTGCTGACTTTATTAACATTTAAATCTAACCACCAAAATGTTTTGTTGTGGTAGGAATTACTTACTAGTCCTTCATCTGTTTTTAAAGTTTAGCATGTTTTTGCTGAGGACAGGGAGAGGAAGCTCTGCCTTTGAGGCTCAGCAAATCCCTAGATTGCAATTTGCTGGTGATTACAGTCCTTGGTCTCCCAACATGCTTGTTCCCATGGGTTTGGATGATTACCTGATGGGAAATTAAAGTACTGCTCTCTTGTTTGTCTGTTTTTTTATGGTTTAAAACTGAACCTGAGCTCCAGAAGATTATTAAAAGAAGCAGGAATCCAAACATACTGACAAAATACCTGACATGAATATTGAAGGTTTGTTCTAAAATGCTCCACCTGAAAGTAGCAGGAACAAAAAAAAACTAATTTTCAATGAATTTGGCTGAGGCAATATCTTTTGAATTTTTCATTATGTGAAAGTGTGCACAGTGTACAAGTGTGTGTGTGTACCCAGTGATGGCCAAATAAGATGATAAGAAACAAGAAGTCACAAGTCTCATTAAAAATGAATGAGGCTTTGACAGGCCTTGGGGAAAACACTGGGGAAGTAAAGGACTTGTGGATTTGAGGTAACTAAACCCCAGGCTAGCAAGTAGAAACAGACTATTTCCTGGAAGACTCATGTTACCAAACAAGTGATTACATGGTCTTGTTGTGAATCGCATTAACACTCCACCCACAGTGTTGAAAAAGTACCAGCATGTTCTGGAGCTTAAAGCAGATTCTTTGCAACTCTTGCAGGTTTGAGTTGGATTTCATGCTCTGACTTTCGAGCCAAATCAGGCTTTGGTTGCATAAAATTTGGATTCTTTGTGTCATCATGAGATTACTGAGATTATTTCACAGCAGGCGCAACTATGAATTAATTAATTTTCCATAAAGTGAGATCATGAAAAAACTTCTACTGCACATACAGAATAGAAAAGCCTAAAAGAACAACAAAGACCGGACAAACAGACTGAAAATCTGTTTTAAAAAAAATCACATTCATCTAAGCAGATTGCATTTCGTGATAATATGCAGTTTAGTTGTTCCTCTCTTTTTGTTGTTGCGTTGGCAGTAGTTATCAGATGTGTGTTTTGGCTCCAGTGTGCAGCAGTGGCAAAGAAGCCGGTTGGCTGAGAAAGTTTTGGGCCACTCTTCGGCACCAGCTGGCTGCTTACAAGACTTGGCCGGTGAAAGCAGAGTCGACTTTGCAGATCACAACATGGGAGAGATGTCAGAGTTTGGATCTTAACATCTCAGATGTTTGTTTGCAGCCCAACAAATCACAGATAACATTCAGAATATCATATCTGCAGCGATTAACCTCAGTAAATATTGAAAATGAGATGTTTGCTGAATATATCTCTCTGTTGGGACCAAATAAAGGTCAGCAAAAAAAGGGGAATGGACATGCAAATATTTAATTTTCCCTAAGAGAGGCGGTTAGCAGTGTGGGAACACATGGGAGTGGACAAGACTGTCTTTAGCGAGTTTATATTTATCTTACATGTATGATGTATGATCAGTAGAGTTGTTTGTGAAAAAACTACAAAGAGGACTTGAGTAAAATGTATACATACAGACCTACCCAAGTCTGTTTTAACATGTACATGGTAAAAACAGGCATTCATTGGAAAACCAATTATAATATTAAGCACAATATCTCTGTAAAATATGCATTTTTTTTTCCTCCTTATGACTGCACAAAAATCATTTCTGAACAGGTAATTGCATAATTATAATTTTCAGATGTCAAGAAAACTTAGTGTAAGAAAGCATAATCCCACTTTAAATTACTCCTTCACTATTTTTTCTCCTCCTCTCTCTCTCTCTCTCTCTCTCTCTCTCTCTCTCTCTAACCCTACATCATCAAGATGAGTTTTAATTGCACACCCCCCAGGTGTTTTCCATAATGCCATTTACACTTAAGAATAAAGACCCATATATCAATTTATATACTGTTGTTTTTGCATTGATTTTTGACATCTTATTTTAATTCTCTAATTTCTGCTGCCAGTTATGCTTGTCATTGTCACTTTTTTCCACTTGCTCTTCATTTGTTTCTTCTGACTATACATATATACAGCTTTTTGCTGCCATATATTTCTAAAAAATTGTCACTGCCAAATATGCAGTGGCAATTCTTTACAATTTGCTCTAATCTAGATGTTTAAAAATACCACATCAGAAGAAAATATACCTTTCAGAAATGTCTTATAGACAATGTACTCTAAAGGGTTTAATTGGGTGAATTTTCAAAAAGGCTATCCTCTCAAAAAAAACAAAAAAAAACGTAGCAGCTGATATTTAAGTAGAAGTTACACCCATTGACTTTCACGGCAAAAGTGTTAAAAGAGCTGATTTTATATCAGTACTGTGGAAGCCAGGAAATCCATTCATATTTAACACATATAGGAGAAAAGTTAAAGGCTTTGAAACCACTCTTCAAGCAACATTTATATCTTATCATGTCCCAACATTGGCTTTGATCATATTTCAGTGTTAATGTACTGTATATTGTTCATAGGTGAGTGTCCTCCACCGCAGAAGCCTGTGACAATCCTAAAGGTCACCCTCAAAGTCTCTTAAAATTTGTATTCATGTATTTTTCTGTAGAGTTATTTTGACTTTAATCATTACAAATTCATGTTTATTTAAGTACATTTCTGACAGGGAGTGTCTTATGTCAACAGAATTAGTGTTTTTGTTGTCACTCCCATAATTATGCTCCTTTAGGACCATACTATCAGGTCAGGTCATGTCCTTTATGACAAAGTTGCTGTTAGCTGCTGTTTATCAGGCTTCCTCACAGTTAGTAATGAGCTAGATTGTCTCTGTAGTGGATCTGGATTCATTCTGGACCTCCCTGTACAACAAACCTATGTGTAACTATTTTTCTGGCAACACATCCTTTGACCACAAAAACATGTTTGTCTGGTGGTGTTGTTGTTTGTTGTATGTTGGAAAACCACAGTGGAAAAAGACATCAGCTTCTATTGTTTTGATGGCAGTGGGTTGGGACGTAGAGTGGGTTGGGACGTCTGTCAACTGCACGCTTCATGGTTCAATCCTTGGCTGCTTCTGCAAGGTAACAATAGTTACAATAGTATCCTTGAGCAAGACACTGAACCTCAAAATTGGCAGTGATCTTACACGGCAGCTCCAACACTATTGAAGTGTGTGAAAAGGTGAATGAAAGGTATTGTCCTGCTGAGGTAGAAAGACACAAATGTAGCCCATGTCGCATGTGGACAGATAATTGTTCTCTATTGTCTCAGGTGGGATTTTATTTTGAAAGCCTGCACATGTCTTGTATGGAAAACATGCATATCACTGTCACAACATATATATATCCTCAAACACAAATACTGTTTATCATCCCTGTCTCCTAACAATGACATGGATACAAAACGAAACTGGTTTCCCAATTATGTTCTGGTGGCAACGTAATAATAATATTTTGAACGAATGGATGACGCCCTACATTAATTAATGGCAACAGAGGCGCCAGGAATTGGTCGGTGTGAGTGGCAGGAAAACTGTCACACCAGAGACTGCAGTTCACATCCACACTCCTATCTGTGGCTAGGTTTAGGCAACAAAAGTGCTTTGGTGAAGGTTAAGCAAAGATTGTGGTGAAAATTAAAAATCAAAACAAATATCAGAACCTAGTGTAGTGTCTGTATAAGATAACTCCTCACTTGAAAAGTAATACACAAAGACACAGCCACATTTCTAAGCTACAACCTCAGAAAATGCTTAGCATTCAAATCCAGCTTTCTATCATATAATATCACACATGTTTTGCTTTGATCAAGTAAGTATTCATCCCGTGCCTTAATTTACATAACATCAAGATGATTTTTTTTCCCCAAATCTGGCAGATCCACAACTTTGCAAATAGCTCTTGTTTTATGGTAATACAGCTCATTACTTTGCATTGATTGGTAGAATAGTTCCACAACTGCAAAATGCAAGCGTGTCTTTTTTCTCAAGTGGATTATTAGGAGCGTTTTATCCTGATTTTACAATATGCCACCTGATGGTTTCACACACTAATCTGGAGCATTTGCTGCAAACTGTGTGATGTGTTTTTACTAAAATATACAGTAAATGAGAAAATATACAGTAAATGGGCTGAACAGATGGAAATTAAGGTGGAGTAATTCAGTCATATAAAGCAAAGAGACAATGAAGCAGCTTCCCTATTCTTTAAACTTCAATTGTGATGTTCTGCTGTATGCAATTTAAGGAAAGGCAGCAGGCCATATTTTCAGCTTTTGTCAGGTGTAACTGATGCACACAGCAGCCTGAAAAACATGAATAGATATAATGCAGAATACACAGAATGTGCAGTACTGGAAACACATTGAGGTTGTGTGCTTTTTTCAAAAGGGATTTTTCAGACATAATGGTGCGATGTAAACTGTGGCTCATCCTCTCATCTGGGTTGGGGTTCGCTTTGAATAAAGACTGTTTGCACGGGGACATAGCTAGCACTGACTAACATATTATATCTCACGCGTTTGCTCTGCACACAAAGAGAAATGAATAACAATTATTTATAGTTTAAAGGAAGGTGTGCTATAGCTATTTCCATTATTTATGCTAAGCTAAGTTGGTCTTTTTTAGAAATAATTTCAGCTGAATACCAGATAATTCATAGGACACTGTGAGGAAAGTTTCCAGGAAACAAGCTGTGAGAGCTGTGAGAGTTTTCCAGTGAATTCCGTACTTGCTACTTGACATACACAGAGATGGTACCATTTTTTTTTTCAATTGTAACTGTTGGAAAAAATAGATTATCATCCAAAATGTCAAACTAATCCCTTTAAAACTGAAAAAATGTGCCTTTGTGTTGGCTGTTTCCAGACAGTTGACCTCTTGCAGTTGCAAATCACTGACTTTTTTTTTCTTGATTCAGACAGGTTGACGTAGCTTGACGTTCTTACAAAAATGTGCCACAAAAGGTTCTAGGGATAGATGAGCATACAGAGTGGCACAGGAGATGATTCATGTCTTTCATGTTTGTTCGATTTGACCGTGAGCACAGTTTTTCCTTTGAATTGAACTCAACCTTTCCCAGAAGATTAGAAAATACTTTAGTTGTCTTTTTATTCTGGACTAGTTAGGAAAGCTCTAACAAATGTCCTACTGTATTTTGTCCTGTTTGTATGAGGGTAGATTCTGCAGATGTATTTAATTATGTTTTCTCTCCAGTCACACTGAAAGGTGTGAAAATGATTCTTTTTTTACACACACATCACCAGAATGTTTCTTTGGACAAATGGAACAGAATGAAAAATTAACCTTCATCCAACTTGGTGGATAAAGAGTTACGATGTTATTTGTTTTAGTAAAACCTAGTTTTGAGTGAAGTGTGAACAAGTTCCTGTCAAGTTAGTCATTTTTAATAGAAAAAGACCATAAATGGAAAGACAAAAATTAATTTAAGATATATAATTCCCTGCCAAATTAAATTTGAGAAATTACTGAACACCTCACAAACTCGGATGTGGATAGTCTTTGAGTCTAAAAAGCTGATAAGTTTTTCTTTTTTTAAGTAGAGGCCTGGTCTTAGACTAGTGCTGAAATACGTATCTCTTTTTTTGATTTATTTTTACAGCATTTATTCTTCCTTGTTTCTTAACATCATATGAAACAGGGGTGGCAGCAAATATATAACTTAGGGTGACTGTCAGGGAATAAATGTGCAATATTCTGGATATACTTAAATTTTTACCTGAAGAAAAAGTGCTTATTATTATAAACTGCTTATTATGTCTCTCCACAGAGAAGAGCATACAGCACAGTACAGCATGTTTTTCTCTAAAAACTGTGTAATCTACTGAGAATTTAAAAATAAATCATACAACAGAAAATAGATAACAAATCATATGAATGTATTTGTGCTGTCAGATGTAGGCACACTGTGCACCTTTGTCTTTTATATAAAAAATATTGTGATTTATTTGTATGCATATGCTGTGGCTGTGCTATTGTGTATGTTTTTGGTTGCATTGCTGTCTTTTCTTCAGACAGACCTCCTGTTAATTTATTGATCAATCCTCAGAACACAGCTGCCAATCAAACACCTCATTTTTTTTGAATGTCTTACCACCCAAAGCAAGAAATGAAAAATTAATAAATATATTAAAGCAGTGGATCAAACCCTGTTCGAATCCACTGTGAAAGCCCCCTCACAAGTGCAAGTGAAGGTCACCACACTTGTGTGACCACTAGACACCCGACAGATTAGTCATGGCATTTGCTGGACGGCAGCCTATTTAGCTCAGCAGATGAAAATGGAAACAAGAATGATGGATATCAATAGAATATACCAATCACCATGGCATAGATCATTTCCTCCCAAAGAGAAATGGAGGGGGGGGGGGCACCCTGACTGTGGTTGCCATGGCAACGCGACCTTTTTTTTTTTTTTTTTTTTTTTGCCTCATTTTTTTCAAAGCTGAGAAATATCATTATAATCAAGTGTTTGAGTTCTGTCTGCCGCTCTCTACATTTGTAGAGCGGCTCCTGAGACATCCACTTACTCAGTTTATTGTCTTGTCTAGATGCATTTTTGAGATGAATTGTTGGTTTAGAAGCTTAATAACAGTTGGTGGAGTCACTCACATCCAGCAGTGTAAGACATGCAACAAAATACCTTATTGTCTCCCCCAATCCAGACACTGGTGACAGAAAAGCAGCATCTTCCTCCAGACCCCCTCTTTTGATTGGCACATACTGGCCATACTATACCTTTACTTTACCCCTTCTTTGTTGAGGCTGGCTTCATCTGTAGTCTTCCAGTGGTTGTCATGGGCAAGAAGGAATGTATTATCAGTGCTGAATATGTAAAAAATAAAGGAATGGGATTTTCATGTGAGGAACAAAATAAAATAACACACAGTAGACCTGAAACCAATGCAGCATCCACATACAGTCATGCATTGTGCTGTTGTACTCTTGTCCTGTTGGGAGAGTACTAATAGACACTGCATGACATGCTGCTGCACTGCGTAGGTGATGTGTTTTGGACTTCAGTGTTCCCTTGAGATAGATCAGAGACTCCAGGGGCTTAATGAATCCATATACAGTAAGATGAAGTCACTTTAACAGTTGAACAATTGAAAGTTTTTTGGCATGTTGTTTCTCTAACTGGCCGGAGAATTTAATAATTTCCCACAATGCAAGTTGATAATGTACTCCCTTTAAATACACAGCTATACTGGCCATTTTTTGGGAACAGCTCTTTTAAAGCTGTCACTGAGATTTTCTTCACTCCAAGTAACAAGCGGGAGAGATTGTGCCTCCGCTCCCCACAGACCGCAGCATCCCTCTCCCATGATTTGTGCTGTGCGTAATGACTTCCCATGTATAATGATACCTCATTTCACCAGGTACATTATTCAGTTTCCAGTCTGTGGGAGCCAATGGCTTCCACATCTGGCGTACACAACAGGGGACTGCAGCAGTTTTCTTGAAGAGAAGATGGACTTTAAATGTGTAGACCACACCCAGATTTAATATACAGCTTTTTATAAAATCGAACGCTCGGCCAGTGGCCACAGCTGAGGAAATAAACAAAGATTTTTGCTGTTAAAACAAGCTGTTAAAGTCGGTGCAGGATACGAAAACAATGGTAGTCTTATTTCCTGCCCGGAAATGATGAAGTTTGTTTTTCTACTTTTCATTTAACAGTTATTGTTTTATTTTCAACTGAATTCATTACCCACTGCCCTTCTCTTACTGTAATGAGTGGAGAGCACAGGTGACGCCTGTAAGACAGGGGAAAAAAACTACAGTTGGAAACAAATTTGTGTTTAACTTTCACAAACCTTTATTGGATTTTAATCACTCTGTTCTACTTCCAGAGATAACTGATTTTTTTTTCCCTTCACTGGTCTTTTTTTAGCTGTTAGTATGAAGACAGACAATTTCATCTCTCATTTGTTCCCCTCTGTACACTTAGCCATTAAAAAGATCCCTGACATTTTGAATTTTAGTAGGCTGCTTGTCTTTCCAAGACACTTGTCACATTTTACCGTGACTCCTGGTTCAAGTTCAAACATTAACACAACAATTTTTAAAACACTTTTAAATCCGGACGGATGAAAGACCAATTTATTTTATGTTCTTCCAGTGATTTTATTGAGTGAGGTTTTGATGGGCCACTCATGAAAAAAATAATCACAGCAGCAACTGTTGTCCTTTTTGGAGAATGACATACCAAAATAAGGGTTAGATTTGAACATATTCCACTAGTATGCAGATGTGTCCAAAAAAAAAGCCACAGAGCCAACAGAAAGAGAGGCTTTCTGTTTGCGTGATGACTAGTTGAGAGACAAACATTACACTCTGATTGGTTTAATTAAATGTGCCAGAGTGACAGCGCATTCAGCGATGGTCATTTTGAAAATGATCAGTATAATCACACACTTGTTGTAATTGGCAATCTGATGCAGCAGAAATTGAAATCAAATCACATCATAGGCTCACTGACACTTTGTTCATCGTATGCATGTGAATTCAAATGTTATTTGTTTGAGGGTGAACCTGATGTAACTGGTGTTTAAACACAATTTTAGTTGCATTTTGCTTCACATTTACATAATTTGGAAATTGACCACTGCCAAGGAGATGTTTTTGCCTCGTCTTCTCAGTAACAAGGAGGAGGGTGGTGGGCTTAGCATCTTTAATACCAGTGTAAGCTGAGGTTATTTTAGAGGGGAACTGAAAGACACATTAAAACTTATAGGCTCACATTTTTTTTAAGTCGGTCTTAAAACAGTGCTAAAACAGCTGTATGTCAATTGAAAGAGTTACAGAGCTGCTGTAATTGTCCCCAATGTTCATATTGGCTGTAAAGAGACTCCTTACTAACACAGCACTGTAAGTGATGGGGTTCTTGTTGTATATTAAAAGCCAATGTAAAGTTCAGATGACGCTATTTTTGTTTTACAATCCTTCCGAACTCAGCAAGGAAGCACTCTCTGGGGAAACAAAAAGGGGGAAATGGACTCAAAAGACTGTAAAACATTTGATATTGGATACGAGAGGGAAGAATGAACAGGGACTAATAACTCTTTCAGTGTTCATATGTGGGCGTGTGAGTACTGTTTTCAGATTGACTTGGGAAAAAAAACGTGAAGGTAACCTTTAAAGATGGGCACCAGTTTAGTATTTTACCTCCATACCTGCAAGAGACAGAAAAGGTCAAAACTGATGTAACAGAGACCAAGATGTCTTGACTTTTAGATGCCATTAACATGAAAAGCAGCTGCCACATCTCCCATGTAGACACCTTTGTAGGCAGTCTTCAATTTTTTAGTCTCAAAGTGATGCAAGTTTATTTCTTTACTGTCAAAGTTCCTGCAAAGACAAGATGGCCATTATATGGCTGTTTCCACGGGCTGTGCCCTGTGCATAGGTTCATACCTTCATGGCAGTCTGCAAATTCTTTGCCACATTGCCTGTTATATGTTTAAAATTTCCTACACTTGATCTATGTCATTCATAAAAACCTAATGGTGTGAAGTAACTGCCTTTAAGGGAGCTGTTATATCAATATCAACAGTTGTAAAAAAAAGGCCAAAATATTAGTGACTGTTGCTTTTTCTTTATTGGGCTCTCTCTCTCTCACGTACACATTATGCTGCCTCCCCCTTTCCCTTCGGGGCAGAACGTTAAGCGTTGCTATGTGGAGGCTGCGTTTTTGTGAGTGAGAACATTGCTATTGATTCCTGTTCACCCCAGCTGAATCAAACACTTTCTAAAAGGAGCCGGGTTGATGGGCTGATTTGACAG
Source organism: Trachinotus anak (assembly GCF_046630095.1). NCBI lineage: Eukaryota > Metazoa > Chordata > Actinopteri > Carangiformes > Carangidae > Trachinotus > Trachinotus anak. Next base: position 3,687,769 of record NW_027273877.1, read on the forward strand.
TTGAGTCAGAGGCTGATCAGGTGACAACAGGAATATGTTCCCTTTATACATTTATCAAGTAATTTAGCTGTCTAATGACATTCTAATAAATTGGTTCTGCTTTTAAAATGTATTCCAGTTTTCTTGCTGCTGAATAGCTGGGACAGTTTAATTAGTTTGGTTGTCAGTGGACTTCACCATCCTGCCAAGAATGGAAAATTTGAGAAAAACAGTGAAACTTTGGGTGTGAAGTTGGAGAAAAATATCGAACATTGGCACACAATATAGGCTACTGGCAGCTGAATACATATTTTTGACATACTGTTCAAGGGCTAAGGTTACAAGCAGTGATTGGCTGTGACTGCAAAAAGACACAAAGAGAGCGAATGAATAAATTCTGACTTCCTGTGCTGCTTTTCAGGATTAGAAATTGGAGAAAGACCCAAAAGCCACAGGGAAACCTCTGTGCAACTTCAAAATGTTTTGAACTTTAACTGTGACTTATTTTAGAAGCTCATACATGACTTGAATATTGAGCTGCAGTATACTAATAATGGCCGTGCTTGATATTTTCTCTAATTAGATTACACCGAGTATTAATTGAACTCATTTGGATTAAATTGAATTTGCTCAGCTATTTCCAAAGTGGATGGGAAATGTTGTTGTTTTGGATTTATGTGACTTTCCCATCTGGGGGCAGGTTTGACAGATACTCCACTGCTGGACTGGCCAGTGAGCCGTAGATTAAAGAACAGAGACTGTTTTGTGTATAGTTCAACAAGGTGTGTATGTGTGTGTGTGCGTGCACATTCTCTGTCACTTAATACAACTTTACTTTAAAATCACGGACTTTCCTTTATGTAAAGATTGAAACTGGCTCTGATTGACTCAGCTGAGCCTGAATTTATGCAAAAATGATCAAAACTTAAAACCCACAATTCTTCTGTCATTATCATTTGGTCTAACTTTGAAGCAGAAATGGTTTATAATGATGTATATCACTTGTAATGCTAAATGGAGGATAAATAGGTGTAAGTGGAGTCCTCAAATGTAGTGCACAATTACTCCAATTTGATTCATTTATACCACTTACATTACATTAAGCACTTAACTGATACTTTCAATCAAGAACGGATTACCGACTGAACAGAATAAGCAACATATCCACATTCACTTTGATTTTTGATCATTTGATTAATGGAAAACTTATGAATATGCACCATAGATCCATTACTTTAAAAACATCCTAAGTGTTTTCCAGTCTTGAAGCCCCGCATTGTAGAATTTGAAATGTTTCCAGCATGTAGGTTTATATTGTGCTCACTTGGTTAAAGTAAAGTTAAAGTTTTATCTCATTTAAAGGGTTAATTTAAATTTCATGGCAAACCATTCAATCTTATCCCAAATTATTTGTGTAATTATTGACAGACCAGAATAATGGTATGTCAGTGTGATGGTTTTGTGGGTGAGATATTTAAGATTGAGTATGACTGAACATGATGTGTGGATGCGACGTCCTGCTAAAGGACATCTTGTGAAGAGTCCTAAACCTTTAGATAATGGGACGGGCCCCCATAACAACTCACACCACCTTGGCACGACTCAGAATTGTGATTAATAATGCCTCCCTTCCTGCAGATAATTACAGCTATTTGTATATTTCTGTATGTATGTAGTTGTTGATTTACTAATTTGTGATGTGGAAGTCACTGTCAGGAGGCCAATTTGAAGATCCTTTATGACAGATTATGGTATCTATCGGAGCCAGCGGTGTGAGACTGGGTTATGACTAAGGTCACTCCAAATGGAGTTTGCGGGACTGTAGGTGCTTGCAAGTCAGTGTCATCAACATAGATCACGGAGCCCCTCAAATGACCGAGCCGCTCTGCTGCTTTTTAACTGCTGCTACAAAGACGGAGAGGAAGGTGGAGGAGCACCGTTGTGTTTTTGTGCTTTTGCAGTTAAATGAGACAAAAAGGAAGAAGATGGCGAGACAAAGGCAGTTCCTGACGGACTGCGTTTGGTGTCAGTAGTGGACCGGCTTGGCCTCCCTTCAGTGGCTCCTTGATTTATCATAAGTGGAACCTGTTAAATGCTGCGTTTAGTGTAGCCAGATAGAATACCAATCTTCCCCTCCACTCCTACACCACCTTGTGATCGTTATGTCATTTGTTTATGATCCACAGCTCCCTCATAATGGCCCGTTTGGCGTAATGCTATCCATCAGTCTTCCCAATGGCCTCCTTCCACATAGACACCTTTCCCCTCTCCTCTGTGATGCATTAACACAAAAATGTGTTAAACCAACGATTGACTTTGAAATAGTGATATGAGGACGTAGGTGTGTTTTCAGAAAGGCAAGTCATTGCCACTGAAGAGGACCATAATGCCTTCTACGACTATTTGGCAAGTGCATCCAGCTTTATGTTTTTGCAAGATCTTAACGTGAGTGAGAGGGGAAGTTGAATGCGTCTGGAAAAAGCTTGAGGTAATGGACACAGTGAGCAGAAAGTGGCAGGGAATGTGTTTCAGATTCAGCACACGTACCAGCAGTATACTAAGCTTAGTTGAAGCTTGTAAATGCTCCTCATTGCAGCACAAAAATCATACTTACATGGCATTATCAGCCAAATGAAAAATTAACTTTAATCCCTTATCTGCTGCTCTCTCCCCTTGGCATTTGGAATTTTAGTTGTTTATTTGTTTTTGGACTCACTCAAGAAAGTTCTCTTATCCTTAGTTTTCAAAAAAAGTAGTTGGGTAACCTTGTTAAAATTCCTCATTTTATCCAAGGGCCGTGGCTTGGAAATGTCAAGGTATCACATAAATCACTGCTATCTCACAAAGCTGCTTAAATGCTGAACGTTGTCCATAGCCAGAAATAACTCCCCATGAGCACAATATCTACTGACATTTGGTGTCTGTAGCGCAGAGATCAGTGTCTGTTTTCTAATAATGACCCACAGAATTATTTGAGCCTTTGAGAAAGCCATTGTATGTGGCAGAGGGCGTGATATCAGAGATTGACTATTTCATTTGCTGCAACATGACCTGACCCCCCTTTACAGGCCCACAGCCACTCTAGTTAGTGGAAATGTCATAACGCTCTTGTGCTGATCGCCGTGTTCAGGTTGCGGTGCGCGGTGGGGCAGAGGGAGGCCTAACTTAATAAAGCCAACCTTTACATGCTGATGCAGATGAGTGGCGTCACATGCAGATGTGGGTGGAGGGACAGTTGCAACTGGGAAAATGATTCACCTTTAGCTGAATATCTGCACATACAGTAGGTACTGAATGCATCATATTGTAAACCCCTCTAGTAGATCATTCATTTTCTGTCTGATAACAGGGCTGATTAATTACACACATATAAACCTAAAATTCAATTTTGTTGTTGTCATTTGATGATCAGCATCTACGCCTCTTACTGCTGCCTCATCCGTGACCCAGATGCTTTATTACAGCTGTGGAGTCCTAACTTCTGCAGACTGACAGTGATGCATGTCTCTTCTGGCATTTTTCTCTCCTCCCTTTTCTGTCCTCTTCCAGCCTTTGCAATCTGGCAGAGTTTCCACAAGGTTTTTGGAGTGACACCTCTCAGAGTGTGTGCCCTGAGTGCTTTTTGGTTCAGTTTTTGGCCAAGATGCAGTAGACCATGCAAGATTTTCATGGGCTCCCATTAGGCATGCTGATGAACTGCCTTTGCCAGCACAGATGGCGATCACAGAGGTGGAGACTGTGGTAGGAATGCGTTAAGATGTATTCAAATATCAGAATAGTATTGGGTGTGTATATATATATATATATATATATATATATATATATGTACCCAAAATAAGAGTCCAGTATATGATGTGCTCTCCCAAGAGGGATTTCCTCAGGTTTGATTCATGTGCAGAAAAAACACCCACAAGGACCTAATGTGTCTGCCAGATCCCCGGTCCATCAAAGGCTGTGTAAAACATCCAGACAGCATAATACTTTTGGTTGTGCACCTTCTGCATTTGACTTCTTTGACTTACCCATAAAATAGCAGTGCAGTGATTGGTTGACGCCAAGGTATATATATCTACACTCGGTGGGCCTGCACATCACTGCACCTCTAAAATCCTTCAGCAGCCCGGGCCATGTGGGCTGCATAGAGACGTGGCAGGAGTCCGGGTGATGCTGAGGCTGTTTACTGGCAGAGGAAGACTTAAACACGAGAGCTCGCCAGCAGCACAGTGCTGTAAGAAGGTGGGGGGGCTGTAAGCAGATGGGCCGCAGGCACACACCTTTATCATGACACCCTGTGGGCTTTGTCACACACAGAGAGAAATGACGCTGATAACTCTACACCAAAGTGTTAACAGCTGGATATGTAATACGTGGAAGTGGTTAGGTTGTCAGGTTGTCACAAACGAGGTGACATATCCACTCCTTTGACACAAGGAAAAAGCAATCTGCTGCAACTGCCGCTTAAGCAAAATATCCTCTGCAGATGGTTTTCTCTTAGCTGTTTAACACCACCATGAATGTGACGATGACTACCATTAAAGACACTGATCATGTCCTGAATTTTATTTCTCATACCAACTGATAATTTTCATACAAAGATGTGACTCATTAAAGAAGGTCGGTGGAGACAGTTTCCAGTTTTATTAAAGGGCAATGTGACATTTTCTTTCTGTAACATTCAGTTGAAATGGAAGTACATTGAAGTCACAGTGAAACTGGACACCACCATACTCACACTCTGTTGACCTGGGTATGTTTAAAGGGTCATCTCACCCAAATTACAGCAAAATTCAATCACCCTTAGTGCTATTAAGCCACAGATACAGTACCGGAAGTTCACTTGCAGCAGCAAATATGAAAGAAACATGTTTTTAATGAATGTATCTGTCAAGCTGCAAAATGTTCTTCCTGAATGTATCAGCAACGTTTTTTACTCAGTTTTCCTAAAATATCTGCTCTTGAAATGCAAAATTACACTTGCAGTCACTAAAGCATGAGTAATGGTTGTGTTTAGGCACTTATCTGAGAAAGATAAAGGTCTTGGTTAAATATTTAATAAGTCAAAAGTTTTGAGATAATTGTCTTAGATTTCTGTTGCCACTGATACAATCAAGGCTGAGGACTCTCTTCTCCTTGGATTCATGGTATCTCAGAGAAACTTTTGCAACAGGACAGGTTTGAAATTGCATTATTACCTTCAAAAAGTATTTTTCAAAAAAAAAAAAGTCTATTACTTGGGTCAATGTGATTCTTTATGCCAAGAAATCAGTTCCCATTCAGTGAGAAAATATGTTTTTCTTTCATTTGTGTGAGCTGATCCTTTAAGTCCTGGGTGACCCTGTTGATGAACTCCTGATCCCTTTGCTCAGGCTTCATGCAACATTATTTTGAAGCTGCAAGAATAAACAATAAGGGATTTTGACGTGCACGTCATATCAGATTGTCGAAGTGCAATTTGTTTGTGCTGCTGACGCACAGTCACCATGGTCGGCGAAGGCGTCTGCTGTGACAGACAGGTGCGGCTGTGTGATTTAGGTCCGGCTTGGCGAGTGCTTAGCAGAGGCCCAGGCAGCTTTAGCATGTGTTCATTAGCGAATGCTGGGGAAGCTTATCACTCTGAATGGCCTCATTAGTGATAGGGATTAATATGCGGCAGGTTCATTAGAGAGACAGGCGGAGGAGTGTGTTGCCAGAATTGCAACAAGGCTGCTGGTCTGGACTGGCCCTTGCCTCTCATGTTGTCTCAGCCATTAACAACAAAGCCTCTGAAGAGTTCTGATTGTTTTATGGTAGCGGACGACACAGTGTGTATAAAGGTTGAAGATGAGTAATAACAAACAGGACAGCACTGAAGGGAAAAATAGTAGTTTCCTATTGTATTAGTGCTGCTGCAATGTTAAGCAAATATTTCTGCTTATTATTTCAGTATTAAGGTGCAGCCTCACGTACACAGAATGTCTTGTGGTGTTTTAATTGTAATTGCTGCCCTGACAGTGGTGGGTAATTGTAACAAATCACAAACAAAACAGACATTAAAGAGCAGGATATGCATAGTAATTGATTAGTAGCATATTATAGTGCTCTTTTACCACTAATGTGATTTATGTAGTAATGATAAAAAACAAAAAAATGAAAGAAAATTTGTTATAACCCGCTTAACTTGACAATCCACACAAATCAGCTTTAGTATTTCTCATATCGGCCTTATCTTGCATTAAAGAAACTGTTGTGCCGGTGAAGGTAAAGTTGTGAGGCAGAATCACGTGCGTCAGAAAATGTTGTCCATCTCAGCGTTTTCCTGTTACAGGTATCATTTGACGGAGAGAAAATATTTGTGGATATTGTTCATTTTAAAGTTCTAGATCGAAACTTTATTGTACCTGGTGTAAACTTCATCTACAGCAAAGCAAAGCCATAAATGTTCTGATTGTTTGATCGAGCTGTCCATATAGCAGTCTTCTCTTTGAATGACTAGGAGCTGCTGGTGGCCCACTGTATACTTGTCCTGTGCCAGTAGCATGCTGAGAATGGGACTTGTGCGGCACATTAAATATTAATTGCAGTGCTATCGTGTGTTCTTTTATTTATTAAATATTTCACCAACCAAGATTCAGTGCCCGGTTTGAGTTAAAAAGTTCAGCAGAGCGCGTCATTCCCTCATGCAGGACTTCAAAATGCCCATGGGTCAGAAAAACCTCTGCAGAAACGCTTTGTTCCTTCTGTCTGCAGTAAACTCGGAAGAATAATTGCTCTGTACTGATGTACTGATCTAGTGTGTTGACTTATGTTGCGCTTTTTACTTTGTTTGACTCTTCTATTCTATTCTATTATCTGTTCTGTTCTTGCATATCATATTATAGTCACCCAGCGTCTCTTAGAGAAATTCTTTAAGCCCAGTCCCATTGAGTCTAACATTGAGCTTAGCATTGGAAAAACAATATAATGAGACAGTTTTAGTGTTTATCTATATACAGAAGATCAATAAAACACTTACTGGTTACCTACACTGGGATAAGTATGTGAGTACAAGGGAATAAAGGGGTGAACTTGACATTACCAAGAGCAGCTTTTATTTCCTTCATACTATGATATCTTAAGGAAGAATTTGCTTTGACTCACAAACAAACTCAACTGTAGTTCACTGGATAACATTCTGTGTAAGGAAGAGTGTGGCTGGCTATGAATTCTTTCAGGCGTGTGCACAGTGAGAGTTAATATACTTTATATTTACATGATGCATTATAAAATATATATAGGCAAAGCCTGTTGGTTCCCAGTCTGCTCCTTGTACGTCTTAATTATCTACAAAGTAATTAAAGGAGAACTCACAGTGTAATTTCTTTCTTCCTCCTGAACACGGATTTTTCTCTGCGGTAGTCACTATGCTTCCTCCCTTGTGTCTACTAGACACCAGGAATTCATTGGTAGCCCATATGCAGAATATACGGCATTTACACTGTAATTCATTGGCTGTGTTTCGAAACTTCGCTATTTAGTCATAGAAAAATATGTGCACCTACTTAACTGTTTTTCTAAGTGTTTTTTTGTATTGATTTACTTTCATATGAAGATACAGGTGTTGACAAATGAATTGTTTCTCCACTTGTTCACTTGATGATACAAGCAATAAAAACTAATTTAGTCGTGTTAGGATTGTAGAAACAAAAGCAAAAAGCTGATTAAAAACCTTCCCCTCTTTTTTGTTCTAAATCAAAATACTAACTCATATTTGTTAGCTTTGTGGCACTCTGAAAAAGTGCAGAAAACATTGCAGCCACCCACCACTGGCAAGCCATTAGTATGCAACAGATGTTGCGTGGATTGTTTTTTGTGGTTCTTTTTTCACAAAGACTGCAACAGAGAATCAAAAACAAACTCAAATGCCGATGTACTTGACAGCAGAAAGAGGTTGGAGCAAGCCAGTGATGCCGGGCTCTGCCTGTCTGATAACTGTCTCTTTCCCAAGCTTATGTTAAATTCAGCTGCCAGAGGTGATACACCTGTTGTGGAGAAGACAAAGCAGCTAAAAGGGAGCAGATTTACATATGAGCCTTTCATAAATAATCATCAAATTTAGCAGGCGCACAACACAAAGTGCCTGAGTCTGGAGCTGTGGGGATTTTTATACAATGTGTTAACATTTCCAAGCAGTGTCTTTTTTTTCTGCTTCCTCTGTTATCTCTGCACGATCATGCTCTTCCTCTGATGCATTTCTTTTGGTCACTGCAAATAAGGCACAAGTCATTTTGGACGGCATATGAAGTTTGAAATATGCCATGGCCTTCTGGATAATCCGACTTGATCCAAACTTAATGTGCATTGAGCATCATTGGGCGACGGAGGAGCAGTATTTGATGCATAATTCCCTGCCGTCATCATGAAGATGGAAAGCCAAAACGACCACTCACAATCATTATGTTGGCTGTGATTAGTGTTGACCTTTTCTTTTTGGAGATGCCAAAACAGACCAGTAAAGAACCCTCAAGACCTCTTTATTCTAGTGATGAGGTTATTTTGGTCATGGCCTGTATTTTGATGGAATTTCATCAGCAAACAATTCAGAAATCAAATGTGATTGGCTGCCTTTTTCACAAATAAGGCCCTAAATCAGCTTTACTTACACTGCATGCATCTGCCGTGATCTCCGACTTTATGCCTGAACAGTTGTGATTCATGCTGTTATTGTTTCAACTTTCTGGTGCACCAGCATCCACATGGAAAAACATGCCGAACATGAATTAAATATAACAGAAATAATGAGCTGGCAGTGGTTACAATGGCTGTATTTTTTATTTTTTTAATAATTTTTTTATACAAGTAATGGGGGGATACAGCAGATAAACCTGCCTCTAGATTAAATTCACACCCCAATTTAAATGGATGTGCTTTATTTATATGGAAATAAACAGCATGATGGTGAATTTTATAAGTTGGCAAATGAGCGCGTGATGAAAGCACAGCAGTACCTTGCTTTTCCAGTGTGTTGTGGCTCAGCAGACATAATAGCACCACCAAAAACTTTGACCTGAATAACAACACTGTGCATCTCTGCCATTGTAGTATGAGCATAATGGATTTTCCCCTCATAACTGTCTTAATGGACTCATTTGCATGAGGAAATGAGTAAATACAGTATATGTGCTATCTAAAAATAGCAGTGAATGGGGAATTTCATTGGCTGTGTAAAATTGAATTCTGAAGAAGATGAGTGAAGCTGACACCTGTGTCAGTTTTATTTTCCCTCTAGCCAACATGGAGCTCAGCGTGTCTGACTTGCACGGATGACAGATGACTTTTTTTTTTATATATATATTTTTCCATCGAAATGTTAAACTTGCTGAGACATTTAACTGGCTGCCCCCAAGTTGCTCATGAAGCTTTGGCCTGATGAAATCTGTTACGAGACTCAGCACAGAGTTTTACAAGGGGGTTTATTCGTGATCCTGACGACAGTTGGTTAAGACTATTTCTTCCGTGGTGTTACTTTTTTTAAATTACACAGCCTACTTTCTTACCCAAACATATTTTTTATAGGGAAAATAAAACATATGTTAATGTTGTGGCATTTGGGGTGATGAATTACCCTTGAAATCTTGCACCCAAGTGGTCCAAATTAAGGTTTCATTTTATTGTACGTTCTGCAGACTCTGAGTAATGTGTCTCAAGGTCAAGCTTCATAATTGACTGCCCCTTAAGCACCACCCCTGAATAATGATTGTCCAGTCAGCATTAGCATTAGCATTAGCTGACAGTTGTCTTCTGTTGTTGGTGAAACATGAGAAGCTGCTTTAAGCTGCTTTGAAATTTAAGATCCTTGAATTTCGAGTCATAAATCTTCTAACCATTATTAAACTGTGTAGTTGCTGTGTGAGGATGGAAAACCTGACACATATAGCAACAGTTGCTAAGGTGGGTGAGCAAAAAGAAAAGATTTCATATATGAGGTCTTTTGACCCTTTATTCTGAAAAACATGATTGTCACTAAATAGGAAGTGACATGTTTAATTAATAAAGACAGGCAGCTTGTAGATATGTGTTTTTATCTGACAGCAGCACTTTGAATTTCAGTCACTACTGGTGAAAAATTAACAACTGCTTAAGCTCGGTCAGAGGAAAGCTCAGTTTTCTTATCTGTGTGTAGACATTTGTTATAGCAAACACAACATAAATTATAGAAACAAACACTTTGCATGTTTAACTTTGGAGAAGTGGGGGGAGGATTGATTTCTAGCTGCTGAAGTGAAGTCAGAAAGACCACTGCCAAATAAAAATACTGTCCAGACAAACACAAACAATCTCTGCAGCAGCAGAATTGCTTGTCTTTTACTTGCGCTGTGTAATTTATTTCAAGAACGTGGAAGATAAAGAACAGATCTATCCCTTTGGCATGACAAAGGAGGGCAGAGGCATGGATCCGCAGTTCATTACCAGCAGCCAGATATAAGTTCGGTGGGATAAGGAAGCAAGGCAGGAGCATAGTGAGTCCAGAACTTTACAAACACATACCTCCACAGAACAGAGTGTCAGCACGAGTTGCATCAAAGATTTATACTAAGTAATACAAAAAGTCAACGCTGACCTGCAGCATATATGAACAGTATATTCAGCATACGTATATTCAATATATGAGGAAAACCATTGTCTTTCCCCTATACTGAAATCAGTCTGCTCTTTTTCCGCATCACTGATGACAAGACACAACTAAGCTTCTCCCTGACCCACTTTGCCCCATTAACTCCCCAGTAAAGTATATTGTCACTTGCACAGCATACAGATGAATGTAGGGTGTCGGTACTCAAAGATGAGAGTGTGGGAGATATGTTCCTTCCCACCTCATATATTCTGAGGAAAAATGAAAGTAATATACCCAGTAATTAAGCTGCAAACCAAAAAACAAACAAGAAACATATTCACTTTATCTTGTGCTTTGTTGACTATGCAGTGCATGTATCCAGAAAGATTGGTAGAGCTGGATTTATCCACCTTATCAATACCAAATATCACTGTAATAAGCAACTGGTCCATGATAGCAAACATTATTTATCGTTATTAATTTATGATGTAGTAGGCTGATTTAAAAGTCCATTCGTTTCTGATGTGTTTATGCTTTGATTCCTCCTTCAGGCATTCAAGATAATTTGTGCAACAGTATTGTAATGTGTGACCCAAAATGCAATGCAGTGCAAGAAGAATATAATTCTCTTAAGTAAACATGGTGCATGTACACATACCATGTCATCACCAACATGGATAATGTTGTAACAGTGTGTTTTTGCACACATTCTGTGGCGAATACAGCTATAATCCTCCTCCTCAGTAATCCTTCAGAAATGAAGGAATTACACTTAATGGCGGTGGTGGTATCACCGGAAATGCTTTGAATTTGCAGAATAGATACTTTTGTTTGCACTTTTCTTCCTCTACAAATCCAAAATACCATGGTTGAAGGAAAAGAAGCAGTTGTCCTTACCTCAGTTTGTAATTACACTGAAATGTTTTTTGAAGCTGCAGTCAAAAATGTGGAGAACATAGCCACGAAAATAAAACATAATGTATGTTTTGAAATGTCGAAAGTTAACAACACTGAAAAATAATAACTGAACTTTTCCACATCCTTAGGTTTGATTTATTGAAACTGTGTGATGGTTGAATGGTATTATTATGAAACACAGAGCAGGACTAAATATGCAACACGTAGAGCTCATCTGATCTCCTTGGGAGAATCAGACAGTTTTCAGTTCTGTTTGCCAATTACAAGCCATGGGATGACAATGAAAAAGCAATTTCCAAGTATTTGTACCTAATTCAATTCTAAATCATGCTGCAAGTGCAGTTAATTTACACCAGTTTCCCCTCAAGGCTACCACTAATTTGCACCCAGTCTTCTCTCTGCATATTGTTCTTTTTTTGAGTTAAGTTCAGCACAATGAGCAGGAAAAGGTGGAGGTGAGAGGGCTTTTCGGTTGAACAAATTGGTGCAAAGAGGAATATGGTGGATTGTTTCAAACATGCTGAGGGTTAAAGTGCTTGTTTAGTTTATCCAAAGTTGTATCTTGGGAAAAATGTTGTTGAACAAGGCTGCATCTCCAACTGAAAACAAGCTGTTTGTTTTAAGAAGGCATATTGTGTTTGATTAGCTTCAATCAAATGGCACTAGCACATTTGCTCAAATTCTGACAGTGTGACTCCTCTATTTGTGCCATATGGCAGGAAAAGTAATTTTTACAGCTGGGAAAAAAGTGTGTTTTTGATGTGCTAGTGGTAGAGAGAAGACTGGGTAACAAAAATGTCACCATGCTAAGATGTACTTGTACTAGCACTTAACACAAAGTACATCTGAAACTGATGGGAAAATCATTTTTTCCATCCAATAGTTGTTGAGATATTTCACTCAAGTATATTCGGGCCTGGTGTGGTGCTAATGGAAATGTCATTAGGATTCATTGTCTAGGAATTGTCATAAATATCTGCACAAAAAATTCTGTTAATCCATCCAGTAGATGAGCAGATATTTCTGTGGGTAAGTGGAAACCTTTACCTGCTGGTGGTGCTACAGGAAAAGTCAGACAGTCACTTAAGTCATTAGGATTCATCCTCTGGGGGCCATGAATGTGTGTAGAAAATTTAATCTAAATCCAACCAGTTGCAAGTAGCAAAGGTACGAACTCTGATGCATTTCTTGCTTTGTTTAAGATGAAGTGATTGTCAAAGGCAGTTAAACTGAAACAATTTGATATGTTATTTTCTAAGAAATGGAGGACCCCCTCCAGCATTTCTCACTCAGCTGACTACCCCAAACCCAGCTCAGTCATAAACTAAATGATATATCAATGATACACCATTCCTTTCTTGTCCAAGTTTCTTGTCTTTCACTGCCTGAATGTGACCGTCCACTGCACCTTCAAGTAAATCTCAAATCTCTTCCTCTCTCTAACAGAGGTCACCCTTTAGCAGCACCACATAAAACACTCAGAGGCTGGACGCTACCAGTGATAGGTCAGACAGAAAGGAATGATGGCAGATATTATCACACTTTCATACAAGCAAGGAGATGCTCCTTGGCTACATGTGCTGTGCAGTGTTAGAGACATGGTGACAATGGTGGCTGAAGTTGTACTGATGGCAGTCATTCTACATTCTACAGGATCACAATTAATTTGGAATAAAATATATGAATGGTAAATATAAATGCCAGTCATTCACTGTCTATAAGAAGCCATAAATCCCCTTCACAGATTTTAAGTTTCTAAACCTTTTGTTTAAATCTGTCACTTCTAATTTTACATGTTTTTATAGAAAATGATGGCAATAAAAACAATTATTTTTTGAAAAGGTTAAATCCGATCCTATTACAGCAGGCTGTACAGCAAAGACTCTGATGTCTTATTTAAAGGAGGATTTTACTGAAAAGTGTGATAACTGCAGATTAATTCATAAAACACAGTTTTGAAGGATTATAAAGAAATGCATTTTGCCCGTGCATGACATAAGCAGAGTTTCATTTAAATGTAAATTGTAGACTAGCCTCAGACTCTTGTGAATCCAGACTCAGTATTTTTGCATGTAAACAGACAAAGGAACAATGGAGGAAAAGAGGAAATGCTGGCATTGGATTAACTCAGGGAAGGATATGCCCAGATGTTGCCACGTTGATCTTACCATGTCGAGTGTTTCTTCAGCCTTGCCGCCGCAAGTCACTCAAGGGCACATCTATGATATTAATGACACTGAAGACAAGACCTGCCTTTGTGCGCGTATTTCTTCCCTTCCTCCTCATAAAAAAGCAATTTGATCTCATTCATAGGTGATGTGCCTTATGGCCACTTCAGATAACACATTTGTGATGAGACTGTGATCTATGACATCTCAGACTGTCAGAGGCTGGCTGTCAGTGTGTGAGGAAACTTGTGTTAACAAATCAGAACCTGTTGGTTTTAAAAATGTGCGTCAGACTTACATACACACATTTCTTTAATTAACATGCAGCGCATTTAGATGAAAAACATCTGACATTAAAGAAATCAACAAACAAAAAATCCCTCTTCCATTTCACAGAAAATAAATTAATGATAAGTTGTGTCTGATAAAAGAAGCTTTTATTGATGTGATTAATTTCAAGCAGCCAATTATCTACAATTCTGTCTGGATGAGAGAAACTGTAGCAGATGTTGTTTGAGATCTGACAGTTGACATGTTAAGTTGTTTGCTTTATCTGTTGGCAAGAAGCAGAAGGTTACCAGAGGATTGTTAATCCTGGTCACAACAGTTGGTGGATGACACACACTGCTTCATTTACATGCTGATATTGCTCCGCAACGACATCTTGTAAGTAAGGCTCTGACATGGTTTGGATAGTTTAGCCCATTTACGACAAATCACTCTGCTGACCATTTCCCAAAACATCTGATCTGAGTTTTGAATTCATCTTCTAACCTGTACACATACAACAACAGGAGGGATGTGAAATTCACCTTTTAATACAGCAGCTAGACTTCCCACAGTTATTATAGATGAATCCACTGGCTAATGACACCACCATTACTGCAGCGGCTTGGTTCATTTTGGTGACAATCAACAGTGCATTACTAAAAAAAGCCAGGAACCTCTGAGAGGTTTTTTTTTTTTTATTCGCTCTCACTATTGTTGCAAGAATCTGCTCTCCTGTCGGGAATAAGACGATCAATCTCTCTCTGTCCCTCTCACACATTCTGCCTCTGTCTGCCTCGCTCTCTTCTTTTTTCTTTCTCACTAAATGCAAAGGTGGGCATGGTCGTTTTTCACTCCATCCTCCTCTCTACCAGCATCTCCCTGAACAGCCACATTTAAAAGCAGTGGATCTAAAGGGTTAATCCTGCCTTCCTTGTCAATGAGTCAGCGCCACGCTTATGAAATCTCATGTAAGTTATTAAATTTGCTGCTGCTGTTCTTCTATATAGTCAAAAAAAGGTTATAAGATTGAGAACATGAGTAAACACAGAATAATGAGCTATATTGATTTAATGTTCAGATTGTCAGAGCGAGATAAGTCGTTGCAAAAATTGTCAATCTAAAGAAATTATATACCTACCTACAAATTATATGTCTGACACTCATTTGGCCTTTGCATCAATCACAGTAATTATGGGCTGTGTGTACTGTAGTTGTGTATTACAGGGACAAATGTCACAAAGATTTCTCACCGAGATAAATGCTGCCAGCATGCCTGCTAAGGAAAGTTAATTAACTCCGCTACCTATGGCATTGTATCGCCACCGCTTTTCATATATCAGATAGTGACTGGAACAAATTAACGCTTGTGTCCTGGCATGGTGGCACCACCATTTCGTTTCTTGCATGAATATATCAGGGAAAAAAAAGAAAAACAGGTGGTGTGGTCAGATAGATCATCTCCCAAACATAAAAGTTTATGTACATAGTGACATAGCGGTGAAAGTGAACGAGTAATTGCTTGTTAGACCAAAAGCATAACGTTCTCAAACAGATGCATTCATTACTCCTGCCAAGGAGGACACTGTGTCTCCCTTTGTGCATCTTAGTTTGTCTGGCAAGATGTCTCAAAAGGATAGTTAAAAATAAAGAATATATTTCCATACATTTCACTGGACAGATCTGTAGCCATGGTGCACTGAAGAATTTATTACATTTTACAAAAACAGCTTATTGAGATTACATATTAAAGTGCATGAGGTGTTTACCTTGGACACAGCAGCTAATGCATTGTCTATCTGTTCTAAAGCTGAATATACAACTGAGCATTTACCAGCTCTCTGAGGCTAATACAGCACTAACTATTAATTACAGGGCTCCCTGTGTTTAACATGTATCACTGTTTTCTTAATTTTATTACTTTTATTCTTGTTTAGACTAATTAGTGTGTTGTACTTCCTATGGGGACTGTTAATTTTCACTGGTGCTACTTGTGGATAATGTAACTAGTTTGACAGCTAATCTTTACTTTTGTTAAATCCAGTTTCTCTGGTACTGTGCTAATTTATTTTTACAACACTACAATCTTTTTCTGTTGTTTAAGAGGCCAACTACTGTCTTCAGCCTGTATGAGAAGTGCGTTTAGCTCTGGTAATGGTGTGTTTATTTATATTTGGCACAACTATGCATTACATCTGTGGGGTATATGTGACTTTGTGTTAATATTTGTTGTATCCTGGTGTGTACATCAGGTATTAACCTTTTCAACCAATCAGCCGAATCAAATCCCTTGTGTGTCAGTGGTTGTACTTAACAAATCCACATAGTCATGATGACACGTGTGAGCTGGATTTCAGAGGAGTTCAGTGTAATGAGGAGATGGGCCTTTATAGTGTTTTACATCTTGACAGACATTATTTATAAAATGGACAAACTCATTCACTCAGCATAACCTGTACATGGAAATCCAGAATTCATTTAGAAGAGAAGTAGAAAATGAATAATTCATGAATGTTCCACTGAAATGAAATTGATATCAAGACTGTCCAATGCTCAGTAATTCAAAGCACAAACTAAAACACCCCAACATGTCTCCATTCTTGTCTGAAAAGAAGCTCATCGTAAGTCCTCATCTCTTACGTACTAGGTACAAAAACAGACTTCCTGATGTGGCTCGAGTCTGACAAGTGCAGAACAGATGTAAGAAACCATTTAATGTCTGCTGCCCTAATGAATCACGCACCCTGTGCTGGGAATCATGGGAAGGCGGGGATGCTTATGACTTTTCCCAGGGGCTTTTTCTCAGTTTGGCATCCCCAAGGTGAACATACTATTAACCCTCTCAATGTTTGTGCAGAGACAGATTGGCTCATTTGAGTGGCAATGGACCAGAAGACTTTTGGGAAGTTACACCAGCACGTGCACGTCTCACACAAACACACACACACACGCACATGCTGAACATTATAGTGGCTTCTGTTGGCAGCCTGTGTACTGTAAACAGCACTAAAGCTGTTTGGTATAGACAAAAAAGGTTGACAATGACCCTTGTCTAGAATATAAAATATGTAATAGAGACTGTCGGACTAGTGGTGCAGTGGTTTGCATAGTCAATGGATGGGTGGAAATCCAAACAAAAACTTGGATCCTTTGCGTAACAACCTTAAAGACCTCTGAAGAAAATCTGAAGATATTCCTTGTTTTCCTTATTTTCACTTAATCCCATGGAAATGATTTTTCACATTAAAAAATGCTTCTATTGTGACTAAAACTTGTAACAAAAATAAAATAATAAAAAAACCAAACAGAAACACACTTAACCCCACTTATACTCACATAAAAATGCATTGTAAATACAAAAAGCCTTTGCAGTTATCACAGAAGACATGATATGCAGCATTATCTTAGTACTAATTAGAAATAATGAGGGATGACTTTTGGTTTTGTCTTTTCATGGAATTTGTTGACAATTTAAAAAATATCAAGACTACCAGGCACCTTTATTTGCTTCAAACTGGAGCCTTAACCCAGCTGTCATTCATCTTAAAATGAATAAGAATATAAGGAACCACAACTCTTAAAAGTTAGGAAACTAATTTTACAGGAATAGAAGTGGAAGGAGAAATTTGCCGCCAGAAAGTTGCCTTGTCTTGGTCTTCGCCCACACAGTAACAGTGTTTCCACGGGACTGAGCAAAATATTTCAGTCAACCAAAAATATGACTTATTGACAGAAATGATGCAGATTGAAGCTCATTGTTTTTTACACAAGCTGTGATCATGGTATGTGTGATGTAGCAGCAAAACTAGATTCAGCAAAACAACCGTATTATATATGTCTATACCATTTGATCCAAAAAAGTTCAGCTGTTAGCTCAACTTAATCCAAGTTTGTCATCAAAATGGCAAAACAAGCTCCTGGCATCTCCAGCTCATTGTTGAGGAGATGTCACCGTTTTCACACCAGCATATTCTCAACATCGAGCAAACACAGTTAGCTTTGGAGTCGGAAGGTGAGAAACTGGTAATGAGAGGGGAGCTCCAAGTTCCCAGCGGTTTCCCACCTTAGCTGTCTGTCAGAGGCCTCGTTATCTGAGCTTTCTACTGCTGGTCAGCCTTGTTACCCTTAAGTCCTGTCTATTGCCTTATTACATCTAAGGAGAAAGAACCAGTCTCACATTAAAAAACTTGACAGTACCTATTCATAGAAGCCATGACCAAATCTGAGCACAATACTTTAGCTGTAGGGATTAGCTGGTTTTGTTGCAGAGCTAAAATCACCTGTTGTATTACAGTGAGGGAACATCAATAGGATCAGTGATAACTGTGTCAGAATCTAACAAAGCCCAGATGTCTGATCTTCCAAACCAGTGATCATCAGGCGAGTGTAGTGATAAATTTCCCCTCTGACACTGGATTAAACACAATGCTATGTCGTCTGACAAGATCATAATCTTGAGGTCGTGTAACTCAGCATCCTGTCATTGTCCTGTCAGTGGTGAGACGGGCCACCCTGCAGGTTAAAGGAAAATTTCACCTTCTCATGGTCATGCTGTTGTATGGAGCCTAAATTAGTGTTACCAGTGTTGTGAGCATTCAGACGTTATAATGAAATAACATTTTAGTTGCATTTTTTTTTAACAAGCTCTACCCTGCAAGAATAATGCTTTTTCTTTCTATCTTCAGCCTCAGTTTTTAGGATTAGGATTGTATGTTGCCAGTTAGAACTTATTTAAAACCACTTCACAGGGTTTAAAAATTAATCACCCAGATGATGGATGGAGCACTTTTTGCATTGGATCAGGTTGGTATATGTCTCTAAAATAAATAAATTAAGTTAATGGTCTTGGTGGTTTTGGTTGCTGAATTTTGCAGCTTGTTGTCCTTTTTAAAATGTCCAAATCAACACACTTTAATTTGTAGATTGCATGTAGATCATATAAGGAGTTTGGCTTTTCTCATGCAATGAGAATATTTTAATTGTAAGTTTTGCTCATTTTCTAGATAAATGTAATGGAGACGTCTTATACAGACATTTTACCAGAAGCATTATTTCTGTCCATCAGCAGGTTTCAGTCATGTG
This sequence comes from Trachinotus anak, assembly GCF_046630095.1. NCBI lineage: Eukaryota > Metazoa > Chordata > Actinopteri > Carangiformes > Carangidae > Trachinotus > Trachinotus anak. The sequence continues at coordinate 3,706,753 of NW_027273877.1, forward strand.
TCTTAAATTGGTTTGTTTATCTCAAATGGTGGACCGTACTTTGAAATACTTAACCCCCACACAACAGCATTGTCTCATACTGTGAATGAGGCAGCTAAAGTGTGCTTCCTTGACAATATTACAGATTAGACAGTAGAATCGACAGCGTTCTGGTTGCATTCTGTCTTTTTCTCAAATGTTGACTAAAAGATCCAGAATCCTCCTCACTGAATGCGTGTCTGTGGATGCTTCATTAGCTGGCCTTTCTCTTTAAGACCCAAGTGCCACAGCTCAAACAGTGTTTGCTCTGAGAAGCAGAGAACATGCCAGACAGTTTAAATTAGAATCACTTTCTCCTGACTAAACACCACATCTCTTGAATAGCACTCAGACAGACTACATATTTGATGAATGCCTTCCCTCAGTTTCCATAATAAAATTGATTTAGTTCTTAGAGAATTATTTTGAATTGATTTGGGGACCTTGTTTAAATAGTCACATTCATTGAGAACAAATGCACTATTTAATATTCAAGTTTTTCAAAGACCTCTTGATGTGAAAAAGGGGCTTTATTCAAACAAAAGGCAAAAACAGTATGGACTTAAGTAGCTGTATCTTGTTAGTGTTCACAGTCCTCTTGGGTTATCACAAACAAGCCAGTTACAGGAGCTCAGTGGACTGCCTGAGAGCATACAACACATCAGAGATGTTAAGCTGGGTCAGCTGGTCACATCTGAAAATGAAATTCAAATTTTAAAACCAAAACTCAACCTCTCCTCTAATACAAAATACACAGGAGCTCCTTGGAGAAATGGTCTTTTTTTATAGGAGACAACATGCAGAAATCTCTCCATCCATTCAATCAAGGATGACTTTGTTAAATTTAAGTGATCACCGCTGATCCACACATAACCCAACAGCTTCCAGTCCAATTAAGAAACACATTAATTACTCATCGCCATATCATTTACGCCGTCACCCTCCTCGTGCATGTTTTGGCGAACGTCTTGTCACAAACAATTAAGCCAATAAAGATGGAAGTTAATTAGATTAAGGGCAGTGACGTGTCGTTTGTTGCAAAGTCACTGCAATCACGCAGCCTGGAGGGTGGAGGTTATTGATGGCTTTTTTTTTGGAGTAAGTCAACCCCAATGACTCACATTAAACATCAAGTTCTATGTTGGAGAGACCAACTTGATTTAGCTTCGAGGGGATGAAGCTGAGTGGCAGATTTTTATGCTGCAGCTGGTTCCAGTTCACACTGTGAACCATCTGTTTGTCCTGACCTCACACCCTTGTGGTATGTACGTTATTTGCATATTTTAGTGTCTAGATTTAATAAACATGACATTACCAGTTTATATATATAACAGAAAGTTCAGAAAGTATAATTTAACTATTAACCAAAATTACCAGATATGTTTTTTGTGTTTACAACGATGTGCAATAAATAATTGATCCTTTAAATGAGTAAATCACTTCACAATCTATCAAAGAGCAGAACACTACAACTGAAGTGAAACTTCATGATGCAGTAACCAGTGTTTTGCATCAAATGGTAATTGCAAAATGAAATGAAAAAACCCCAAATCTGCTTTGATATAATGTATTTTGAATAAATATACCTAATCATTGATTTCATTGTAAATGTTATGGTGTTAATGGGTAAATTCACTAAAGGAATACTTACTTGTTTGAAATTTATTCTCGTGTAACACTTATAATTTTAGTTAACTTAATCACAGAAGCTAAAATAACAGATGTATTTTTAAAAACATAATTCAGCAACACTAGAGCTGGTCTGGTGGGCAAGAGCTCCCCAGACATGATACAGGCGATTCTTGAGATACTCAGGGCCTTTTTCGTTGTAACTACTGAATATGTTACCTGAGTTGTGAGGTGTGTGGCCCTGTCCTTCAAGGGTTTCTTTCCCAGACCTTCAAACCATCCTTACTTATCAGCCCTGTTATTTTTTTCTATACACTGTGTAAGCTGAAGTGAAGTGTACCTTCCATTTTTGTTGTTTTACACAACTCAGTCGAAAAATATATTTTGGTTTCTAAAGTTTGAAAAAAAAAAAAGACACAGTCCGTGACATCATTAAATTTTCCTCCTTGCATAAAGCCTTGCGAATGCTAATACAAGGACAGGCCATTTTCATAAAATCAGTGATACATGCATATTTAACCCACATATCAGTTGTACACACATATTCTTAATTGGAAGCGAGAAGGATTAATGATTGAATTACATGCTTTACTGTTCCCTGCTGGGAAATTCTGTTTTTTGCTCACCCCATCTCTGCAGGAAGGTCAGAGCACAGGATCAGCTGCAGAAAAACACCCCAGGAGCTAATAGGGCTTCTTTCAAAAGGACAGTAAAGCAAACTGGATCCCTGCCAACATGTTGGGCTTGACCCTGGGTTCCATGTGTTGAAGGATTGTCTCTCTAACCATGAAAACATCCCACCATCTCCAGGCAGTGAATCAACAAACTGAAGCAAATATTGTCAAAATTAAGATGAATAATGTTGGGAATATATCTTTGCTTTGAGGGTACTGACTTTAATGCTAAGGTAGACAATGGGCCTTGAACTGTAATTTAGGTGCGTTAAAACGAGGCTTCCGCCTCATTAAGAGAGGAGGTGAACTCCAGGAAGCCTCTCCAGGGCTTTGGTTACCAGGGTTATCCACAGGTTGTTCAGCAACTCTGCATCTCTGTCTGTGTTACCAGGCAAGTGAGCCCCATCTGCTGCCACACAGGGGGATATAAGAGGAAGAAGAAGAAGACGAAGAAGAAGAAGAAGTGACACAGCTTTTCCAGGCTCCATCCCATTTAGGTCTTGCTCAGGAAAGCTGGCTTTGACATTTCTGCCGTGCTGGTGAGAATGCATAAGCAGCATCACTTAACACACATCTAAGTCACTGCCTTTGCTCCCTGTCTCCTGCAAAACTGACTTTAAACATTCTTCTCCTTATTTTGTAATACATAAATGCAGATAACCCAACTTACCCAACTTACCTTACATTTTTCATCTTTAAAACTCTACTCTGTGAACCGGTCTTGCATGTCAAACCCATCAAAACACCATCATTCCCATGAACTCCTTAATTGTCTTATTCATAATATTGCTGTTAATAACACTGGGTATTTTGTGGCTGTGAAACTGGGTCTCTGACTCTGGCAGAGTCCATCCTCTGTGGCCAAGTTTCCTGAGCAGGTGTTTTGCTTGCAGAGAAAATTGTGTTTGCATGCTGAATAGTTCCTGCCAAAACCCCACCCTAGGCCACAAAAGACAGTTTTTTTGTTGCGTAGCCTTACCTCTCTTCTCGCGGCGAGGTAAAAGACCACAAAGGTTTTTTTTAAAAAAAAGACCACAAAATTACAACAAAGCTTGCAGGCCAATAGAAGAAACTCAGGTCTTCAAACTAAAAATTCAGCAGTACTTACAGAGCATACTGTACACTGCTGCATGCACTCTCAGTGGAAGGACTGTTCTTAGCACACGCTGCTTTTTTAAGAGGAACACTGCCACAGTGCATCTTTTCTCCAACTGTAGGGAGCAGGTGGGCTGCTTTCATCTCTGCAGAGAGCAGTGGTGGATCAGTTCAGTCTATCTTTGGTCCTAGCAAATTACAGAATAACAGCCCAGGAATTATGCTCATATTGGATGATTCTGCAGATCACAATTTATGTGCAGAGCCATTGATTAGTGCCAGTGAAGAAAACAACTTTCCCTTTGTGTTGCATCATAGCTAAAAATCTAGATGACAGCCAACTAAAGCGGCTATCATCTAGATTTTTAAATGAACAATTGGTCTGATGAGTCACTGACAAACCCACAGAGAATGCTCAACCCAAAGGAGCGTTTCAGCATGTGTAATTTAGCTACTTTGGTTCAGTGTTTTGAGTTTCATCAACAGGCAGCTGTTTTCAGCAGGAAAGCTAAAAAGACCCACTGCATGCTAAATGTCTATTGCACCAAATAGGGTTAGGGTTAGGGTTAGTATGGGACATATTTTCATATTTTCTGTTAATTATGTGACAGTGTACAGTTACTGGCAGTGCAGTTCTGACGTAGGAAGTAGTAGTGGTACTAATAGAAGTGTTAAATTCATATTGTGCCGTGATCCGGGTTTGTGTCCTGTCCGTCCGGTTTCATATGGGAAGTCAGCCTTGACTTTTTCATTAAAAGCTCAGTTCTTCTCCTAAATGAAGTTGTTTTAGCTGCCTGACCTATTCTTAGCTTTGACTGTAGCTTTCATGCCCTTTTTGTCTCACCTTTACTAAGTGGTTTAAATTGCATAGACATAACCATTAATTCCTTAGCCCTGCTTCAGTTACCACAAGCTCAGTTCAGTAAGAAGATATTTGTAACTGTCTAAATAGGCAGGAAACAAATATATGCTCATTTACTTTCTTTATTGATATTAATTGCAATCCATTTTGCAGAATACCTGCATTAAAAAATAACATTCAAGCGAAGAAGTTGGGACAAAGAGCTCAGACAGTTTGCAGGTCACTCTTGTGACTCATGTTTGCAGCAAAGAAACTTGGTCTGTTCTGGACAGAAGTGACGTGGGGGGTGTGGTGTGTGGGAAGGTTAAGGCTTCTAAAGCTGCTGTTTCTTAGTGCTGCTATTTCCCTTCAGGTTTTTTGGGACATTTTGTGATTTTATTTGATGTGGAGATGGAAGACTGGAAGAGTGAGTGAGGGGCATAACATGTAATAAATGTCCAAGGCCAGAGTCAGACTGACCTCCACCTGGACACAGGAGTTGAAATATTGGCTTTTTCTAAGTACACAACGAAAATTGTAAAAACTGCCTTCACATGGTCCATACCTTATGGGGCTCAGTTTGGCTTCTCTAAGGTCAGTGTAGAGACACATGTTTTGACCATCTGTTTTCAGCCTACAGCGTATCTGTAGTATCCAGTGTATGCTCAGGTTTGGGCTGTTTGTTTATTTAAAAGTGACCATGAGTAAGACTTAATCCAAACAGTGTGAGGATGCAGACAACTTTCATTATGTCCTTGATGAAACTATGGGGTAAAATTGACTTTCCTAACAGCTCTCAGTAACTCCAAAGTGCATCCACAACACTTCATCTTCTCCTCTGTTCTCATAATTGCTGGTAATTGCACTCAAATCACTGTGATAGTAGAATACCAATACACATACAGATGGGAGACTGTTGAAAGCTTAGATATGGTTGCATTATAAATGAGTTTCTGCTCCAAAACAAATACCAGAAAGTTATGACCAACACCAAAGACATCACCACTGTTCTGATACAGAACAGCTATAAACATAATAAACATGATCCAACATGGTTCAACAAAATGTCCTCATTGTATTTACCCAGGGTATTTTGTATTTTATACATAATTTGTCCTCTAGACCTACACACAGAATAATATTCTTACCTTGTTTTAACTGCCCTGCCACATAATAAAGCCCCTGAAGCACTTACATGGAAAACTAATTTCAACTAATAACCTTCTTTATCATTAAATTGACTACACTGCTAGCTTGTGTTAATCTTTTGATAGTCTACAGCCTTTACTACTGCTGTTGGCCCTATTTTTTTTCTATCATTAGTTGTGTGTAAATTGGCCTGCATTGTGTCTCCATGTGTGGTCACATGTAATTGGTAACCCCACAGGATCTGGATGTCCAGCTAGTGGATTTCAGGATAAAACGCACATCCCTAGTGGTCAGGTCTCCTCTGTCCTGTGTGGCTGCCAATCAAAGTTACAACAGTTGCTGGCAGATTCACAGCGTGATGGAGAGACACTGAACAACATCTGCCATCCCATATCAAACACAGTCCCTTACCATTAACTCATGATATCCTCTCCACGGAGGCCCCCCTCCCACCCCCTTCTCCTGCACCTCCCTAGTCGCCATGCATGTAATAAAGATTGTGTCACTCTGTGGCTTGATACGGTTGTCTGAGTCTATCAAGGTCCAGGTTCCTGGGGGAGAAATGAAAAAGGATTGCAAGAAGCAGATCTATAGAAACTGGGTAAAATGAGATTGAGAGCTCTTTTCCTTTTTATGTCTAGATATTTTGAACTGATGTTCCACTTTATAGCAGCATAATGATATAAGCGTTACAAATTCACAGGCATTAGGAGATAAGTGAAGGGAGTCATTGAAGAGATTTTAGGCATGATTATTATAAATTAGGATTCTGGAAAAACGTGTAGGCACATTTTTATAAGGTTGGAACTCTTCATTTGAAATCCCATAAATATATTCAAATTAATAGCTGCTGTTGAATTTCAAAATGAGGGGAGGAATACTGATGACACTTAGAAAATCCACACTGCTGATAGATCTACATACAAGCAGATAGTTTTTATGTGCTTGACCTCCTCTCCTCGCCACACGCCCACAAAATCCACTCTGAGACAAAGTTGTTTGCCCCGAGGTTACTTGCCTCATTGGCTACAGGCTAATAGCACTGACCTCAGCCACAATGAAAGCCTTTAAGTGCCTTCTACTTTCCCAACTCAAATGCTTCACAGACGTCCTGCTTGACACCAGTTTGCCTCGCTCGAGCGCAATACAGTCGCCACTGGCCTAAACTTTGGTGAACTCCATGCACTTTCCCTCAACCTTTTCCAGCCCCTGAAGGAGGCGTAATGTGGTGGAAAGGTGGAGAGAATGACAGTAATAACACAGATTTTAGTCAACAAAAAGATAAGGGAGTGATGGTGTGTCGTGCTGCACCAGGTTGCTCAAATTACAAGAAAGGCTGTCAGAAAATGCTTGTATTCTTCTCACAACAGATGACAGATCAGTAAAAATATGCCGTAGCTCTGTTGCACTATGGTCTACTGAGGCAGCTGTCAATAGAGAAAGGGGTCCGTCTAAGGTGTATTTCTCTCGACATGAATATTGGTGCAAAGTGATAAATCTGGAGAGATGCTCCTGCTCTTTATTCTGATGGGCTGATGTCAAAGCTGCTATTTATCTTTGATGTTTTTTATGTAGCTTTGGGTTTTTTTCTGTCTAAAGTTTCAGTTAAGAGCCTGAAATGGCTTGATTTGGTGTCACGTTGTGCACAGCTCACAGAAGAAACAGGAGAAACTCACCACCAGTCAACAAATGACACTGTTATGTTTGATGCTACAATGAAGACGGCAAAGGTGTAAGAAAAGGCTGTTGATAAAATCGTACAATTAATCAACTTGTAAATTTCCTGACAAAAGCATATACTTACAGTCCAAGAAGAAGTGTATGACATGGAAATTTAAAGTTTTAATTTAACTTTAGGAAGTGTACATTGTTCCTGTAAATGTTGCATCATAACTGTTTGACTTGTCTTGATTTGACTCAAGACTTTTTACCCCAGTCTTGTAAACCAGTGGGCCAGAACATACTCAAGTTATTATCCTGAACCTCTGTTCATTTTATTGTGAGGTTTGCTTTGAATAAGTGTTGAAAGTCAGACAGTAAAACAAAAATCTTCTTCTAAGTACAGTAAGTTATTCAAGTCACCCGTTCACAGGGACATGCGTCTATGATTTTTAGCATACTCAACACCCCTAAATTGCTGTATCGCAAAAAAATCACCCAACAGGAGACTGTCAGAAATCAGCAGACGAAGACAGGAAAAATTCTATAGTGTCAGTAGAGGAATCAGGGGAAGAGAATCAGTTAGGTAGAAAATATGAATTCACTTTCCAACAACATGTGCTGCACTGTGACGGAATAAGGAAGCAATAGTTTCATATGAAGATTAGACGCTAAAACAAACCAGAATTGTCCATGACTAAAGCATAAGGCGGTCAGACAATGTGAGATGGACAAGAGCATATTATGCAGTAGGTTATGTTACAGTGTTGGATTTAATGGAGGCTTCTTTGGACATTGACCTGCATAAAGACCCTGAGGCAGCTGTCGGCACAGGTTTGACAGAAACTACTGAAATGTTGAAGTTGACATTCAGATACAGGCATAATTCTTGAAACAAACAAGTATTTTCCTGTGGAAGATCATCTGTCTGTGACTTGTACAACAAGTGTGTACCTCTTGTGAATTTTGTTCTTTCTTAAAAGAAAAGAATTTCTTTAGAGTCACTCCAATTGCCTTAGGACTTTGTCCCACCTCTAAAAAACAGTCAGTGTCTTGTCATGTATGAGACAGTTCTTGCATCTTGATATGTAGCTGTGACCACAGAAACATTAAATTACGCAGATCTGCATCATGAAAAACCTCGTCTATTTGAGATTCTGTGCTGTTGTGAAAACTAAAGAGAGCTCCTAGAGCTGCTCAAATTCACATATAACTTCTCCAGTGTCAAAATCCTGTTAAACACGTTGTTTTTTTTAAGTATGACAATAACAATAACATCAGGGATTTTACAGCACTATAGAATAGATTGCACCTACATGGGCCGTCAACATCGCAGATTGTGACAGTAAAAATATACCTCTCCATCACAACAGTATCCATTTTCATTTTTCATGAGAGGCTCGCTGTTGCTTTGTTAGCACGAGAGGCAGCGGAGGAGATAGACACCGCTCTTAAAAAAGACTTTAGACAGCTGGAGACAGGCGTTTGGGAGAGAAATTGCAAATCTGTCTCTTCACTCTTTTCATTATCTAACATCATGACGAAGTGAGAGTACCCGCGGGAAGTGGCAACAGATATAGCTGCGAGTATCAATAATTCATGTGCTCATATATTGGACAAATACGAGCTCACTATTGTCAGGCAGTTAGATATAATGTTACTGAAATGGAGAGGAAAGAGCCAGAAGCAATCTCAAATGGCCCACTGATCGTTATTCAGCGGTGGTTAATTGTGCTAATTCTGGAAAGGCTAAGATATGCCTCTGTGGACCAATGAAATTAATGTGTGGAGGAAGAAGTCCTCTGTTGTTTAAGAAATAAATTACAGACGTTTAATGAAAAGGAAATATTCCCTTTTGCATTTTCATGACTTGAATATCCAATGAATCTCACGTGTTGGATTGACAGGCTGCTTTTTTTGTCACTTTGACCATGTGCGGTTTCCTTTTTAGCTGGTATATTTAGTCGAATCAAGATAATGTCCCTAAATGTCTTTTTCATTGATTTTGGATGGCACTTTTGAATAGCACTCATCTATAATTTGCATCATTTTACCTCCCGTATCCTCAGCTGTGAACCTGACAGCGTTGCCATTGTTCAGAAATGTTCCTTCCTGCAGTGACTGGACATGTCCACTTCTCTTTGAACCCAGAGGGCTTCATGCCTGGAGATGAAAACCTATTTTTAAGCATCCAGGACATTCCAATGATGCCACAAATTTATGAAGATGTTGTTTTGAAAGCTGTTTTGACCCTAACATGATGGCAAAATACCCTGAGGATACCTGGTAATGGATTGCACAATACGTCCGCAGACCCGGCAACATCAGTCATTACCCGAGAGGGAAACAAGATGGGGGTACGAGGACTCTCATTTTGATTAGGAGTGCTTTATTCCCTCACTTGTTTTGTTGAAGGCCTGAGGTCTGAGTTTTGAAAGCATGGGACCTTCAATGATCTTCAACAGTTTGTTTTTAACAAGCAATGACAAACAACACCATCTCCTTTCCCCCCCCCCTCTTCTGCTCTCCCACTCCGCTGACTTTTATCTTTGCTGAGCCTTTGAACCAGGCCTTAAGGCAGCTGCATTGAAATAGACATGGCCCTGAGGACGCCTCACTCCAGATAGAATACCCTCTAATTCTGGTGTCTCTTTCTTTCAAAAGAGCTGGGTGGCCATCGGGAGGGAAATACAGCTAATACATGTCTGCCTATTAATCACTTTCCAGTTTTGAAATGTAGACTTTGTTACAAGGTTTTCACTTGTAGTTTAACTTCATGCAAAAATGTGGGAAAACGTATTATCAACGGTAGAGAGGCCATTTACTCAAGAATGCACTTTACAATTTAGTTAGTTATTTTATTTGAGTACTTTCATTTATGTACAGAAGTGCAGTTCTAAAGCTGCCACTCTGTGTCATCAGAGCTTCTTGTCAGATGATTGAACAGCTTTGGAAACTTTAATTCATGATTAGCTTATGAAACACAGTAAGATTAACTTACAGCATTCAAATCTGTATCACTTGTGGCCCCTTACAGGAAAGCAGAATCTAGTTACGGCTCCTTGTCACATTGAAGAGTTGTTTACAGCTCTACTGAAGAGACATTTCCCCTCTGAACTTTCCATCGGCTTCATTTAAATAGCAGTGTGAGTCCTGAAGACCTAAAATTGTGCATAGACTGTTTGTGGGGAGTTCAACATGTTTTTGTCTTAAATCAAGTGTTTTGAAGGATAAAATCAGATATACATTAGATTTGCACTGTCCTCTTCTACCACTGTAATTTCCAGTGAAACAGCAGGAATCACTAAAAGATCAGTGTCATGTGGTGAGGTATCGGGGAGTGAAGTGTTTCCATTGAAATCAAAATGAATGTTGACTGGTAATGTTTTTCTGCCACCCTCTTGTTTTTTCACTGGCATTTAATGCCACTTTCCAGAGAAGACATGAATAAGTTTGCTTGCAAATTGAATGAGGATCATTTTGCTCAAGTGCTTGACATTTATCAATGTTTATGGAAAACAAATGTGGGTGTAGAAGTTGAGGGAAATGAAATATTCAACAAATTTTATGAGAAATGAAACAGAAAGTGCATTAAAAATATATGTTTGTATTTTCGACCTAAAATGATTTTAGAAGCACAGCACTCTTTTGTGTTGTTTATGATGCAAATAACTGGGAAATGTGTTGCACTTTCTTAAAAAAACAGATTCTTTCTGCATTTTTCTGGGTGTTTTAGCTGAAAACATTTCCATTTTAATTTACATAAATCATTCTAAAAGCCTATTTTTCCCCCACATTCACCTCCTGAGCTGAGTCCATTTAAGACAAATCACCAGACAACTTTTTCACCTTAATAGATGCAGAGGCAAACAAACCTCATTGTCTCTAACATAAATCAAACACACTGAACAAAGAAGTCAATTAGTCCATTAGTTTACAAGTTGCCAGTGATGAGGTAAATGCCAGGAACTTCACCAGGGCTTTATGCTGAGTTTTTTTTGCAAGAACTTTAGGGGTGAAATGACAATTTTATCAAATATGGTGTTTTTCCTCAGTAAAAGGAAACAAGGAGACATTAACAGGCAAAATTATTTTATTCATTTGATACAAAACGTACACTATGCTCTAGGTTTTAATTATTTTATTCTGTATTCATTTAATTTTTATGTAATCATGACATCATTATTTCATCACAATGTTGATGTTGAACAAATACTGAAAGTCATGGTTCAAAAATATAAAGTCTTTATACTTAAATTACTGATATGATATGAAAGAAGTGCCAACCTGAAAGTGATGTGCCATTGCCATTTTAAAAACAGCTAATAAAGGGACCTTGAGTTAAATGCATATATGACATGGCTATGTCTACAACTGTGCCCATTATACCTGTTAATACTCTGATCTATTTGCTTGAACTCTGTAGTTATTTGTACAGTATTTGGAAACACAGAAAAGCTGTTATATTCTTCTCAGGGGAGCACATTTCAACCAATTTGCTTGCCCGGTACATGATGTACTGAAAGATGAATGAATGCGAGGCTAACACTGGAGACATTATCCTCTGAAATAGTAACATAAGAACAGCTTGACCAGAGACACCTGTTCAGAGCTCCTTGAACTTTGTGTTCTCCTTCTTACTGACGTCTGATGTAATTTGCTCTTGATGGAAGAGCGTCATCCTTCTTGCATGCAGCTACTGGGCTCTACTAATTAAAACTCCATTATTTGAGTCATCTTTTCTATGGGAAAGACGTCAAAACAAGACCAGTTCTCTGTTGTCTATGAGAGAGGAAGCATCACACAGCTCTCCTGTGATACTTGGCCCACTTATTACAATGAAGCATGTCAGCTGCCACAGTACATTCAGCCATCACATTCGTCTTCTGATTTAGTTTGTCCACATGTTTGTTTGTCTCCAGTGGTGAAAAGTAACACACATTACATTTACTGAGTACATTTACTCAAGTGCTTAACTTATGTTGAATTTCATGGTACTTGTATTTCTCTTCTATTCGTTATATTCATTGTACATTATATATATATATATATATATATATATATATATATATATATATATATATATATATATATATATATATATATATATATATATATATGTGTGTGTACTTTTTACTCAATTACAGTACATTAATTTGCACTTTACACTTTACAAATGCAGATTTTATACACAAAATGTATAATCAGCCTTTAAGATATCTTTATTTTATTTGTTAGTTTGTTGAACATATAAACAGCAGATGTGATTTGTAGAGTATGTCTTTTTTTGCAGCCTCAATTTGCAGCCTCAGTCCCTGCAGTTAATGACTGTGATGCTTTATTGGAGATTAAATTGCCCATCTTAATACAAACCTAAATTAGCTCCATATGACCAGCTATGACAGTAAAATACTACTTACACATTCATTCATCAGTAATAATAATAATTATAATAAAATATATAATAATATAACACTCACAGCAGCCATATATTTATTTATTTCTTTTTTGATATTGAATCATTTTTGCTGATAATTAGCATTTTTACTAAAACACTTGAGTGCAGGATCTTAACTTTTAGTTGAGTTTTACTAGTTTAGCTCAAGTGAAGAATCTAAATACTTCTTACACCACTGTAGCCTATTTAAGTTTTGACTGCGGCACATTTGTAATCCAAAAATCCTGCATAGAACTCCATTAGGTTTTTGGGTGAAATTCACCCTTCAGGACACTTACCCAAAATTGTTCTGGCTGGCATCCACTTCAGAAATACCTGTGAATGTGCTAGAAGCAGAGACCTGGAATTGATTTTAATTTATTATAATTTTATCTTAGTTAATTTTAGTCTGTGGGCTGATTTGACAAGGACAGTACTAATTGATCAACAGAGAAATACTGTAAATGAGACAAACAGCTCATTTTCATCAGTTGTCCCTGTTTAGATGTGAAGAATACAACCTAAAAATAGAATCAAACAACACATCTAATAAAATTCATATACACATTATAATAAATATTCACAAAATGGTGTGGGACATATCCACCAATACATAATGCCACATTATAGTTACAACTACAATTCATACTATATTAAGAAAAATAAAAAAAAGATTCTGATCAGTTCTGATCAACACATATATTCTTTTTTCACCAATATTAATGCACAGCTCAGTCCATTTACAGTAGAAGCAACATCTTGAAGGAAACATCCAGCCCTTGATACTCTCACATCATTACATGCTATTAATTTATGTGAAAGCACAGTCGGAATCTATGTTAGTGTATTTCACACACCACTGACAGACCTGCAAATATGTTCAGTTGCTGCATTGCATCCTGGTCTATTGAGGCTACTGTCAGCGAGAAAATTGCTATCTGTGCCTCCTCTGTGATGGATTTCTCCCCATGTGATCGTTGAATGCTGGTGAGAAAAGGCAGTTCTGGGAAGAAGCTCTTCTCTCTCTGATTCCATAAAAAAAACAAAAAAAACAAAACAAAACAAAAAAAAACATGCTTTTTTCATAGATGTTTTAAAATCACTCTTTGCCATCTCAAATGTTGCTTTGGAAATATCTTGATGTAATTTCATGTTGTCTGTTATCTGCATCACAAACCACAAAATCAAAATGAAAGCATCACCAATTTAATGTTTTATGGTGCATTTTCATGGTTAGGTATATTTATTCATCTCTTATTCCATGGAACATATCCTCTTGCTTTTTTACCTCTAAAACACACTGAACACTCAGTTACCTTTAGTTTGTGTTTGTGGGGCAGTTACAAAGAGCCTCCTGTGCTGTTTGTGTGTTTCTGACAGATGAGACTTGTACTTGTGTAGAGAACTTCAACACTTCTTTTCTTTTAAAAGTGTACGATGTAAACCTCGGTCAGCTACTGTATGTATCTGTATGTCTTTGCAGAAAATGTGTATAGTAAACCAGTTTTCCCCCTTTGGTCTCATAAAGATGTACGTGTTATACTCTCATGTCTTCCAGCAGCCTAAGAAAGAGCAGGATGGATTATTTTGTGCTGCATCTTTCTTACATGTGGAGTGAGTGAGAATACATTAGCTAATTCAGAGTCTTACTTTCCTCTATCTGTGGTATTTACACACTGAACACACACTCTGAAATTAATTAGAAAACAACTTAATGGAGTGGCAGAGGGCTTCATAAGCAGGCCTAACGATGCTCGCCTACACCAGGCTATTTGGAGATTGAAATCTAATTCACACAGTACCTTAATCTAATTCAAACACCACTACAAAGATTCTCATCATTATAACTGGCAGCTAATTATAGATGGCGTACGCAGTGATCGACTTAGAGAGAAAACGCTCCGCGAATTAAAAAGTTGTGTGGCATGTAAATCACGCTCTATCTAAGCTTTTCCTCGGTCAGAAAAGAATTGTCTAAATAATTTTAGCTAAATTGCAATAAAAGGCACTAATGTCTAATTTTTCCTTAGTATAGGGAAAATAGATCAAGTCTGATTATAGGGCTGTCACATTAGCAGCAGGCCTGTATGTTGCTGTTCACAGCTCCAGCTGAGTCAGAGGAGATGGGATAAAAGGTGAGAGGGGTGTTCAGACTTTCTAACTGGTTGTCAGTGGTGAACAATGATGACTTTCCCCGAGCATCAGCTTGCCGCAACAACAGCTGACAGTATCATCCACTTCACTCTGTACTGTTTTTCTTATCTGCTTAAGATTCTGCATCATCTGAAGCCTTTTCCACTCTATGATTTTCAGTGATGCTGCAACTCTTCTGGAAAAAAATGTACAAAGCATATAACACGCAGGAGATGAGCAATTTCTACAGTCTTATCCTGCATTTACATTAATTTGTAAAGTTTTACACTGAAACATCATTTCATTTTGCTTGTTTCTCTGACTGTCTTGCTATTGGCCTTGTTTATGTCCACAAGTATGATGGGACATTCTCTATTCAGATGATTTATTAGAGGCAATACATATCAATACATACCCTATATAATATAGAAACAGTCCAGGTTCTTAGTTAGATTGTAAAAGTTAGGAAACAAACATAGAAAGCAGACAACAACATTAAAGCATATGCAGGAAGATAAAACATAAATGACTCGCAAATGAACGAAAATGTTGTTCACTACTGGCTGGATGTGTAAAAAGGCAACTATTTACTAATATGTTTCCCATATTAAAGGTCACAACATGGCAGCGTTCCTCTTGTGCTGCCCACAAGCAGCCAAAAAATTAATGCAGCTTTAAAGTAAGACAGAACAAACAGGATCTTCACTTTAATTTGTTTTTAGAGATTTTGCTATATAATGTAATTTTAAATATGTTTATATGTGTGCAGCAGATCTAGAAACCTTTTTTGACAGGAGATATGTTGTCATGTAATTTCAGGAAAAGCACAGATGTAACTAAGAACATTAACAATGGCTCAGCTCCTTTAAATGTTCCAGTAAGAAAGTGGGTGGGAGCAAACAGGGCCCTTTAATGCAGTGGTTATTCATGTCATTAAGAACTTGTACTTTTCCAGCAATGTCGCCTGAAAACGTGTGATGTGAAAAAGGCTTATTTAAGGAGGAATGTGTGCATAAGTAATTAAAGGCAAATTAGGACTAATGTCTTGAAAAGAAAGCTGAGACTTATTGAAAGAAAGAACCTTTGAGCTGTGAGTCATCACAGGTGTACAAACCATTATAGCACTTGATAATATAGATGCCCTTGCAGACATAGATTTTTATTTATTTATTTTTTTTTAAACCTCCATTTGCCACACTTATACTCATAACAACAAAAGAAACTCCACTGGAAATGTGGCCATTAAGTCACAGTTTGTGATGCTTGTCTCGTAGTGACACCCACAGAGCAGCTGGGAAAAAAATCAAGAACTCTTTGTTCTGTTTTTTTTTTGGCTTTTTAAAAATGAAAAACCCATTAAAAATGTCTGTCCTTACCACTGTGACTCTGCCACTGTGCTCACTTTATGAGGTAATTGCAAACAGACACTTTGAAAATTAGCTTGTAGATGGCAGGTGACCTAGAACAGCACTGACCTGCGTGATTCTTTTAGTGTCAGCAGTGGCCACAATGAAGAGAGATGAATGAATAGACCTTCATCCAAGATGGTCTGTGGCCTTCTCTCCTGAGCATGTTGTCATACATGATTTCTGTCCCTGTTTGTGTCTCCTGCCTTTCCCTCCTCTCTGTCTCATATCTCTCCTGTAAAAGGAGGCTCAGTCTTTATATTCCCTCCTGCCCGTGCCATTTCATTTAATTACCGTTGGTATTTTTGCCCGACCTTGCTGCATATAGGTCACTGTTGCATAAAATGGGAGTAATTGATGAGAACATCCCCCCTGACTCCAGCCTCTTCAACAGGTCCTCTTGGATCAGATCAAAGTGATGCACTATATTACAAAAAGAAGAATATTTGGACATTTCTCATTAAGTGTGAAAGTTAAATGGGTAAAAATGATTCAACTATGACTCATCAAAGTTTCTGCTCAAACATCGTTTAAAGGACAGGAACAAGATGATCTTGCTTTTGGCTCATTAACAGCTTCACTAAGCTACACTTCCCATACCTCTCTGTCCCACTTCTCTGTAAAACAGATTCCACTGCTTGTTTGAGAGGCGTAATCCTCCATTACAAATATGAAGGGGATATGAATGTACTATCAAATACAAAAGGTATAATGCTAATATTTAAATTTTGAATTGGAACAGTGAGAACTAAAAATGAAACTACATGAATGGAGTGGTAAGGTACTATTTCATTCTGTTTATGTCACAAAATTAGGTTGCACCATACATTCAATGCAATTACAAATGTAAATAAATGTGGCTTGAAGTTTGTATTAAAAAAGGAGACAGTTTTTTACAAAAATCGGAAAACTGCCATTTTGCATGCACTTTTCAGACTCTGTGTTTTCAACCTATAGTCAGTTTGTTTATGTTTTTGCAAATGGGAAAATTCTGAACTGCTGTTTGTGTCTATTCATATCCAAAATTGTAAATGTATTGGTTTACTCTCCTATGAAGTAAAATCAGTAGTTCCAGTTCAGTCACCACTTGAATATGTCAGGCTTTCTGCTCTGTAACCTCTGACAGAGTGTATGCAGCAGCCTCTGCACTGTATTTTAAGGCGTTTTATCGAAGTAGAAAACCTTTTGCCTGTGTTATTGTTTGGTTCACACTGGCCTGCACACATGCCAGTAGGTGGGTGGATGTTTTCCCTGTTCTCAATCTTTGTGCTCCAAATAATGAAGCCCATTTCCTTGTTCATATTCAGAAACTCTGCTGAATTATTAAACAAAAAAGCACCACAGTAACCAGCCACATATTCCTTTTTATTTATTTTTTAATTAGCTGGATGAAAACTCATGCTCTAAAGCATTTATCTGTGAGCAAACTATGAATTAAAATGATCATCTTATGTTTTTCTGAGGTGTACTGTTAAATAAAATTTGGTTTCAGCTAAAAAAAAATCCCTCATCATTAGTTGCCTAGCAACTGTAGGATTGTTCCCCAAAAAGAATGAAGATTTATTTATTTCCATTTTTATTTATTTATTTTCTTCACCTGGCTTCAGCGCCTGGAACACCTTGCTCCACATAAACACACTGTTAAGTAATCGACTTCATGTTTGATGTATTTCATCCAATAAGTATTGTGAATTACTGTTGGAATGACTTTGTGTTTGAACTTGTGGCACCAAGGAAACTAATTATAGTGTTATTGGTGAATTGGCTGAGCACCACAGTAGATCCAAGCTCCAATTTACCGCTAGTGACAAACATCTAGTGTTTGAACTGATAATGCTCTCCTCTTCAGTCATTTTTCAGCATGGTATAGACTGCGTGATGTGAGCTGATGAAACCCAGCCAAAATAATAAATCAAATGTCATTGAAACATCACCAGATTTCAAATCAGCCCCTAAATTCCAAATGAGTAATTAAACCCTGTAGTAAACAGTAGATACTTTGTATTCAGAGCTGGCAACACACAGAGAACACTAAATTTAATGTTTAAAGATAGTTACAGTGATAAGAAATAATGTTTCGTGATGTGCAGGGATTAACACGAGCATTTACAGTCACTGAGGCTCGTACAAAGGCTGACTTATAATGAGCAATTACTATTTAATGATGCACGGAAAATCAGGGGAAAAAAGATTGGCTGTATATCACACACAGTGACTGATATTTGACTTTATTTTAGTGACACCTTTGTATTCAACATTGAACTTTACTGCATCTACGTTATTAATTACCCAGATGTTAAAATAAATTAGTATGTCTCATCTTGGCATTTTGTCGTGTTAGAGTTCACTTTCCTTTTTTGTGTTCAGCACTTTATTGCAACATTCAGGGATCTATTTGGCAGTACATTAAAATGTGTTAAAAGCACGTTAAAGCTGCTTTGCTTTTGTATTGACTGTTGTCTTGTCATAATGTGGAAAGTGCAGAAAAAGTAGCTGCACAATCTAATTTGCTGTGAGTTATGGTATCAAGACAAACCTTGGTGAGTGAGTTAAGAAGATGATATATGTAACTACTCAAGACTGTTGTTGATTGCAGGATGGGTAATTAGAAAAAATCTCATATTTGTTTCACTTTATTTAGTCCTGAGGCCCTAAAATCACCTTAAATTTGTCGATCGTTTAGTCATGAATATTCATGACTATCATATTTTGAGTATTGAGATGAATAGGTATGCACAGGGAAATACTCGTAATCGCTTTCTTGCTAAGGGCACAGGGCACAGTTTTGTTTGTTTTTTTTTCAGAAAGTTACTGCTTCTGGCCAGAAAAATAGCCAAGCTCATAACACACTGTAAAATCTCAAAGGGATTTTACACTGCAGTGTTTTGTGCAGAGTAAACAATATATGTTCTGTGTTCGGTGCTTGGATTTTGTTACCTTTGGACAGAGCCGGGCTACCTGTCTCCCCCTGAACTTGAATCAAATACGTCATACGGCTCTATAGTGAAGAGTAAGGAGAACTTACAGTCCATATGCTGTAAGCTATGCATGAGCATCAGCATATGCATATGCATTAGCTTCCAATGCATGGCAGTTTGATCTACTTGGTATGACAAGAGCTGGCTTTTGTTATGTAATACGCTTTGTTAAACAAAAGAGAGCAGATACACATGTGAACTGATCTCTGATTTAAGTCTTTGAAAGACTGATATCTTTGATGCCTGTATCATGCATTTTATATGCCATTTCATCTCTGAAGCTCACTGTATTTCTGTTAATCACTATGTGTTGTCGTCCTGTGAGAGGGCTGCAGAGGAAAATGAAAAAAAAGAGAGGAAGTATAGTCACCATCTGTTGTCAAGGTCATTTGCCACACTATAAACACATCCATCATCAGCAGAAAATGTTCACAGTTAAGTGGAAATGGAGTCGTTAGTCTTGGTGACATTTCACATTCAATATTTTGGATCATTGTGCAGTATAACAGAGCAGTTAAGACCAGATATAATCAGCAGACCAGATATAATCACATATATGATCTTTAATTCATTATAGCCACAGCGCTGAAGTTTCTTTTCAACTAATAAAATAGCATTTTGAGTCTTTATTCTCAGTGTCAGGGTCTAGTACAACTTCCTTCTTGACATTCTCTATATAACCTCGATGAGAATCATCTAGCCAATCAGGGGAGCTCTCACAAAGGGCAAATCCCCCAACCTCCAAAAAAATCCCCAACATCCTGTCAATCGTGCATACAGTATTTCAGCTTTGTTTCATATCAAATGCCAGAGCAGGGCTACGTGTCTTTCTGTCTTGGCAGCTAAATGCAGGTTATTTGATGGTGAAATGTACCATGAGTATGATCACACTTTTGTTTTCTGTGCTGGAATAAACATCCTTTTGGATTTGATTCATTTACTTTCATACCACCTAATTAAAGGCAAAACTGTGTTTATGAACCAAAGTGCACATGGACTTGCGCTTGTGCCATTTAGTAACCTGCCATCCTGCCTCAATTAGAGATTTCCTTGGCAGGGGGAGTCAAAACAAATTCAATTCCAGCCAGTGTAACTTTAATTAAGCATGATGGACCTGCCTGCGCTCTTTATCATAATTTTCCTTCTTTGGCGTTCATGTCATGTTTGCTCCTCAGCCCATGCAGTAGGGAATCATTTCACCTCACCACAGTCTGACTCTGAGGTTGCACTCAGCTCATTTTATACAGATTTTTCCAAGTAGTAACTTCTAGTTATTGATTTTAGATCGGTTCCCTTATACCTGCAATATGAATGACACTGACCTGTTCAAACTTAGTTAATTAAAGGAGAAAAATGTGCTTAATGTTAATGACAGGTACCTCACCACAAATACCTCAATTTGTGATTCCTTGATAATATTTCTTCTCTCTCTTATTTGAGGGTGCTACAGCAGAATATTTCTATACAGTACATCATCAAACATCTCACACTGTTCTTATAAATACTAATTGCAGACATACGCTTTGGCTCAGAAAAGGAGAAAATGCTCCAGTTCAAATCAAATAAATTAATGTACCGTTAATGTCAATTATAAACTGGGGGTTTCTTAATGACACAGTGTTTGTGATTAAAATAGCATTTACCCACCGTGGGGGGTACTTCACAGCCTGTTACAAACTGGAGATGTGGGGATCTAGGGAAAGACAATAGAGGCTTGACAACTTGCAAGCGTTCACATCATCAGACAACTCAAGAAGCTGCTGTGTCCATCAAAGGTGAGTTTTCACTGTGGGAGTTTGGACTGTGGAAGTAGTCTGACTTGAGTTTAACTCACTTCTGTAAGTTCCCCAACTTGATGGAAGTGCTACGCTAAATTACCAGACCCCTGCAATACTCACCTGTTAGTGAACAGAGCACAACTACACAACCTCTATCAATCCGAACCACAAGTCATTTTAACATCAACACTGATGTTGTCTGAAGAAGGGGCTACAGTGAAAGTAACCCACAGGAATATTATTGGATAACCAAATCCATACATAATTTAATAATCATTTGTACACATTTCACATTGCATACTAAAGGACTTGGCTGTGTTATTCCTGCTTTCAAGTTAAATACGCTTGATTTTAGGGGCTGCAACATAAAGCATGCTCCCTTCTGAAAAAACATCAGACAGGTAGAATCATCAGGCAGCAGGCAGAATTCATTTGATTGCTTTCATTTTAGCTCTGTTTGTTTTTCTTTAAAATGGTAATTAAATCCAATAAACTTCTGACCTGAAGTTAATGTTTGTTGATGATCAAAATCCTCAAATGTCATCTGATTGACACACTTACATATTCTGTCAGAAAGTGGGTTGGCTCTCTCTCTCTCTCTCTCTCTCACATACATACACACACACACACACACACACACACATACACACACACATATATACCCACATTGTCTCCCATAACCTGCCTTTTAATTTGTAAACATCACCACAATGCTCTGCTTACATTTAGCAACAATGATAAATTGTCCGGAAACTTGCCAGTGGCTGTCCCTTATTGGTTTTTAAAGCAACATGAAGTCCCATCGGAGAGTAAGTCTGACCCAGTAACAGCAGAAATGGATTTATGATAAAAAGGAACAAGAAATGTTGCTATGGCAGAGCAAACAACTGAGGGACCAAGTTAAAAACATGGATTTTTGTAGCTCTTCAAATTTTTGTTTGTGAAGTCTGACAGATCAGATAGATGGAAATTGAACAGACAGTTTCAATGAAACATTGTTGTCCATCATTATTAGCTGCCATAGTAACTTTATTGGTACCCAGAGAGTTAGTTACCATTTGTTGTTTTGTGTTTTTTTTTCTGCACTGATAGATGTAAAAACTGCAGTACACAGGAGAACGTTTTTTGCTGGAAAGCAGACACGATGTCTCACTGGTGTATGGCAAACGGTACCTTTTGGGTACTTTTGCTGACTACAAAGTGAAAGTATGATAAGTAATTTTAATTATGTTCTTCCAATTTAATTAGTTTCTGTGCAAAGATCAAACTGTTTCAAGTGTACAAAGACAGTTACTGGTTTTTTACAACATTGCAACAAGATGTTAAGACAACATCGATGTATGTAAACATTCTAAGGTTGCAAACAGTTGCCTATTTTCAAACTCAGCAGACATGGAGCAACATCAGCATTAATTTGGAGTTGTGCTTTTGCTTTCCTCTCTGTGTAGCTCTGTTTTTGGTCTCCACCACATCATCAGAAAACTGTTCATATCTTGCTTGTCCAGCTAGTTGCTAACTTGGTCTGTTTGCTTTTTGGTGCTGGGCAGGTACAGTGGGTTCATGACAGCCTCTTCACTGATACTGCAGAGAGCTAAGAGACTGAACCAAAACAATTAGCTAAAAGAGGCTGAAACAATCTGTAGAGCTAAGGAGAACTGTAGAGTTGGTTAATACTTCCTTGTGGGTTCATGACTAGGAACATTCATATTAATATATATATTCATAATATTTAAAAAATTTTATAATTAACAATTTATTTTGTTAAGCTTATTTTTTTGATGACGGCCATTGCTGGCATCCTCCACAAGTGCTTAAATATATATTATAATAGTAATCAGAAGAAAAGACCACATGGTACTGTACACTGTGTGTGGACAGGTTCGAAGTTCCTTGATATATGCACAGCAGATTGTGTTCTTTTCATTGTGTAATCTTTTAGTCTTTCATAACACTGTGTTAGAAACACTAAGACAAAATAAATGCCGTCTAATACCTAATCTTATATCACGTAACACTTGACTTGTTCAGTTTGGACCGTGCTGCTACGAGAAGATGTTTAGAGGCGATGATCTGCAAAAATAAGAGGCTTTCACAGTTAGAAGTAGGAAGTCATTGAGTATATGCACGTCATTAAGACAATCCGCCCTTAGCGCTCTGAGTAAATCCAAAGGAGCACAGCTTGGTGTTTGAATCAGGGCAGCATTATCAAGCTGTCACCACGCACTGAAGCTTAAATCCCAGAATGACAAACCCTGGCTGCCCCTTGATATGAGACCGCGGTCAGTCAGGAAATAGAACTGCCATCCACCACTGTCCTCTCATTCACCCTGTGCCTCTGCGTTGTTAATGTTAAGTTGATGTGTGCACATTAAAGAGCGCTCCGATCTGCCACTTTCACAGCAGCGACACACCGCTGTGAGGTGGTCAAGAGCTCGGGTTCCCGCAGAAGACAGGTCAAATTATGCACTTATTGCTGCAGCTGTCAAACCACATGCCTCTTATGTGCTAACTCGCTTGCGTGCTTTCTGACAGATTTGACTGACACCCTCAAACACAGAGACACATCAGAATTCTTTACCGCACTCTAATTCATCGACACCCACATACTGTACTGTTTCACAAAGAGTAAGATTACGAGTAACAAAAATAAAAAACTGTAACACTGTAAGTGTGTAGACTTAGACACACACATGGATACTCACACATGCTCCTCAATTCCAAGTCATGCCATTCTTCAACACACAGTCATGCTTCATCCCCTGCTGTGGATGAGTGTTTTGGCATGAAAGTTTGATTTATCCTCGTAATATCCATCAGGTCAGAGGGACCTTGGGAAGGCTCGGCCATAAAATCAGGGCTCAGGCTGGGTCTTTTTAATACAGTCTCAGTAAAATGGCTGAAGGTCAACGGCACTCTCACTCAATCAGATAGAAACAACTCCTGCAGCTGGAGCAACTGTTGTTACATTGAAGTTGGGCTGATACACTGCTCTGAATAAAAGATTTTTCTTCACCCGGTAGAAACAATGAGTGTACGCTGGTGCACAGTAGAAACACGGCTCTTAGAGAAAGATGTGTCCCCCACGGTGAAGCCATTACTTTGAGGTAAAAGATATCAGTTCTACAGTGAGGACACAGTAAAAGATGTCTGTTCTGTTGGAGAAACACAACTCTGAGTAAAATGCCTGTTCCCCAGTAAAGACACTGAATAAGAGATGTTTCCCAGTAGAAATACTGCAAGTACATTTCAAGAGAAACTTGCCTTTGATCTCAGCGTTTTCCCCTTATTTATTAAGAAATATCAAGTTCACAAAAAGCAGCTCAGCATTAAGAAACAGATCCTTCATCATCACTTGCAAATAGCACATAATTAATTACATAGGCACAAATATTGTTAGGCTTTATGTGAGGTAAATAAATCAGTCGTGTCTGTTGAAGATGCATAACAGCATTCTGGGAGATCAGACGTTGTGCAAAGTTAAAGAATTAGGCACAGACTCAGTGTGCCTCTTATGGATGCATATTGTGTGAGGAGACATTTTAAAGAACATAATGAGATTTCCATATGATTTACATGTGTGATGATTGCAGGCACAAGCAGGCTGTAATTACTGCATTTTAGTGATGTGATTTGTGGCTTTTTGCTCTGTAAAACTTGAGAGCTGATTCTGGACCTAAGTAAAAAATATTAGGGTACCACTTTTAAATATGTGATTCTCAGTTGTAAGCCAATAATAGGAGCTAATATTGCATCATTAAGGATCAAAGGTTTTTCACTTTCTAAAAAGCAACAGCAAAAATTCATAAATTTTAATGTAAAACAAATCATTAAAATAGTTCATACAATAATCTAAGTCTGCAGTGATAAATATTAATGAATGAATCTTAGTTTTCTATTGATGAGCAATATCATGAGACGATATGATCACATGAGCCACAGTCTGGCAACATTTGTAAATGATTCATTAACTATTGCAACTAAGTTACAACTTTACACAGGGTGAATTATCAGAAATTTGCTGCCAATCACACGTGGAATTTGGTAGAGTGTTACCCACCGTCCCAACCTCCTCCTGATGAGATGGGAGCTGTGGTGTCGTCTTGCTGAGCCTCGTGTTCCTGTATGTTTACAGTCATCTGGGATTTCTGAAACTTTTTGTCTTACATGGAGGAGTTCTCCCAGCAAAACCCTCATTGCTCAGGTTCTCTCAGGGCTACCTTAAACAACAAAACCAAATCTGACTGCACAGCCAGTTGCTATAAATGGTCATTTGTTTCCTTGTCACAAGTGTCTGATTGAGAAAGTAAAAATCTGGGTAAAGAAGTAGAAACACCTAAGAGATTGACTGATGCAAAGTGACTCTTGCTGCTAAAAAAAACAGTCACTGAAAAGATTTTTATCTTGTAGAGACACTGGGTAAATGATACCTGTTCTCAATAGAAACAGAAAGAAGTAGATCCTCACCATCAGAAACACTGAACAAAGTAGGTCTGCAGGGTTTCCCAGGCAGAAACACAGAGTAAAAGAAATGTATTCTCTCAGCAGAACATATAAAACACACTTGTAGAAACTAGTTTGTTTCTCAACAAACACCATGAAATTTATGAAACCGTGTTTGTTTCCCAATAGGGTAAATTTACGTTAATATAACTTGTAATTCTGAAACAGTTTTGGTGATAAACAACACAATATTTTAATGACTATGATCAAGTGTTTCTTCGGGACACCGTTGTGATTACCAATAATATTTCTGCGATGCATCACAATGTGAAAAAGCCCGGCAGCTGTGTTGCCTTTATGATCACACTGAATCACTGTCTGATGACTTATTGTGGATTTGCTGTTGGTGACATCGTGTTTTGTTTTGGTGAAGAAATTAAAACTTCATTCAGAAAGCAGCGAAAGCACACGCTGAAAGCACTGCAGAAAAACAAATAGAAAGAGCTGCAGAGAAAGGAGATAGTTGTGACTAATTGTGCGTAAATTTCCTTTCGTCAGTTCTGGGGAGCGTCTCTGACAGATGAATAATGCCTGATGTTCACAGCTTAATTATACATAGAGCATTAAGATCTGGCTGCCGGTGTGATCCAAAGGGAATGAAATACATTCTTAACCGCTGCTGTCCTGCTCTCATTCAATCTGCATTATGTCACAGCAAATTCTATATATAACATGTTCAACAAAAATGATTTTAAAAGAAGACACTTGTAATAGTACTTGAGGTGTCCTCAATGATCCGTGGCTTCAGTGCAATAGGAAACACCGCTCATTATTATATGCTGTTTAAAAACATTTAACAATGGTTTATAACACGTTATGATGTTGTTGTAGGCAGACATTAGTGTTTATTAATGTATTTGTCGACAAATACGTTGCTTTCATTGTTATTGTGAAATGTTGTGGGTGAAAGTGTTAATGAATAAATAGATAAATAAAGAATGAATATGGTCCAACTAGTTTTATGAATTATGAATTTAGTTGCAACTTTGAAAATTGTTTGCACAGTTGAAAACTAGTTATGCAAACCCTAACTGTGATTTGCTCAAGTGGAAATGTATTTTTCATTATGATTTCTTAGAAATAATGGGATAAACAAATGATGTTGGTGTGACGGACTAATGCTTAAAGAAAGTTTCCCAGCAACAGCCAGAGTCCATCAACAGTAATGTTTCCCTTTGACCTCAAACACCTGCTGCTCATGAAAGACAGCTGAAACTCTAAAATCTTAAAAAATACCTAAATATGGATGGCACGGCTAATGTACTCAGACAAACCATATGTTGATGAGACCGTGGCTGCTTGCTGCTGGTTGATAACAGAGCGTCAGTCTCGCGTCTGTGTGGGCATCATGCGACTGAGTGATCTAAAAAGAAAAGTGCACATTTCTCCTTGTGAGGGACTGTCAGGCCTGCTTACCGTCATTTGGAATGACCTTGTCACTCGTACTCGGCAGATCTTTGAATTACATCCCACAGTGCCCCCCTAATGCTATCATTACCATTATTAATGGGACATGACACAAGTCATTGCCACACATAACAGTCTCCCACAACCGAGGAGTAATGGCTTTCCTCTGATGTAATGCAGGCGGTTTCTTAGTTAGTGTGTCAGGAAGTCAAATATAGAGAGTGCAATAGTTGGTGCTGCAGACTTAACAATGCAAGTGTGGTGCAGGGGACCTCTTACACAAGCAATAAAATCCAATTTCATCTGTGGGTGTGTGGCTGTGAATTAAATGCTCCCCCCATCTGCACATTGTTTCAAACACATTGGTTTTACCAATATTATCTGGACACTGATTGAAAAGGTGCTGCTGTCTGTGGTGCTGAAAGTCATTTGTGGGTGTATGGCTGGCAGCACGGTGGTCAATATCTCTGCAGGCGCGTTTTGTCTGACTGTAAATCATTCCTGATTACATGTAAATTATGCAGCAGATCCAATATTAAATTGCTCTTTGCACACAAGATGGAATTTATCATAAAAACAAAAGCTTAAGCTGTCCTTTGAACACTTTGCTGTGCAGCT
This sequence comes from Trachinotus anak, assembly GCF_046630095.1. Taxonomy (NCBI): domain Eukaryota; kingdom Metazoa; phylum Chordata; class Actinopteri; order Carangiformes; family Carangidae; genus Trachinotus; species Trachinotus anak. The sequence continues at coordinate 3,734,075 of NW_027273877.1, forward strand.
TTGTCCTGCTGCTCACTCACCTTTCATGACATTCGTATTTGTTTCCAAGGTATTATGTAATAGGTTTAATTGAAAAAAAACTTGCTTTGTTACAATTCATAATGTTATCTATTGTCTACCCTGATAATTTGCAGATTTGCATTTTAACTGCAAGATTTTGTTGGACTGTGGTGGTAAAGTATAACACGAATACCTTGAGAGATAAGAAAAGCATTTAAAAAGACACATTTTTTAGTAACTTATTGTTTGGATTCTTCACTTCACTCACTCACCTGGCTACACAGTATACATGTGCACTAAAATGTTCAGCTTTAAAAACAAAGTGAAGTTTCTTGGCCTTTAGCGGCGGTTGAAACCTTCAAACCCACATTGTTAGTGCAGATGCTGCACCAAAACACTTGCAGACTTTAGAGGACTATGTTCCTAATAAGAAAGACCACATTTGCTCAGGGTAGCCACATTTGCATGTTGAGGTCTTTTTTTTTTCTTTTTTTTGTTACAGCACATCCAAGTTATTATTTCCATGTGGGTATAAATATATAAATGCATGTGTGTGCATTGTGAGAGGGACTGAGAAACTGTCGTCTGATATTTTCAGCTCGTGTTTTTATCCAGCTGGATGTGAAAATGTTAGCGATTTAAAGGACAATGCGACTGAATTTCAGGATGTGAAGATTGTGCCTTAGGCGGTCATTATGTAGTTGTGAGCTGTGTGTGTTTGTGTGTGTGTGTGTGTGTGTATGTAGGTGGGTGAAGGATGAGGGTTAGGGATCTTTTGTTCCTTGTGAAGACCACTGCGTTAGTAGCCTCATTATAGGCTACATCGTAATGACTCTACAGCTGCTATCTATTCTACAGAAAGCTAAAGGTCAGATCAGCATCTTAATGTACCATCCTCCTGCCTTCTGACCCAGATGCAAACTTTGGTCACTTGGATCAGACCCATAGCATGTTCAGTAACCTGGAGAATATATAAATAAATTTTCATTTAATTAAATCGTGACATTTGCTCAAGCACTGCCTGCAAGAACCACCAACAGCAGATGAGTCTATAGCTATCATAACTTTATTATAACAGGTTCGCTTGAGCTTTTTCAGAATAGATGTTTGCTGTGCAAGAAACTGACAGGAGCTAACATACACCAAACTCACTAACATAACCAAAAGTAATTGGACGGCTGGAGGAACACTGGCAGAAAGATAATTCGTCAGATATTTAAATGTTAGACTTTGTGAATATAAGGGCAGTGTATGAAAACAGAAGTAATAGAAAAGATTAGAGCTGGAAGAAATAACAGAGATTCACTCACAGAGGAATAAAGACAAAATGTGAGAGAAAGAGTTTTACTTATTTTACTTTTGCATAAGAAGAAAGCTTTAGAACAGCACAAAAAAAAAAAAAAAAAAACAAATTTCACTTTTGTTCAGGAAACCCAGGAGAGCGTATCTATCTCCTTTGAGCGCCATAAAAGATTCTTAAATAAAAATTCATCAATCTGAATCATAAAGTTGCTGCATAAGAAGAGTTTCTGTGAAGATTTTTCTGCCGTTTCCATTCCAGTTTTGACTTTCAATTTGTCTCTTCCCGTGGGCAAAGAAATGTCCGTATAACTGACCACAGAATGGAATCAACATAATTTTAAATAAAAATGTTGAAAACTGAAGCTTTGGATTAGAAATGTATTAAGGGGGTAACCATGAGAACCTGAGCCGTCCAACCTTTAAATTTTTAAAGAAGGTTTGGGCTAGAACCAAGTGAATAGCAATTACTGTACTGTCTTCTGCAGGTCTTCAGCACATTTCTAAGCAACAGTGCTACATATGATACAACAATGGTGTGTGTGCACTAGCAGCATAAACAGAATAGTTTTGACTTGATCACTGCCTCCTTTTGTCTTTAATGCATGGGGTTCATTTTTGCAGACAACCCCCCCTCAGGCTCGAGGATCTATTTCTTTGTGTCTCTGTATAAATAATTGGTTGTGTTGAACTTCTGGGGTGTTTACATACAACAGCCTTTGTATTATTTATAATCTTAGGCTAAATCACATGTGCACACACACAAGCACAGTTTAGCAGTTAGATTACTCTCCGTCGGCTTGTCGCCCAGGCTGCGGTTCCAGTCTCAGTAAAATACACATCTCATCATTTGGAGCTCCCTTGCTGTACCTCAGAGCCTATCTGCCACTCCAACTCAGTAATTACCTCGTCCTCCTTTACTGCTAATGAGAAGGTAAAATATGAGCGTCTGGCAACCGCAGTCATTTGCGACCCTAGCTTGCCTCGCGGCAGGAGAAGAGAGGCAGAGAGAGCGAGACTGATTTCTTCCCACAAGCCATCGCTGAATGATGCCATCGATCCTCAACCCACCTGTACAAGTTATCCTGCGTAACCCTGGGTCTGCTCAACATGAATAATCCACATCGTTTCTCATGGAGTTGCCCGTGTTTGACTGTGCCCTCGGCAGCTTCCTCTTCTTCAGCTGGTGTCTTTTTAAGTTTTCTAAACTGGCAGACGGTCAGGATTAGCATCTTATGATTCCTCACATGTATTTTACTACAGGCGGAGAAACTCAGACCTTGACAGGTTTGCCATGCCTGGTGTCAGTTTGTCATTAGAAGGTTATTAAGGTGTGGTCTGATTTTCACAGCCCTCCAAGAGTGTCTCTTCGTGCATGTGAAAACACACACAGTTTCAGTAATAGAAATAAACACTACTTTAACACCCTGCATGATTTAAGAGTTACAATCGATGACCTTAATCTGTGAATGTGACTTAATTTCAATCTCTCAAAGGCACCTTTCACCTCCTATCAGCAACAAAATATGAACATTCAAATAAAATCAAAATGAAATGCATGCTTTATGGGCCCATAAGACCCTTTGTTCACAAGCCAATACATATTTCCATGTAATCACTGCTCTCTTCTATTCCATTATCATCTTTTATCTCAGAGGAAACAAATCAAGCTTTTCCCAGTGTCAGGAACAAAAGCCATTTTCATGTTGAAGGTTATAGAAAAGCACAGTGATGTAAGGGAAAATATTATATTGGTGCCCCTCGGATAGACTCCAATGTCACACATGAAGAGGCAAAAAATTTCATCACAGCGGTGGTGGTTTTTGAGGGCAATCAGAAACATTTTATGCTCTTAACAGAGCTTCATATTTGCCATAAAATCTTAGAGATTGACTCCCAACCCTTACCACAGGGGTGAAAGAATCCTATTAGATTGAAAAACAGCAAGCGATATTGGAAACCTATTAGCAATAATAACTGGTTGCAATGCATTCCACTATTTTAGTGGAAATGATAAAGCCAGGGCATGAGAAAATTAAAGTCATTTCAGAGGATCATGTAAATGCTAATGTTTACTGGTTATACATCCACTCCCATTAGAAAGCCATTAGCAGGGCGATTACAATGATTAACTTAAAATTGACTTACTTCATCAATTCACTGATTTAGTGACACTACTGACCATGTTGCAGTGCAGTTCACAGATTATGAGACCAGTTTCAGTGTCTATTCAATAAACTTCAGTCTCAATCTGGAGCACAGTTGTCTAGAATGGACTAACTAGATTTAGAAACCACCGATTGGTAGATGCAACATGTCAGTATGCTGTTATTACAGTAAACCTAATTGCAACTGACCCCTAGTTACAGCAAAAAGGAGTTCAGCTCAACCGATGCAGTTATAGCCTGATAACACAATGATTTTACTGTAAAGGTAAAGACATCGCAGCAGCTTTTTGTGCAGCTATTGCACTTAGTTCATGTGCACTTGAAAACATTTCTCTAATGAAATCATGCTTCAATTCCCAGAGGTCATGTGACAGTTAATCCCAAACTGTTCATGTCACATCAAAGTGGGTGTTGCAGCCTTTTGCACAAACAAGAACACATTGAAACATGGCCTTAGGCCCTTCTTATGCAAGCAATGCATAAAGAAAGACCTGCACAAAATTGCAATTTTTCTTAAATTTGTATGCTTGACTGCTTCGTGTTTGTATAGAAATAGAGCCAAATATCCATGTATCCAGCTGAGTTGGGGCATTTGTGGGTAGGTGTTGGTACATTTGGCTGCGTTATGACAAAGGACAACCAGGTCAGTAGCACCCCGCCAGATCAGGGTACTTAGAACCAGACTATGGTACTTTGCCAGATTTTGGCATGTCATTCATCAGGTCTATAAAGAAACAGTAGAAAATTGGACTTAGCTGGAGCTGCTCAGTGACAAATTAAAATATAATCTGCTCAATTTGTGCACAAGCACAGGAAGGTGAAAAGCTCTCTGCTTTCCCCCAGGCAGAATTATTATATTATTATAATTACGTTAAAATTATTACGTCACTTCCTCTATTTTCTTAGTGTTAGAGACATGAAACCAGTGTACTCCAACAGAAGTGCTTTTTGGAGGGTAGAACAACATCTGAAACTGACTCCCCCCTCATCTTTCCAGCGACAGAACTGGGTGTTTTTGTCATTTTCCAAAAAATGACAGTTTCGGCGTTCATGTCCACTTCACACAGCCGTCGGCCAGGTGTGTGGGTGTGTGAAAGTAACTCTCCACAAAACTACTTCTGTCACTTTTCATTCTTACAAAAAGAGCGCAGTATTATGATTGTCATCCAGAAAAACACAAGCGACTATTGCATCTCCCACTGTCTCTGGCTTTTCACCTGTGTGGTCAGTTGACACGTCATACAAGCTTGTTCTTTTCAATGAAGAGGTCCACTTACTGCAAGCTGAAAGCCTTTTTTCCCCTGTCCTTTTAGCCTTTTACTGCCTGGATTTGTGCACAAATTGAGTACATGAAATGTTTTGTGCACTGAACTGCTGCTGCCCTACATTTTTTTTTTTTTTTTTTGAGTCATCCGGGTCTGCTGTGAGTTGAGGCGTAGCAGAATTTGGTCGTTGGTGGACCCAGACAGTTTGAAAACCAATGTTTATGATGAATACAAAAACAGGTTTGCTGTGAAGTGCTGAAAAATATGACATACTTAAGATTTGCTTTTGGAAACCTATGTGCAGTTTGAGTTCCCCACGTACATAACTATATGGTTTCTCCAGTACACTGTTATAGAAGCACCCCTTAGAAAAAATAACTGGTCATCTGCGATAATGATTTCTGATTGCTGAGTGGGAGAGTGTGAAAGGGGCTGATAAAGGCTAAAAGCACACTGAATAGAAAAATTGACAAATGACCAGCTGCAGCATGTGTGAATAACTAAATCTAGATTTCTAGTGAGAATGGAGCTCTTCATATTTTCTATGGATACTCCACAGCACACAGTAATGTACAATTATCTTAGTGAAACGTAAACATGCTGTTCACAGTCAGCTGCCACTGACACTCTCATTCTCGTCCCTTTAATTATTCACCCGCGGATTTATGCAGATTTGAACTTCTCTTGAGACAAATTGAAAGTTAACAAGCATTTTAGAAAAAAAAAAAGTCATTTTCCCCGACCTCTAAGGTGGTGTGTACTCAAAAAATAAAATGTTTTTCTCTGAACCTCCCTAAGCAACCCCAGCCTCACAATGCTTGTAATTACAGTAAATGGGAGCTTGTACATCATTGCACATTAGCATTGTTCAGCTCCCAATCAATTAACTGCAAGTACCTGTGTCTCTCTCAGCCTTTTATCGCGTAGCGTCTCTCTGATTGACTGAAAGTCCTCTGCTCTTAAGCTTTTCAATGTATACAATACTGAAGGAAACTCTTCAGAATGAATTGGATGGATTTAGTATAAGTAAACACTGTGGCTGCTTGCTACTGGCAAAACAGTAAAACACTGCAAATTGAAATGTTTGGTTTTGTAATATTAAGTAAGTCTGCTGGGTATGTTATATTTTATAATCCCACTGCTTTTTCCTCTTACTAGTTGATTTAGATATATTTATTTAACTATGTTGGTCAGTTTGAAGTTGGATAACTAAATTATACTTGGTATGAATTTGTGTAATGTGTGGAGCAGCTGGTTCTGTAAATATTTTTCCCATCAGTTTGGCATGATTGATATCTCTAAATACCCATGAGCCTCAGCTGCCATAGCTATGGAGAAGAAGCCAGACAGTTCAAAACATTGTTGTAGATGGACACAAAACATGGCACATGGCATAGTTGAGACATTGATCCCAATTTGACCCAAAAGTGAATCCTGCAGATTTTAGTATCAGTTTCCCACAAAGTGTTATAACTAGCTTTTGCCTGTATTTAGCAGTAACTCAAAATATTAGAAAAAAATAAAATGTTGACCTAATGATGGCGCTACATGAGAAGTTAACAGATAACTAAAGCTATTACAATCATCCCTAAGAGGACCATAAATGTTTGTACAAAATTTCATGACCATCCATCCAATATCTGACTGACTGACTTGCAGACTAACATTGCAATCTAAAGAGCTAAGCTTCAAGTGTAGCTGAAAATCCTCGACAGCTGTAGTTAAATTATCCCTTTGTGTTTTTATATCAACAGGCCTTCACTTTTGACCTTTTGTCAAGGAATGAGATATTTGGTTTCTTGTGCTGACGATTCAACCAAGACAGTTTCCTGTGCTTAGAAGCTTTGGAAGTACTCCAGCTAACACTGTTAATGGACAATGGCATTGAACCAGGGTCAGGGGCACCTGATACAAAAACCTCTAACATTAAAAACTTTTAATATTGACAGGCTGGGAATTGAGGCAATGATTGGCTGTCATAGAAAGGCTCTGAGTCTTCTCAACCTGCACTACAAAAACAATTTTTTGTGCACTTAAGGTGCTTTTATTTTCATATTATTTTCATTTTCATATGGTATTGAAGATATTTTTGTTAGAGAGTTAGAGAGGAAAGCTTTACTGCTTTTTAATGGAGTAATAATCCTCACTTGTGGTTGAGGTTGTCAGCATTGTCTTCTTTTCCAACACTATGTAAGTTTGCAAGGGCAACTAGTGGTGAAAGATTGTGCTTCTTGAATTACAATACTCATCATTACAGTTTTCATTTGAATTGAAACTGAAAAAAAGAAAGAAAGAAAGAAAGAAAGGACGAAATGAAAATTGTTTAGGCCAGTGCAAGGCCTCAAACAACCGGAGCTTGATGAAACTGCAGTGCTATAAAGCAAACCAGATCAGAAAATGACATCTCCCTATTCAGATTGACTGATTCCTGTCAAGGCTTGCGCGTGAAAAGCGCATTCTCCGAGCGGCTGGTACAGAAAGCTAACCACACGTAGATAAGACCAAGCTTGGCTGGTGACACGCCTGGCTTGGAAGGAAAAGCAAATCATTCAGGACAATCTATTCCCACTGCTGCCACTCACTTCGCTGCTGTCAATTCAGTGCCGACTGCTCCAGAGCAACACAGTGGCCTGTGAATACCATTTCCATATAATTATTCCCACATAAATGGCAGACTGCTTGCTGTTCCATCAACCTTTTGGACCACACGCTGGCAAATAGATAAATAAATAAAATTCTGAAGTCAATACTCTGAAGGGGTGAGGAAAAGCTAATGGAATCGAGTGTCCTGGCAATTGGCAACAGGAAGTGTTTTGTAGCTGTGCTGCAGTTCATTGTTGGATGGGATGACCTCAACTTGGACAAACATTTGTCATAAATATTTTTTCCTTTGTGGAGACAGAGGTGAGGGTCTGTGCAATAGGCAATTGACACAAGTGAGACAATGGGCTGCAGGTATGATGGGATGTACAGTACTTAATAAAATACATATTGTAAAGGCCTTTAAGGCTATCAGGGTAATGCACCTTATTGTTTTTGCTCTCGAGCTCTAACAACATACATTCTCTATTTCCAACATGAGTTTGTGAGATCAAACAGTTTCTGAGCTTTAAACACAAAGTTTCTTCTCTAACTCTTGTCTCCTCATCAAGACCAGTGACTTTTTCCTGCAGACTCTCCCCTACTGTGAAGTTAAAAGCATTTGCATTTCACAGCCACACTGGTGTGACTGAAGCTTTTATCGACCTAAATGCCCCTGAGTTTCTTAACATATAATTTGAGTATAAAGTGTCCTTCTCATCTGTCATTCATGGCCAGCATTTGTAACAACATGATCTTAAACCTCGGTACCTTTAATTAAACTTACAAGTGTGGCAGCAGGGAATAGTTTTGTCTGAACGACTCCACATAAAGGAAATTTTTTTTTTCTTTTTCAGTGAATCACCTGAGGTGATCTGCAGCCCACTTCACCAAGTTCACTGTTTCTAAGAAACAAAGTGGAGAAGAGCATACATTTACAGATGAACGCTGACAAGTGAATCATTCCAGCATGAATCAGATACACAAGAAGCATTTCAGTTAATTGATTTAATACCTGTGCATTAATGCAGCACTTAAGTAAAGGCCAGTACATTTGTAGGAGCAGCGTTTTATTTTGTGAGAACATTTGATCAAATCACAGATTTTACGAAAGAGATTAAGCATTTCTACAAATGGAACAATCACCAGACGGTTTAAAAAGCTATTTTATGGGGGTAACGTGATGGCCGAATGGTGAGGGAGCACACCTCATGGGCAGCAACTCCCTGGTTTGACTCCTAGTTGGCTGGACCATTTGCTGCATGTCTTTCCGCTACTCTCTCCCTGCATTTCCTGTCTCTATCATGTAAAGGCATAAAATGGCCAAAATAATAATGAAAAGAGACGTAATTTATCACAGCATGTTAGATGGAGGATGCTTAATCATGCTGCATCTCATATTTATATGAGCTAAATTGCCCTCATGCAGCTAGTGTTATAGAGGTTAATGTTGTAGTAATAAATCTATTAAAAATTAAAATGTTTTATGCATCACACTCTTATTTTGACAAATTGATCCTTAATTGACAGTCGAGGTTGAGCATTTATTCTTAGCTGTTCATACTGTAGCTTGGTTGGCTCAATGGCAGCTCACAGTCCTCTTGAATAGGGAAATCATGTACTTTCCCCTGCTTTAGTTTTACCTTTCATGCTGTTACATCATTTTTCATCAGATAACATAACGAGCTAGCTACAGGCACTAATTAGTCAGTATTAACCAAAACATGCAGAAAATAATCAATATCATGACTTCAGAGACAATCATTGATTCTGACAGAGGATCCAGCAGCTCTTTAACCATAGATAGAAAATGTATGTTCAAAAAGGAATGGTACAGAAAAATACACTTACTAGTTCATGCATACAGCTATACTTACTAGGCACTTTGTATACATAGCTGTTTTACATATAAATATAAGATACACAAAACAATGTTTATATTTTTCTGACTTTTTTCTTGGCCCTTTGCATTTCTTGTGAAAAACTGGAGACTCTGAATGAAAACAATCAGAGGAGGAAAATCCTTCTGCTCTGTATCCACTCATTAACATGTCCAACATGCAACACAGGAATTGACATTGTTTCATTTAAAGGGGTAAAGAGGAAGGGGAGCTCTACATTAAAGTTGTGATCCAAAGGGTTTTTTGAAATCAAAACCTCTTGATACTGAGAATAGGCAGCAATTTTTCTGCAGTAGGCATTCAACATATTTACATTCAATAATTATCTGAGCGTGTCCATCATTCCCAAACTAGATTCAAGTTGCCTTGACAGGCAGAAGGGAGACAGGGTATGCATGTTATTTGATCTCATTATCACCCTCACACTTTTCTGTTAATTATGCTTTTTACACCTCATCAGAGTTATGTCATGATACTAGTAATGCAAAGGTAGGCCACAGGAAATTCAGCATATCTGTCACTGTGGTGTGTGTTAACAGGGATGGTTCATCAGAAACATGTCTACAAGACAACACATCACTTGGCTGTGCTGTAAACAAACACACCAGTTGGTTCTCTGTTGTGTTTCTAACAAAGCAGTGGCTCAGTGAGTGTTTCCCGCCTCCAGAATGTAACGAATGCAATGGAAACAACAGAACCAAATGTTACTGAAAAAGCTGCAGACCATGAAAAGTTCAGCTGTGGTTGATTTTTCTTTAGCTGCCACACCTGCTGATGGTCCACACATTGGTGTTTTCCACGGCCCCTAACCCCTGTTGTAAACAGCTTTTTCACGGAGGAGCCATGATGTGATGCATGTGACCACTTCAAGCCCATTTAAGGAGAACACCCTCATTTGCTATAACACACATGAGCTGATGGAAATTAATCAGAGCCAGTGAAGCAGATAACTAATCCACTGGACTACAGGTCTGTGTTAAGGTCAGATCCATCATGCGACAATACTGCAACACTGCAATGTGCTTATTCAGTGTAACACACAGACGATAGATTGTGTTTGGATTGCATATCGGCGTGATCTCCCTCTCCATAACCCTCTTCACGTCTCCTGTAAACACATACACACACACAATTATGTACTGAGCTCAGAAACATGATTCACAAATACTCTTTGCTGGCAGTCATTAGAGTCCCATGGGTTCTTTTGCTTGTAGCCCCTCAGCCCCGCAGATCTCCATTGCCAATAATCATTATAATTGATGTTTCCCTTCTAAGCCTCTAATGATGTTTTTAGTATTTATGGTTACAGACAGCCAGGCAAGCTGATTCATAATAGTTTCTCCCTGCCATTTTATTGGCATGGCGTTTCTCACATTCACATCAGTAAATTAATTTTGACCCCACGATGCCATATATCACAGCAAACCACTGCACGCTGTCTCTCCGTGACCAGGTTTTCTTAAGCTGTTGTCGTAAAGAATGGTTTATCGATCCTCCCCGCTGACGCTTTAATAAGTGCTTTGCATAACAAGTGTTTTACTGCAGGATAAATCACGTGGGCTGGCGGCAGCTGTCAAATGCACAAGTACACACACATCTGTATACACGAAAGAGTGGGAGTGCATAGAAGTGGGGGGCCACGTTGAATGAGGTGACATTAAAGTGTTTGCGTCTTTGAAAAGAATTAAATTAATGTGAGAGTAAACAAAAAGAAAAGTTTCCACACTGAGTTACATATTCATGCAAAGAGAAAAATTAGATTCAGAAAAACATATTGGCTTTCACCCACTTAAAGAATGTCTTGCCTGATCCTAGCAAGTTAGCCGCAGCCAAGCAGGTCTGTTAGGAACAGGAGGGATTCAATCAGGGAGATCCATGGGCCAGAGCCGAGGCCCCTGAGTGAGATCGATGGCTTGAGAAGCAGGTCGCGAAGGGGGCAGCTCCCTTGGTACAGTGTTTCATCCCTGTCCTGTTGCCACTCCTGTTTAGGAAGTGTGATTCCGGGTGGAGGGAAAAGTAAGGAAGGCCAAAAGCACTGCTGCATCCTGGTCCCAGAGGCTCAATCCAGCCCAGGTCTACCACAATAATATGATTTTATGTCAGCAATGAGGGAAGGTTTCTAAAACTTGGGGTGGATTGATTGATTGCTGTTGTAAATCAATGTTGAGAGTGCTGCATGGGATTTTATAGCAGGGCAAAATGGTGCGGGTTGTATACAACTCACACAACTGTCCTTAGCCTGCAATGCTTTTTCCTTCATTTTAACCATTCAAGGATTTTGTGCTTCTCGAAGTAAAATTGTGGAAGAAACAAAACTAACAATATGTACAACATGCAGAAAATCCCTGTGGAAATATCTAACACCATTTGCTCACATGACTTTTTCCCACACAAATATGTGACAAAAGAAACACCTTAAAATAAAGAATAAAAATCATCCACAAACAATACTAAATCACTCCTTGTATTATTAGAATTTCAGCCAGGAAAATATAGGAACTAAATACATATTTAATATATTGTAGATTTGTTAATCATAGAATGAGACCCAGAAAAGAAGCAACTCAGTATCTCTAAGTATTTCATCCATGCTGGACAATTCTTCTCAAGATGTACATCCCATGCCAGACCATATGTCAGTCATCAAGTGCAGATATTGCAGAAAGAAAAACTGACTGGCTTTTTTTTGCAGAAACACTATCGAATGTTAACGATATCAGTGTTGCTATGCAGTGGATGCATATGACTCTGCAGATAAAGATGTCTAACAACACATCATTGCTGGACAACTACTATATCATATAAATGAGCATTCACCTCAGATGAGGAATGACCACTTGAGATGAACTTGCTCTTGTGATTGCTTCTAGATTATCCATACAAGATGATTGATCACACGTGGTACCTCGCAGGGGCAGCAAAGGGTTACAAATGACCAGACTACATTTTTGGAATTGCAATGTGCAACTGCAGCTACAGTATCGAAATATCAATCTTAACACTGCAAACTATTCCTTCAAAAAAACTCATATTCTTCTTCTATGTATATAACTATGTTGCATATTAAGCTATGGAAATGAAATAGAGTGTGAATGGATATACAATGTTGAGAGAAACTGATTCATTCCCCATTTGGCTAGCATTGCCAATAAATTTTAACAAGAGGCTCAGAAATAAAAACATGATTGTGAAAAAGTCCAAAAGGAGAGCTTGATTGAGTGATCAATACCAGTGCCTTGTAAAGAAGAACAGCCTTTCTTGAAGTGATCACAAACCTCTGGAGAAAAGCATAAAAAATTGAAAGATTTTGATTAGTCCGTTGATACAACCGTCTGTGAAGTTGTGACTAAAAAAGGGGGGGCTTTCAAAAATCTATCAAGCTCAAAGAGACAGAAAAAATAACTGAAAAGATGTAAAAGAAAAGGAGACAAAAACAACAAAATGCAAAAATAACATGAGAAATGAAATACAAAGAAAACTGAAAGTGTGACTATGTGCACGTGTGTGTGTTTTCAAATAGACAGTGGAGGCAAATGTCATGTCAGTCAAGTGTTTGTGTGTCTTCAAAGAGATGAAGAAAACAACGACTTTTCATCACTAGTTTTAAAGCTAGAGCTAATAATCAGGTTAAAAGAGAGATATATAATTATTACTATTATTATGAAATATTTATTTTTGCACACACGCAGCACCAAACAAAGAAATAAAGTAGTAATTTGTGTGAGATAACAGAGGGAAAATGATGTAAGCAAGGCATCAGGTGACTTCAGAGGTGTTCTCTGTGATTGGAACTGTTGAGAAATGCAGAAACTGGCGAAGGCTATTTAATACAGCAACAGCAACAGATAGGATGCACATACATTTTATTCTGCAAAAACATGGTTTAATAATAATCATCACCCTGGTGATAATTATGCTGGAAATGTGCACATATGGGTGATTTTGCTTGTACAGTAACAGGGATCAAAGTTCAGATTCATTTCATTGCTTTCTTTAGTGGTGCACTTGAGAAATGTAAACTATATATAAACTATTCCTACTCCTCACCAAGGCAGACAGCAGAAGCCTTGCTACAGAGGCAGAGTGAAGTTGGAAAATGAAGGGTGTTGTAGGCTGACTCCGTAACATGGGTTATAATACCTTCATTTTACGCCTTTTTAGGCAGATTATTTTACCCCAAAAAATAATTACCATGTGACCAACATTATAATGCAGATACAGCACTCTAGCTGTGGAAAATATTTGCAGAACAAGCAGCAAATAAGTGGTGTTCTTCCAGCTTTCTTATGCATTTCTTAAGAAAATAAACTTTTAAAACTATTATTTACATACTAGCTTACAATAAATGTAACTTGGTTTTGCTAGGTGTCTGTCAAATGAATTATAGTAATCAATGATATTTCATTCATGCATATAAGTATAAGATTTGAGGGTAGCTTATCCACACAGTATTGCATAAATTGCTATAGATTCACTGAGGTCTGCTCAACTAGTTAGCGTTCGCAGGAATTAAGCTGTTTTCTCCATCATGATTTGCCTACTGCCTCATTTACAGTAGTTTTGTGGAATAACAAACAAACCAAGATGACAGATCATTAAAAATGATGTATTTCAAGTATAGATGTCAGCATGGGAAAATGAATGAAAATGAAGTAAATTTAGCTTTATATCAAGTGTTAGCTGGCTATTTCACCAACCATATAGTGCTGTTGCTTTAGCTGTTGCCTTAGCTGCCGTCACTGCGTTTTGCATTGGTTTTTAGCTCTGCTCTGTAGAAATTACACATTATTATAACACATCATTAAGTCAAATTGACATCTCAACTCAATTTTGATCAAATGTTTTGCCTTTGAACGGCAGTGCTCCTGTGAGATACTGCTAAATCAATCTGTAGTATAATCTTTAATGGTGTGTTACAAACTGATGCTACAGAGGTACATGTGGCAAACAGTGTTTTTTCATCCCATAATGCTCTCCATCATGACACTGTTGAATGTTTATTGAACTAATTTCTCATTCAACCAGTGTGTGTGTTGCAGTAATGCTTGGTTTTTGTTTTGAGATTGATTGGTATTAAAATGGGATCAATCGTGATTTTCTCTAAATCTTTAATTCAGGTCCAGATGTGCTCTGGCACGGCTGCTGTGTTGCTTCCTTCCTACTTTGTCAAGTTATTGTTATCATTGCCTATGTGTTTTTTTTGTTGTGTGTGAAAAGTAGGAAGAATATTGTAAATCCTGATCTTTCTATTTTGTTTTGGGTCATTCATGTGTATGTGGCACCAGTTTTCATCTTAAAGCAATTTTGACTGAGCAACTCAGTGTTTGTAGGGACGACATTGAACTGGCAATTGTCAGCAAATGAAAGGCTATATACATAAGTGTAATGATACTGTAGCTGCATGTTCATGGTTCTCACTTCACAGCCAATGTACTGTAGAGAAAAGCCTGCAGAGTTGAGCAAATTTAGAATACAGTGTATTATACTGTCATAAAATGCAATGGTACTGTTACATGATAGTCTAGCAGGGTGTGAATGTGGGAGAAAGGTGTTTCTAACCTGCCAATTTATATTAAACTACATATATATATATACACACACACACACACACGCACGCACAAACACACACACTCACACACGCATATATATACACTATATTAAATCAATCATTAAAATGCAGGCAGTGTTATAATTTTAATTAAAGATTGTCAGATTGTAATTGTACTTAATCACATGCTGACAAATAATATCAAGGGGGAATTATTCTGTAATTTAGCTTATAGTCTGAGGATGATTTATACTTAAAAGAAGCTCCTACATCTAGTCTACAATGCTTATTGTCCTGTATCCTTTACAAAGGATGTAAGCTTTATTTTGTAGTAGCAAAGCTTCAAAGTGAGTGTTGTCTCATGCAGTAGTTCCTTTCCAGTCTTTTTATCCCGTGACCCCTTCATTCAAATGCACTGTGCCTCATGTTCTAGGATGTATTTCTATCAGGAGTGAGCAATTCAGTTGTGTTTTTCCCTTCGTAGGTTTAGTTCAGTAACCTTTAGAAGACAGAAGAGGTGAAACAACAAATATACAGTATTTCACAAGAAAAGTCCAACAAATTAAATTGATTGACTAATTAAATAAAACATACGTACACAAACAAACAATATATAGGAGCAAAATATCTTTAACTAATTTTGTATTGATTGTCTATGTTGCATTTAACTGCTGACAGTAAGTGGGAATTCACTTTCTTTTGAAGGTTGATAATTGTACTGTGTGCAGCCTGTTCATGCGAAGTAGCTGCATTTAAGTTATAGCAGTTAAAGCTGCTTTAAATTTAGGTGAGAATGAGTGGTCATTATTCACAAAGGTTACTGTTCAACACACAGGTTACTCTACACACACCCACATATACACACACACACACACCAAGTTATAATCTTTCTTACTGCATCTAGCGATATGAGGAAAGCTGACTTTTCCACATCAAGATGAGTGGGGGGAGGAAAGGCATTATCAGCCACAGAGAAAGATAAGAGTTACGTCGGTGGGCCAGGAGTCCTGTGTAAAAATCCAAAGGTCAGCTGAGCTTGACTTCACACCAGCAGACATGGAGACATTGAAGGTCAGAGAGATTGAAGAGGTAATCCATTCACAAGGATGACAACCACACCTTCAGTTTCACCCGCATCCATGTTTTTTGTTGTTGTTTTTTCCTCTGGAGCTACAGTTTTGCAAGATTTTGTCCTTTCCTGTTTTTGTTAATGCCAGATAATATATAGCAATTCTTTGTCTCAGTAGAGAGAACAAAATTACAGCTACTACCCATCCAGAAAGGTGACCAAAAGAATGAGAGAGGCAGCGACACTGAGTAAAAGTACACCTGAAGCAGAGCACTGAACCCTGGTAGTATCAAGTAGCATATTAATTCTAGAGGAGCACCTTGGATAAGTGGGGCCTAGGGGCACTACACACTCCGGATATAACCATGAAGTCACTGCAGTCGAACATAATAAAATATACAATATGACACTAACACTGTGAAATGGATGTAAACAATTGGGCA
Source organism: Trachinotus anak (assembly GCF_046630095.1). Taxonomy (NCBI): domain Eukaryota; kingdom Metazoa; phylum Chordata; class Actinopteri; order Carangiformes; family Carangidae; genus Trachinotus; species Trachinotus anak. The sequence goes on from NW_027273877.1 coordinate 3,750,348, forward strand.
GCAAAGACAACCATGAAAATGGAAATTGCAAAGGTTTTTTCAGCTTGTAGATGAGACATCTAACAACAACAACACCAAAAAAAAGAAGAGTGTCTATTTCAGTGCAATGTGACCAGATTGAACTGTGCAGGTTCTGGCAAAATCAAATTCTTGCAGTCTGTCCTGAAACAGCTCACAGATTTGACTTAAGAGGCTGTGCATTTAAATCCAGGTATAAAACAGTATAGCAATCACTCGTGTTTCCTAGTTATTTCTGTGTCCCATCGGCTTGTCGTGTGTCTTCCTCATGCTGAAGGTAAAATGTAGAAGCAACTATATTGCCTATATAACCTCAATAATGGTTTATAATCACGCAGATCTTGTGCTCACACTGGAAAAATCCTTTGTGTACCTTCACATCAAGCATGTTTGCACTAGTTTTTGGACCCACACTGTAGACCATTTACTCCTTTAGTGCAGTTTGTGCAGCATAGGTCATTCAAAACAAATAAATAACCACACTGAAAGGTCTGACAGTGCAGGTTTCAATCTGTGCTGTGGTGCAGTTTCTGAGGAGCGGGAATGCAGTACACCCTCCTACCGTTTGTACAAGCATCTGCAGTCTCAGAAAGAGCCCACAGAACTCCTGGTTTTCATGGGTAAAAGATGGATGTTGACATATGATAGCCAGCAGTTCCTCATATTTGAAAAGCCTGGCACAAGGAAATTAATTGAGGGCAAATTGAAGTCTGGATCAATGATCATATTCAGCTATTTCTTCCCTCTGCTCTTAACTGCTCTGTACAGCAAAGCAAGTGAAATACGGGCAAGTCTGTAATGCTTGCCAAAGACCAGCTCTCAACGGGTGCTGGAGTCTGCCAAGGCTATCCCCCGGTCACCAAATCTGTTTGTGATTTTCATGGACAGATTTTCAATGTGCAGCCAAGGAGAAGTGAGCATCCAGTTTGGTGAGCTGAGTGTTGGTTTAACTGGCTTCACTGACCTGTGACTTCAAACGGGGTAGATTTGTAGCCAAATATAAAGTGGCTGGGATGTCAGTCAGAAGCTTCACATCGAGCCCTTTGTATTCAGAATGCTACCCCAAGTGAAGGAGTATCTGAAGGTCTTGCTCCTGAGTTAGAATGAAGATGAATTGTAAGGTCCACAAGCAGATTGGTGCAGCATCTGCTAGGTATAGATTTTTTCTTACCACGGTGAAAAAGCCATGTTTCCCCGCAGTATCATGGTTAACCACCAATGACACAAAGCCCCCAACAAGAGGCAAAAATCCATAAAGTTTTTACGGGCTCAGTCTGTCACTTTAGCAGTCCTCTGTATGTGCCTGTGCACAATGAGAGCGTGCTGCATGAGCATGTGCTGTGACTGGGCTTGTGCAGAACACTACACTACGTTAGATCAACCCTGACTGAAGTGGGCATCACAGGACCGTGGTATTGTGGTGATAATGTTATTGTTACAGCCCCGATTGATTGACTCTATGACTCTCACCTATGTTCATGAGCTTTGGTTGCTGACCAAAAGAAAGAGATAAAAACAAATGAAATGGGCTTTGTTTGCTGTGTGACCATTAATGGGCTCATCATTAAGTACAAGAAAATCTGGAAAGAACTCATTTGCATTAAAAGACGTGAGTTGAAGTGGGAGGAGACCCCACTGCATGCTGAAGGGATAATATATGAGATCACCTTGGGACTTGCCAGGAGTTGCAGGAGGATGTAGCGATGGAAAAGGGCATTGTGGCTACTTTACTTAGCCTGCTAATGGATGGATGAATGGATGAATCCAGAAAGCTTAGTTACATGGACCAAAAGTCAGTCCAATTAGCAGTGTGCCATTGAGTTCTCTTTAAAAGCACTGGCTTGCTTGTAATCAGACACTGTGCACTCAGATAAAGCAAAACACAACAGATTGCATTTTCCTCGGGTTTAAACTAAGCAAAAACTAACTGCAGGTATAATCAAAACTTTAAGTGCTTCTTCAGCCTGGTGCACCACATTCTTCTGATGTCTTTGGTTCTTGGTCATTACCTATAACATCACGCTCAGCTTGAAGTTGCTGCACAGTGTAGAGCCATTAGGGATTTAAAAAAAAAAGTTCTCAAGGGGCGAAAACCCCTCTTGCATTTACTCAGACCTCTGGCCCTATGACCGTGCTTCGTGTTAGCTGAGCCTAATCTGACAAGATGCTAATAGATCGTCTAATTAACACAATGTCCACCCATTAGGAGTGGTTAACCTTTGACTCATCACACTGACAGGGATAAGAGGAGAAGCAGAGAGAAGCACACAGATACTCATGCACTATGAACTCATGTAATTTACATATAATGTGCACATTTCGCATGGTCTGCGCACATGTGCGTACATGGATAGAGATCATATCTTTGACTTAAATCTTCACACACACACAGATGTACTGCTGCTTTTCATATCACTGCGCCCAATGATTCAGTCCTTAAGCTATGCTATCAGCTTGAGCCACTACTGCCAACAGGATCACAGAGCGGTCAGGCCGTCGTCATTTCACCTCGCCAAACTACTGTCGCCCTTTCACCCAGAGCCAAACACCAAACCCGACCACTCTCCACAGCCTTGAACTGTGGTTCGCTCTCCTGCGCATGCTTGCTACTCACACACACACAGCCCACAAACATATGTGCGTCCTCGCTACTGATCCGTCATGACGTCTCATTCCACCTCATTTCCTCAGACCCCTGCTTCTTTCTAATTGAGGCGGCAGCGAATACAATTATGGTGAGAATCATCCCGGACTGATGTGAGGACGGATTAACGGGATTAAGAAGATAATCTGTTGACCCTCTGGCCCCAGCGCAGTATGAGGCTGGGAAGGCAATTTGAAGCAGAGAGAAGAAAAGATAGGGGGGCTTTAATGAGCGAGCTGACGAAAGCCTCTGACCACCGAGAGGCTCGCTTGGCGTGCCGCTAGGGGATTACTTTCTACACTCCCCTCCACAATCTCACCTAACCCCACATGTCCACCCTGCTGCCCACACACTCACTCCTGCTTCAAGGATGTTCAGGAACAGTCCTTTGCATATGCCAGCGAAGGCCGTTTTTTTCATAAACCAGTGAAAGGAAAGCAATATAAGAAGAAAACCCAAACTGTTATGACTGAATATCTTTCAGTTTTAATGCTTGAGGTTCATGGATAAAAATCTTTTTTAATTTGTGAACTGACATAAATGATTCTGAATCATTACAACTTTTAAAGAAAACTTTGAGTTCCTGAAAAACATTTAATGGCAAGTTTTAAGATTTCCCCTCCATCTGCTTTCCTCAACTTAAAGCAGTGTTAATTTGTTTTAGTCACCTGATGGCAGCAGAACAAGCTGTTAACACAACAGTGACATTATCACCTTATAAAGGTGGCATTTGCCTGTGTTCACATCCAGCTACCAGGTAGCATCATTAGCTTTTATTTAGAGTCATATTTGTGTTCAATGAATGTAAATCAAGCACTTTCTGTCCTTTTAGCTCTGTTTTGGTCTTTGCCAGCTTCTGTGGGAAATATCCTGTTTGTTAAAATGCCATGAACTGTGTAAACAAATGAGATTTACAGCTCCTGTATGACTGAGGCAACTGACAGACTGTAAAACTTACTTATGGATGCAATCAGAAAAAAGTCTGTGGTGCCACATACCTGGACATTAAAAATATATGTGCTGAAAGTAGACATTAGCATTGTGTCATGCCCCTATGGTTTTCCTTGCAGTATAAAACATTCTGCTCTCTTGTGTTAAAAGTGTTGAGAGACAGGTGCATCACAACGGCCAAAAAGAACAAAAGATGAGACAAAATCCTGTTAGAATCTGGCTAATAGAACATTTTATTAACAATATTTCTATCTGACAATGATCCCCCTTAAGTCTGTTCGAGTTTTCCTCTTCAGACAGCAAGAGGGATTACCTTTTATCTTTTGTGCTGAAAGTAAAGTATATTTCAAATTTCTTTTCATCATATGACCTGACAGGTATCATCAAGTAGAAACCTTTTTAATTTAATAGCTGTGAAACAGTTGTTGATCTGCGGCACTCTAGATCAATGGACTGAGATTAAAAATTATATTTAATGGATGTTTGACGGGTTAAAGCGATGCTTCTGATTTAAGCTACAAGTCATCTTCTATTTACTGTCACAAAGAACTGTCTAATAATGTAAGAATGAACGGCTTTCCTTCAGAATTAGATTTTCATCCTTTTACACCAAACAATGAGCACTTACTGTCATTGTTGGATGAAATTAGGTTCAGTTTGGATTCTCTAAATTCAAGAAGTATCTTCACCTACCTTTCAACAACATCATATTCAATATTATATATATATATATATATATATATATATATATATATATATATATATATATATAGAGAGAGAGAGAGAGAGAGAGAGAGAGAGAGAGAGAGAGAGAGAGAGAGAGATTATTCTATATTCAATATCAGAGTTTGATATTGGGGTGAAAATGCTTTCAGTAGTGTATGAAAACTGTAATGTAGAGATGTGTGGAGGCTTAGTCATAAAAAAGAGTTTCCAAAGAAAATCAATAAATCATCCCAACATGCTCTTTGTTGGATGGTAGACGTGATGATATATTATATATATATTTATACTTTATACTCTTCATAATGTATTGTGTAAGTATTGTCTTTCATTCAACAAAAGCAGTGAACAGGAAAGTGTTTTAATTTTAAAGAGAACTAAAAACAGACAAAACAAAAAGCAGTTTGCTTCAAGCTAATTTTCAGTAATCACATAGCAACATAGATAGCCACCAGCAGCAATTACAAGCATCTGTAGCATACAGCACTTACACACTGTCCAATTATAATCAGGGGGCTTTCATATTACGGACTTGAGGCCGGATCTGAGCACACTTGACCCTGAAGTCCAGTTGGTTTGATCAGTGTGAACACTGTGTACCATACCCCAGCATGGATCAATGAACTGTGCTTGGGTCTGTGCCGGAGTGACAACATGAACAAATGTTGATGACGCAAGTGTACTCTTCTTCTTCTTTGTGTTTATTGCAAATCCACTAGGTGCACACGGCCACCTACTCTATCAGTTTGTGTAGATGTGCAAGTTTATTTGGATATGGAACAACATTAATAATGAGAAAGATGAGGAGTGGAGAGGGGTGGCAGTCTTACTCAGGTACCTAATATGAAAACACCCTTAGACAAAGGAGTTGTAATTGATTTCTGTGTGGAGGATACCACTGAGGATAGAAGCGCTAAGGAGACTCCAAGATATCCGAGAGGCGCTTTGCAGATTTGCGGTATAACCAAGCAGACAGATACAGCAGGTGTGAATGTATTCTACAAAGACAGAGAGACAGTGTTTTATTATCAGGGGGGGTTCAGTGATTCCTCTATCTGCTGTCCACATTGTGTGCTGAGTCAGGAGGCTGTTCAGGGTTTTTTTCATTCACAGCCTGGACGGAGCGGCTGGTCTGCCCTCTCGTCCAAAGATAGGACTCACCCTGTCGTCATTTTCTGAGGCCAAATTGAATTTGAATCGATAAAGTGGGCCTTTTAGCCATTAGCGTCCCTCGTACTTAACAAAAACACACTTTTACTCTCTCTGGCTTATGCTTTCTGCCTCTTTCATGAATATACACACAAGCATATGTTGATTTATTACTTCTACTTGTGCAACAATACATGAAATTGGTGTGAAATCGCTCACATGGGGGGAGTTTACATGAATGATTCGTTAATGTGCCCGTGTTTGTAGTCGGTTTGATTTCTTGATCTCCTGAGGTCTCATAAACACAGCTATTGTTTTGTCACATATCATGCATATTTGCTGCATGCTTCTTGTTTGTTAGCTACAGTAAAACTAGCAACACAACCATTACTTTTTCCTGCAACTGTGTGGAATTCAGTGCAACAAAGCCATTCTCATGTCATGTTTAAACCCTGTATCCTAAAGATTCATTTCATTTTAGATGAATATGGATTAGTACAGTAATTATTTTTTTTAGGAAATTCAGTTGGTTATGTTCTCTTAGCAGAAAAATGACATAATTTATTTAGTTATGTGTGAACAGTTCTTAAACAGTTAAACTAGTTAAAGGTCTTCAAAGGCAGTGAAGTAATTTTCTTCAAAAATAACCTTAGAGGGTATTAAAAAGGCTTAAATTTTATTTATGAAGGTTTTGAACAAAGCAAAGACCTGAGGTAATATCAGAGACAGACAAAATGTCAGCAGTGATTGAAAGCCTGAGACAAGATGTGTTGACTTTTACAACATTTAAGGAAATTCATGAGTTTTAGGAGATGCTGCAGGTTTACGTGTTTTCATTGCCATTGTTGTACTGTTTCTGTCAGCTCAGGTTGAATCACTTATTCTCACTATTCCCACTATTTTATTTTGCAGATGAATCCAAACCCCGGTTTTGTTTTGTAATTGGGTGAAATAGCAAAAAAAGCTTCCAGAACAAATTTCCAAAGGGCAGCTCTGCAGCACAACTTGTAAACATAGCACTCATGTGCAAATTCAGATGCTTTACTTTGTTTTCAGTTCAGGCTCCATAAAACAGCATGCTGAAGTTGACAGTCTGAGCATGTGCTCTGAGGGGGATGACCATCTGGAAGTTGCCTCCACGCTGACAGACATTCAATTTGTCAAAGTCTGCGTCACTTTAGTCCCTTTACTGTATACAAACAACTGTAAGCAAGTGTAATTTTTCTGAATCAACAATGTTTCAGTAGCTCTGCTCTGTGTCATTTGCTAAAAAACATTCAAGCACCACATTAATCATAATAATGCCGCTTTTCTTGTGTTGAATATAAAGTGTGTTTTGTGTTGGTGGAGTTGCTGAGGCAAGCTTCTTTGTTTTTCTTGTTCTTCACCACCTCAATTACACCAAATACACAGTGTTTTTTCTTCACTTGAGAGAAAAAAAAATACAATTCAGTGATGTGCAAAACATAAAGTGTGTTTCCTGCAAGTGTTTTACTCACTTTCACACAACGTCATAATGTACAGTATAACATATTGTCGAGGGAGCTGGTGTTTTGACATGCAGCATTCACCCAGTCACTTCTCACTTAAAGAGCAATATATAAAAATTTACCCATTTTCTTTGGGGAGATCTGCACAGATGAGGAATATTTTAATATATTTTGAAAGGCAGAAACAAAACCACATTACGTGTCACGACCCTACACATGTGTCAAATCCCAGGAGGAATAGCATGATATGAGATTTTTAATTAGACTTTTATTGTCTGTACACATCATTTTCTCAATCATAGGGGCTAAACAATGCATCTACACTTTTTTTTCAAACCAGCTCACTACAGGTAGTGTAAATATATCCCTGTATTTCTCAACAATTTCCAACCATAGCCATTTGGCTCACTCTGAAATGTAGTGAGGTATACACCTGCAGACAAGTTTACTTTTTGAAACAAAAAAGTGCACATGACTAAAAGGTTATTGTTTAATATAAATTGTTGTTGAAAGTAAAAACAAACCTTTGCAAGTAAGCCTTTGGAATGACCTGGTTTTATGCATTGATTGGTCAAAATGTGTTTTGACCAATCAATGTGAGTCATTGTGTTTTCATGTTGGTTTGCTGTGTTCCTTCCTTTTAGACCAAACAATTCAACCTTAGTTTCATCAGTCCACAAAACATTTTCCCAGTGGCACTGTGGAGTGTCAAGCTGCTCTTGGGCAAACTTCAGATGCAGTGATGTTTTTTTTTTGGAGCAGTGGGTTCCTCTGTGGAGTCCATGGCTGTTTCTCTGTTTCTGCATTGTACCTTTGGAGTCATCTTAGCTGGACGCCCAATTCTAAGGAGAGTGGCCACAGAACTAAATCTTCTCCATTTATAGACAGTTTGTCTGACTGTGGACGGATGAATATTTAAACTCTTTGAGATGACTTTATGACCCTTTCAGCTTTGGGCAGCTCTTCTGGATGGGATCTCTTTTTTTTGCAAGGCATGGTTCAATTCAACAGATTGTTGACAGTTTAAGTTTTTTTTTGAATAGTCAATGTAGCTCCATCCCACACCTCTGGTATTTACTCAAAATTGTACTTCAGTACAGACCTTGAGTGGGAAAATGAATGGACTCTAACTTATAATTTGTGTATTGTGATATTTGCAGAGGTCACTGTCAGTGCAGAGCCACTAGAGCTTTGAAAAAAACCTGTGTTCTGAGATAATGTGATGACAGCTATTTGTCCCCCACACAGTGAAATCAAGGGAAGATATAGATTGCACTTTTCTAATATCAGATGTTACATATTGTCAGTGTTTTCACTTCATGTGTAAATTTCCACTCTTGATTTGATGGAGACGTTATAGGTCAGTCTTGCAGGTTTTGAGATATGTGTGTTTCTGGAGTTGTGTGTCTTGAAGTGGTAATGTGTATCCATCACTTACTGGGGGGTGAGGGCTAACTTGTTTATGCTTTACAAAGACCTCAACAATGAATTATCTGTGTGTGCAACTCCAGGCGAGGCCCACTCTTCAATGCAGCTATTTAACTTGGTTGCTACGGCGGCGGGGCTTGCTCGGGTGACAGCGGTGATGACAGAGCGATCACTGACAGTCTGACTTCAGGACAGGCCGCAAGTTCTTCCACTTGGTGCAAAACACTTCAGTCTTTTTCCCCCAGCAGAAAGGAAGCTGTATTATGCAATACTTGGCAACAGTGAAGCGACATGTTTGCTGTGAAATGGACTGTTCCTTTTAAGTACAGTTGGATGTAGCCTGACAGCAGTTATTATGTTGTTATTGATTTATTGATTTCTAAGGCAATGTAATGATGCAAATTATAGTTTTTTTGCTGATAGTTGTACAGCTACCATTCTGAAAGTGTGACAAATGGACATGCTCTTTCTTGGCAGACTAGCATTTACATCACTGGACCATCACTATGATGGCATGAAAGTTGCAATGTACATAAGTGGTGCATAAAGACAGTGTTTTCCTTTTACAAGTCACATCCCAGCATTCCATTCTCTTTATACGAAAGCAAACAAATTTATGAAAACAAACACTTAAATTCAAATGTAGAGTTTTCACTTCATCTTCATGACCTTCTTGCTGCAAGCAGACATTCTTTTCTCTTTAACAGTCTTGTTTTAAAAATCATGAATAGTTCATGTCTAGAGTATTTGACAGTGGGGTTGGATTTATTCTGCATTTCTTCACCGTCCTGTTAAAGGGCAGGTAGATATTTTACATTTCTGATCAACAAAACAAAAAAAAAAGACTTGAACTTTGCTATTTCAATGACTCAAGGGGCTCTTCAAACAATTCAACTACTAAAAAACTGAAATCATAAATTTGCACTCATACTATGTGGTATGAGTCATACAGATGTGGCATTCACACTTGTGCTTGTTCTGTAGCGTGATTCATTTCCTTGAATGATTACCTTTCAGCAAGTGAGAAACTGGATTTGTATTAAGTGGCTCTTAAAGCAGTAGTGCAGCTGTATAAGATGAAAGCCAGTCTGAATTTAACACGAACAATGAATGACCTATAATAATTGCACCAATTAGAGACTGATTCACCCATATTCATCTACAACTGCAGCATTGTTAGGTCCAAATAAAAATACAAATCTTCTCTCCAGCCAGGCCTTACTGGGAAATGATTGTTGCTCTTCATTTTCACACCTCCCCATTTTCCACTTAGAAAGTTTGACACAAATTGCACGGCAACAAAATCCTGAGAGCCCACAACTCACCTTTGGATGGCTGTTAGGCAAGCTGGGACTTTTCCTTATCTGCCACAGTTACCCTCATTGCATCAGCCTGTCAGGCGACTGTGGGGAATTACAGCCATGGAGCCCTTCTGACATGTGTCCGTTAGGAGCACAGCGATGTGGGTCAAGTCACACACTGAAAAAAGAGTTGTTGTTGTCCTGGAATGAAATCCAGAGAGGGCACTATGGTTTGAAGTCCATTCAACAGACAAATTGGACTTTACTTCAGACATCAATGAATGATTTTGACAAGGTTTGCAGGCATGATGTGTGTTTTTCTGGCTGAAAAAGAGCATCTTGCCCAGTTTTCCACATAACAACCCCAAGTCAGGTCTCCATAAATTTCAATATCCTGTTTCATTTCGGTTTTCTTGGCTAAGCTGATCAGTGTTTTGTCATTTTTAATTCACCACTTCATTAGCTCTCAACAGGGATGCTTGCGAGTCTGAGATTTCTTACTCTGCCTCAATGAGAGGTGATATTCTCTGCCTTCACAAATTCAAATATGTCTTACTGCAGGACTGCTGTAATGTATTGGTGTTACTTGTGTTGGTGAATTATTTTAGATGGTATCAGATTTCAGTATTCTGTGATAGATGAAAACAAGTACAGTGTTGCTTGGTATTTATTTAAGTCCTCCACTAATCACTAAATGCTCGCCTGCAAGTCTCTAAATTTCTCTGATGCAAGCTGCCTGTTTATAAGATTTAAAATTGTTACTTTAAAGTTGTTACCAAAACAATTAGCTTAAAGATGCTAAAATGTGTCATACATTTGCATAGAGCTTCAACGGTGGGAATCATCTGTGGGTTCCTCATTCTGTCATTTCTGGGTTCTGGGTGGGTTCTGTCATTTCATCAGTCAGTTAATGTTTGGGATGTAAATGGAAATTTAAATTCAGAAAACAGTGTAAATTGAGCACCTTTACCTTCAACAAAGTTCAGTGGACACATATCTTGTGCAGCTGTTGCCGTGATGAGCTGCATTATCTTGTCAGACTCAGCAGGATCACAGAGTCCTTGGGTAAACAATGTGTGGCATTAGCAGTGCTAGCACCAGCAGCCTTCTTTCCTTGTGAGTTAACGTCCACATTCCTGTACTGAATGTGCTGATGCAATACTCTGGACGAGTGATTAAGATTCATTTGCACAACACATAAATTTGTGCTGTTAACCAATATGACCTCCCCAGAGGTTATGGAAAATTGGCTAATAAATAAAACTTGCCCACACATGGAATAAGAATATGTAGATTTGTATGATATGGGGGTCAACAGTTATGCTGATGATGAACTGTGGTTTTCATCAGGCTGAAACAAAAGATTTAAGACAAATTTGTTTGTCTAATAAGTTTTGTGAGTTTGACTTGTGAGCAAACCCCAAACAAAAACGTTCTTGCACAGGCCCCGTTGTGTAAAGCAGGTGAAAGGAAAGGCCTGGGAGTATCTGCATCATTCACACCAGGCAAGATTTTTCTTAGTTTGCATGTTTGCCTGGATTTCAGGGATAAACAGGCACTGCTGTTCCTAAGTGGGATTATAGATGGAGGATTCCAGGGGCCCACAGCTGGAAGGGACCCACAGATACTGGAAATGCGTTCTTAGCTATGCTCCTGCTGATAGGCAACTAGACCCTGGGACTCAACGTGTTTTCTTTCTCTTGAAATCTCCCCCTTCCAACTTTACAGCATTTTAAATACCTCATAAAGTCATGAAAAATATAAACATGTTTTGCATGATTTCCTTCTTGTATGCCTTCCACCAAAAGCCTCAAGCAGTGAGGATGGAGAGAAGTGATGGTGGTGGGGTCCTCAGCGCAGCGCAGGCACGGTGAACGAGCGGCGAGCGGGAGCGCGCGTATAGGAAGGAAGGGAAGGAAGCAGCAGAGGCGGACCAGTCGCCAGCGGAGCCGGAGCCCAACACAGCGGATGAACGGAGCCGTGCGTGTGTGTCGCCCTTGTCGTTTTTTACAGCAGCTGAAAGCAGCGTCCGGCAGCGCGAAACCTGCCCGAAAATGATGCTCCAACTCGTCCATCTCCTCGGGGTGCTCGTCTGCGGCAGTCAAGGTAGGGCTGCGGGCGTGAGTGTGGCAGACCATCGAGCTTTGGTGACTTTGTGGACAAGTTGAGTGCATTTGCCATCGTGATCTGCAGCAGGCAGAGAGAGCTGCTGTGGAGGGAGCTGAGGGAGAGAGAGGCAGAGTAAGAGAGGGAGTGAGAGAGAGAGAGGGGTGGATTGTTTAACTGGACGTTGTTTTGTAATTGAGGCACGTCTTGCAGGGGCCAGAATGCTTTCTTACTGAAAAGGGGGATTATGATGGGGTCCCTTCTTTAAGGGGTGAGCTGTTGAGATATACACTAGGTAATCCCCCGTTGTAAACAGTTTTCTTCATCGTGTAACATGGCTTACACATTAGTTTGGTCATCTTTAGGAGCAGCCTTTAGGGTGCTGTGCTGTTTTGGTGTATGGATCTTATTTACAAAGAGCTCAGTCCTGCTTGGCTTAATCGTAAAAATCAGTGATGTCTCCCAACTTCAACTGGCATCATACATGGAGACACACATTTCAGCTTCAGGTTCCGGATCATATGCGCCCCTCTTGCTTTCACCCGCTCTCCAGTCCACTCTGTGTTGCTGTGGAAAATGACTGTGGACTGAAGATTGCACGGTGAAACATCTTCCCTCAGTGTCTGCATCACGCACGCAGGCTGTGCGTGATCACATCGGGCCCACGGTGCTGTTAAACGGCGCGAAATGCTTCGGGAAAGTTTGGAAATATGAGCAGCGATTGTGACAGCAGAGTGACACCTCAGCCGTAATTGGGTTTCATGTGCGCCGCGCACCTGAACCGGAGGCGTGTGTGTGTGTGTGTGTGTGTGTGTGTGCGTGTGTGCGCGCGCCCGCGGGTGTGGGTTTCACGCACGGAGGGAGATGAAGATGTCACCTGAGCGGCTGCCGCTAAAAAGCTCAGATTGGAGCAGTTTCTATAGTCGCCTTTGTGCGTGCGTGTTTCTTGACTGCGTCCTGGTGAGTGACGCGTCGCCGTATCACCGCGGGATGAGCCCGACGTGCACCGCGAAAATTACTCAACTCCTGCAGCTACAGATTCAGTGTTAATCCATTTCTTGAAGCGAGAAAGAACTTGCTGGATGGGATGATTTTATTCATTTCAGTACCAATGGAAATACGCTTCAGGCAGGCTTCTTTATTCCAAAATAAAAAAATCTTGCAACAAGTTAATTTGCATCCAGGAGAAGACGCACTGTCACATCCCCTTGGCGAGATTTTCCCACTTATTAAAAGAAAACAAAAGGTCTCAAGACTAGAAAATAAAAAGAGGGAGATGGACATTTTTTGCAGTGTTGTCACTCTGGCTTCCTGGCGCACAACGGCAGGTGGGGGTAGAGCGCTGCAAAGTGGTGCCAAGAGTGAAGCCGTAAGACTGGTGGTTGTTGCATCTCATTCATTCAGACTGCTTTGCTGAGGTTCTTCAGGGTAGTGTGTCTCAAAGGTGTGTGCATGTGTGAGGAGGTGGGGCTCTGTGGAGAATCAGAGATACATTTTATAATTTTTTTTTTTTACTATACTTCAGTGTGCTACACATAAACCCAGTTTGGGGAGGTGTAAAAAGGACTATGAATTTTAATAACAGGTCCATCTGACGCTGCTAATATATGACTGCATATAATGATTGAGATTATAAACCTGAAGCTGCCTGGTCACGTGGAGATTTCTGGGACAGAACTGCATCAAACGGGTGTCCACATGATGTAATGCCTGTTTGTTTTGGTGGTTTGTGGCATGAAAACAGAAGCAGATACTCAAGAGGCACAGAGTTTGATCATCCTCAACATTTTAAAAGGACTGTAGTATCTTGGCAGTTGAGGTAAAATAAAGAGATACAGGCTACTGTTCGTAAGCCTTAACTGGAATATTCATAGCTTTGTTACTTTCCCTTTGTTACAGTAGTATTACATCATGCAGCCAACCAATTTCCATTCTTATCATGTTTTTCATGATAGCAAAGTCCACACAAATTGACCCATAAGACAAAGCAGAGAACATGCTGTAATGTGAATAATAAGGATCGTTTGGAGATGAAGGGTATGTACCAGAGCTGGACAGGGTGCTTCATTCTCAGTGTTTCTTATCACTGTGGGGCTTTGGAGTGGACACTAAACCATGAATAAAAGGAGTGGAACCAGAAAGGGGTTTCATTCACATGCACTGATTCATGACACCAGCTTGATTTTCTGACAGGAGTCAGCGAGGTGCCCTGGCTCCCACCACACTAACTCTGCAGATATCCTCTGTTCTACCCCTGCTGACTTCTGAAGGAAAACATTTGCTTTTGAAGTCCCAGCTCGCCGTCTACCCTGCACTTGAGTATGCATCTGTGAAGGTTTATGTATTTGGCTTTTACCGATGCTTAGTACAATGAATTATATGCTTGCTTGGGCTCACCCGGGACTCGCCAATGTGATGTTAAGTGGCGTAATTAAGATACTTCGCTGTATCTCATGGGGGGAAATGTCAGTGGCTCAGGGTTTAAAAGATTTATGCCCCTGTGCTGAAGTGTCTCTCATTGCACCCTTAGCCGAGGCTTAAGCATGTATTTGAGGTTTGCTTACATCCTGTAGTTCTGGTTTATGTACATGCTCACATGAGTGAGCATAAATGCAGGGACACACACACTTAACCAAACATACACATTGTACTCAGCGTCAAACCATTCAATTGAATCATGGGTTAAATATTTATGAGGGTAGTGCAGGTCTTTTTCTTTTTTTTCAGAAATTCACTCCACTAGTGGTGCAGGAAGCTTTTTTTCCCAAAACCTATACCCTAAAAGTTTCTATTTCCCTATATTGCCTGCTATGCTGATAACTTGATACTGGAACCATGCTGCACACAGTTCTTAACACTATGCAACACCATTCACAAACTCCTATTAAAGGCATGCAAAGCGGTTCACAGAAGAAATGTCCTGTGTCTTGGTCCTGCAAGGTGAATTTGATTGCATTATTTGATTAATACACTAAGACTGAGAGCACACATATAGAGAGCCAGTGTATATATGAAAATGGAATCGCCCCCTCGAGGCAGCCGCATATAAGAAATCAATTTAAGGAACGAGTAGAGTCAGCAGGCCTCTGAATCGTACAAAGGGCAATCTCAGTGTTATGGATACGCTATTTATTTGCCTGCGAGCTTTTGATTTCTCATGTGCCCTTTAGCTCTCGGTTCTCGTTCGGGTCTTACCATTGAATTTGTGCATATAAGACAGGAGGCATGTGTTATAGTCTAAATACCTGAATGCATGAGGAAAGCACTGCCAAACATCTGTGCTGCAGGGCTTGTTGTCAGCTTGCTGAGAATAAAGTGGCAGAAATAAGACCAAAAGGAAATGAGCAGTAATTTTGAGATGTGACATTGCCATATTTTCGAACTCCTACCTGCGTATGTTCCAACCTATTTCCAAACTCAAAGACTGCAGAACTATTAAATTATTAAAGGGTAGACTATGTGGCTAAAACTTTTCTCAAATGCCTGATTTCCAGCAGCAGAAAATTCAGGTATATTCTTACATAACCTTATTATTACTCAAAGCCACACCTACACTTAGTGGTGAAACAACCACTAAGAGGAACAAAACAACAACAAAAACACACAAAAGACCCACAGATAGGCACAAACAGCTACAAAACGAAACTTTTACATGTTTATGCCCAGGGTCCGTTTATCTCCTGACCCTTCCATGTATGTAACCACTTCATTGGGAAGTTTAGAGGTCAGTCTGAGTGCAGCACCTTAAACAAATTGCCTTGCTCTAGGGCAGTTTGGAAGGCTCTGTGTACAAGCTGCACAGTCATCAGCTCACAGCTCAGTTAACAGGATTAGCATCAGGGATTAAGAGACCTGTGCTGCAAATATGTTCATACTCGCTTTGAAAAAAAATATATGGTCTTTTAATAACATTTCTTACGCAATAGCAGAAGTACTGAGAGGCGAGATGATATTAAAACAACAAGCTCCAGTTGGTGAACATTTGGCATATATTTGAAAACCTTATTTGTGATGCGTGGAGTAAAAACAGGAGCATGTTCAATAATGCCCTCAGCCAACCTCAGTTTATTTTCACTCAAATTACCCATTATTATCATGGAAGTGACTAATGTTCTCTTCAGGGAGTCTCTCCCAACCAGAGGCCAAGAAAACGTAGATACACTAAGCAGCCGGGCTCCTCTTGTAGGAAGAGTTTGGCATTGCTCATTATTGTCTATAGTCTGAATCCCAGAAAGGGAAAATTGAGAACGATAGAGTGAGCAACAGGATTTATACAGAGGGAGGAAGTGAGGAAGAGATTATGTTTAAAAATTCATTCAGTTCAAGTGAATCTGATTGCATCTAGTTAAATTGCATTGCCAGAGATTGAATCAAACTCTGTGGAGTCGCACTGCGCCAAAATTAATAAAATGTAATTGAATCCTGTCGAGATGGAATCAAATTAGGCCAGAGTGACGTGATTGGAGGAGGCAGCTGCTGCATGTTGCCATGTGCTCCTGTGGGTTTGTCTACTGTTTTACATCAGTTCGGTGTTAGCCAAGCAGGAGACCCTTTGGCTCCTGCTCTTGTGTGTCCTGCCAGTCTAAATGCCAGTCTAACTAGCAGGCTAACAGGCAGAGCCAGGATGCCAGGGTGACAACAGCATCAGTGGGCACAGAGTCTGACTGACAGATGGATGGGGGAAAGTTGTTGCATGGTCTTCCTCTCCCTTTCCTCTTGTTCACTTTATTTCTGCAGCATATGCATTCACGTACACACCCGTTCACACCCTTCACAGTCTGCTCCTCCAAAGCGCATCCTCTCATGGGATGTGTCACTGTTGGTCTGGGGCTTACTTTTGGGTTTGGGCTCCGGCAGGCATGATTAAATGAAGAACAGAGGGATCAGAAAAATGGCAGAAGAACTTCAGAACCACTCCTGTATAGGCTGTGCGTTTTGAGTGACCCACTTAGACTGTATTAATAACCACACTAAATCTTTGGGGTTTGCTGCAGATAGAGCTGATGTAAAGCAAATGAAAAATATACATTGGAGAATAACTTTTTTTTCCATAAACAAAATGAAGTGAGCAGCAGCAGACTGTCTGCAACTCCAGTCCCCATGATAGACTTTACAGAAACACTGATGTAATGTCAGTGACATCACCCGTCAGGCTCTCACAGTCTTTTAAGGCCATGTTTTAAAGCCAAAAACACAAATTTTCATCCTCTGTTACAAATCAGATTTTCTTCAGTAACAATATTTTCATAGATGTATGTTGAGGATGGAGAATATTGATTTGCTTTTTTATATTCAGAGATTGATCAATACTAAACATTAATGTGTGAGCTGGTTTTAAAAGCTATGAGGGATGCTATGAAAAAAATGAAGCTGCATTTCAATTGTGCATTTATTTTGTTTGGATGTGAACTATTCACTTGCTGTATCCTCCTGGTATAAAACTTTCATTTATTTAAATGTATTTTTTGTTTGGTCAAAGCATCAGTTATTTCTCATATAATCTATTGGTAAAATCAAGTCTTTACAATCCTGTTTAACTTTTTACTAATTAGTCTTGTGCATTTCTTCACTGCCTGAGAGTAGTGATTATTCTGCTGAAGTGCTGTCACTACAAATGAGGACATCAAAGTCATGTCTTAATTTTTTTCCATATCCTCTTAGAATTTTCCCACAATCTATTCAGAGGGTGTTCTTCAATATTATTATTATAGTATAAGTCAAATTCAGGAGCGAGCACGCATTATTTACACTCTGAAAAGCACAATTTAGTAAAAGTTACAAAACTAAAGTCACACACTGAAATAAACTTTCTGTTTTGCCTAGTCTCTTTATCTTTGTGTGACATTGCAGTTAACACACGTTGCTTGGAATTAGCACAAATTTTTCAGCTTCTCTTACTGTCAGTCACTACACTTGTTTTTGGAAACACCTTCCCCAGGTGCAGTGTTGACTAACTGAGGCGTTGATGATGATGACGTATCCCGTTTCTCTTGTATGGTGTCTTTGCATATTGCAGTCTCTAACATTTACCAAAGCATGCAGTGTTAGGATTTTGTTTTTTAGAAAACAGGAATGTGTATGTGATTTGTATTAAATGGGCTATAATGTACATGTGCCTTAAAGTAATGGAGAAACACTAACTTCCACAAAATTTGAGGGATAAATAGGGATGGATAGTGAGTTGGTACAGACGTGGGTTCGTTTTTCAGTCGTCATTAAAAGGAATTTTTCATGGAGCTGCAGCAGGTGAAGTACTGGAGGGCTACCAGCACACTGACAGATGAAATTCTGGGCTCTGTGCGCACTAAGATGGACACAG
This sequence comes from Trachinotus anak, assembly GCF_046630095.1. Taxonomy (NCBI): domain Eukaryota; kingdom Metazoa; phylum Chordata; class Actinopteri; order Carangiformes; family Carangidae; genus Trachinotus; species Trachinotus anak. Next base: position 3,768,477 of record NW_027273877.1, read on the forward strand.
ACGGATGACAGGAATGGGTGGCTGGATGACAGATTAACGGACAGCTGAATGTGCTAACGCTGAGACACGGATAGAGCCATAATGAAGAGGAGCCATCCATTGACAGCCCAAGAACAATATTTTTCAGCTTCTTCCTGCTGGATGCGTGCCTTGTGTCGATTGAGCACTAGTTAGTGTTAGCCTATGGAGGCTGCCGAATGTCTATATGGTTCCATCAGCGTGATTGAGATAGAGACTAATGCTAATTGTAGCCGTGCTGGCTGGCAGACACTAATGAGAGTGTGGTGCAGGCTTTGGACACACCTATCAATGAGATAGAGAACTTTTATTTCTGTAAGCAATCTTACATTTTTGTTTGCTTGTGAACTTGTCTTAAGACCTTAAATGTGTGAGGAATTCTAAGACTGGGAATGGGGGCCTTAATAGTTATTTATACTGACTAAAATATGTCTGTAGAGCTGAGTTTGAAAACCTGTCTAGTACCAAAAACTGTCACTGAATCTATGGGGAGTTTTATAATCTTCTTTCCTGTTCTGAATCATAAATATTGTCACCTGTGGACTAGTTTATTCAAGCAAAGTTTTGGTATAGCTGCTTGTGATTGGATAACATTCAATATTTGAGAATTTTGACACCTATTTTGAATGAAAAGAAAAAGAGTCCTGCAGAGAAACATTGCATAACCACTAGTTTTAAAAAGTTTTTGCTAAACCCAGCTCTAATATATTGGTTTTAAAAAAAGCTGACAATACATTTGCACCACAAGATCTATTTAGTAGCTGTTCTGGAGGTTTTGCTCATATCACAAGATCTTCCTCAGCAGATTCAGTTTGCCCAGTTGTCATGGAGTTGTAGATGTTCAAATTTCCATTTTGTTCTGAGCACTTCAAGGACTTTCTGTCCATGTCAGCCTAAAGGTTGAGATTGAAAGAGTCGCTGACAAAGCAGCCTCACCACAATGCCCATTTATTAGCTGTTCTTGAGTTTTCGATCATATCACAAACACTTCTTCAGCAGATTGAGAATTGAAATTGAAATTTTTGTGAGCACTTCAAAGACTTCTTGTTCACTTCGCCTTATAAGCTGAGTTTTTAAACATTTCATGAAGCCTAGTTGCAAATTTTCCCAAGTCTTTAAGGATTTTGTGATCCATATTGTTTGTCATGTATCCTTCTGGGAGTTTTTGCCTTCGTCTTTGATAGTGGACAATATGGAGGTGACTGGAAATGAGTTAAGAGAGAGAGTGTAGAATGACAAAGCTCTCTGGCTTCCTTCAAACTGGGGACATTGTGATTATCTGGACTGCATCTTCTGCCCCAGAGCCACCAGGACAAACCTGTTTAAAGCCTAGATAATAACATTACAGCAACCAATAGATTCAGTCATCTTATATATAAATAAAATTGAAAACCATACTGTAGTAGTTAACTGAATGTTGTGAACCAATCTCTCTGTTGGCTGGCATCAGCTGCTACTCTTTTCTCTGCTGGCTTTGCAGTCTGAGTTTTCCTTTGGGCTTACAGTATTAAATTATCTTCTGCTGTATTGTGTTGTGTTGCATCCATCATATTTCCTTGTATCCATTCATCCATCCATCCATGCAGACAGTGGGTCCCAGTCTTGTCATTCCTGCTGGTTAATTAAGCCAAACTGTGATTGATGGACTCTCAAGTGAATAGCGTTGTAGTCCCGTTGCTGACCCGCCCAAGGAGATCAACCCAGCTGCCAATCACACCTCACAATGGCCTTGTAAACATTGGCTGTCCCAGAGTGTGTAACAATGAGGGCATATCCTGGTTTTATGGTTTGGTATGGTCACTGATACTTCCCAGCATTAAGATGACTTCAGGTGGTCCAGCGTCCTCGTGGGATTGGCTCTGCTAGGAAATGATGCAGGGCTCATCTTGAAAAGGGATCACTCTTCTCAGATTTCTTGCCAATGGTGGCCAATATCCTTGTTTATGGGAGGCTGTACTCGATGAGGAATAGATGAGAGAGAGTGAGCGATAGATGAGAGAAAAAGGCGGGTGTGGGGGGAGGAGGAGGAGGACACTTGAGATGTGGTCGCAGTGCAGCAGAATAGCTTGCGGTGAGGCCAAACAGTCTCTGCTCTCCTGATTGCCTCTCCATGCCAGACAATCTTCAAACAGAATCTCCTAATGCAATGTGGGCCAGCTTATTTTTGTTTCTATCGCTTCTCGTTTGACTCCACTCTCTTCCACTTTTTTTTCCTCTTTCATTTATTCCTCTTTTCATGTGCTTGCTCTGTTTTGTGGTACTCCCACGCTAGTCTCATCACCAGTGTCTGTGGGGGGAAGATATCCTGTTCTCCCCTACGTGGGAAGCTTTTCAAGCAGCACCCATGCTTAATGTTATTTGCTCTGGAAGCTAATGATGTTTGTTGTTCTGCTGCTCAATATAGTTATTAACACCTATGGATTTTATGTAACTTGTCTCTTTTCTACACAACAGCGGTCAGGAATTTTTAAGTTAAGCTGTTTCATGGTTGTGCTGTCAAGCGTGTTATTATCTCTCGAAGTCATAATGATCATCTTTGCAAGCACTCATAAGGCGCACCAGGCAACGTGTAGGCGTGTTTTTAATTACTTTGTATATCCGCACAACTTCCCATCAATCCTAGTTGGCCTACTCCCAGTGTGGGCACTCTGGGATTGTTGTCTTCCCGCCCACCAGCCGATGAGTTCCCAAGGACGTGTGCCTCCATGGGAATACACAAAGCATTTCTCAGTAATTAAAGAACCTGTCTTATCTTTACTTAGATCGGATGGTGTGTTTACTGACATGCAGGCTCTCATGGTGAAATAAGTTTCCTCACGTCTCAGTCCCAATCCTTCTTTGCCTTTGAAATCAGTGGGTCCCACATGAGACGCTCTGCTGAGGATATTTTTGGACTTCACTGTCCTACCTACTAAACTTCAGGTTTCTTTTCCTCCTATTCTTCAGTGGTTGCACAGAAAGACTGAGCACAAGGATCTTCATGTGCTTCCTTCCTGCATCAGTCACAAAAGACAGAATTTGTCAAATCTAGAGATAGCTGTAGTTTTTCACTAATTGGACCACGTTCATGTGGTTTGTACATATTTAAAGGTAAAGCAAGATGAAGAGTGATGTTGGAAGAAGGTTTGCGGGAGGAGTGCCAATGTTGGCCTTCCTTTCATGTGAATGTGTGTGCTTCAGGGCTTCAGTCTTAAGAGAGCCTTGTGATCTGACACATGCCTTTTTAGACAGCAGGTTGTTGTTGAAAAGCCTGATTGTAACAAGCCGCAGAGCGACCAAAACACAGACATCAAGAGAAACAAGGGTTGTGTATGGTAACGGTTTATAGATTCTTCACCACATTGAATTTTGTGTCTGACTAATTCACAATTTGTAAGATGTGTTTTGAGGTTGTGTATTTGTCCAATATTTTGCAAAGATTTGCAGCAGGTTGCTGCTCATAAAACTCCACCAAAGCTATCTTGTTAGCTTGAAATTCCTCTTGTGGTTTTACTTCAACAAGACTTTGTAACAGAACCAGATTAGATTTCTCAGAGCATGCCATGTAGGAACAAAGTATATTTCAGCTAGCTAAAGCCTGTATATTGCTCCAAGAACCAAGATTACTTTTATTTCACGCTGCTCTTCATCCATCCTGTAAAGTCTGGAGTAGGCGACCAAAGAAATGATAGATCGTCTCGGCACTTGAGGCGAAAGCCGCAGCCGTGGTCATGGAGAAACATTGCAGCTCCTCAGTCAATAAGCAACAAGAATCTTTGCTGGAAGCTGCAAGGGGATGCAGTTCTGGCTGTGGCGGCTCTCTCCCCAAGGAGGCGGCCTGAGCCACAAATTAATAGAGCACTCCCACATGATCTGGGAGTTTCATTTGGAACCGTCACGCTACATAAAGCCCCACAGAAATGAGGAGTTCACTGAGGGCCCCCTCTACTTCCCCAAGAGTCCCCAAATAACCTGTGTGATTGTAAGACTTCCCCCACCCTCTTTGCACCTCCCTCCTGGAAACTACTGGCGAAAGCTTCATCCATCCTCATGCTAGTTGCTACAACTTTTTGTCTCCTTCGTGCACATAGTGCTGCCCCTTTGATTTGCAAGCTTGATCATTAATAACCCAATACATGTCTGTGCCTTCCGGAAATACTATCACAGCATGAGCCTTGTTATGTGATATTTTCAGTGTTAAGACTTCCACAGAAGAATCCAGAGCAAGATTAAAAATGAAAAATAGTGGAAAAGAGTTTAATTTCATCTCGCTGCCCTGATTTATTGGCCTGTTAATCTCAAGCGCGTGTAAACATTTCTGCATTTTTTTTCTCTTCCCCACAAAAGCTCACAAACACTGATTTGACAACAGCGTGAAATTCTTGGTGACAAACGTGAAGAGTGGTGTGCCCCTGAGGCCCGCTTTACTCTTATCATTATCTTTGCAACGACCGAGATTAGACACAGCAACCACCTCTCTCTCAACAGTGTGCCTCAGAGCGAGGATTAACACAATGACTAATCACTCAACTCAACGGACACAAAACATACAGTACTGATTCATATTTTCTCACAAAGTCTACTTAATAAAAATTGGCATAGAATATTTGCTTGTGGCATAACATAGTATACCAATATACTGAGAGGATAACCTGATCATCTTTGTGTCTCAGTGGAACAATTTGCACAACAGTGTCTGGAGAATTGTGGTGAAATAGTCAAATTTTCTCCAGTGTAGTCAGGATAAGCATCTAATCCAACATTGCACAACAACATTTAAAATGTCACTACATGAGTATGTTCTATGCATGTGTATCCGCTGGATAATGATGTTTTACTAATCAGTGAGCAGTGTGGATCTGTGATTGGTTGGTCCACCACTTTGCTTCAGATTGATTTCTTAAAATTGATTTCTTTGAAATTTAGTACAGACATCCCTGGTCCCCGTAGGAAGAATCCTACTGCCTTTGGTGATCCACTGAGTTCTACTCTAGCGCCACCATCAGGTTAAAATGTTTGGTTTTGGTGGAACATGGGATGAGCTGTAAAAGCTTTGGTGATTCTTTTACCTTTCTGCTGGCATCACCAGCAGGTCAAACCTTTGATTTATCAAATTATGATGTTCCCATTAGCCAAAGCTGTGCTTTATGTTAAGCAAACTAGTTAGCATGCCAGCACACTAAATGATGACTATTAACATTGACTATTAAGGTAAACATTGCACCTGCTTAACATCAGCCGTTAGCATTACCTTTCTGAGCATGTTCACGTCTGCCTTTAGTTCAATAATATCCTATATTTCCCAGAATGCCTGTCAGCAGCCCCAAAAGAGTGCGCATAGTCCTAAAGTTGGCGACAGTAGTGACAGTAAAAAAATAAAAAAATAAAAAAATCCCTAATTTTAAACAGCTTTTTAGTTTCATTCTAGTCTATTGAGTCTCAGTGGTGAAGTTCTTCCTCCTATGATAATAATTCCCGGTATGATTCTATTCTCTCTTATTGTGAAGAGAATATTAAATCAGCACTGAAGAGCTTTCTCTTTGATTCTGAGCGCCTGACACCAAAAACTCATATTTACCGTTGATGTTTTAGTTTGCTGAAAAATGTGTCTGCCTTTAGTCCAATGTAGCTTTGCTGGGAAAATCTCAGTCTGCATCTGGTCAATTATCTGTGGGAACAGAAAAGTACACAAGCAAAACAAAACAGTGCTTGAACTGAAAGAAACATCTGCAAAATTACTTTGTAACATTGCTGCATTGTGGACTATTTTAATCACTCACTATTTTTATTAAATGCAAGGGGATCTGGGATCATAAGACAGCCACTGTGCAGGTCGGTTGTGTTCAAGGTCATGGACTTTTACTTTATTTCTAAAGGTTCCTTATAAAACATACAAAAATAAGCAATTTATTTATGTGATGCATAAAGAACTTACAGATGCAGTACAAGGTAACAATTTTCACCACGATGCAGGCTGCCCCTGTTGATCTGTTGTATCAGAAAGTAGCAAACAATCTTGCCATTCTCTTTCACTTTGGTTCTCCTCCTTCCAAGAGTGAGTATCTTGTAGCTTTATCCTTCCATCTGAGCCGTCATTAAATAGCAGGAATAAACTTTTTGTTTTCATCTTTTGAAAACAAAAAGTATTCTTGATATTCAAGTCAAAGTGGTGATTAAAATCTGGGTTTTGGTTGCATTTTTATAGCGTCATCAATGGATGATATCGTCACCGACAGCTAAAAGTTACTTTGTCCCAACAGGACAAGGAGGTATCACTCTGCTCTAAGTCCAAGCTCTCAGACAAAGGACACTTGTGACTGTCTCTACTCTACTCTATGTGTCAGACTGGGGATTTTTTTCCCAAACACCAGTCCCTTGAGCGTGACTGGCCCCCTTATCATTTTTTAGGTAGGTGTGTGGCACTTGCTTGCACCTGCTTTTAGCACAGTGCTTACATAACCACTTGCTTGTATAACCTAAGAAAACAGGAAGCAGACACGAAAAGTTGCTACAGTATTAGGTTGCACCAAGCCTCTACAACGCAACCATTTGTTATGTAGTGTGGTGGCACGCTCCTGGTTTGTGAGGAGCTGAAAATGTTTGCTGTGATGGAGCGTGCGGAGCTTGGCGTGATGCACGGCCCAGGCTCTGGCAGCTGCTGTGTCACTCCAAGGTTGTTTAATGGGAGTCTTTTGCCTGTTATAGATTTGGACAACGTGACTCCGAGGCTTCAGCACCTGAGTGCTGCATCTTAGCGACAGGCACTTGTCGAGTGTGTGCGTGTGTGCGTGTGTGTGTGCGTGTGTGTGCAAAGAATATGAACTGATCTGAAGCTCATGGGTCATCCCACTGTGAAGTCTGACACTGTACGTCTGTAAATCAAATATGATTCTTGCAACAAGGAGCTGCTAAAGTGGAAAATGGGTTTTGGGGGGTGAGATTGCGGCTGTGTGTGTGTGTGTGTGTGTGTGTGTGTGTGTGTGTGTGTGTGTGTGTGTGTGTGTGTGCGCGCGCACGTGTGTATTTGTTTGCGTGTAATTTATTTCAGGATTCTGCTTACTCTTTGATTTTCTCTGTTTTGGGTTTTGCCCCTTTCTAGCTCAAGGCTCTGAGCATTGAGTGAAGATGCAGTGCCCGTATCTGCCTGCATCAGCAAAACTTTATGCAAAACAACATACACACAAGCAAGCAGGCAGAGTCACACACACACATTTAACATTTCCTGGAATTCCTGTGTCTCATATTTCTTCCAGCTTGAAATCTAGAGATACTTGCAGAAGTTTCAGCTTAATGTTCAGAGCCATGTGATGCGTGTCCCTGCGATGACAAGAGAATCAGATAAGTGGAGGAGAAAGTTCAA